>NW_026871455.1:679017-1358034 GCF_028564815.1 Eubalaena glacialis
TAAATATCTGGCATCCTACCAGGACGTGATCATAAATCATTCTCCCATGCTTTGCACACCCTTCGAATGTTCCCGTTTTTTTTTTTTTTGAATCCCTGAAATTCTCACCTTCTCTCACTTTCAACAGTGTGCTCACCTCCTACCATGCAGATGAAGTAGATAATTTGAAGAAATGTTTCAGCTCACTGTCATGAAGTCAACACCTATTCCTGCGTCTTCACCCATTGGCGATGCCACTCCTGTTTAAACTGAAAGTCGTTTCTACGCCTGGATAAGCCCATTTTTCTCAAATATATCCCCTTCTCTCCTGCTCTCTGGAGAATGTTTTCTTATTAATTGTAAACTGAAGCTCTTCTACCAATAAACACCCATCTCTTCCCAGTCCATTCCCTTTCAACTTTTCCAGTTTCCTCATTCTTGAAAGAAAATCTCTGAGCCAATTTTTCTCTAGTTCCTGCCCAATGTATTTCCTCCTTCAAAAGTAAACTGAAAGAGTAGTGCAGGATTAGTGACAATCTCTGGGCACCCCTCCCACAGTTTGATTTACTAGGGGTAATCTCCCTGTTACTATTGACCTGCGTATACATAAACCTTTATAACATTATAGTTACCTCTCAGTAATTAAATCCAATGAATGTTTCTCAGTATTTTACTTGGACCCAAGCAGAATTGGACTATGACCTCCGTCAGGAACTTTATATTTCCAAGGGCCTCTGATATCGCAAACTTCCCACTGCCTTTAAACTAGTCAGTTCCTCCTAGTGTACTGTGCGCAGTTCTCCTCAAACAATACTATTTCAACATCTCAAGACTCCATTGTAGCCCTCTTCTCTCTTTTTACTATATACACCATCTTCAAAAACTGTGATAATTATTCAGTCTTTGTTACCACTATGATAATAATGCATAAAAACGAATGCTAGGTTTCATTTCTGAGGTGTCATCCATACTTGCATGGGAAGCAGGCACCTACCATGAAATGTATATCAGACAGAAGCCAGGAACTTCCTCCCCCAATAAAAACTACTTCTCCTCTCGTCTGCAGTCTCAGATAGCTGCTCCACTAATTATTTGGGGCTCAGTCATTGACATAACATCCCAGAACCACACAAACAGAACCAAACATCGATTTTATCTCTACAATGAGCGGTCTCATCTCTGTTCATCTCCTCCCTGATATCCACATACATAGTTCCAGCTACACTTATACTGCTTCACTTTCTGGTTAAATGTCAGTGCCTCAGAGATTCCTTATTTAAATTAGTAGCTAAGTAACTCTCCTCATCCTGTTGTCTTGAGTAGAACCTACAGGCAACATATCTAATATTTCACGATATCTCTACTCATCTTTCTTTTTTTTTCTTTTTTCCTGTTTTCCTATCTGGACTAATTGCAGAAAAGTCAACTGTAGAGTCATAAAGCAAGTTTCTCTTGACTATTACATATGAATTGTAAATCCACAGAAATTCCATGTACACAGTAACCTAATCTACTCTCAGATGGCCTGTGACCAAAGGTCTTTAATCAAATTAAATAACCATCTGTAGATTAAAAATTCCTTGAATAATAAATGACTTTGATTCCTTCTGGCGAAATTTTTTTTTAGTAATCACCAGAAACAAAATGTGTGGGAAAACTGTGTTTGTGTCTTTACTTAAGTATGCAGCTACCACACTCCTGAGTTCAAAGTTTTAGTCTCTTTCTATAGAATCAGGCATAGAATTGTCTGTGGGCTCCTGTTAATAGATCTGATAACCTCATATATTTTATAATCATGAAGAAAGAACTCCTTTAATCTGGGTGCCAATCAGGATAAATCTAATCCAGGAATAACTTCCCTAACACAAGCTTTTCCTTCTCAACAGGTTAACCACTTAGATACATGTAAGGAAAGTATAAGTGATTCCTTTAATTTGCTAATATTCTAAAAGCCTCCAAAAGCAATCTTGATGCCTTGGGCCAGATGTCTCACTGTTTTGTGAATTGTGGCCAATTCTGGGAAGAGAATTTCCAGCAAGAGGATCAGTCTTTATATAAATGTGTTTAACCTACAAACAGTCCCTCAGGCTGAGTTTTGTGTGGTTTTACATAAAGCCGTGTTTTTTGATGATATCAAACATTCAAGGAAGGTATTTTTAGTGTTTTAAAGCATTTGTATTTTAATACCATGGTAAATAATACTTAAATTATAATTAATTACATGAAGTTTCCAAGGACGTAGGGGAGAAAAGAATACAATTGGAGAAATGGGGCTTAAACAAGGAAGAGATGGTTCTTCAATTCTTCCTATGGGCTTGGGAGTCAACAATGATGAATATTTGCAGATTTTGTGACAGTGAGCTGAAGAATTTCCTCATATTATCTGATTAATCTGTCTAGTAGAAGGTGATTCCCTTTGTGGAAAGTGAGGAAAGTACTGAGAATGATTAAAAATCAAAAGATATGGAGAAAGTCTGAAATATTTGTGAGGCATAGAAAAAGACTTAATTATCTAGATATAATACAATGGCCAGAGATATCTGAAAGATGTTGGGAGATTTGTGAACCCCACCAGATTTAATATCCTAGTTAGATTCAGTGATGGAAGAAGCAGGTAGTTGGAGCCCCCCAAGATTGGAATCTTGATCAGCAGATGTGATGAATTTGGAAGGAATATGAAAAGAGGAATATGGAAATTGTTGGTCTTCATAACTATATGTTGAAATTACTTAATTTGATTAATTTGGAATAAACATGAAGACAAGTTGGCACAGATGTTAGGAGAGTGCGGTCAGTGCACTGGAGGTTCTCCTAGCATTTGGTGTCAGGGAGGAAACTGAATAATAACTTGGAATATCATGCGTTAATTACCTTTAAAAACTCTTTGATTTTTTTTTCCTAATAAGTAAATTTGGGATACTGATATTTCCCTTATGAGAAGCAGTAGCCAAAGCATTCCTAGTTTGGCCTTGGGAAACAAGATTACTCCTCATTTCTCATAGACCACTTCACATTTGCAGGTGGGGTGGTTGTTCACTCCCAGACAAAGGTTTATGGATTCATGACTGTTACGTCTGAAAACTCTAGATAGGATTCAAGTCTCATGGCTTTCTTCTATTTCCTTCGATTTGCCTGCTTAGAGTAAACAGTGTCTCTGAGAGAGAATACTAGCAGCTGAGTTCTTGGCAATGTGTCCCCAAGTGAGTGGGGACTTGCTCTTTCTCCTGAAATGGTAACTCTGTTTCCAAGACTTGGACTGAGTGTTCTAAGGGTAACCAGGAGGGAGTCAAGGCTCTGAGCACTAGTCCTGTCATCTGGCATCTCTGTGAGGATCGTGGCATAGGGCAAGCACTAATACAGCAACCGTCTCCTTTCCAACATTTACACCGACGTTTTCCAGACTCCATGAAAGCTGTGATGGTAAAGAGGTCACATGAGAGGTTGTATTTCTCTCTCCTCAGCCATGGTCTTGACGGGAGTGTGACTCACTCCATAAGCGAGTCTGCGATGCAGTGAGCTCTGTCATATGATGGACACAAGTGGAAGGATGAGCAAGAGCAGATGTTCAAGGCCTGGTAGGGGAGGAGGTGTGGGGACGGGTAAGTTCAATACGTCCAGGGTCAGAGGTGCTGGCTAGAGGTCTGTGCAGGGCTGAAGGGGCAGGAGAAGAAGAAGAAGCCCTTCAGCAGGACCGGCCCAGAGGGCAGAGTGGAGCCAATTTTGCTTTTTTTTTTTTCTTCCAATTTTTAATCTGTTTTCTCAGAATACAATTGACTATTTTGAAAACTCTAAAAAGTCAAAACAAAATACTCCTTTTCATTCTTGTTCCAAGCCAGCCATTTTCCCCTGTTTAGGTAACTTTTGTTCAGAAACTGGAAGCACTTTACAGAAAGCATTTTCTCCTTAATTGGTGCATTGAGGAGGATATAGTAGGTAGAGAAAAACTTAGAAAACTGTGGCCATAGTTGAAGCCCTGGAGAGGCCTGAACCATCGAGAGTCTCGTATTAGTCTGTGAGCAAGGAAGACAGGAGGAAGCTGCAGGAGACACAATGATAGTCAAAGCAGTGAGGTCCCAGGAAATGAGGAGGGAAAGAGGAACCTCAACCCACAGGAAAGGTTAGTCGGGGATCATCTTACAGTTTGGCAGCCCCGGGACCACTGGCTTGTGAAGTTGAGCCCGTCTGTCCTCACATCTGGTGATGAATGCATGGTATGTGTCCAGGTTAGGTAGGCAGCACCTGCGGACCCCAAGTTGTATATACAGTCTGTTCACTCACACAAAATGGTGGACATTGCATCAAGGCTCTCTGACTTTTGAATGACTAATTCATCTGTAGCTTTTATTTATTGGGTTTTGTTATGTTCAAACATGTCATGTCAGCTCATTTAATCACTGAACTCTCTTGAGAGGTTATTAAAGTAATTTCCACATGAGAACAGGGAGTTTTTTATTGGGGAATACTTTTCCTGTAGTCACTGCTGATAAGTGGCGCAACATGTATATTGCCTGCATGCGCTAAGTCTGTAGATTTAACTGAAAGTGGTGGGGAGCAGGGATATTTATGAATTCCCAAGTCCACATTTTTTAATTGCCAGTCAGCTCAGTATTAACATTCTGTTGTGGACTGTGCAGGTTATTTCACACCACCCTACATGTGATGCTCCTTTATCATGAAAGTCACTCTGTATTCAGAGTGTGCCCATTTCTGTGATGCATCTGAAAGGCATATGCCAAGTCAGCCCAGAGGAACATTGGACTTGACGTCAAACAGGGTTTGAGCTTTCGATACACACAGCTGCCTTTTCTCAGTACTGTCACCCTCGACCATCACCTCTGGACATTTGGGGAGATGAGGCAGCCTGAACCAGAATGTCCAGCATGTTTTTAGGAATCAGTGACTTTCAAGACATGTGACTGTGAACTTCATCCAGAGCTGGGGTAATGTCAATTGTAGGTTTCTTTGAGTGAAATGTCTCTGGAATCTTGTTGAAGTCAATGTACAAAAATGCCTCCAATAGTGCCACAATTCTGTGAACGTACCAATCTTATTAATCTAACCTTATGCATATTCCTTGGCCTTAGAGGAAAGGATAGCTCTGTTGTTACAAGTGCTAAATTTCAACGCAGCGCCCATTGTTTCAGGCCCTCCCTTTCGGCGCTTTTCCTCATCTTCATCTCGCCAACATCCCACCCATTTTATTTTTCGTTTGTTTTACCCTTAAAGATATATTCTAATTGTCAATATCCTATAATATGTTTCCAATTACTGGTATATTCCTCCATTTCATATCTTTTCTCTGTGTTAAAGATCAATATTTTAAACATGTTCACAGACGGTAGCTTCAGGAAGAACCCATTTATCTGAAGGTCAACAGTAAGTTTATGGGGATGAACCCCGCTGTCCACAAAGAGACATGATCTTAGGGTAAGAGGAATTCAGCACAACCACCTGACTGAAAGTGGACTTAAATGCTGGCTCAGCAGAGGTTTTTGAATAGTTTGCATTTGGAACCATATTGTCTCAAAGACAAACTGTACCTTGAGTTTCAAAAGGGCAGTTGCTTAAATGTAGCTCATGTATATAGTGTTTGAAAAATAAAGAAGACCTAAAACTTAATCAGAAAACGATGGCAGTGAGAGGCTACGAAATAGAAAAATCTATGTGAATTCAGCAAAGTGAGACTCTATGTGAATATAAGTACCATGGTGGGGGGGTAGTTAGTGGAGACCATCACTGAGGGAGCAGCCTAGAATTCATGTGTAGAGAACTAAAGAAATGAATTTTATGTGAGCAAACTTTTAACAGTCTTTCCTTTCCTTATCAATAGCAGAGACTTCACACTGGAGAAGAGCCCACTGAATGAAACAAATATGAGGAGATTTCACACAGAACTCAAATTTCACGCCACATTAGTGACCTCTTACAGGACAGAAACCCTATGCTTGCAATCAATTTGGAAGAGCCTTCAGCCTTTATTCATCATTGAATTAACATAAGCTAATTTATACTGGAGTGAAACCATGCCGGTCTCATCAATGTGGGAATGCGTTCAGGCAATGCTGTAACCTTAGATGACATGAGAAAACTCACCCTGAAGTCAACCCCTATATATGTTATAAATGTGGAAGATAGTTGAGCTGGAGCCTCACATTTAAATACACCAGAAGCTCACACTGGAGAGAAACCTTAATGTGATGAATGTGGGACACACTTCTGCTGAACCTTAACTTTTATTCACACTGATGAACTCACAAGGTGAGAAGCTCTCTCTCTCGAAACACTGTAAAATCTGGTGTTTCAATGATTTGATTCCTTTTATATTTTCACTTAATGTGCCCCTCATAACTTAAAATTGAATTACAAGTAAATTTAATTTTTCACAAGAGTCCTAGTCCTGGAGAATTTGTGGACCCGGCCATGAAAATCTCAAGAATTCAGTCAGGCAGGGGTTTATTTGTACATCAGAATTTTTTAGCCAAAAGCTTTTTTCCCCCCACCAAGAACAGATAGATATGTCAGGACCGAGAAGTTGGAAGATCATTCCAGAAACACAACAATGTAAACAACTATACCCCAATAAATAATATAAGATAAGATAAAATAAAATAAATCATTGCAGACATGGAGAGTTCCATTTTCAGATTTGGAGAGGGTAGGGGCTGCATGATAAGGTCTGGCTCCTCTTCAGATAAATTGCTTTTACTTTGTTGGCCTAAAAACATTCATTATAACCCTAAAGTCCACTGACGTCTAAGGGGTGAAAGCATGGTATTGTAGGGGTCTATAAAGCATGGGATGTTGCCTGCAACCTTTGTGTGTCTGTGCTCCTGTCTGTGTACATGCACACGCACAGGCACACACACAAACATGCAAGCAAGGGAGAGAGCATATAGCATCCATCTGATCCTAAAGAGAAAATGTGAGTCTGGAATCAATGGCATAAATGTGTCATCAAGAGAAAGAGCGTCTAAGTTACCTTATTCATTAATGTATCAAATTTTCAATTACTAACAAATATTTACTGAAAGCTTCCAGGATTTCAGAACTTGGCTTGTTATGAGAACTAAATTGTAAATAATACAATGTTCCTATATTCATAGAACTCTACATAATAAGGAAGTCAATTCAAATACACTGTAAAATAAAATTTCTGATATTAAAAATCAAACATACATAAGGGTTTACAATTCGTGTAAGTACAAAATGTTTGCTACTAATTTACAAAGAAAAGTTGCCACTTTATAAAATAAAACTGAGATTTATAACAGTGTCATTATAGAACTTTGGAAGGCCAAAAATTCTCAAAAAGACTGGGTTATTAAAAAATATTTTACAAAATTCTGAACGTTTGAAAAGCTATTCTGCAAGATTTGGGAAGAATAAAGATAGATTTCCATTTCTAACAGCCAAGATAATTGTTCAAAATATTATGAAATAAGTATTTTTAAATTAATTGTTCAATTACAAAATACACTTTTGAAAATCAATAATGGTTTTTATTAGAATACAAAAACTGCTGCACATGCCCATTAAAATTCCATATAGCATCCATTTTATTCGAGATTCAGTGGGGCACCATTTTATTTATTCATTTATCTTCTTCCAGTTTTACTGAGATATAACTGACATAGAGCAGAGTGTAACTTTACAGTGTATAATGATTTGACTTACATATGTTATGAAATGATTATCCCACTAAATTTAGTGATCATTCAGCATCTCATATAGAAACAAAATTAGAGAAATAGAAAAATGTTTTTTTCTTGTGATGGGAACCCTTAGACTTTATTCTCTTAACCACTTTTATGTATAGGAGACAGCAGTGTTAATTATCTTTATCATGTGCTACCTTGCATCCCTGGAACTTCATCTCTCTTATGTCTGGACGCTTGCGGTTTGGGCCACCTTCATCCAGTCCCACCCCTTCCCACGCCCTGCCTCTGGCGACCACAAATCAGACTGTTATTGGATGAGTTTTCTTGCTTGTTGGTTGGCTGTTGATATATAACTGATCTACAACACTATGTTACTTCTTGTTACACAACAGAGTAATTTGGAATTTCTATACATTTCAAAATGAACACCGGGTCATCTGCTTGGGGATGGGTCAGGGCACCGGCGTGTCTGAGGCCATGGGCCCCACCGCCAAGCTCAGGGACAGGCCCCTGTCTGCGGAGGACGAGGCAGCCTTCAGGGGCCAGAGGAGATGCTGGGATCGCGCCCCTTCTCTCCGTCCTCCGACCCCAAGTTCCCGCGGGAGCAGCAGAGACCCCGGGCCGGGGTGTGCGCCGAGGGAGGGAAGCGGGTGCGGTTCTGGCCCAGCGGGGCTGAGCCGGGCCGGCGGGAAGCCCTCTGCCGGGCCGAGGAGCCGCTGTACCGCCCGTGGTGCTCCCTTGACTGCCGCTTCCCCTGAGCGCGGAGGAGCGGGACGGTCTCCTGGGCCTGTAGGCCGCCCCGCTCCTCTCCTCGCCGCCTCCAGGGCTCCCGCCACGCATCCAGCACCTGCGACGTCAGCGAGGGGCCAGGACCACGTGCGGGGATGGGCCCAGCCGCGATCGCCGCCCCAGCCCGGAACCCTGCCGTGTGCTCCGCCCGCCCCGCGGTCGCTCCTTCCCGGACCTGCCGACCGAGCTGCAGGCGGAACCGGGGAGACACGGAAGCCAGAGGCGCCGTCGGGGATCTCCTGGCCGGTCCGGGGACACCGGGCCGCTTCCACTTCTGGCTCCACCGGCTTCCCTGCCTGTAGCCTAAGAGCCGGAGGACGCAGAGCTGGGCCGCTTCGCTGTCTGCACGCTGCGCGCAGGGCCGGCATTGGAACAACAACGCGGGGATCAACTACACACTGCATCCTGCGTACTACTTCTTTGATCCTTGTCCCTGGTGTGAAAGGGCCCAGATTAACCATCCTGGGCGAAAGAAATGTTCTTTATAATTGTTTTGTAGAAGGTATTCTGTCCCCTGCCAAAGTAAGATGTTTGGTGACTTGAACGGTCAGAGTCATCCGCTGGTGTTGGCCGTGAGGCTGAAGAACAGGTCACGGCCCCAACCCCCTTTGGGTGCACAGAACCCACAACAGCTGCCAGACTCTGCTGGCCATTAGCCCTCAGAGAAGCTGGACTCTTAGCGGCTGGACTCCAAGCCACGGGTGGGGCTGGAAAGGCGGCTTTCTGTCCTTCTGGGAGCCACAGAAGTTAGTGGTGAATTGATGGATGAGGAACTGTGCCCAGCAAGTAACTATTGCTCAGAACTCTTTGGGCCCCTGCACGCAGCCGGACAGGGAGCACAGGGGCAGGACAGTCTCTCTCACTGCTGGTGACTGGGGACGCCAACATGAGGGGACCATACACGAGCAGAGGCGGGCACCCTGGGGGAGGAATTTATCCCCTCACATCTTGGGCAGATTTTGGTAATTTGTTTTTTGTTTTGATTTTAGTTTTCATATATTCTGGCTCAGGGCTAGTACAATCAATTCGTTTTGGAATGCTGGTGTCTAAGGGGGGATGTTCGTTCTGTAACTCGACAGAACAGGCCATTGCCTCCTACATCCCATGGGACAAATTCCACACCCAGCTTGTGCTGGTAGGAACTGCAAGCGAAGAATGTTTTATATATTTTTAAATGGTTGAAAATAATTCATAAAAAGACTATTTGCAACACAGGAAAATTATATAGCATTCAAATTTCCTTGTCTCTAAATAATGTTTTACTGAAACACAGTTATACTCCTTCATTTACATTTTACTGTAGCTGCTTTTTGGCTACAATGACTGAGCTGGGTACAAACAACAGATATCATATGGCGAATCTAAAATATTTACTCTCTGGTCCTTTACACAAGTCTGCCAACCCCTGTTCTAGAAAAGTGGGAAAAATTTTTTTTAAAACAGGTATGCTGGGATTCATACTTTTAAAACAGTTAAACTTTTAGCGAATTTTGTCCCTGGAAACAAACTTTAGGTAGAAGTAAATATGTTACATTACTCTCAGTAATCTCAGTTAGAATAAACACTAATTCACAATTAGTCCTGCACTGAGGAAGGGAATCCACCTGCAGATTTTTTAATTTTCATCTAAGAAATAATCACAAATTAGTGTAACTAAAACCTAGCACACATCTGAATTAGCATCAACTGCAAAAACTGCTATATAGAGGATTAACCAAGATGGCGGAGTAGAAGGACGTGCTCTCACTCCCTCTTGCGAGAGCACCAGAATCACAACTGGCTGCTGGACAATCATCGACAGGAAGACACTGGACTTCACCAAGGAGGATACCCCACGTCCAAGGACAGAGGAGAAGCCACAGTGAGACGGTAGGAGGGGCACAATCAGAGTAAAATCAAATCCCATAACTGCTGGGTGGGTGACTCACAGACTGGCGAGCACTTATACCACAGAAGTCCACCCACTGGAGTGAAAGTTCTGAGCCCCACGTCAGGCTTCCCAACCTGGGGGTCCGGCAATGGGAGGAGGAATTCATAGAGAATCAGACTTTGAAGCCTAGTGGGAATTGATTGCAGGACTTCGACAGGACTGGGGGAAACAGAGAACCCACTCTTGGAGGGCGTACACAAAATAGTGTGTGCATCGGGACCCAGGGGAAGGAGCAGTGACCCTGGGGGAGACTGAACCAGACATAACTGCTGGTGTTGGGGGGTCTCCTGCAGAGACGGGGGCTGGCTCTGTTTCACCGTGGGGACAAGGACACTGGCAGCGGAGGTTCTGGGAAGTACTCCTTGGCATGAGCCCTCCCAGAGTCTGCCATTAGCCCCACCAAAGAGCCCGGGTAGGCTCCAGTGTTGGGTTGCCTCAGGCAAAACAACCAACAGGGAGGGAACCCAGCCCCACCCAGCAACAGTCAAGTGGATTAAAGTTTTACAGAGTTCTGACCGCCACAGCAACAGTCAGCTCTACCCACCTCCAGAGCCTCCCATCAAGCCTCTTAGATAGCCTCAACCACCAGAGGGCAGACAGCAGAAGCAAGAAAAACTACAGTCCTGCAGCCTGTGGAACAGAAACCACATTTACAGAAAGATAGACAAGATGAAAAGGCAGAGGGCTATATACCAGATGAAGGAACAAGAAAAAACCCCAGAAAAACAACTAAATGAAGTGGAGATAGGCAACCTTCCAGAAAAAGAATTCAGAATAATGATAGTGAAGATGATCCAGGACCTTGGAATAAGAATGGAGGCAAAGATTGAGAAGATGCAAGAAATGATTAACAAAGACCTAGAAGAATTAAAGAACAAACAAACAGAGATGACCAATACAATAACTGAAATGAAAACTACACTAGAAGGAATCAATAGTAGAATAACTGAGGCAGAAGAACGGATAAGTGACCTGGAAGACAGAATGATGGAATTCACTGCTGCGGAACAGACTAAAGAAAAAAGAATGAAAATAAATGAAGACAGCCTAAGAGACCTCTGGGACAACATTAAATGCAACAACATTCGCATTATAGGGGTCCCAGAAGGAGAAGAGAGAGAGAAAGGACCAGAGAAAATATTTGAAGAGATTATAGTCGAAAACTTCCCTAACATGGGAAAGGAAATAGCCACCCAAGTCCAGGAAGCGCAGAGAGTCCCATACAGGATAAACCCAAGGAGAAGCACGCCGAGACACATAGTAATCAAAGTGGCAAAAATTAAACACAAAGAAAAATTATTGAAAGCAGCAAGGGAAAAATGACAAATAACATACAAGGGAACTCCCATAAGGTTAACAGCTGATTTGTCAGCAGAAACTCTACAAGCCAGAAGGGAGTGGCATGATATACTTCAAGTGATGAAAGGGAAGAACCTACAACCAAGATTACTCTACCTGGCAAGGATCTCATTTAGATTTGATGGAGAAATCAAAAGCTTTACAGACAAGCAAAAGCTAAGAGAATTCAGCACCACCAAACCAGCTCTACAACAAATGTTAAAGGAACTTCTCTAAGTGGGAAACACAAGAGAAGAAAAGGACCTACAAAAACAAACCCAAAACAATTAAGAAAATGGTCATAGGAACATACATATCGATAATTACCTTAAACGTGAATGGATTAAATGCTCCAACCAAAAGACACAGGCTTGCTGAATGGATACAAAAACAAGACCCATATATATGCTGTCTACAAGAGACCCACTTTAGACCTAGGGACACATACAGACTGAAAGTGAGGGGATGGAAAAAGATATTCCATGCAAATGGAAATCAAAAGAAAGCTGGAGTAGCTATACTCATATCAGATAAAATCGACTTTAAAATAAAGAATGTTACAAGAGACAAGGAAGGACACTACATAATGATCAAGGGATCAATCCAAGAAGAAGACATAACAATTATAAATATATATGCACCCAACATAGGAGCACCTCATTACATAAGGCAATTGCTAACAGCTATAAAAGAGGAAATTGATAGTAACACAATAATAGTGGGGGACTTTAACACCTCACTTACACCAATGGACAGATCATCCAAAATGAAAATAAATAAGGAAACAGAAGCTTTAAATGACACAATAGACCAGATAGATTTAATTGATATTTATAGGACATTCCATCCAAAAACAGCAGATTACACGTTCTTCTCAAGTGCGCACGGAACATTCTCCAGGATAGATCACATCTTGGGTCACAAATCAAGCCTCAGTAAATTTAAAAAAATTGAAATCATATCAAGCATCTTTTCTGACCACAACGCTATGAGATTAGAAATGAATTACAGGGGAAAAAGCATAAAAAACACAAACACATGGAGGCTAAACAATACGTTACTAAATAACCAAGAGATTACTGAAGAAATCAAAGAGGAAATCAAAAAATACCTAGAGACAAATGACAATGAAAACACGACAACCCAAAACCTATGGGATGCTGCAAAAGCAGTTCTAAGAGGGAAGTTTATAGCTATACAAGCCTACCTAAAGAAACAAGAAAAATCTCAAGTAAACAATCTAACCTTACACCTAAAGGAACTAGAGAAAGGAGAACAAACAAAACCCGAAGTTAGCAGAAGGAAAGAAATCATAAAGATCAGAGCAGAAATAAATGAAATAGAAACAAAGAAAACAATAGCAAAGATCAATAAAACTAAAAGCTGGTTCTTTGAGAAGATAAACAAAATTGATAAGCCATTAGCCAGACTCATCAAGAAAAAGAGGGAGAGGACTCAAATCAATAAAATCAGAAATGAAAAAGGAGAAGTTACAACAGACACCGCAGAAATACAAAGCATCCTAAGAGACTACTACAAGCAACTTTATGCCAATAAAATGGACAACCTGGAAGAAATGGACGAATTCTTAGAAAGGTATAATCTTCCAAGACTGAACCAGGAAGAAGCAGAAAATATGAACAGACCAATCACAAGTAATGAAATTGAAACTGTGATTAAAAATCTTCCAACAAACAAAAGTCCAGGACCAGATGGCTTCACAGGTGAATTCTATCAAACATTTAGAGAAGAGCTAACACCTATCCTTCTCAAACTCTTCCAAAAAATTGCAGAGGAAGGAACACTCCCAAAGTCATTCTATGAGGCCACCATCACCCTGATACCAAAACCAGACAAAGACACTACAAAAAAAGAAAATTACAGACCAATATCACTGATGAATATAGATGCAAAAATCCTCAACAAAATACTAGCAAACAGAATCCAACAACACATTAAAAGGATCATACACCACGATCAAGTGGGATTTATCCCAGGGATGCAAGGATTCTTCAACATATGCAAATCAATCAATGTGATACACCATATTAACAAATTGAAGAATAAATCCATATGATCATCTCAATAGATGCAGAAAAAGCTTTTGACAAAATTCAACACCCATTTATGATAAAAACTCTCCAGAAAGTAGGCATAGAGGGAACCTACCTCAACATAATAAAGGCCATATATGACAAACCCACAGCAAACATCATTCTCAATGGTGAAAAACTGAAAGCATTTCCTCTAAGATCAGGAACGAGACAAGGATGTCCACTCTCACCACTTTTATTCAACATAGTTCTGGAAGTCCTAGCCACGGCAATCAGAGAAGAAAAAGAAATAAAAGGAATACAAATTGGAAAAGAAGAAGTAAAACTGTCACTGTTTGCAGATGACATGATACTATACATAGAGAATCCTAAAACTGCCACCAGAAAACTGCTAGAGCTAATTAATGAATATGGTAAAGTTGCAGGATACAAAATTAATGCACAGAAATCTCTTGCATTCCTATACACTAATGATGAAAAATCTGAAAGAGAAATTATGGAAACACTCCCATTTACCATTGCAACAAAAAGAATAAAATACCTAGGAATAAACCTACCTAGGGAGACAAAAGACCTGTATGCAGAAAACTATAAGACACTGATGAAAGAAATTAAAGATGATACCAACAGATGGAGAGATATACCATGTTCTTGGATTGGAAGAATCAACATTGTGAAAATGACTATACTACCCAAAGCAATCTACAGATTCAATGTAATCCCTATCAAATTACCAATGGCATTTTTTACGGAGCTAGAAAAAATCATCTTAAAATTTGTATGGAGACACAAAAGACCACGAATAGCCAAAGCAGTCTTGAGGGAAAAAAACGGAGCTGGAGGAATCAGACTCCCTGACTTCAGACTATACTACAAAGCTACAGTAATCAAGACAATATGGTACTGGCACAAAAACAGAAACATAGATCAATGGAACAAGATAGAAAGCCCAGAGATAAACCCACGCACCTATGGTCAACTAATCTATGACAAAGGAGGCAAAGATATACGATGGAGAAAAGACAGTCTCTTCAATAAGTGGTGCTGGGAAAACTGGACAGCTACATATAAAAGAATGAAATTAGAATACTCCCTAACACCATACACAAAAATAAACTCAAAATGGATTACAGACCTAAATGTAAGACTGGACACTATAAAACTCTTAGAGGAAAACATAGGAAGAACACTCTTTGACATAAATCACAGCAAGATCTTTTTTGATCCACCTCCTAGAGTAATGGAAATAAAAACAAAAATAAACAAATGGGACCTAATGAAACTTCAAAGCTTTTGCACAGCAAAGGAAACCATAAACAAGACGAAAAGACAACCCTCAGAATGGGAGAAAATATTTGCAAACGAATCAATGGACAAAGGATTAATCTCTAAAATATATAAACAGCTCATTCAGCTCAATATTAAAGAAACAAACACCCCAATCCAAAAATGGGCAGAAGACCTAAATAGACATTTCTCCAAAGAAGACATACAGACGGCCAAGAAGCACATGAAAAGATGCTCAACATCACTAATTATTAGAGAAATGCAAATCAAAACTACAATGAGGTATCACCTCACACCAATTAGAATGGGCATCATCAGAAAATCTACAAACAACAAATGCTGGAGAGGGTGTGGAGAAAAGGGAACCCTCTTGCACTGTTGGTGGGAATGTAAATTGATACAGCCACTATGGAGAACAATATGGAGGTTCCTTAAAAAACTAAAAATAGAATTACCGTATGACCCAGCAATCCCACTACTGGGCATATACCCAGAGAAAACCGTAATTCAAAAAGACACATGTACCCGAATGTTCATTGCAGCACTATTTACAATAGCCAGGTCATGGAAGCAACCTAAATGCCCATCAACAGACGAATGGATAAAGAAGTTGTGGTACATATATACAATGGAATATTACTCAGCCATAAAAAGGAACGAAATTGAGTCATTTGTTGAGACGTGGATGAATCTAGAGACTGTCATACAGAGTGAAGTAAGTCAGAAAGAGAAAAACAAATATTGTATATTAACGCATGTATGTGGAACCTAGAAAAATGGTACAGATGAGCCGGTTTGCAGGGCAGAAGTTGAGACACAGATGTAGAGAACAGACATATGGACACCAAGGGGGGAAAACTGCGGTGGGGTGGGGATAGTGGTGTGCTGAATTGGGCGATTGGGATTGACATGTATACACTGATGTGTATAAAATTGATGACTAATAAGAACCTGCAGTATAAACAAACAAACAAAACAACTAATACTAAACTTTCATTGGGTTATTTGTATGGAAATATGTTAATATAAATGTTTCAGACATTACATGAAATTTCTAAAAATCTTATATGTTCTGGTATAATGTTATAAGTCATAATCCTAGTTATTACTTTAAAATGTATATCTCAGAAATAACTAATTTTCTTGTCAACTACATTATTATGAACTTTCATCAAATCTTTAACCGTGGTCATTTTTAAGTCTTTTGTCATTTACAGACAGTTCTGGGTGTACTCTGATGCTTTTGTAAATATGTTCCTATAAAAGGGTTTCATCTTCAGGAAATTCATGGAAAAGACTCTGACAAGTACAGGTTTCTGGTACCTGACTGTACTGCTGAACTGAATGAATAAGCATTTTCAGAACTCTAATGAAAAACTGATGAGCTCATAAAAGTGCTAACAAAATATCAAGATGAAAAAAAAAATTAATTACATGGGACTGAGTGAACTGATGAGGATGAGTATAATTTTTGTGACTTTCTGGTTGAATTTAAAAAAAGAAAAAATCCCACAAGAACTCAGAGGCAAAGAATATACAAATCAATTTTCACTGCAAAGTAAAGGAGCTGTTGCAGTGGAGGATTACTGGACTGAATGTCAATATTATGACATAGTATGAGTGTGTTTCATGTTTGGTAATTGCAATCATTGTTGCTTTTGTTGTGGTCATCCATGTACAATGCTTGGTGTCAGTCTATTTATCTCTTGTAAAAATAAAATACAGTGTGTGTGAAAAAAAAAAAAAAAAAAAAAAAAAAGAGTGGTGCTGTTTCGAAGGACCAAGTTGGCTGGTGCTTCATCTGAGTTTCAACATAATAATCTTGCCCAAAGGGGGCATACTCAACTAAAATATAACCTCAGGCAGTATTTCCCAAACTTGTTTGACCATGGAATGTTATTTAAATTGTACCGTTTTGTCAGGGTGCCCAGAGGAGGCTCAAGAGATATTGTTTAAATTAAAATCGACAGCAAAAAAAAAAACAAAAAAAAAAAACAAAAAAAAACTGCTATATATTTCTGAGCCTCAAAATAGGACATTGTAAGCCATAAGAGTATTTAAATTTTGGTTTGGCGACATCTCTTGACTGTGCCAGTGTTGTTTACCAAAGTTAATTGATCATGGAGAATTTCATCAAGAATCATTTTCTGATAGAAAACTATCAAGAGTTAATGTGCTATAATTCACACTAGAGTAAAATAAGCTAGAAAACAATCACATTGATGAAGCAATGAATATGTAATTTACATAAGAATATAAAAATATATAACAACAAAAACCACTTATTACCTTATTTTCTGTTATTAAATATAAAAACATATTATGCAACTTCCAGATATTCTTGCATCTGGTAAGCCATTTCTTTCTTAAAAGGGCATTATTGCATAATGAAACACATAGGTTAATGCATTCTTAGATTTTTATTCTGTATTTAGGAATACATTTAAGTTCAAATTTACCAATAGTCTATATAATCGCATTGGGACTATATACACTACAGAACACACTGGGAAATTCTGGATTTTATGATAATAATGTGTTATTTTGGATTGTTTTGGATTATCAAAAAAAATTAGAAAGAAATTGAGTCCAATATAAAGATCAAGATAACAATCCTCTTGTCTGTTATCCTTTAAAATGGTAACCGGTTGAATTTTGAATAAAATCTATGATGAAAGGAATGTTAAGAGGACCGTACAGCAGAATTTTTATCCTTATAAAAATCGTTACTGATTTTCAAACATATAGTTTTGAATTCTAACAATTTTAAAAGTACTTATTTTGGAATAGAGAGAACAGCAAACCTGGATCTTAAGACAGGAAGTCTAGCTTTGCTCTCCCCAATTCATGCAGAGTAGGTTTTCCAAAATTGAGAATTTTGTAAAATATTTTTACTAACCAGTCTTTCTAAAAATATATAACCTTTCAAAGTTCCAGGATGGAGACTGTTTTAAATGTCAATTTTATTTTATGAAGTGCCAACTTTTTATTGTAGACTAGTAGTGATATTTTGTAACTATACAATGTATGAACATGTTTTTTTTTTAATGTCAGAAATTTTATTTTGCAATTTATTCTTATTACGTGCATTAGAATACAGAGTTCTATGAAGAGAAAGGCGTTGTGTTATTGACAGTTTCATCATCATAACAATCCAAGTTCTGAAATGTTGGAAGTTCTCATTAAATATTTAATAATTGAAAAGTTGATAAATGAAGGAACAAGGTGATTTAGCTTATTTCTCTCCTGCATGAATCCTTTATGCCAATAATTCCTGAGTCGCATTTTCCCTTTATGATCAGATAGTTGTTACAGTGTCCCTCCCTGGAATGGCTGTGTGTGTGTGCACTCAGACGCACGTACACACAGTAATGTTGCAGCTAACATCTTAGGCTTTTTAAAAAAATTTTTTTTAAAGATTTTTATTTGATGTGGACCATTTTTAAAGTCTTTTATTGAATTTGTTACAATATTGTTATTGTTTCATATTTTGGTTTTTTGGCTGCGAGCCATGTGAGATCTTATCTCCCCAAGCAGGGATCGAACCCACACTCCCTGCATTGGAAGGTGAAGTCTTAACCTCTGGAATGCTAGCAAAGTCCCCATGATGGGCTTTATAGGTCCTAGAATACCATTTCTCAACCCATTAGACTTCAACGGACCTCAGGGCTATAACTTATGTTTTGGCCAACAAAGAAAAGAAATTGAACTGAAAAAGGGCCAGAACTCATCATGCAGCCTGTACGCTCTCCCTAGCTAGCCTTCTTGAAGGTTTAATTGACAAAATAGACATTGTCTCTATGTTGATCTTTCTCCCGGAACTTTTTTTAGTACCATTTTTTCTAGATCAAAGAGTAAAGGTTTAAATGTAGACTTACCAATGGCTCTCTGAGGGATCTCCTTTGTGTTTACATGATTTAGTATGTGCACCCCTTATTGTTCTAATACATTGTTAAAGTACAACTCTTTTTATGTCTGCAAAGATCTTTCACCTTCTCAGTCCTGAAGATATCTATCTGTTCTTCTTAGACAAAACAAACAAAGAAACCCTTGGCTACAAAATACTAAGTAGGGATTAAACCACCGTCTGACTCTGAATTCTTGAGTTCTTCCTGTCCATGTACCCACAATTATTCACCTTTCTTTAAATCTAATTAATATATAATTCTTTTTTAAAGTCATGTGGGAAATAGTAAATGAAAGTTAAGTAATAGAATTAATTGAAGCAGCAGAAGTTAATCACAAAGTATGTGTGTATTTATCCTTGAAGCCATTCATCCTGAATGTGTATACAGATATTTGGACACTAATGTAAGAGTTAACACACATCATATTATGTTTTATATTTTCAGTTAACATTCAACGTTGTTTCCTGACTGATCCCAGTCTTTGTAATTATGATTATAATTTTATAAAGACAGAAAGTGTCTAACTGATCAACAGTGACAGAGTATTACCAGAAAACGGGCCCATTCTTACTCATCCCAATATTTCATGATTTTGAATGACACATACCCACTCAGTAGTGCTTACATATTTGCAAATACTGATCTACTGAAGCAGGTTTGCTTCATTTCTTCTTACTTGATACTGAATATTTCTTTCAGCACTTCTCAAAACCCTTCACCATCTACATCTTTATATTGTATATTTAATAAAAAGACAATTGCTGAAGGACTTAATTATTGTCTCAATTGCATGCTAACACATTCTGTATAGACTATTTCCCCAGTATGAGTTTTCTGATGTGAATAGCAAGTGAAAGATTTTCCACATTGTCTTTAGAATTGGCATCTCCTCAGTGTGAGCACTTTCTTGTTCACTCAGGAATAAGGAATCCCTGAAGAATGTCCTTCCTTCATTACACTGAGATTATTTTTTCAGTGTGAACTCTCTCATGTCCAATGACTCTCCATGACTAATGGAACTCTAGCATTCATTTCATTGGATTTCTTCTACAGCAGTGATTAGATGATGTACCCCAAGAGGGCTCTCCTCATAGTAAACGGTGGGCTGTCTCCTCTACTGTGTCAGGGATGCAGCCCACTCTGAGTTCTCTGTGTATTCTGAGTCTGGAGCTCCAACTAAAGGCTCTTCCACCACGATTCCAGGGTCAGGGTTTCTCTCCACATGACTTTCCTGGTGTTTTAAAAGGGATAATTTCTGGCTGAAGGCTCCATATCATTGATTACAGACACAGGGTTTCTACTCTGTATGAATTCTCTGGTGTTTATAAAAGTGGGAGCTCTGGGTAAAGGCTGCACCACATGGATTCCAGACATAGAGTGTCTCTCCTGTCAGTTTTCTAGTGCATATAAGCGTGAGAGCTGCGTTTAAAGGCTCTTCCACATTCATCGCATTTGTAGGGTTTCTCATTAGTGTGAATTCTCCCAGATGACTAAGGTTATGGCTTTGACTAAATGCTTTCTCACATAAACGATATTCATTGTGGTTTCTCTCCTGTGTGAATGTGCTCATGACATCGAAGTGTTGGATGGTCACTGAAAGCTCTTTCACAGTCATTCCAAACATAGGGCTTCTCTCCCGTGTGAGTTTATTGGTGTGAATAAAAGTCAGCTCTCTGGCTGCATTACCTTTATAAGGTTCGTCTTCTCCAAAGAAGACATACAGATGGCCAAGAGGCACATGAAAAGATGTTCAACATCACTAATTATTAGAGAAATGCAAATCAAATCTACAATGAGGTTTCACCTCATGCCAATCAGAATGGCCATTATCAAAAAACCTAGAAACAATAAATTCTGGAAAGGGTGTGGTGAAAAGGGAACCCTCCCTCACTGTTGGCGGGACTATAAATTGATACAACCACTATGGAAAACAGTATGAAGGTTCCTTAAAAAAATATAAAGAGAACTACCATATGTCCCAGCAATCCCACTACTGGGCATATACCCTGAGAAAACCATAATTCAAAAAGAGACATGCACCACAATGTTCATTGCAGCGCTATTTACAATAGCCAGGACATGGAAGCAACCTAAATGTCCATCGACAGATGAATGGATAAGGAAGATGTGGCACATATATACAATGGAATATTACTCAGCCATAAAAAGAAATGAAATTGAGTTATTTGTAGTGAGGTGGAAGGACATAGAGTCTGTCATACCGAGTGAAGTAAGTCAGAAAGAGAAAAAAAATACCATATACTAACGCATATATACGGAATCTAAAAAAACAAAAAAGGTACTGATGAACCTAGTTGCAGGGCAGGAATAAAGACGTAGACATAGAGAATGGACTTGATGACACGGGGTGGGAGGGCGAAGCTGGGGCGACGTGAGCGTAGCAACGACGTATTTACACTACCGAATGTAAAACAGTTGGCCGGTGGGAAGCAACAACATAGCACACAGAGATCAGCTCGATGCTTTGTGTGAGGGGTGGGATAGGGAGGATGGGAGGGAGACTCAACAGGGAGTGGTAATGGGGACATGTGTATGCATATGGCTGATTTGCTTTGTTGTGCAACAGAAACTAACACAGTAATATGAAGCAAATATACTCTAATAAAGATGTATTTTAAAAAAAGATATGACTTTATGAGTGATCACAGATATAATTTTCCAGGTATACTGAGAAAAACCAGAGTAGTGAAATTGCACTAAGGATGACGATAGCAACCAACTTCATTTTTATTTATCTGCACATTGCACAAGAACTCTTATCCCTGTGCATCACTGCTTTTTAAAAGAGAAGTCTCTTTCATTATAGGATCCTTTTTTTTAAATAAATAAATTTATTTATTTTATTTATTTTAAAAACAAGAAAAATTTATTGATAGAAAACTGTCAGGAGTTAATGAATTCTAATTTACACTTGCGAGTAATGCAAACTCTAAAACTGGTCACATTGATGAAATAATGAATACATAATTTAATATGCTTCTGAAAACTTAACAACAATAACCAACGTCTAAAACTACATAATTTTTGGTTATTAAATACAAAAGCATTTTCATGCAACTTCCAGAGATTCTTGCATCTGATATAACATTTCTTTCTTAAAAGTGCATTCTTGCATAATAATAACACAAACAAAATATGTTTTGTTTTTTTCTTATGTATGTATAAATACATTTCATTTCAAATTTATCAATAATGTATATAGCTTATAGCACATTTCAGGAAATGTCTATATGCAATATTGTTTTATTTGGGGTGTTTTGGATTATCTAAAATTAAGTTAAGAGAAAATTAGGAGCCCAAAATAATGATTAAAATAGAGATCCTCTTGTACAGTATTCTTGAAAATGGTGCCCCATGGATGTTCAAATAAAATGGCAGATAAATGTAATTTTAAGGGGCATGTGCAGCAGATTTTCTATTCTAATAAACACCATTATTGATTTTCAGAAGTTTATTTTTGAATGCAAACAATGAATTTTAAAAATACTTATTTCATGATACAGTAAACAGGAAACTTGGCTCTTAGGAAAAGAAATCTACTTTTACTCTTCCTAAATCTTGCAGAGCAACTTTACAAAAGTATGTAATTTTAGACAGTATTTTTAATAACCCAGGCTTTTTGAAAATATACAGCCTAATCAAGGATCCAGAATTGACAATGTTTGAAATGTCAACTTTATTTTATAAAGTGCCAACTTTTCTTTGTAAACTAGTAGCAAAATTTTGGAATTATACAATGTGTAAACCCTTATTTACATTTAATTTTTAATATCAGAAGTTTTATTTTGCAGGGTAATTTAATTTACTTATTAAGAAGTAGAAGTCTATGAAGGTAAGGACATAGTATTATTTACCTTTCAATCCTCATAACAGTTCAAATTCTGAAATATTGTAGATTCTCAGAAAATAGTTGTTAAAAAATGGAAATTTGATTAAGGAGTGAATAAGGTGATTTAGATGATCTTTTTCCTGAATGCCACGTTTATGTGGTTGATTCCAGAGTCACATTTTCCCGTAAGATCAGATGGATGCTATAGTCTCTCCTGTGTGTTTGTGTGTGTATGTTTTAATTTTTATTTTTAGCACCAGTCGAAGTCCTACAACTTGCTATTTCCATTGAACAGTCCATCATCAACAGCTTTCCAAGTCAACATCTTTCCACCTATAGATATACCTCATTTAAAAATATCAATAACTAAAACACAAATTGATAATATTGCATTGTGTAGACATACTAAACTTTCCTTACCTGGTCCCTCTTAACGGCTATGCTTTCTGAATGTTCTGTTTTCATATTTAGTAATTCAGATATCAGTAATCTTATTACACATGTATTTGCACAAATGTTCCTCACACACCGGTTTCTTATCATTGGACTTTGCTTGCGGAATATGTAAAGATGAATTTGTGGTCAAGTTTATCATTCATTTCTTTGATGGTTTCTGGATTTTTTTAAAAAATGCTTGACAAGGACTCCATTTTGAAAGCACAGAATAAAAATCATTCATACATGTTTTCTACGAGTACTTTCATGGTTTCAGTTTTACAGTCCACGCAGCCCAAGTCCCCGCAAAATCCCAAAGTGCTCCCAGGAGCAGGGACCCGCCCGAGCGCTCTGGGCCGCTAGTGCGCCCGCCCCTCCGTGAATCGCGTGGGGAGCGCTTCTCCGCGGCAGCCTCCCGGCGACCTCTTCCCAGTCCACCGCCCTCTTCTTCTGTTGCCGGGGTCGCTTCCCGCGGTGCCGATCTAGGAGCTAGCATTGAGGTGGGCGTCCCGTGACGAGCCTGGGCGTTTGGGCGGCCCGCGCTGCAACCTCGCCGGCGTGCAATTGGGATCCGTCCCTCGGACTTTCCCGCCGCTTGTCGGGGGCCAAGTGGCGGCCGCTTTGAGACCGTCCCTTCCATACGGAGCTTCAGTGACATTCGCGAGGGCTGAGACTCAGCCGCCGAGCACGAGGTAGAGTTCCGGGAAGCCGACGACGCTAGCGGCGACGGTCCCTGTGGAGCCGAGGCGTGGGCGCTTCATGCTGTCGCCGGAGATTGGCCGAGCAGGTCTATAGCTTCTGAGGCTAGAGCTGAGCACTGTAGGTGGTTGGGTATGCTGACCGGGTCGACCAGCACGCCGTGGTGCCCCTCTGGCCGCGGGGCCCGCTCGGGGTGCTGTGTGTGACCAGGAGAGGGTGTCCGTGCCCGCCGTCGTCCTCCGTGTATCCCGTTGGTCATACTTTCTGAAATTTTCCAACTCGCCTGGAGGTTGGGAACAACACGGATGTATGCAGACATCGCCGTTTTCAACGGCCTCCACCGTGGATCCCGATCGCCCTAACACCCAAATGTTTACATTTCTCCCTGTAGTGGGGATCGACCCGGGTGGCCGAAACGAGGAGGGCCTTGGAGGACGACCCCGGGCCTCCCCGTCCTCCTTTCACGGAGCCGCGACCCCACGGCCCAGAGGCCGCCCGGCGGTGCGTCCTCGCCGCCTTGAGGCCCGTGTCGGTCCTAGTGCCGTCGCGGCGGTGGGGCTGCTCCCCGGCGGCCACTTTCATTTCTTCAGGTTCCACGCGAAGCGGCCACGGGGCTCCGCACACCAGATCTCCCGCAGGTCTGGTTGTGCCTACTCGGGGAGCGCCCAGCGTCCCCTCTTCTATTTGCCCCGGGTCGAGAAATGGGACGGATGGTGAACTGGGTCGAGCCGGGGTGTCAAGGTGGCGGCGGATCGCTTTAGTTAGTGTGCGACACGGACCCGTCTGGGTGAGGTTCGCACTAGTGAATCTTCACCAGGTGGCTGATGAGGCGAGGTCGACCAGATGGCCCAATGGCGATATGGGAAGAAAAAAAAAAAAACAGTAATGCTTTTTTTTCTTTTACAAGTTAGATTCACTATAATGTGGGCATTAGTTAAATGAGAAATCCTGAGATTTATATTAATGAATATTACCATTGTTGATGTTACTCAAAATTACAGTAATTATTACCATTGTTTGCAGTTAATTTTGAAAACAGTGATTCAAGTTTCTGTATGCACAGAGTACGTGATTGAAGATGATGAAAGAGGGGTTTTGGAATGCAGAATTTTCTAAATCTTCCTGGAAGTCGGGGATCCTCTCCCTCAAACCATAAGGCCCTGCACCACACCCTGCAGCAACCAACTTGGAAAACCAGACCTCAACCTCGGCAGCAATAGGCCTCAAGTGTCAGTGTTTGGTCAGTGACTCACAGCTTCCTCATTTTTCATCCTTTCCATTTAGAACCAAATGGGGGAAAGTTGTACCGATATCAATATGTTCCCCTAAGCAATCACGTGGGATGCCCATCCTCCTGTCAGCCCCTCTCCAGCTTCCCCACTTCACAAGCTGTGAGCAGGACATGGCTCCCTTGTTTTCCACCAGAAGGCTTCCCCACCCCTATGCCTGCCCTGAGTCTCAGCAGAATGTGAATGGTGGTGGCTGACTCCTGTGCTCTATAGACAAGTTCTGAGTAAATAGAGCTTGCTCTCATTTTGTGGGTGGGGGGTCTTTGTTTATGTCTACAGTGCTTAGAGTGGGAACCAAATCAAGCAATGAGGATAATATGTTTCCAATTATTTTTCAAAAACCTTTTATCTATTAATCACCTGTTTTTAAGTTGAGATAGAAATCGTATATCATAAAATTCTCTTTGAACACTCTACAGTTTAGTGATTTATTGTCTATTTACAAAGTTGTGCAACCATCATCACTATCTGATCCAGAATATTTTATCTCCCTACAAAGACACCTACTGCCCCTTAACCAGTCACTTCCTGTTCCCCTTCCCCATAGCTGTAGGCACCTAAATGTGTGCTTTTCATCCCTGTGGATTTGCTTTTTCTGTATATTTCAAGAACATGGATTTGTACAACTTTGGCCTTTATGTCTGGTTTCTTATACAGTGTCATGTTTTTGAGGCTCATCCATGTTTTATTATGCGATTAATTCGTCTCTTTGGCCTCAGAACTTTCCTTTGTAAGTCCTTAAGATACACACAAAGGGATTTCCCTGGTGGTCCAGTGGTTAGGATTCCACCACCTCTCTCTGTCAAGGGCCCGGGTTCGATCCCTGGTGGGGGAACTAAAATCCTACAAACTGTGCAATACGGCAAAAAGAAAAAAAATACACACACACACACACACACACACACGTGCTACCATTGTTTTCAATGTGGAAAATAGAGTACCAAAATTGCTATTATAACCATTTTATGCAGACATTTCCAGGGCCCCAAATTGCCCCACCAACCCAGAGCTGCCGGCAAGCACAGAGGACACCAGCCCAGCCATGCTGCCCTTTCTCAGAAGTCTCCACACCACCCACCCTTTCCAAGACTCCACCAATTTGTGCCACCACCCAGTGGCCAAAGAGGTGACCACCAGTGCAAAGGGAGGGTGGCAGCAGTGGCAAAGGGAGACAGGGATGAAAGGAGAGACAAGTGGCAAAGCCTACAGCACCGGGTATCCCAGTCGGTCTCACCACCAAGTACTAACCAGGCTCAACCCTTCTCAGTTTTTGAGCTCAGAAGCTGGCAGGTGACTTCATGGTGATGTGGACCAGGATGATGGCAGCCCAGACCAGGCACCCAATACCCCATGCTGTGTAGACCTGCCATGCCAGCTCCACTCCTCAGCTCATGTCAGAGCACTGGGGCCCCAGCCTCCTATGGGCAAACTGCTCCTGACACACCCTCAGCCATCTGGGGGCCAGGCCACCAGGCTGTGACTCTGACTTCCCAGGAGATTGTTTTCAGACAGGGTATGTGGCCAGTGGCAGCAGGGCTGAGCAGCTGGAAGGGACTGGAGGAAAGCCGAGTCTTCTGTAGTTCAATGCTGCCCGGACACCGAGTGACACTGTCTCTCTGGTGTCTTCATGGCTCCATCTGGATATTCCACACACACAGCCGTGTTCCAGGCTGGGACTCCAGGGGCAGCACTAACAGGGCAGCAGCATCTCCCAGTGACCAACGCCAGGCACCCAGCCTCCACCACCTCTGGACGCTCATGTACGCAGCCTTGCTATCACATTCCTTAAGATTACAAACAGGGGATCCAAGGCACCGAAGACTTGTCCTAGGTCAGGCAGAGGTCTTCGAACTGAAGTCTAGTGACTTCTAATGCTATCCCCTAAGGCCACGCCATCTGCCAGGAGACACGTCCACCTGCAGGTAATCACAATCAGGATAGCTCAGTACAAAGAGGGACAGGTGTGTCACGGTGGGTACGGGGTGGAAACTTCCTCCCTCTGCTTCTGTTTCCCTACTTGCTGCTGCCCGGGGGGCCCAAGCCAATTCCTCCTCAATATCCTTTGTTCTTATATCGTCCTGTTTTGGCTCGGACACCACTAGAGGATGTCTGCCCTTCAAGGTATAATTTTCTCAATTTTGATTAGTACAGCCATGGAATGTTTTCAAAGTGTGAAAGTACACAAAAGGTAAAAATCATCCTGGTCGTTGAAGTTCTACATGAGGTGAGGGTGAAAGAAGAACCGTTGGGCTCCTAGTCCTGGAAGGAAGGAAGGAGGAGGAAGAAAGAATAAAACTTTGGTGAACTTACTCTACACATGTCCTGTGTTTAAACCTTTTATGTATTCAGTTATTTAGTCATCACAGTTTTTCAAGATCCTTTCTCTCTCTGGACCATTGTCTTCACAAAGCTCACAGGCAGGAGAGTTACTCAAAGCATGATCACACCACTGAGGGCGATGGTGTCCCAGATGAGGCCAGAGGCAGCCAGGAGAAGGGGTGTTGTTCAAGAAGGGCTTCGTGGAGAAGGTGATATATGAAGAGGCTCTTCAAGGATGAGTTATCATCTAGCCAAAGACTGTCACTGAGCAGGACCCAAGTACAAGATCAATGAATGAGTGGATAGATACACTAATGTATGCCATCCCCCTAACACAGACAAGGAGGCCTGGCCCACTGAGGGTTTGCAAACTTGGAAACAGGGCACAATGGGGGATCAGTGGGGAGGGGCTACAGCGTGATGCCTGCCTCACTCCCTTTATGGCTGTCTTGACACCACGATGCCCTGTGTTCTGCCTTCTCAGGGAGGCCTCGTCTGTCCTCTGCTCTGGGATACTGCCTGACATTCCCAGCAACACCTGCCTGTGTGGTCTCAGTGATCCCATGTGTAATTGTGCTCATCTCAAGGGGACCTATTGACGAGGGAGAGGGTGGTGGGCAGCTCAAGATAGAAAGGTGGAAGGAGAGAATGACAGGGAGTGCTGCAACAATGGGATCATGGGGTGGGATGCAAGGGGGGAGGATGGGGCAGAGGTCGTGTCTTAGAGCTTGAGGGTGGGGCCATCAAGGGGTTCCCTCACTGATAGGGATTCAACAAGAAGAGACAAGGGATGAACTCAGTTTGGGATCTAGGACTTTGAGAAACCTGGGAGAATTTCGGGCAGAGATGACAGATGAGCTACGCCCAGGAAATGAAGGTGTGACAGAGGGGCAGGATCAGAGCTTTGACCCAGATGAGATGGGGAGGAAGTGGAGCAGAGGGGGCCTGAGGACACTGAGGAAGTTTACTAACTACAGTCATCATGGGGGTTCAGTGAACAGCCTGCTAGTTGCTAACAGAGTGCTGCGCCCAAATTCACGTTTCCACTTTGAATCTCTGGAGTAGAATTTGCTGAAATAAGTCACTGGAATTGAATTTACCAGATTCTTTTGATCCACCTCAAGCTAATGAGCTAGGAAAATGAAATCAAGGCTTCGAAATAAAAGCAAAACAGACTGAGCACAAGACAACGATTCCAGCTAAAAACTAAGACTCTCAAACATGCAGTCCATGGTGACTTCAGGACCTCTGCACTTGCTATTCTCTCAGCCTAGAACACTTTGTCTTCTACATGTTAGCTCCCTAAACTTCTTCAGGAATTTTCAAAAGTTTACTTTACTTTTCTCTATGGTACATATCGCCTCCTGATATTGTGTATCTCTGTTTTTTAATCTGTTTTCTCCATAAGTCTGTCACCTGCATGTGAATTGGGATCTCCCTCCATCTGTTTCACCCACTGCTGTCCTCTGGTGTCTGGACCAGGTCAGACACACAGTAAGGCCTCAGTGAATGTGTGCCATGTGCTGGGTGAGTGAGCACTGAATGTATGGGGGGACAGGTGGGGGTCATAGAGCATTGCCCTAGATCGAGAAAGAAGGGGTCAGAAGGACAATCTCCTGAAGGTCTTTGTATCTTGCTCTTCTGGAAATTTCTCACTGTAATTATAAACATGCAAAATTAGACCCAAGGAAAGCAGCTGCTTTCCTGATTTGGGGACAACCGTAAATATGCTATGCTGCTACTTCCCAGAGCTGAGGTCACATGGGTGGGTGTCAGGTCCAAGTGTCTCAGGGGCATTTCACATCCTCCCAATCAATCTCTCCTCCCACTGATGTAAGGAACTCCATGTTCAGGACACCTCTGACAACTACCTTCCACTTGATGGAGGCTGGGCGGAAGTAGCAGCATTTGTAGCCCGGAAAGACCTCATTCCCATCTCTAGAACTTAAAAAACTCTTTCCTCCACCCTCAGTCTATCCAAGCCGCACCCATTCCTCACATCCTCCATCTCCAAGAGAGTTTCTGCATCTTCATTCAGCAAATGAGCGCACACTAGGTGTTCGGGGCTGGGGCTCATCCAGGGACCCAAACCTCATGTGACGAGTCCATGGTCCTCGTGTGTGGATAGAGACCCCTACTGTGGGCGTCTTCTGGGACCACTGGGAGCCGCCTATCTTTCTGTGGTCTCAGATTATGAACCCTGCAAAGCTGAGCCCTGTTTGTGCTAACTCCTACCCACCCGTCCCCTCACTCTGAACATCACAGAGTTGCTCTTGTGTATTAGACAAAGCTCAGATCCTGCGTAGACTTGCAAGGTCCTTAGGAACACAACGCCAAGGAAGCAGCAATATTGTCCCTGGATGGTCCCTACCAGCCCCATTCTCCTCTGCTTCCTATTGTCCAATGACCGTAAAAATTGTTTTAAATGTTTTGCCCAGTTTCTCAGTGTTTATAGTGAGGACAAGTCCCACAACATTTCCTCCTTCATGGAAGGTTCTGGAATTGTTTTTTTTCATGTGCTTCACCTGCTGGACTCCAAGAGCTCAAGTAGACTGTATTGGACCCTGGCATCTGTTGCCCAGTTGTAGCATTCATCACAGAATCTTCGTGGTGGTTTATCTGAAAAGGGCAGCCACCTTCAATTCCTTCCTTCCTTATACAAAACAAGGCACCCCACCCCGAGGAGACAAGTGGTCTGTTTCTCCAAACTCCACATCAGGCCTGGCCTGTGACTGCTTTGACCCGTAGAGAATTGTAGAGGAGACTTTGGGTCAGTCCCGAAACGGCCTTATAAGAGATCAGGTCACTGCCCCTTTCTTTACTCAGACTGCTGCTGATACACAGTGGTCCCTGGAAACACAGGCTCTGCTGTGAAGAAACCAAGCCACGTGCGGAGGTCACGTGCACACTCTGGCCCACAGCACAGGTGACCCCCAGCCAGCCCTGTGAGTGGCCTGCTGGAGCCTCTCGGTGACGGTGCCCCAGCTGCCTTCCAACTGCAGCAGCACCAGGAGTTCTAAGCAAGAAGCACGCAATTAAGCACAGACAGCCCACAGAACTAGCAGAAATAATAATAAATTATACGTCAAACCACAAAGTTTTGTAATAGTTTCTTACATAGCAGTAATAAACCCGACTGTTTCTAGGACAATCTCTTAAAGCAAAATATAACCTTAGAATAAACTATAAGCTTCATTAAAAGAAAAAAGGAAAATAAAATTCGACTGAGTAAAATTTTACAATCACTGGCTTTATTTGAAGATTTATGAATCACGCAGCATTCAATTTAGGAGATAGAAAGAGCTCTGAGGAGTTGCACAAAATGAAAGACGCTTATAGGCAGAAGGGAGCTGAAACAAGGAAGCTGTACTGGGCAAAGAATCCTGTGGGGTTTTGCAAGGTTTCTTTGCATTAGGGGATGGCAGGGGTCTCCCAGGCAGATGACTTAGCTAGTGCTGATGAGAGGATTCCTGATCCACTGGATTAAAATTCCGTTTCTGGAGGAGCCAAAAGTGCATTTAAGTCGCAGTTTGATGACATGGTTCTTACTAATCCACTCCTTTGGGGCTGTTGTCTTGATTTTAACTGTCCCCTGAGGGCAGCAACAAGGTTCATCATTGTTGGGTCCTTGTGTTAAGCACAGTGAGTGGCATATTCATTCCTCAAAATGCTTATCCAGCATCTGCTGTGTGCCAGGCCTGTGCTGGGGGAAGGGATTCCCAGTCCCGAGGAGACAGAGACTCACCCAACAAGGAAATCACAAAAAGGCGCGTTCCAGGCTGTGATAGGAGCTGCTCATTCAGTGTTTATGGAGTCTCTACCTCGGGCTCCACACTGACCTGGGCTGTAGCCAGCGCAGAGAATAAAACATACAAAAACAAGAACAATTTTGAAAGAAACACCCCTGCTGCTCCCATGGAGCTGACGCTGCGGAAGGTGACAGCGTGTAAGCCAAACAGCGTGTAGAAGGGTCGGCGCTGTGCAGGGAAGGGCAGGCCTCAGGGGAAGCAGGAGAGCAGGGCGGGGGAGGGGTTGGGGTGGCAGAGAGAGGGGACGGAGGTGGCAGAGGAGCTCGCAGTTCTGGACCCCGTGAAGACAGTTCCTCCGGGTGGGGCAGCCACACTGGGTGCTGACAGAGCCGGCCCTGGGTGCTGCGCAGGAATGAGGTGGGTGATGGTTGGGACACGTGGGTGGGAGTGGCTGTCACTGCAGATGCACAGGCAGGGGACGTGTCTCTGAGGAGGTGACGTTTAAGCTGCGCCCTCGTGTGGACCAAGTTCCTAGGTTCTGTAAACCTGACGCTTTAACATCTCCTCACTTGCACAGGCTGGGCTCGCCTTGTTCTACACAATCTTTTGCCAGGCCTGGGTCCCCTTGCCTCAGCCTCTGGGTCCCTCCTCTCCTGCCTCCCTGAATTCAGACTAATCCAAGGCCTGCTTTTCAAATGCAAAGCAATCCATCCAGAGTTCTCACCATCCACTTCCTCTGTGGCTCTCACACTCAGGGCCACTGTCTCCCTTCCCTCATCACCCAGACACCAGGGACAGCCCCTGACATCCTACAGGATAGTCAGTCCTGAATCTGCTCACCCTCCTCACTGTTCCTTCCTGGGGAATCACAGAAAAAGCACTTGTCCCAAATTCCCCTCGCTCCCTCTGCCTGCTGACCAATGTGTGGCCTGTCGCCTCCTCTTGGGAGCTGCAAGTAACCAACCATCTTTTCAGTGACAGTCGTCTAGTGATCCGTTAGCCTTACTTTACCTCATATTCCCTATTAATAAACTATATTTTAAACCAGTCCCGAAAGAAAAGACACTCTGTAGATAATTAAGCATGAACAAATAAAGAACAAATGAACTATGAAACATTTTATAATGTTCTCAATCACTTTAATATTTTATTATATATTAGGTTGTCTTTTCAACATAAAATTTTGGGGTCTGTAAGGCTGGAGAGTATATGAGAAGTTACATGGACAAGACCAGAGACCTGGGAAGTCCCATACACCTGCACTTGTATGGGGAGCTCAGGCCAAGGCTTGAGTTGAGTCCTACTTTGTTGATGGATAACGCAATTGGAATTTTTTGGTTTTCCAAATTAAGCTCTTAAATGTATTGGTTTAGCACAGGACTTAGTTCTAAACTCATCTTTCCAGCAACATTCAAGTTACAACAGACGTAAGATGGACTGTGCCCTGAGTTATTTATTTAGAATCTGCACGTATCAGCAGGGAAACAGCACAGCACGTTTCAAAACAAGCTATGTGTTTAGGAGAGCGCCAGGGTGCACGCTCTGGGGGAAAGAACAAGACCGTATCCCCGGAAAATATTAGCTCCAGATTCCTTGTGTTCAGAGCATCCATCTTCACCCAGTAGATTTCCGGAAAAGCACCTGGAGAGGATATTGCATTGTTGCTGAGCTTGGCTGACCCCCACCACCCATGAAAGGGAGAGCTGAAAGTATCACACAGCTGTGGTCCTTGGAGCAGCCTGACCCATGGGAAGTGCAGAGAGGACCCCCTTCCAGGATTCCTGTGTTGGTTAGAGTTCAGTTGCTGCAACACACAGCCCCATCCCCCCGCCCCCCACGTAATTATGCCAAACAGAAGTTTACATCTCTCTCACATTCTGTTCTGGATGCAGGCAGTCCGGGGCTGCTCTCGCAAGCCTACTTCAGGAAGCTTCTCTGTCATCCCTGATGCTCTGTCATCCTAGGGGAGTTGGCCTCCTCCGGGGTGGACATGGAGCAGGATGGAGCTACAGTTTCAGTGTTTACATTTGTGAAATAGGAGAGAGGGAGAAGGAGAAAGTAAGGCCTGCCTCTCCCATGTAGGAAATATCCTACAAGTTGCACAAATTTCTTTCCTTCCATCTTGGAGGGAGAGCTTAGTCACACAAGTAACCCAGCTGCACAGGAGGCCGGGAACGTCTGTAGTCTCGGGCAGCCCCGCGCTCAGTTAAATATCGAGTGTTCAGTTGCTCTAGGAGAGAAGTGGGCCAGGCTGTTGGGAGCCAAATGGATGTCTCTGCCCCCCACACACAGTTTTCACTGTTTTCTCTCATCACCCACCCACACCCTAACAGAGTTCATGTTTTATGAGAGTTTTTCCAGACAAATCACATTAATTCATATTTCAGGACCCAGATGAAAATCATCAGCCTGTGGGTGCTTTTCATTACACTCGCTGGCAAATTGCTGGTGGAACTCCGTTACTAACAGTGTCTCTGGCTAGGGGAGGCGACAGGGCAGGGTAGTGGGAGAACAATAGTAAAGTACAAAGTCGGAGCAACAGTGTGACAGGCAGAGGCTTCAATCCCCAGGAAGAAAATATAGAAAAGCACGCTCCTGTATTCAACCCCCAAAATAATTTTGTAGGGAAGAAACAGCTACAATTAACTAAAATCATATCTAAACACTTAAAATTATCCTCCTTAGAATTTCCCATTAGTCAGAATCTCCATAAGCAGTTCATCCAGATGTGAAAGTAACTTTATTTATTTATTTATTTATTTTTGAATATCTGACTAGCAAGGTGTCAGTAAAAAATGCAAAGGTAAAGGTGGTGAGGATGCAGTGAAACCAGCACTCTTAGATGTTGGATTGGAAAAATATATATGGTACCATTTTTTTCTGGAGCATCATTTGGTAATATGCGTTTAAAATTGTAAAATACTTACGGTATTTGAGCTAGTAATTCTACTTCTGAGAATACATATAAAGAGAGAGTGGCATAGACATATATACACTACCAAATGTAAAATAGATAGCTAGTGGGAAGCAACTGCATAGCACAGGGAGATCAGCTCGGTGCTTTGTGACCACCTAGAGGGGTGGGATAGGGAGGTTGGGAGGGAGGGAGATGCAAGAGGGAAGAGATATGGGAACATATGTATATGTATAACTGATTCATTTTGTTATAAAGCAGAAACTAACACACCATTGTAAAGCAATTATACTCCAATAAAGATGTTTAAAAAAAAGAAAAGAAAAGAAAATAATCAGAAATGCTGGCAAAGATTTAGGTACATGTGTTTACAAAATAAATGGAAAGATATTCCATGTTCATAGATTGGCAGAATTAATGTTGGCAACATTTCCCTTCTCCCCAAGGCAATCTGCATACAGATTTAATGTAATTAAAATAATTAATGTAATGTATCAAATTTCCAATGGTATTACTCACGAAAATAGAAAAAACAATCTTAAGATTTCTGTGGAACCACAGAAGACTCTGAATAGCTAAAGCAATCCCAAGAAAGAAGAACAAAGTTGGAGGAATCACACTTCTTGCTTTCAAATTACAATGCAAAGCTATAGTCAAGAAAACAGTATAATACTTGCATCAACATGGACACAAAGACCAATGGAACAGAATGGAGAAATCTAAAATAAACCCCTGCATGTACAGTCAACTAATGTCTGACAACAGGGTCAAGAATACTCAATGGAGAAAGGATAGTCTCTTCAATAAATTTTGCTTGAAAAACTGGCAGCCACATGTAAATGTATAAAACTGGATCTGTATTTTATACCCCTCATAAAAATCAACTGAAAGTGAAGTGAAGAAAAATGTAAGATCTGGAACCATAAAACTCCTACAAGAAAGTATAGGGGACTGGCTCCTTCACACCGGTCTTGGCAATGTTTTTTTTTTTTTTTTTTTTTTTTTTTTTGGATTTGACACCAGAAACAAAGACAGCAAAAGCCAAAAGAAACAGGTGGGAGTACATAAAATTAAAAGGTTTCTACACTGTAAAGGAAACCATCAACAAAGTGAAAAGGCACACTATGTAATGGGAGAAAGTATTTGCAAATATCTAATAAGGGGTTAATATGCCGATTGTATAAAAACCTACACAAGTCAATAGCAAAACAATAATAACAAAAAGAAAAAAAAATTTAGTTAAAAAATGAGCAGAAGAACTGGATAGATATTTTTCCAAAGAAGACATGCAAATGGGCAACAATACATGAAAAGATGTTCAACATCAGTAATCATCAGGGAAATAAAAATCAAAGGCACAGTGAGATATCACCTCACACCCATTAGGCTGGCTGCCCTCAAAAGCACAAAAGAATGAGTGTTAGTTAAGATGTGGAGAAAAGGAAATCCTTGTGCACTTGTAGGTGGGAATGTAAATTGGTGCAGCCACTATGGAAAACAGTATGAAGGTTTCATGATTATACCACAATAAAACTGAAAAAAAATCTATTTTAAAATGAAAAGCAGGAACAAAAAAACCAAAACCACAGGGCTTGTAGGGAAATGGGTTTAGGGCCCAATACTCAAAAACTGTCATTGGTACATTAAAAAATAAGACCCTGCTAGGGACTGAATGTTTCTGTCCACTGAAAATTAATATTTTGAAGACCAATTCCCAATGTGATGTTATTTGGAAGTTATGTGATGTTACTTCAGGAAGTAATTAAGTCAGGAGGGTGGAGCGCTCATCAATGGGATTAGTGCCCATATAAAAAGACAACCAAGAGCTTGCTTTGTCTGCTCTTCACCCAGAGAATACCTCTCCAGGAAACAGCTCTCACCAGACAAGTGCTGCCACCTTGATCTTGGACTCCCCAGCCTCCAGAACTGTGAGAAATAAATGTTTGTTGTCAAAACCACCCAGTCTATGGTATATTCGTTACAGCAGCCCAAACTAAGACAAACCCTATTAAAAATAGTAGTGTAATTATATGTGCTAAATTGTTAAATATTTACCCACAACAAATATGGCACTTTATCTTGAAAAGGGCCTGCAGTTTGCTGGTTAATCTGGGTGGCAGAAGGGTTGCAGCTTGTGGATGAATGTGAAGCAGTGAGAGAAGGATGATTTGAAATCCCATAAAAAGCTGTAACATCTGATGTGAGTGGGGTAGCTGTTTGAGGTGTGTGCAAGTGTGTGTTTTGTGTTTTTCCACCTGGCTAGGTTCCTCTGGGTGCAGCTGTGCATCCATTCACCAACTGTTTCTCTGGACAAAATTACATGTGAACACAAGTGAGATTCAGAATATGTTCAAATTGTTCCCTGTATGTCACACATGTTAGAGCAATACCTTATTGCAACTCTGACAATGTATTAATATCTTTCTACAAGATGGCTATGAAAGAGCATATATGGCCTTAAATCTGGAGATCCCTAAGGATCACGAACTGCAGTTGGAGGAATTGAAGCAAAGGGTCTTTAACAATTATTTGTAAATAATTAATATAACACATTATGGAAAAAAGGAGTACTAAGGTGTAAAGCCTACCTTGGCTTCCATGTTCCGTTGAGTCATTTTCTCTTAATGAATTCAGTTCTCAGATTATGCAATCAAAAAAACTGTAGGCTTTTGTATGGTTAAATATAGAATATTATAATATAATGCTAAGGTAGTATGAGCTTTAATAGGTGTGGAGAACAACATTTTGAAATATGAAAATCCATAAAGGAGGGTTAGTAGTTCCAGAGGCACTATAGTCCCTGCTCTCTAACTTTAGATTTTAAAAAGTAATGACCCTGACTATCTGAGATGGTTAAAGCCAGTGTTTGAACATTTCTTGTTCTGGAGCCCCACACTGTCTTAACAACATCTTCAACTTACTTTGATTAAACAACTCTAAAATAAATGCACTCCAAGAAATATCAATAAATTTTTACCTAATTAAAAATAATATCCCAGAAATTTTCATCTATATTTTGGATGCTTCATCGTTTTTAAATGGGTTTTTACCCTGATTATGTGAGTAATGTGTTGTCAAAATTTATAAAGTACCAAGAAAATAAGAATCATGCACATCTCTATCGCAAAGAAAGAGCTAGTAACATTTTTATATATTTACACTCCTAATAAACTCACATGTAAATATTGTTGATTTCTCTCTCTCTCCATGTATATATAATGTAATGTAATATATAATTTTGGGAGCAATGCATTGAAAGAATGCGGGTTTGGGCATCTGATTTGCAGATGACACAACCCACCTTCCAGGTCTGCTCTAAGGATTTAAATTAGATTCCCAAAGTTAAGGGTTCAACGTATGCAACATGTAATGTAAATAGTAGCTGCTATGATGCATTTATTGACCTGTATTTAATATCTTCATAGACATTATGATAATGCCTGAATAATGTTATGTCAGGAACATGTGCAATATAGTTTAACCATTTCCTTGCTATTTAGATTGTAGATTTAGGGCTCTTCACAATTTTTCCATCTTAAAAGTAAAGTATTTGAATACCTTGTCTATGGAAAAACACGTCCCCATATCATTTTCCCCCCTGTTAGTAGTAAAATTCTAAAGATGGAGTTACAAGAGGTTTATTAACACACCTTTAAAAACTGCTTTCTAGAAATGTACCAATTTATGTATGTGGCAGTTCACCATTTTGATTTAATTGTACCATGTTTTGAGAGTTTTCCTAAAGGTAGAAAGGATTGTATTATTTTTCACTTGTGAGATCAATGCTTTATGTTTGTATTTTTGTTGAATCAAAGGAATTTTCTGTGCACATCATTCGTGTGTGTGTTTCACATCTGTTTTATTCTTTGTGTTTAAATCAATTTGTGTTAATGTTTTAATGTTAAAAATATTAACTTATATAAATATTAACCTCTTGAAGTTTCCCATTTTTATGTAATTTTTCTTCTATCCTTTCTATGTATCAGATTTTCCCATCTAGAAATCTCATATATATATATATATTTAAATAAAACCCTGTTTAAATTTATATCAAATTTATTTTTATGTATGGTTTTGAGTGAAGATGTAAATACTTTTTAAAGAAAACTAACTACCCAGTTTTTCATCACCACTTATTGTATGGTCCATAATGGCTTCTATTGATTGTAATACATTTATCATATAGGCTCTCATCCTAGAATCTACATTTAGGGTAATGCTAGTCTCAGCTACAAATTGGCACTTGTCATCTACCTCGACAAGGATTAAATCATGTGCTGGTGCAGCTGCTTCAGCCACTGACCTTCAACACCCCCTGAAAAGAGTTCAGGGTGGAGAGCAGAAATGAGGCCGTCTGTGCTCTGGGGAAACTGGCAGGAAAGCTCTTCAGAGAGTTAGATACTTTCAGGAGAAGATTTTAGGAGCCCAATTCTTGTATCCCCTCATATCTAGAAAAACACTAAGATCTTTCATGGTGAGGTCTGCTCCTCGAGACTAGCAGTAACCTTCACGAGACTAACAGAAACATTCTGCAAAACATATATGTGCTCGATTGCATGTACTCCCCCTTCACCGAAATCACATATATACGGACCTTCCCCCTGCGTCTTTGGAGCAGTTTCTCAGAGCTCTCTGAAATGCTGTCTCCTGGGCTATAGGCCTCATTTTGCCCCAAATAAAGCTTAACTTGCAGCTCTCACGTTGTGCATTTTTTTTAAGTCGACACTAGTTTATCTTTTTCTGTATTGGAACCACACTCTTAATTTAGCTTTATATATATAATTAGTAAGGCACGTTTCACTCATTGTTTTCAAAAAATTTTCTAGCTTGACTTTCAGCTAAATCTTTATCTCTTTCTTAACAACACACTAGGATTTTGATTGGAAGTTTATGAGAATTAAAATCGAGAAAGGTAGATATCTCTATAATATTTGGTGTTGTACAGAATCATGACATTTTCTCTCTTTTTTTTTTTTTTTGGTCTTTTTAAATGGTATTTTGTAAATTTGATTTTTTTCTACTTATTCATTCTCTATATTCCTTTAAAATATATTTATTTTAAATTTTATTTGCTTTTTTATGGGTGAGATTTATACATATACTTTCTATATCTTAAAAGTAGAAAGTCAGTTGCTTTGTGCATTTTTTTTATGATTCTTGTCCTTTGAACTGTTATATTTTTAAGGATTTTCAGCGTCTTTTCATTAACTATTGAGAAATCTCATAATCTGAAATCGTCCGTTAGCATTCAACAATTCATATATTATTAATTAGTATTTTAATAAAATAGGATTTTTAAAATTGGGGTATAGTTGCTTTACAATGTTGTGTTAGTTTCTGCTGTACCGCGAAGTGAATCAGCTATATGTATGCATATATCCCCTCTTGTTTGGATTTCCTTTCCATTTAGGTCCCAAAGAGCATTGAGTAGACTTCCCTGTACTATACAGCAGGTTCTCATTAGTTATCTATTTAATACACAGTACTGTATGTATGTCAATCCCAATCTCCCAATACATCCCACCTCCCTTTTCCCCCCTTGGTGTCCATACATCTGTGCTCTATGTCTGTGTCTCTACTTCTGCTTTGGAAATAGGTTCATCTGTACCATTTTTCTAGATTCCACATATATGCGTTAATATACGATATTTGTTTTTCTCTTTCTGACTTACTTCACTCTGTATGACAGTCTCTAGGTACATCCACGTCTCTACAAATGACCCAATTTCATTCCTTTCACTGGCTGAGTAATATTCCATTTATATATGTACTACATATTTTTTATCCATTCATCTGTTGATGGAGACTTAGGTTGCATCCATGCCCTGGCTATTGTAAATAGTGCTGCGATGAACATTGGGGTGCATGTGTCGTTTTGAATTATGGTTTTCTCAGGGTATATGCCCAGTAGTGGGATTGCTGGGTCATATGGTAGTTCTATTTTTAGATTTTTAAGGAACGGCCATATTGTTCTCCATAGTGGCTGTATCAATGTCCAATCCCACCAACAGGTACAATTGGTGTGTGGTTTTGTTTCGTATCATTTATGTCTGATATCAGGGTTAAATTATTTTCATAAAACACAGATTTCCTCTATTCTTGACTCTCTGAAACTATTTGTTAATTTTGTAGTCAGCTGTTTTTTTTTTTTTTTTACTTGCATAGCCCATACGTGATTTTCAGATGTAATTGTTGAAAATTTTTACTTTATATCCTTCCTTGATTATTTTTCTTTTGCTTTAGTTGTTTTAAATATTGGTCTTGAGAATTCATATTTTTCCAGAAAGTAGTCAATTTCTTGAATATTCTAATGTATATATAAAAATATATATCTATCTGACCTGGGGTCTCACACAAGGTCCCTAAATCTCTTGGAGTTTCCTGGGTTATAGAAGTGCGGTTTTTTCCTATGTTTTTTAAAGTGTTAATTTAAAAATTTTTTTTCTGGTAGGAAACGATTACTTGCATATCACTTAGACTCTTTCAAGTCTTATTTTTAACGTTTGTTAGTACAGTTCTAGAGTATCCTTTAGTACAGTCCTAGGGTATCCTTTATTCTAGGGCTTGTGATCAGTTCCACTTCTAATACGCACAATTTCTTGTGTCTTAATTGAATGCTCCATGTATTCAAGGAGGTTTCTTCACTCTGGCTGGTGAGGATTCTCAGCCATACATGAACTTTGGAAATTATTCAATGTACAGTTCTCCAGTAATTGTTCTTTCCACAGAAATTGTTCCTGCTCAGACTTGTGAAATTCCACCTGTGTGTGCTCAGATTGGTACTCGACAGAGACCCAGAGGCATCATCAGGAAGTTGTGGAGTTTTCTCTCCTGGTAGCTCCCTCCTTTTGGATGCCCTGCCCCACAAATTATCGCCCCCTGGACCTCCCAACTCACTGTGTTCTCTCCCTTGCTCTTCCCGTTGGAGTCCCTGCCTCTCAGTTCAGCTGTAACTTCTGGGCCATTGCAAGTACTTGCCTCCAATTCTGTCATCTCCTGTTCCTATGTAAAGGCTCAGTAGCATCTTCCCCTGAATGATGACCATGGATGAAACCTAAATCCTCTTCTCCTTCCCCAGCTACTTTAAACTTCCCTCTGGATGTCTCCTGTCATCCAGGCTCAGTGAGTCACAATCATCCTTGATCCATTTTTTCATACTCAACAAGATGTCTGGCCATGTTGACTCTATCTACAGTGGAGTGGGTTGAGCAATGATGGACAAAGAGAGACGGGCAGACAGCAGTTAGGGACCATGTCAGGCTGTCGTGGGCATGAAAATGAATGACACTGCTAAGAAGAAGAACAGATTATAGAGAAGTCACAAGGGTAGAAGAGGTTGGAAAATGTTTTTAAACACAGATTGAGGAGAAATCTGGTAGAGGAGAGGTTGAATTTATAATAAAGTAAAGAAAAATGACCATTTCTACGTTCCTCAGAAAAACTCAGTACCTGCTATCTTACTGGTAACATCTTATCAAATGCTATTTCAGTTACAAATACTTGAGGCTACAAATCCTTTAGAAACTATCCTATATATATTTTAGCAGTAGAATAACATAGGCCAAAGTTATGCATTGCAGCATTGTTTGTAATGTCAAAAGATGGTTGAATATTAGTGTTTATCCCAATGTTGACTGGCAACATGCATTATACTACATCATCAACTCAGTTGACTGCTTTGTAGGAAACAAGTCCTGATAGAAACTTTTTTCCCCAAATATTGTCAACTGAATATAAGGAAGATATAATGAAACATTATACACTATTTATGTATGAAAATGTGGAGTGAAGGAAAAATAGCTATTCACATTTGCTTGTATTCACATAAAAAGACACTCTGGAATGATACTTGGGAAATCAACCACAGTGGCTGACTTTGAAGACAGGGGGTCCTAGGCAAGGGCAGGGGACAGAATACAATATAAAGTATTTAATATTTTTAGGGTCTTGAACCTTGTACACGTATTATCAACTTCTCAGAAATGTGGACATTAAATTTTTTTAAACCTCTAAAGATTAAAAGTTATAGCACAATTTCTACCAACTGATGAAAGTCAAATTTGTTTTACCAGAAAGATTATCCAGCTTCTCTAAAATGTCTACTCATGAGAATTTTCTGCTTGCTTTTGTTCATTTTCTTTCACTTTGGAAGCAGTTTTCTGATTCATAATCCTTTGTGTTCTTCTTTTCAAAGAACATCTACCACTGCTAATTTTATGGGTTAAGCATGATCTAATTTTCTTACCTTTTGTCCCATTTTTCCCTATGAAAAGGCTCTGTACATTCATTATCAGTTGAGACAATACTTAGATAATTCATATGGCTGGAGGACAATTATATGCCTTAATACTTGAATTCTTTCTCTGCATCTGACATATTAATAATGCCAGTAAGATATTGTATAAAACCATTGACTTTATTATAATAAGAAATATTAGTCAGGAGACCATATCTTAAGACTGATTGTAACACCAGCAACCATGTTGACAGTGAAGAGATGTGACACGGGAAGGGATATTTCATGTGGGAGAGAGGAGAGCTCTCTTCAGAGGTTTAAAGTGTGTTTAAAAACATGTAGAACTAGGCCCAGTGGATGGACCCTTTGGGAGTCACTCCCCAGGGATACGTAGGACAGAGTCCTGAGCATCTCGAGTGCTGCGCAACGCGGTGGTCTGGAGTGGTGGCTGTGGACCCCTCTGTAGATCAACAAAAAAGATAGTTGCAGCCTTGTGTCTGTACAAGCCTGTGCAAGGCGATCTGGCCTTCAGAAAAAGAAATTTGACTAAATGGCATACGGTCTCAGCTCTAAGAATAAGATCTTTTCTTGAATCAATTTGTTTTTCCTCTTAACTTCTCAAACCCAGAGTAGTTATTCTTCATGAGACCATTCGCTTTTAATTCCATTTTCAGTCTCAAATTTTGTAGCTTTTCTTCAGTAAGTACCTGTCCATCTTTATTCTTTAGACAAGATAAGCAAGAGGGTCATTTTCTTATCAGACTTTAAAGGAAAACAAATACCTTTACAATTAGACTTTCTAAGGTTCTAAATTTATTTCATGTTCCCACAATAATATCTTCAATCCTGAGTTTGTGGCATTTTTACCTACTTCAGAGATGACTCTGGGGACTGAATTTGTGGAGGGACCTCACAGACCACTGGGATGTTGAACTCTTGGCAGTTAGATCTCCGTTTATAGAAGTGTTAACAACCAACGAAACAATCAGCATACAGTCCTGGGTTACAGGGGTGACAACCGGGAGAAGAGGATCTATGGATGACAAAAGAGATCGAGCTTCTGACAAGCAGTTGCATTTCATTGCGAGGCAAAGAGAAAGTGCCTGCAGATACAGAGATGCCATCAGCAGGGAGCAGGATGGCTTCACCCACATCTGTTGTCAACAAAACCGTCAGAAGTCAGTCATTCCCTGTGCCGATTTGTGCTTCCTGTTTCTCCACTCCCTTGTGCTTCGAGCCTGCTCTGCTGAGTTGATGTTCTCCTCTGTGTTTTTTCTAAATCTCCTTCTGGGCCAGCAGGATGTAGGAAGCAGAGGTGCAGTGCGGAGGATCTGCTTCGTATAACATGTCTGACCGCTGTGCAGCTGGGACAGTACGTGTGCTGAGTGTCCACCTGCCTTCCCATGGGTGTGGCTGAGATGGGACGAGAGGTCTGAATGGGGAGGGTGGTAGGGGTGCCTTTGTTTTCTTTCACCCCCAGGTCAGGAGCTCTTAATCTGAGGGGCTTAGGGAACCCAGGGAGCCTGTGGTCTCCCTGAAGTCATGTATAAAATGTGTTTGTGCACAGGTTTTTGTTCAAATAAAATTAAATGCCCTGGATTTACCCCTTCAGAATATTTTATCACTGTTCCTAGTCTGTAGAGGTCCTTGTGCATTGGAGCAGAACATAGCTGCAGTGATTTCAACACATTTCCATTGTGAACAGTACGTAGTAAAGTAAGCTTTCAGAATCAAGAGCGACTGGTGGCTGAAAAGGTTTAAAAACATTCTATGAAGTCTCTAGAATCAGGAATGTTTGACCTGCACTCTACTGGAACATTTTAAGGTCTAATACTTTGTTTTCCACTTGAGAGCAGCTAAGTCAATTTTTTTTTTCTCCCAGACAAGAAAACCTAACTATATAAAGTCTCTGTGTCTGGCCATGGTCAAAGGAAAAACTAGTTTAAGGCTGGTCACAGGCAGACTTTTATCATTACCGGAAATTAAAGTGGCAAAGAGTATTTCAGCCACAAAACCCTAAACGCATTTCATTATTGGATAATCTCGATCTACAGAGAGGGAAAGTCTCTTCCTGTGGTTATTTGTAAATACTTCATACACATCTATTTAAATGGCTTTGTGCTCTTCTAAAATTACTCTCCCGTGACAATGGCCAGGACTTAATGCACTTATGCACCAAACAGATTAGGTTCCTGCCCAAGTGTGGTAAACTGGTTAAAAAACAACAACAAACCAAACCAGTGAACTGTTTTTTAAACTGGCTGAGGGTGCCACCTACTGTCCAGTCTGTAGAAATGAGACGGGAATGTAACCTGAGCCTTGTCTACTGAGAGCCACAGGAACTAGGATATGAAGGTGAATTAGACTCAAGTCTAATTATACTTTCCAATTATACTCTATTAATAATGAGTTATGTAAATAGTTATATTTATACTCTTTCCCCAACATCCCCAATCTCAGGTTACAGAAAATAAAACATTAGAAAATTATTTTAAATTGTGGCAGATGTAGGAAGCAGTATCAGGCTATCATGTGCTTTCTGTAGATCCAGATTATCCAGTAGCAAAATGTCTTTAGAGTTCTGCATCAAACATGCTCTTTGCCATTTCAACTCTAGTGATGACCAAAGCCCAGAGCCCCCTGAGTAGCGGCTCTTGCTGCAGATCGACTGTATTTACTTTACACTGTGTTGAACAGATGACAGAAAAAGAAAAAGCTCTAAGAAGGAGGAAGATTTCAGGTACGCAAAATTGGTATTTTTAAATATTGATCTGGGAGTTTTGTTTTTAATGGACCAATCCATGATAGAACAGGCCCAAACGGGTTTTCAGAATAAAATGTACATTTTCTTCCCCGGAGAGATACTGGCAGCCAAGTTAATTAAACATGTGTGTTCTAGGAACCTGGCATAAATTCTCACTTGTTTTAGACAAATAACTGATTTCCAGCCTGGCTTAAACCCAGCGAGTGCTCAAGGAATGTTCTAGTGACTACTGTGCAGCGAGGGTTTCATTATTTGTGCTTCGAGTGTGTTCTGTCTTTAATCCTTAAATAAAGACCCATTCTCTTCCATGTAACTTACTATTTGACTTGACTCTAGGCTGTATGACAAGACATTTCTATGTAATCACATGTAAAGTTGTGCATGTGTGCGCGTGTTTTTAAATACAAACAGTGTACACTCTTGTTCAAGTTCATCCTGAGTTCCAAGTACACACACACAAAAAAAACTGGATAATTCAGAGTAAAAGTACAATTTCTTGTTCACCCGTATCAAGGTATCCATGGTTCTTTTGTATATATTCTTCCAACTTAAAAAAAAAACATTTTCAAATATATTTTTATTTACTCACAGATAATATAGTTTCATTTTTACTTGTCTTAAATACTCTGTATTGCCTCGAAGCTTGCTTTTGTCATTTAACAGCATGACTTTGAGGTGTCACCATTTCCTGTTTTGGGGTTTTCCACTGCTATTTGAGAACACTGCAGAAAGCTTACCACAGAACCACATAATACTGCTATAAGCATATCCAGGTTCATATTTCATTTTGATCTCTCACCTTCATGCTAATAACAATATGCATAATTAAACGTTTCTAAGTTTTCAAAGATAATTTTCTTTAAAGTGAATATAAAGCCCATTCACCAAGCAGTTTCTGTGGTGTCTTGTCTTATTCTCGTCTCGTCTTGATTTCCTTAAAACTTTGAGGCGAAAACTTCGTTGTAAACTTTAGGTTAAACTGTAGGCTGTCTCTAGCGCAGCTAATTCCAATACTGATATCGGTGGTAATAACCGGTTTTCAGATTAATCCTACAAAAAATATCTAGCACATTAATGACAAAAACAAAGTTATTACAAGACAGTTCATAGCATGAAGCTTTGGAAGTCCGCAGGAGCTGGGAGCTGCCTGTCCATGTGTAGTGGCTGAGGCATCTCCTCGTCTCTCTTCTCCCCTTTGAAGGGCTGAGAGGGGCTCTGACTCAGCCGGGATGCTGGGAGAGAAGCCCCCCAGCCAGTTCAGCGCCCCTACACCTGACTCTTCCCTGCTCGTTCATGTCCAGACGCTCACATGGGGGCACCTCAGCTGACACACTGAGAATTCAGTCCCATCTGTCTTCTCGCAGACCCACCAGCACACTGGCTGGGTCCTGAAGCTCTTTCGGGAGAGTTATAGCCTGATGGCCAGGAGAGGACACAGGGGCAGCTCGTCTGCACTGTTTCCAAGCAAGGCGGCAACACTTGTTTTTTTGTTTGGTTCTCTTTTCTGCATGTGTTGAATTTATTCAGCATAATCACAGGGGTGTTGTCGTCATGCTGTCACACACACACACAAACACAGATATTGCACCGCATCCATGTGGAGCCCAAGTGCATTCCTTCTGAGGCTTATTTAAATGCTTTTACGTGCCACAGCCAATCTTTTCAATAATACATGTTTCAATGCCAGTTGCTGTGTTGACTTTCTCAGCATCATCTGCAGACATCTTCACGACTGCAGCACCCAGAGCAAGCTGTTTTCCTTCTGCCTCAATTGCAACAATCCTATCTGCTGCAGCGGAGCAAAGCTTAGCTCCTGGAGAAGCTAAGCCTAGACACGTGATATCAACTCCTCTGAGTACAAATTTGATGGCTCCTTTATCCACCTGCTGGTGTGGAAAAAGGGTCTTTTTTATCTCTTTTTGTGTGGAATGACCTTGGGATTGGATAAAACGACTCTTCTCTTTTTCTAAATAGAGTAACTCTCCAGTCATTGTAAAGATTTCCATCTGTTCATGGCATCCCACTCTTTTAACTGGTTCCTTCTTAGGCATGACTGGATGAAGCCGTGGTTCAATGCCTGGGAAAGGTTCTACTTGTTCTTAGTACCCTTAATAGCACTGTTTCCACTGGATGTAGCTGAACACATTTTCTTTTTAATCAAATTTCTTGAACATGATTCAAGGTGAAGGGGTGATGATAGGGAAGGGCCGGGAAGGGGGAAAAATAGACTTAGCAAGGATCCGGCAGACCCCCTACACCTGGAAGGCCAAAGGGAGGGTGGCAGCTGGGGTCGTTACCCGCAAGTGACACATCTGGCCGCACTTTTCCGGCTCTAGGGAAATCTCATTCCGTCTGCTCCTTCAGCTACTTCCTCCAACTATTCATGTGAGCACTGTGGCAATTTGGGGGGGGGGGTGTTTGGGGTTACCAATTTCTCCCCAGGGCTGGTAGTAGAAAGGGCGGAAGTTGTGCAGGAAGAAGAGACGAAGCACTCATTCTCATTGCAAGAACAGAATGGAGGGGCGGCACCTGGTCTCCAGAGGGACGGTTGGCCATTTCTGCAGGCTCACAGGGGTCAGAAGAGTGTGGTCATCAACACTCAGGGGCATCCTCCTGAATTCCACTACCAAGTTAGGGTCCCTCTCACGGCCCTAACCTCCCACGGGCTAGCAGACCTCTGGTGGGTGGCTGACTAACCTCGTCTGGGACTTGGAGCCTGGCTACTTTAACTAATAAATTGTTGATGAAAATAATCAATAAACAATCTATAATAGGAATAGAAAAGCATCTTATTTGAGCCAAACTGTGGACTATAGCCTGGAAGACAACCCCTCAGATAGCTCTGAGGAACTGTCCCAGGGAAGCATGGTTTTCAGTACAGTTTTATATATTGTCAGAAAAAAAGAACATTAAACAATTCAGGGATACATTCCTTTAAGGTTTCAGGGAAAAAAACAAAAACAAAACCAAAACAAACAAACAAAGAATAGATCATCCCATACACAGCAAGTCAGCATGGCCTTGGCACCTGGGAAGGGAGGCTTATTACTGAAGGAGCTTCAGCATTGGCGTCCCAGGAAGGGAGGTGTTTCATCTTTATTTTTAACATGGACATTCTTTACTTCTAGTCAATGCACTCTTTTCTTTAATAATTAAAGCAGAAGCACAATGAATGTTTGAATACGTCACACGCAGGCTGTGTTAGTATGCGTAACATTCAAGTTAACTCATATATAAGCCAGACGACTTCCCCATACCTCAATATGGGAAAATATCTTTTATCAAAATCCTGGGTCTGGCTAGGGGGTTCAGCTTTCTCTGCTTTCTTTCTACCCGGAAGCTCCTCTGCTGGTTTCGATGGTGACTAGCAATTACTACCCTGTCACCTGTGAGAGTTTGCACACCTGGACCATCACCTATTTCAGACACTATGGGTGCCCCACCTAGCCCGTGGAGGGGTCCTTTTTACTGCCAACTGCGGAGCTGTCTAGCTCCCAAATCCCTCACATCACTGCTTTCCCCCCGTCACAAGTCAGTTTCTCTGGAAGGGAATGTTAAGATGGATTTTGGCAAGCAGGGTGCAAATTAGGTGTCACCCTCTCTGACAGGGCAGAGAGGGAGCAGGATTGGCCAGATGGCATAGTTGAGCAGGTGTCAAGCCCTGAGGAAGCCTTGGCTCAGCCCATGGGGACTCTGAAGCATATGTGGCCATCACAGGTGTTGAAAGTGCCCCTCTGCACTTGACCATTGGGTGTGGCAGCCCTGAGAGGGACCCATGCATGGGTGAGGCTGCTGAGGGGATCTTGGCTGGAAGTTGCCTGTTGATGGCACTCCAGCAGCTGGGCAGTGTGTGTTTTCTGGGCCAGAGTGTGGGTGGCACATCCGTGTGCACCCTGAGTGGTGCCCCATATTTTAGAGATGAGTAAGTTGGGAACATGTTAGAGATATTTGGCTTGTCATCTTCCCCTTGCTGCACCACCTAACATGCTACACTACCTGATTCTGGTGGTAAACAGTCATGATGATTAAATTTCTTTAACTTCATTTGGAATTATTACTGTAAAATACATTGTTTCCTAATATTTACTACATATTCTGGTAACAAAGTCACACTATTATCAGTAAAATTAGTTTAGGTTCATTGTGAGTTGTTACCCTGAAGGCTATTGAAATAATGAGGATTCTGTTTTCTCACATTGTATAATCTAAGTAGATACACGCTGTTGATGCAGGCACACAGAGGAACAGATCTGGGGTAGTATATTAAACAAGCGTGACATTAAACACACTTTAGGTAAAAGCATCTTGGGGCCTTGGACCAAATACCACTAAGAGATGGAGGGCTTCGAGTCTTATCTGCACAGAAGAATCCAAAAATAGCCTGAAGCTACTACACAATGAAAGCCTATTCTTTAGTTTGTCATAATTCCATCACTTGGCAAGTCTTGGTGAGTCATTTGTTGTTGTTGTTTTTGTAGCTGTTGTTTTGGTTTTCCTTGCAATCTACTGGTGTCACTTGAGAAACAATTTTAAGCTGGGGCAATTTTTCCCCAATCCCCCATCCCCAGAGGACAAGTGGCTACATCCGGAGACATTTTGGGTTGCAACGCAGGAGGAGATGCTAGTGGGTAGAAGCCAGGGGTGCTGCTCAACATCCCAGAACTCACAGGACGGCTCCCACAGCAAAATATTATCCAGCTCAGAATGTCTTTCATCCCCAGGTTGAGAAATCTTGCCCTAGAGCAAGAGCAAAGGGCTTAAACCTCACACAATGTGCATTCTGCACTTTTTGAGCAGAGTATTGGACTAAAACTTTTACACAAAAAGTGAATAAGCTTGTTGAGGTCAGTGGCACTGTGACAACTCTTGTTGAAAGTCACCCCCACGTGATACTGTACCTCTCATGAGCTTTCAGTGTAGTTGAGCTTTAACAGCCTGACACAAGACTGGAACAACTTTGGTCCTTCCCACTTGGTCTATGCAAACCTCTAGGAGGAGAAGCTAAAAGGGTCATATTATCAGGGGGAAAAGAACAGGCAGATGAAACAAGCTGTGAGAGCTTTAGTGCCCACCACAGGCAGTGAGGTCTCTGGAGCTCAGCTGCAGTCACAAGCTGTGTGAATCAGCTTAGGAGTAGACGCTTGTGCAGTTTAGCCTCCTTGTCCCCAATAAATGTTCATGCACTGCCTGCTACATGCTAGACAAGGAAATGTCACAGCCCTGTCTCAAGCAGCACCGCTGTAAGCCTGGACACTCAGGACGTGGTATAGGTGCTGTGATAGACACCAGAAGAAGCCTCAGTTGAGGAGAGTACAGAGCACAGACTAGTGATGGCAGAGGCTCTCATTTGTAAACTTTGCAGCTACAAGGATACTGCTCACGTGTGAAACCAAAGAAGTACCTGATGAATGGCTGATATCCTTACACTGAGTTTACCAAGAAAAGCTGCCCGTCTGGGGGGCTGAGAGACCAGCCCCGTGGAGGACGTGGTAGAGCTGCCGCCACAGCTGCCTGCATAATGTCTCAAGTGCCTGGTCCCACAACCCACACTGGGCCAGCTTCCTCACCTCACCTCTCACTGTCATCTTTTTGGCTGAACGAAAACACATCTATATTTGACTTTTCTCTGGCATTTCTCATTTGTCTGGATGGTTAAACAATAACATTTTAGAAGTAGTCCGACAATTTTGACCATATTAGGTATTTTGCAGGTGTTTCTACCTTTAGTCCCTGTTTACTCTGCCATCTGGAATACAATGACAGCTAGTAAATTTCCCAGTGACCAATCTTTACAAATCTGAGTAGAAGTTAGAAACCTCTAAAGCTGTAGTAAATTGAGTGTATGAGAATAGGCTCAATGAAGTTCTGAATATAATTAGTCATGCCAATCTTATCAGGGGAGTTTTTTTCTTATTGTATTTTTGGGCTATATCTTAAACCAACGCACGACCTGTGCTTAGGTGGCAAGCCTTAGCAACCTCCAATCGGTGCTAGCATGCACACTCGGGGAAAATCAGAGACACATTTAGTTGTCCTTTCCATCCGACCACCTGGCAGGGGTAGACTAACAGCAGGGAAAGTCTCCAATGACAGCAGGTACCCAGTTATCCCAGCTCTGAAAGGAGGAAGATGGGGCAAGGACGGCTCGCTGGCTGCAGGGAAGGTGTTTATGACTGGCTGTGGGCCTCAGCCTGGCTGATAGCAGGCCTGAGAGCTTCAAGGAAGGGAAAGAAAAGAGAGACAGGAGGTAGGAAACAGTGGAGGAGGGGTAAATTCACCTCCAGGTGGCAAAACACAAGTGTCGCAGCAGAGACTGGGGAGGAGAGGGAGTCCGGTGGGAGGAGCCAGAGAAGAAATACCTGGAGGACGCTTCCTCCACCCCCAACTCCAGACAGGGCGCACGGCGCGGGTGACCGTGTTTGCATCCACTCCCCTCACTAAGACTGTGTGCTTCAAGATGGTCTCGAGAACACACCTCATTCTTCACTGAGATTGCAGGTTGGGTTTTCTCTGCCCGCCTCCCCCTCACATTTCACTTTGCCCTGAAGTCTTCATTTTTTCAGGCAAACAGTGTGGCTCTGTGGGCATAGTTGAGCACCCAGGAGGCAAATCCTGACTCGCAGGTGTAATATATATTCATATTAATAGCTTATTTATATTTATTAATTTCATTTATTATAATAAAAGAGTATTACATAAGTATATGTACATATAATGTAAATAAAATGTTAAATATGATATACTAATATTATTTTAATATAATATTTATTAATATATCAATAACATATGTTCATATTAATCATACATAGGCTAATTTAGTTAGTGACATCCTTGGCAAGAAGAAAAGCGAAGACTATAGAAATCAGAAGAACTGAGAACTTTGAAGATCTTTGAGAGAATTCCATGCCCTCGATGTAAATGGAGAGAATTACATGAAGAGCTCCTGGCCAAGGCTGCTCACAGAGCTTTTCTAGGCCCCCTGTTTACTGGGTCAAGAGTGAATCAGGGTGCCCCAGATGTCTGGATAAAAGCAGGAGCCTAGGGGCCAGGGCCCAGCCCCCCTGGACAATACCTGTCCTTCTTTCACCACATTGCAGTGGCCCAGCCCGCCCGCGCATCACCTCCTCACTTACACTCCTGTGAACAAATGTTACCACTTCTCCTACACAATGAAGTGTGCGTGTTGCAAAAGAATTGGCACCTACCAAATCATGACAAACATCTTAAAACTACAGAGAGAGAGAGAAGGATAGATAGATGGACAAATAGGTAAGCATGCCACAGTTTTAGACTATAATGTAAAATTAATGAAAATAGAAAGTAATGTTAAAAATGTTTAGCTCTCAGCTTTTATTTTTACCAATGCCTTCATTAAACAATTTATCAGTCATCTAAGTACAGTAGATTCTAAATCATAAAATAGGATTTTAATTTTGAAGTACCGTAGTTTTCTACATTACCAAAATGTACCTTCAAATCATCCAATGTCTTCTTAATCAAAGCAGACATTTGTTGCATATTCAAAGACCCTGTCAGAATGTTCCCAGGAGGTTAGGGAGGAGTTTCTGAGAACATACTCTGCCCTTTCCCTGTTACCAGAAGTAAGAGTGTTTATAAATGGATGTTAGTTTTGAGAGAGCTTGGTGAACTGGTTCAGCTCCTACACATGCAGAAACTGTTTGTTAACCAACGTTCTCCAGTAGGTTCAGCCTCCACTTGAATGTGCCCTAAATCCCGAGCCACTAAGCAGGCCAAGATCCTCGCTGTCCCATTATCCCCTCTGCTTCCACCCACCAGGGTCATGGGCCCACAGGATACAGAATGGACTGGACTCTCTAGGCCACTCGTCCCCTCCTACCCTTCCCCACCCACAGGCCCAGAGAAACCAAGCTCCTTGCCCTGATTTAAGGAGGAAGGAGATCCAGCAACAGTGCCAGAAGAGTCACATGGGAAGGGGCCCTGCACTCCCAGAGGACCGTGGACTCGTCATGTAGGTTTGGGTGGAACATGGTGGCTGGAAGAGACTCAGGGCCTGACACCTATGGGACCTCGCCTGCTGAACAGACTCAGAAACCGTCTGTGGGATGTGCAAGCTGAGCAACAGGGGGCGACTTGGATGGACTGGAGGTAGAGGGGAGGGTTTTCCCTGTTGCAAAGCACAGGCTGTGGTCTTTCTGGGCTGGAAATATTGACAGCTCAGCACCTAATGGAGGGTGATGGTTGGAGGTGTCCTGGTAGTAGAGTTTCTTAGGGAGGTGAGAGGAGATTCTGGGAGGATGCAAAACACCTCCGAGAGCCTTGGACCACACACCCAGCCTTTTGACCCCAGCGGTAGAAGGTAGCAATTTCTTATATTTAAAGCTGTCCCAGGTCAGGACAGCTGATTTCCCAGGGCTTGAACAGTGAGGAATACAGGTGGGTGTTGCTAACGATGAGCAGTGTCCCTGAGCAGAGGACAGACGAGGGCTCCTGAACAGCCAGGACACAGGCTATTGAGTCAGCAAGACAGTCATGAAGGGGGTGAGGCAGACATCATACTGGAACTCACAGCAATCTTTGCCCTTGAATAAGCCCCCACAGGGGACTGAAGTGTTGGAAGAGGGAAGGGAAGATGGAGGACTGTGCACGGCAGGTACACAAGTGAGCGTGCATGGAACACGTAGCACATCTTAGTTCCTTAGAGGGTTTTTATGGAGAAAATAAGGACAGGTCCATGAGGCAGCCCTGAAATATGGATGGTCTAGAAAGTCATTTAGTTTTTTCTTGTCAAGCTTTACCTCTTCCGGGTGGAAAGAGAAAAAGAGAAAGAAAGGAAGGAAGGGAGAAAAGAATGACAAGAGATGTCCCCAAGTGTTCACTGGTTCTCCTCCATAGGGGCCTGGCGGGGACCTCAGCAGAATACGCCCTCAGGAGACCAGCACTGTACCTCATGGGGCCCCTGGGTGACTGCAGGTCCCAGGGCACTGCTTCCTTGTCCCAAGCACAACAACTTGCCTGGGGGCAGCTGCCCTCTTCACTAGAGTCTCTCCGTGTCCGGAGTTCTCTTTGCTACAATGAGGGGCACTAATAGTGGGGTCATGGTCAGGTTGGATGACGTTGGGAGTTCCAAGGAAGGGCAGCATGGCTGGGCTTGTGTCCTCTGGGCCTACTGACAGCTCCAGGTGAGTGGGGTAAGTTGGGGTCAGGCAGGGAAGTGGTACTTAATGTTAGTCAACTCTAGACTTTAAATGGTTAAAATGGAAAATATATTTTTTACAAAAAAAACCCCAGGTGGCATGTGAATGTACGTAAAATCTTATGGCTTAAAAAGAAAAATTCTTAGGCCAAACGAAGGAGTACGTTACTGATACATTCTAAAACATGAGCCTCAAAAGCATGATATTAGGTATAAGAAGAAAGACATAAAGGGCACATGTTGTATGATTCCAGTCACAAGAAATATTGAGAATAGGCATATGCGTAGAGACAGAAAGCAGATTTGTGGTGGCCGCGGCCTGAGCATAGGTGGAATAGAAGAGACTAATGGGGATGGGGTTTCTTTTTGAGGTGATGAAATGTTCTGGTATTAGTGCCGATGGTTGCACAATTTTGTGAATAGGTTATATATCACTAAATTCTACACTTTTCAAAGGGTGAATTTTATGGTATGTGAATTATGTCTCAACTTAAAAAATGGTGATTAATAAATGTGATTTTTTAAATAACATGGGAAACAATATCATGAGTTTTATTTGCTTCCTGCCATACTAAGCTCTGTAGATATGAAAAAAGACACCCCCTCAAATGAGAAGAAGCACTATTCACTCAGAACTTGTCTATAGAGCATGGGAGTCAGCCACCACCACTCACATCAGGCTGAGACTCAGGGCACACATAAGAGTGGGGACACTTTCTGGTGGCAAAAAAGGAAGGCATGTCCTGCCCAGAGCTTGTCATGTGGGAGGCTGGAGACAAGCTGATAGGAAGAGGGGCGTCCTAAATGATTACTTAGGGGAATATATTTGGCTTTCCCTGCATTTGGTTCTACATGGAAAAGACTGAAAATGATGAAGCTGTGAGTCACTGACCAAGTCCTGACCCTTGGGGCCTATTGTTGCAGAGGTTGGAATCTGGTTTTCCAGATTGGTTGCTGCAAGGTGTGGGACAGGGCCTTGTGGCTGGAGGGAGACGTTGCCAGACTATCAGGAGGATTTAGAAAATTCTGCATCCCAAAACCGTCCTTCATCATCTTCAATCAATCAGATACTCTGTGGATAGATAAACTTGAATCAATGTTTTCAAAATTAACTGCAAACAGAATTGGAAATGACTAATGTACAATATAATGACATATTAAAAGGCAAATATCAATAGAAGAATCTAACAGAATTTTATAAATTCCTTCCAAGCAATGAATATGCTCAATTAAAATCATACGCTCATGAACTGCAGTATTTGGTAGTACATATCTGTGTGAAAAGAATTTTCAAATATGAAATATGTAAACTATGCAAAATCTCCTTATAAGTCAGGATTAACAACTGAAATTTTGATGACAGGAATCTGTAATAAGCTAAATGGCATCCCCCTTGCAAAAGAATTCCAGTTTTCTCATTAGCAGACTTGAATCACCAACAAATTGTACTAAATATATTTTAAATTTCATAAATCAACATTTTGTGAAAAAACTGCAAATATAGTAATTATTAGAGTAATGTCGATTTACTGTAAACATTAGGGTTTCTCATTTCACTAATGTTCACACTGTAGTGAATCTCACAACAAAAAAAATTTAATTCATTAAATTTTCTTCTTGCCCCAATACCGAAATCCGGCCATCTGGTCGACCTTTCCGCTGCAGATGCCAAGTGACGTGCAACTGGTGTGAACCTCAACAGGAAGGATCCAGATCTCACACCGGTGAAGGCGCACTGCCACGCCGCAGACACTCGGCCTTGACCCAGTCCAACATCGGTCCCATTTCTCGCCCTGGGGGGTCCTCCCGTCCGCCCGCGCGTCTGTAGGACATTCCCTGTCTGCAGAGCTTCTTCAGTGAAGCTACTGACAACCGCGCCAACCCAGGATCGCGGCCAGGCTCGTGTCTGCTCACGACCATCACCGGATGCCCCGGGCGGTCCCTGTTTCCCAAAGAGAAACGACTACGACCTACGACCACCGAAGCCTAGGAGGGACTGCCACATCTCCACTAGCGCCCTTCCCGCTTGCCCTCGACAGTCCGCGGTGAGGGGCCCTGCACAAACGCAAGCCCACGCTGACGAGGCGACCAAGGAATGGGGGCGGGAGCTCCCCGCGTAGACGCCGGTTCAATCTGCCGGGTGGATCACGTCTCTTGACACGCATCCCGTGCCCCTGCCTCGGGGCAAGATTCGCCCCCGTGACGGCCACACGTGGAACTCGGAGAAATTGAAGTGCCCCCCGGTGAGCAGTCCCACCGCCTCGACTGCACCGGGATGGACCCGGGTCCCCATGCCGGCGAGGACGCACCGAAGGATCCTGACACACGGAGGACGACGTCGGGCACGGACATCCTCTCCTGGTCACACGTAGTAGGACGGGAGGTCTCCGCGGGCCAAGGGGCACCAGGGAGTGCTGGTCGACCAGCGCAGACCTCCCCACAACCGTCCAAGGGAGCTCAGCGCCGGCCCCACAACACACGTTTCTCCACATTCAATCTCCGGTGAGAGCAGGATGCGCCCACCACTCCGCATCAGCGGGATGGTCGCCGCCAACGTCAGCGGCCTCCCGGAACTCTGCCCCTTGCCTAGCGGGCGAGTCACATCCCTCGCGAAGGTCGTCAAAGATCAGGAGGGAAGGGACAATATAAAAGCGGCCGCCAGGTGGCTCCCGACAACGGGCTCGAACGTCAGCGGGATGGATTCTGATCGCTGGCGGGCGAGGGATCAGCTCCGACTGCTCAAACGCTCGAGTTCGTCTCGGGGCGTCCGCCTCGGAGCTACCTGCCGGTTCGGCTCGGCACGGCACGACGCGACCCCAGCAGCGGACAGGGCTGGGAAGATTTGAGCAGGAGGCTGCCGCGAAGGAGACGCGCTCCTCACGCTAATGTGGAGAATTCTGCAGTCGGAACCCTGACTCTGCAGACCTGGGTTCCTTTGGTGCCCAGCCTCTTACCTCCTTATCAGGAGACCTTAGCAATTCACTTGGTTACTCCAGTTATCTCTGCCCACCCTACACCTGTGCAGCTCTTCTCTCCATGAGCCTAGAGCTGCTTTCCCAAGGAAAAGACATCCCATGCCATTGCAGGTAGGAGCCAAGGAGACAACTGAACATTTGCATCTGGACCTATTAGAGAAATTTTATGTATCCAACGCAGGAAGATACAAGACTAAAAGGGTCTTATAACTTTAGCACCACATGGCCATGGCTTTCATGAAACACTGATGTACACTCGGCAAGTCCAGGGGTGCCAGGAAGAAGAAAGACACACACACACGCACACAGACAAGCACACACACACACACACATCCCTGGGTTTAATAGGAACACTTACCAAGGATGGCGATGGTGGGATCATAAAGCCCATTGTTGTCACTTCTGGGGTTCCCTGGGCTAGAACCCCAGCTCATTCAGGCAGATCCTGGTTGTTTTATTGATGTCACTGTGGCGAAGTGAGGTCTTGGAGCTCCCCAAACTGTCGTTTGCTGTCTGGTGCTCTACATTTTGTTCTGTGTACTATGCCCCTTCTCCTCCATACACAGTCATAATTAAGAAAATAAGAATCTGCAGACATTGCATTCAACTTTCTAATTTGAATGAAGGTTAAGAACACAAAGGAAAAGAGTTATGTGAACAACTTTGTTAAGGAACTTACGTTTATCTTTTTGAAGCTATCAAAATGTTTATGAGTAGTCTGTAAAAAGTTAATCTTTTTAAAATTAGGAAAAATAAATGATTCTTTATTGCTATCTCACCAAACCCCCACTCACCCCAGCACCTATGACACAGGACTCACCTGACGAAACGCCTGCTCCCCACTGGCCTAGAGATTTCTGCTCTGAGTCCTTCTCTATCCCCTGTGTTCACCGCATTCCTAAGTCCACTGCAGCCAGTAACATGATGAAGGAGGCCACTGAGCTCAAGGGATGACCTTTAAAAAAAGAGAAGGAAAAAACCTCTCCCGTCTTCTGTGAGGTCACAGCTTAATGGAGGCTGGAACAAGTGAAAGTAAATGTTGGGAAAGAGAGTATTTCTACATTGGTCCCTGACCTGCCATATCCCTAACAGGGTGGTGAACATAACTGGCATTAATATTTCCTGGGTGCACTTAGAAAATCCGGACCCAAAGTAGAAACCTGACCATTTGGCAAAAGATGGATCAATTCAGGAATCAAAGTAAGATTTTTTTCTCAACTGTTGTTTCATTATCAGGAACTCTGCCACCACCTGCCCTCCTCTGCATCCTTAGGCAGGGACAATCCGAAAATGAAGCAGATAAATCTGAGGAAAGAGAAAGCAGCCATGAGAACCCAGCCTTTCAAAGTATTGTTAGATACACCAGGCATGAATCCCCACCCACTCAGCTAGGAGTGACCCCTCCCACCTAACCCACAGACATGCGCAGACAGAAGGAACGCTTTTTCCTCCCATGGTCAAAAACAAGGCTGCATTGGCTACTCGGCATGTAAGGGAGATATAATAACCCCATTTTGCAGAAAACAATGCAAATTATGGGGTGTTATACTTTGATTCGACTTACTGTTCAGAGTTATTATTTTATTAATATTCAGTTCCTAGGATTAACACTAATTCCCAGGTAACCCTTACCATGGTCTCCTGGAGAGTCTTGTCTCCACAGCAAGGACACCTCTCACAAAATTCTCACTTAATAATTCTTGGTGAAAGGCACCAACATTTGTTCTCCAACACCCATTCCAGGCCTTTAGCACCCCCACCTTCCCTGTTGCGCCCCCCACCCCAACAGATGCCCTTGCCCTCAGTCACCTTGGTTCCTCCCCATGTGGGAACCAGCAACATCAGAGCCTCAACCCTAGCTCTGCCCTCCATGGCCTTGGACATGTGGCCAGGAGATTTTCTCTCAATTTAATGGAGGATGGAACAATCTGAGGACCCATGTCATTTGATATTACATGTCAAACTCTAACCTGGGCTTCAATGAAAAGGTAATTGATTAAACATAGCCCATGGATATAGTGTTTGAAACATAAAGAAGACCTAAAACTTACTCAGAAAGCTATGACCAGTGAGGGTTTACCAGATAGGAAATCTGTTTAAATTCAGCAAAGTAACACTACCTGTGAATGTAACTAACATGGGGAGATTTTCAATGAAGACCATCACGGAGGGAGCCACCTAGAATTCACATGTAGAGAAATGACTGAATGAATATTATGTGAGTAATTTTTAACAGGCTCTCTTTCCTTGTCAATAGCAGGGATTTCATGCTGGAGAAGAGCCCACTGAATGCAATGAATATGAGGACATTTCACATACAACAACTTTAACTCCACGTGTGTTATACTTTCAGCCCAAATGGGAGAGACTTCAGCCGTGATTCATCACTGAATTAACATAAGTTAATTATACTAGAGAGAAATCATGCAGATCTCATAATGTGGAAGATTTTTAGTCACCCTCCAACCTTAGACAACATGAGAGAGTGTACCCTGGAGTGACTCTTGCAAATGTCCTGAACGTGGGAAATAATTCAGCTGAAGCCTCGCATTTATACACCAACAGCTCACACTGGAGAAGACGAACCTTATAAAGGTAATGCAGCCAGAGAGCTGATTTCTATTCACACCAATAAACTCACACGGGAGAGAAGCCCTATGTTTGGAATGACTGTGGAAGAGCTTTCAGTGACCATCCAACCCTTCGATGTCATGAGCACATTCACACAGGAGAGGAACCACAATGAATATCATTTATGTGAGAAAGCATTTAGTCAAAGTCATGACCTTATTCATGGGGGAGAATTCACACTGATGAGAAACCCTACAAATGCGATGAATGTGGAAAAGCCTTTAAACGCAGCTCCCATGCTTATACGCACTAGAAAACTGACAGGAGAGACACCCTATGTCTGGAATCCATGTGGTGCAGCCTTTACCCAGAGCTCGCACTTTTATAAACACCAGAGTAGAAACCCTGTGTCTGCAGTCAATGATATGGAGCCTTCAGCCAGAAATTATCCCTTCTAAACCACCAGGAAAGTCATATGGAGAGAAACCCTGACCCAGTAATCGTGGAAGTCTTCAGTTGGAACTCCAGCTTCAGAATACACAGAGAACTCAGAGTGGGCTGCATCCCTGACACAGTAGAGAAGACAGCCCAAGGTTGACTACAAGGAGAGCCCTCTTGGGGTACACCATCTAATCACTGCTGTAGAAGAAATCTGATGAAATGAATGCTAGAGTTCCATTAGTCATGGAGAGTCATTGGACATGAGAGAGTTCACACTGAAAAAATAGTCTCAGTGTAATGAAGGAAGGACATTCTTCAGGGATTCCTTATTCCTGAGTGAACAAGAAAGTGCTCACACTGAGGAGATGCCAATTCTAAAGACAATGTGGAAAATCTTTCACTTGCTATTCACATCAGAAAACTCATACTGGGGAAATAGTCTATACAGAATGTGTTAGCATGCAACTGAGACAATAATTAAGTCCTTCAGCAATTGTCTTTTTATTAAGTATACAATATAAAGATGTAGGTGGTGAAGGGTTTTGAGAAGTGCTGAAAGCAATATTCAGTATCAAGTAAGAAGAAACGAAGCAAACCTGCTTCAGTAGGTCAGTATTTGCAAATATGTAAGCACTACTGAGTGGGTATGTGTCATTCAAAATCATGAAATATTGAGATGAGTAAGAATGGGCCCATTTTTTGTTAATATTCTGTCACTGTTGATCAGTTAGACACTTTCTGTCTTTATAAAATTATAATCGTAATAACGAAGACTGGGATCAATCAGGAAACAATGATGAATGTTAACTGAAAATGTAAAACATAGTATGATGTGTGTTAACGCTTACATTAGTGTCCAAATATGTGTATACACGTTCAGGATGAATGCCTTCAAGGATAAATACACACATACTTTGTGATTAACCTCTGCTGCTTCAATTAATTCTATTACTTAACTTTCATTTTCTATTTCCCATATGATTTTAAAAAAGAATTGTACATTAATTATATTTAAAGAAAGGTGAATAATTGTGGGTACATGGACAGGAGGAACTCAAGAATTCAGAGTCAGACGGTGGTTTAATCCTTACTTAGCATTTTGTAGCCAAGGGTTTCTTTGTTTGTTTTGTCCAAGAAGAACAGATAGATATCTTCAGCACTGAGAAGGTGAAAGATCTTTGCAGACATAAAAACAGTTCTACTTTAAGAATGTATTAGAACAATAACGGGTGCATATACTAAATCATATAAACACAAAGGAGATCCCTCAGAGAGACATTGGTAAGTCTACCCTTAAAGCTTTACTCTTTGATCTAGAAAAATGGTACTAGCAAAAGTTCCGGGAGGGACTCCCCTGGTGGCGAAGTGGTTAAGAATCCGCCTGCTAATGCAGGGGACATGGGTTCAATCCCTGGTCCGGGAAGATCCCACATGCCGCAGAGCAGCTAAGCCCATGCACCATAGCTACTGACCCTGTGCTCTAGATCCTGCGAGCTACAACTACTAAGCCCATGTGCTGCAACTACTGAAGCCCACGCGCCTAGAGCCCGTGCTCGGCAACAAGAGAAGCCACTGCAATGAGAAGCCTGCGCACTGCAACGAAGAGTAGCCCCCACTCGCCGCAACTAGAGAAAGCCCGTGCACAGCAACGTAGACCCAACGCAGACAAAAATAAATACATAAAATAAATAAATTTATATTAAAAAAAATGTTCCGGGAGAAAGATCAGCATAAAGACAATGTCTATTTTGTCAATTAAACCTTCAAGAAGGCTAGCTAGGGAGAGCATACAGGCTGCATGATGAGTTCTGGTCCTTTTTCAGTTCAATTTCTTTTTCTTTGTTGGCCAAAACATTCGTTATAGCACTGAGGTCCATTGAAGTCTAATGGGTTGAGAAATGGTATTCTAGGGCCTATAAAGCCCATCATGGGGACTTTCTTAGCGTTCCAGAGGTTAAGACTTCACCTTCCAATGCAGGGAGTTCGGGTTCGATCCCTGGTCGGGGAGCTAAGATCTCACATGGTTCGCAGCCAAAAAACCAAAATATAAAACAGTAACAATATTGTAACAAATTCAATAAAAGACGTTAATAATGGTCCACATCACATCAAAAAAAAAAAAATCTTTAAAAAAAAAAATTTAAAAAAACCCTAGATGTTAGCTGCAACATTACTGTGTGTACGTGCATCTGAGTGCACACACACACACACACACGCAAGGGAGGGACACTGTAACAACTATCTGATCATAAAGGGAAAATGCGACTCAGGAATTATTGGCATAAAGGATTCATGAAGGAGAGAAATAAGCTAAATCACCTTGTTCATTCATTTATCAACTTTTCAATTATTAAATATTTAATGAGAACTTCCAACATTTCAGAACTTGGATTGTTATGATGATTAAACTGTAAATAACACAACGCCTTTCTCTTCCTAGAACTCTGTATTCTAATGCAGGTAATAAGAATAAATTGCAAAATAAAATTTCTGACATTAAAAAAAAGACGTGTTCATACATTGTATAGTTACAAAATATCACTACTAGTCTACAATAAAAAGTTGGCACTTCATAAAATAAAATTGACATTTAAAACAGTCTCAATTCTGGAACTTTGAAAAGTTATATGTTTTTAGAAAGACTGGTTAGTAAAAATATTTTATAAAAATTCTCAATTTTGGAAAAGCTAGCTTGCATGAATTGGGGAGAGCAAAGTTGATTTCCTGTCTTAAGATCCAGGTTTGCTGTTCTCTACATTCCAAAATGAGTACTTTTAAAATTGTTAGAATTCAAAATTATATGTTTGAAAATCAGTAACGATTTTTATAAGGTTCAAAATTCTGCTGTACGTGCCTCTTAAAATTCCTTTCATCATCGATTTTATTCAAAATTCAACCGGTTACCATTTTAAAGGATAACAGACAAGAGGATTGCTATCTTGCTCTTTATATTGGACTCTTACTTTCTTTCTAATTTTTTTGATAGTCCAAAACAATCCAAAATAACACATTATTTTCATAAAATCCAGAATTTCCCAGTGTGTTCTGTAGTGTATATAGGCCCAATGCGATTATATACACTATTGGTAAAGTTGAACTTAAATGTGTTCCTAAATACAAAATAAAAATCTAAAAATGCATTTACCTATATGTTTCATTATGCAATAATGCCCTTTTAGGAAAGAAATGGCTTACCAGATGCAAGAATATCTGGAAGTTGCATAATATGTTTTTATATTTAATAACAGAAAATAAGGTAATAAGTGATTTTTTTGTTGTTATATATTTTTATATTCTTATTAAATTACATATTCATGGCTTCATCAATGTGATTGTTTTCTAGTTTATTTTACTCTAGTGTGAATTATAGTGCATTAACTCTTGAGAGTTTTCTATTAGAAAATGATTCTTGATGAAATTCTCAATGATCAATTAACTGTGGTAAACACTGCCACCGTCAAGATATGTCGCCAAACCAAAATTTAAAGTAAATACTTTTATGGCTTACAATGTCCTATTCTGAGGCTCAGAAATATCTATCAGTTTTGGCAGTTGATGCTAATTCAGGTGGGTGCTAGGTTTTAGTTACACTACTTTGTGATTATTTCTTAGATGAAAATAAAAAAATCTGCAGGTGGATTCCCTTCCTTAGTGCAGAAATAATTGTGAATTAGTGTTTATTCTAACTGAGATTACTGAGAGTAATGTAACATATTTACTTCTACCTAAAGTTTGTTTCCAAGGACAAAATTCTCTAAAAGTTTAACTCTTTTAAAAGTATAAATCCCAGCATATGTGTTTCAAAAAAAATTTTTTCCCCGCTTTTCTAGAGCAGGGATTGGCAAACTTGTGTAAAGGACCGGAGAGTAAATATTTTAAATTCGCCATATGATGTCTGTTCTTTCCACTCAGCTCAGTCATTGTAGCCAAAAAGCAGCTGCAGTAAAATGTAAATAAAGGAGTATAACTGTGTTTCAGTAAAACATTATTTATAGACAAGGAAATTTGAATGCTATATAATTTTCGTGTGTTGCAAATAGTCTATTCATGAATGATTTTCAACCATTTAAAAATATAAAAACCATTCTTCGTTTGCAGTTCCTATCAGCACAAGCTGGGTGTGGAATTAGTCCGATGGGATGTAGGAGGCAATGGCCTGTTCTCTCGAGTTACAGTGCAAACATCCCTCCTTAGATACCAGCATTCCAAAACGAATTGATTGTACTAGCCCTGTGCCAGAAAATATGAAAACTAAAATCAAAACAAAAAACAAATTACCAAAATCTGCCCAAGGTGTGAGGGGATAAATTCCTCCCCCAGGGTGCCAGCCTCTGCTCATGTATGGTCCCCTCGTGTTGGCGTACCCAGCCACCAGCAGTGAGTGAGACTGTCCTGCCCCTGTGCTCCCTGTCCGGCAGCGAGCAGGGGCCCAAAGAGTTCTGAGCAATAGTTACTTGCTGGGCACAGTTCCTCATCCATCATTTCACCACTAACTTCTGTGGCTCCCAGAAGGACAGAAAGCCGCCTTTCCAGCCCCACCCGTGGCTTGGAGTCCAGCCGCTAAGAGTCCAGCTTCTCTGAGGGCTAATGGCCAGCGGAGTCTGGCAGCTGTTGTGGCTTCTGTGCACCCAAAGGGGGTTCGGGCCGTGACCTGTTCTTCAGCCTCACGGCCAGCACCAGCGGATGACTCTGACCGTTCAAGTCACCAAACATCTTATTTTGGGAGGGGACAGAACACCTTCTACAAAACATTTATAAAGAACATTACTTTCGCGCAGGATGGGCAATCTGGGCCCTTTCACACCAGAGACAAGGATCAAACAGGTAGCATGCGGGGTGCAGTGTGTAGTTGACCCCCGCGTTGTTGTTCCAGTGCCGGCCCTGCGCGCAGCGTGCAGACAGCAAAGCGGCCCAGCGCTGCGTCCTCCGGCTCTTAGGCTACACACCGGGAAGCCGGTGGAGCCAGAAGTGAAAGCGGCCTGGTGTCCCCGGACCGGCCAGGAGATCCCCGACGGCGCCTCTGGCTTCCGTGTCTCCCCGGCTCCGCCTGCAGCTCGGCCGGCAGGTCTGGGAAGGAGCGACCGCGGGGCGGGCGGAGCACAGGGCAGGGCTCCGGGCTGGGGCGGCGATAGCGGCTGGGCCCATCCCCGCACGACCTCCTTCCCCACTCGCTGAGGTCGCAGGTGCTGGATGCGTGGCGGGAGCCCTGGAGGCGGCGAGGAGAGGAGCGGGGCGGCCTACAGGCCCAAGAGACGGTCCCGCTCCTCCGCGCTCAGGGGAAGCGGCAGTCATGGGAGCACCACGGGCGGTACAGCCGCTCCTCGGCCCGGCAGAGGGCTTCCCGCCGGCCGGGCTCAGCCCCGCGGGGCCGGAACCGCACCCGCTGCCCTCCCTCGGCGCACACCCCGGCCCGGGGTCTCTGCCGCCGCCACCGCGGGAACTTGGGGTCGGAGGTCAGAGAGAAGGGGCGCGATCCCAGCATCTCCTCTGGCCCCTGGAGGCTGCCTCGTCCTCCGCAGACAGGGGCCTGTCCCTGAGCTTGGCGGCGGGGCCCAGGGCCTCAGACTCGCCAGTGCCCTGGCCCCTCCCCATGCAGAGGACCCGGTGCTCCTTTTGAAATGTATAGAAATTCCAAATTACTCTGTTGTGTAACAAGAAGTAATATAGTGTTGTAGATCAGTTATATTTCAACAGCCAACCAACAAGCAAACAAACTCATCCAATAACAGTCTGATTTGTGGTCGCCAGAGTCAGGGCGTGGGAAGGGGTGGGACTGGATGAAGGTGGCCCAAACTGCAAGCGTCCAGCCATAAGAGAGATGAAGTACCAGGGATGCAACGTAGCACATGATAAAGATGATTAACACTGCTGTCTCCTATACATAAAAGTGGTTAAGAGAATAAAGTCTAAGGGTTCCCTCACAAGAAAAACACATTTTTCTATTTCTCTAATTTTGTGTCTATATGAGATGCTGAATGTTCACTAAATTTAGTGTGATAATCATTTCATAACATATGTAAGTCAAATCATTATACACTGTAAAGTTACACTGTGCTCTATGTCAGTTATATCTCAGTAAAACTGGAAGAAGATAAATGAATAAATAAAATGGTGTTCCACTGAATCTCGAATAAAATGGATGCTAAATGTATTTTAATAGGCCTGTGCAGTTTTTGTATTCTAATAAAAAACATTATTGATTTTCAAAAGTGTATTTTGTAATTGAACAATTAATTTAAAAATACTCATTTCATAACATTTTGAACAATTATCTTGGCTGTTAGAAATGGAAATCTATCTTTATTCTTCCCAAATCTTGCAGAATAGCTTTTGAAAGGTTCAGAATTTTGTAAAATATTTTTTAATAACCCAGTCTTTTTGAGAATTTTTGGCCTTCCAAAGTTCTATAATGACACTGTTATAAATCTCAATATTATTTTATGAAGTGGAAACTTTTCTTTGTAAATTAGTAGCAAACATATTGTAGTTACGTGATTTGTAAACCCTTATGTATGTTTGATTTTTAATATCAGAAATTTTATTTTACAGTGTATTTGAATTGACTTCCTTATTATGTAGAATTCTATGAAGATAGGAACATTGTATTATTTACAATTTAGTTCTCATAAGAAGCCAAGTTCTGAAATCCTGGAAGCTTTCAGTAAATATTTGTTAGTAATTGAAAATTTGATACATTAATGAATAAGGTAACTTAGATGCTCTTTCTCTTGATGACACATTTATGCCATTGATTCCAGACTCACATTTTCTCTTTAGGATCAGATGGATGCTATATGCTCTCTCCCTTGCTTGCATGTCTGTGTGTGTGCGTGTGCGTGTGCATGTACACAGACAGGAGCACAGACACACAAAGGTTGCAGGCAACATCCCATGCTTTATAGACCCCTACAATACCATGCTTTCACCCATTAGACGTCAGTGGACTTTAGGGTTATAATGAATGTTTTTAGGCCAACAAAGTAAAAGCAATTTATCTGAAGAGGAGCCAGACCTTATCATGCAGCCCCTACCCTTTCCAAATCTGAAAAAGAAACTCTCCATGTCTGCAATGATTTATTTTATTTTATCTTACCTTATTTTATTTATTGTGGTATAGTTGCTTTACATTGTTGTGTTTCTGGAATGATCTTCCAACTTCTCGGTCCTGACATATCTATCTGTTCTTGGTGGGGAAAAAAAGCTTTTGGCTAAAAAATTCTGATATACAAATAAACCCCTGCCTGACTGAATTCTTGGGATTTTCATGGGCGGGTCCACAAATTCTCCAGGACTAGGACTCTTGTGAAAAGTTAAATTTACTTGTAATTCAATTTTAAGTTATGAGGGGCACATTAAGTGAAAATATAAAAGGAATCAAATCATTGAAACACCAGATTTTACAGTGTTTCGAGAGAGAGGGCTTCTCACCTTGTGAGTTCATCAGTGTGAATAAAAGTTAAGGTTCAGCAGAAGTGTGTCCCACATTCATCACATTAAGGTTTCTCTCCAGTGTGAGCTTCTGGTGTATTTAAATGTGAGGCTCCAGCTCAACTATCTTCCACATTTATAACATATATAGGGGTTCACTTCAGGGTGAGTTTTCTCATGTCATCTAAGGTTACAGCATTGCCTGAACGCATTCCCACATTGATGAGACCGGCATGGTTTCACTCCAGTATAAATTAGCTTATGTTAATTCAATGATGAATAAAGGCTGAAGGCTCTTCCAAATTGATTGCAAGCATAGGGTTTCTGTCCTGTAAGAGGTCACTCATGTGGCGAGAAAATTGAGTTCTGTGTGAAATCTCCTCATATTTGTTTCATTCAGTGGGCTCTTCTCCAGTGTGAAGTCTCTGCTATTGATAAGGAAAGGAAAGACTGTTAAAAGTTTGCTCACATAAAATTCATTTCTTTAGTTCTCTACACATGAATTCTAGGCTGCTCCCTCAGTGATGGTCTCCACTAACTACCCCCCCACCATGGTACTTATATTCACATAGAGTCTCACTTTGCTGAATTCACATAGATTTTTCTATTTCGTAGCCTCTCACTGCCATCGTTTTCTGATTAAGTTTTAGGTCTTCTTTATTTTTCAAACACTATATACATGAGCTACATTTAAGCAACTGCCCTTTTGAAACTCAAGGTACAGTTTGTCTTTGAGACAATATGGTTCCAAATGCAAACTATTCAAAAACCTCTGCTGAGCCAGGGTTTAAGTCCACTTTCAGTCAGGTGGTTGTGCTGAATTCCTCTTACCCTAAGATCATGTCTCTATGTGGACAGCGGGGTTCATCCCCATAAACTTACTGTTGACCTTCAGATAAATGGGTTCTTCCTGAAGCCAGCGTCTGTGAACATGTTTAAAATATTGGTCTTTAACACAGAGAAAAGATATGAAATGGAGGAATATACCAGTAATTGGAAACATATTATAGGATATTGACAATTAGAATATATCTTTAAGGGTAAAACAAACGAAAAATAAAATGGGTGGGATGTTGGCGAGATCAAGATGAGGAAAAGCGCCGAAAGGCAGGGACTGAAACAATGGGCACTGCGTTGAAGTTTAGCACCTGTAACAACAGAGCTATCCTTTCCTCTAAGGCCAAGGAATATGCAGAAGGTTAGATTAATTAGATTGATACGTTCACAGAATTGTGGCACTATTGGAGGCATTTTTCTACATTGACTTCAACAAGATTCCAGAGACATTTCACTCAAAGAAACCTGCAATTGACATTACCCCAGTTCTGGATGAAGTTCACAGTCACATGTCTTGAAAGTCACTGATTCCTAAAAACATGCTGGACATTCTGGTTCAGGCTGTCTCATCTCCCCAAATGTCCGGAGGTGATGGTCGAGGGTGACAGTACTGAGAAAAGGCAGCTGTGTGTATCGAAAGCTCAAACCCTGTTTGACGTCAAGTCCAATGTTCCTCTGTGCTGACTTGGCGTATGCCTTTCAGATGCATCACAGAGATGGGCACACTCTGAATACAGAGTGACTTTCATGATAAAGGAGCATCACATGTGGGGTGGTGTGAAATAACCTGCACAGTCCACAACAGAATGTTAATTCTGAGCTGTCTATTAAAAAATATGTACTTGGGAATTCATAAATATCCCTGCTCCCCACAACTTTCAGTTAAATCTACAGACTTAGCACATGCAGGCAATATACATGTTCTGCCACTTATCAGCAGTGACTACAGGCAAAGCATTCCCCAATAAAAAACTCCCTGTTCTCATGTGGAAATTACTTTAATAACCTCTCAAGAGAGTTCAGTGATTAAATGAGCTGACATGACATGTTTGAACATAACAAAACCCAATAAATAAAAGCTACAGATGAATTAGTCATTCAAAAGTCAGAGAGCCTTGATGCAATGTCCACCATTTTGTGTGAGTGAATAGACTGTATATACAACTTGGGGTCCGCAGGTGCTGCCTACCTAACCTCGACACATACCATGCATTCATCACCAGATATGAGGACAGACGGGTTCAACTTCACAAGCCAGTGGTCCCGGGGCTGCCAAACTGTAAGATGATCCCCGACTGAACTTTCCTGTGGGTTGAGGTTCCTCTTTCCCTCCTCATTTCCTGGGACCTCACCGCTATGACTATCATTGTGTCTCCTGCAGCTTCCTCCTGTCTTCCTTGTTCACAGACTAATAGGAGACTCTCGATGGTTCAGGCCTCTCCAGGGCTTCAACTATGGCCACAGTTTTCTAAGTCTTCCTCTACCTACTATATCCTCTTCAATGCACCAATTAAGGAGAAAATGCTTTCTGTAAAGTGCTTCCAGTTTCTGAACAAAGGTTACCTAAACAGGGGGAAAATGGCTGGCTTGGAACAAGAATGAAAGGGAGTATTTTGTTTTGACTTTTTAGAGTTTTCAAAATAGTCAATTGTATTCTGAGAAAACAGATTAAAAATTGGAAAAAAAAAAAAAGCAAAATTGGCTCCACTCTGCCCTCTGGGCCGGTCCTGCTGAAGGGCTTCTTCTTCTTCTCCTACCCCTTCAGCCCTGCACAGACCTCTAGCCAGCACCTCTGACCCTGGACGTATTGAACTTACCCGTCCCCACACCTCCTCCCCTACCAGGCCTTGAACATCTGCTCTTGCTCATCCTTCCACTTGTGTCCATCACATGACAGAGCTCACGGCATCGCAGACTCGCTTATGGAGTGAGTCACACTCTCCTCAAGACCATGGCTGAGGGGAGAGAAATACAACCTCTCATGTGCCCTCTTTACCATCACAGCTTTCATGGAGTCTGGAAAACGTCGGTGTAAATGTTGGAAAGGAAACGGTTGCTGTATTAGCGCTTGCCCTATGCCACGATCCTCACAGAGATGCCAGATGACAGGACTAGTGCTCGGAGCCTTGACTCCCTCCTGGATACACTTAGAACACTCAGTCCAAGTCTTGGAAACAGAGTTACCATTTGAGGAGAAAGAGCAAGTCCCCACTCACTTGGGGACACATTGCCAAGAACTCAGCTGCTAGTATTCTCTCTCAGAGACACTTTACTCTAAGCAGGCAAATCGAAGGAAAGAGAAGAAAGCCATGAGACTTGAATCTTATCTAGAGTTTTCAGACGTAACAGTCATGAATCCATAAATCTTTATCTGGGAGTGAACAACCACCCCACCTGCAAATGTGAAGTGGTCTATGAGAAATGAGGAGTAATCTTGTTTCCCAAGGCCAAACTAGGAAGGCTTTGGCTACTGCTTCTCATAAGGGAAATATCAGTATTCCAAATTTACTTATTAGGAACAAAAAGCAAAGAGTTTTTAAAGGTAATTAACGCATGATATTCCAAGTTATTATTCAGTTTCCTCCCTGACACCAAATGCTAAGAGAACCTCCAGTACACTGACCCCACTCTCCTAACATCTGTGCCAACTTGTCTTCATGTTTATTCCAAATTAATGAAATTACTTAATTTCAACATATAGTTATGAAGACCAACAATTTCCATATTCCTCTTTTCATATTCCTTCCAAATTCATTACATCTGCTTATCAATATTCCAATCGTGGAGGGCTCCAACTACCTGCTTCTTCCATGACTGAATCTAACTAGGATATTAAATCTGGTGGGGTTCAGAAATCGCCCAACATCTTTCAAATATCTCTGGCCATTGTACTATATCTAGATAATTAAGTCTTATTCTATGCCTCACAAATATTTCAGACTTTCTCCATATCTTTTGATTTTTAATCATTCTCAGTACTTTCCTCACTTTCCACAAGGGGAATAACCTTCTACTAGACAGATTAATCAGATAATATGAGGAAATTCTTCAGCTCTCTGTCACAAAATCTGCAAATATTCCTCATTGTTGACTCCCAAGCCCATAGGAAGAATTGAAGAACCATCTCTTCCTTGGCCAAGCCCAATTTCTCCAATTGTATTCTTTTCTCCCTTACATCCTTGGAAACTTCATGTAATTGATTATAATTTAAGTATTATTTACCATGGTATTAAAATACAAATGCTTTAAAACACTAAAAATATCTTCCCTGAATGTTTGATATCATCAAAAAACACCAGTCTTTATGTAAAACCACACAAAACTCAGCCTGAGGGACTGTTTGTAGGTTAAACCCATTTATATAAAGACTGATCCTCTTGCTGCAAATTCTCTTCCCAGAATTGGCCACAATTCACAAAACAGTGAGACATCTGGCCCAAGGCATCAAGATTGCTTTTGGAGGCTTTTAGAATATTAGCAAATTAAAGGAATCACTTATACTTTCCTTACATGTATCTAAGTGGTTAACCTGTTGAGAAGGAAAAGCTTGTGTTAGGGAAGTTATTCCTGGATTAGATTTATCCTGATTGGCATCCAGATTAAAGGAGTTCTTTCTTTATGATTATAAAATATATGAGGTTATCAGATGTATTAACAGGAGTCCACAGACAATTCTATGCCTGATTCTATAGAAAGAGACTAAAACTTTGAACTCAGGAGTGTGGTAGCTGCATACTTAAGTAAAGACACAAACAGAGTTTTCCCCCTCATTTTGTTTCTGGTGATTACTAAAGAAAAATTTCCCCAGGAGGAATCAAAGTCATTTATTATTCAAGGAATTTTTAATCTAAAGATGGTTATTTAATTTGATTAAAGACCTTTGGTCACAGGCCATCTGAGAGTAGATTAGGTTACTGTGTACATGGAATTTCTGTGGATTTATAATTCATATGTAATAGTCAAGAGAAACTTGCTTTATGACTCTACAGTTGACTTTTCTGCAATTAGTCCAGATAGGAAAACAGGAAAAAAGAAAAAAAAAAAAAAAAGATGAGTAGAGATATCGTGAAATATTAGATGTGTTGCCTGTAGGTTCTATTCAAGACAACAGGATGAAGAGAGTTACTTAGCTACTAATTTAAATAAGGAATATCTGAGGCACTGACATTTAACCAGAAAGTGAAGCAGTATAAGTGTAGCTGGAACTATGTATGTGGATATCAGGGAGGAGATGAACAGAGACAAGAGCGCACATTGTAGAGATAAAATCGATGCTTGGTTCTGTTTGTGTGGTTCTGGGACGTTATGTCAATGACTGAGCCCCAAATAATTAATGGAGCCGCTATCTGAGACTGCAGACGAGAGGAGAAGTAGTTTTTATTGGGGGAGGAAGTTCCTGGCTTCTGTCTGATATACATTTCATTGTAGGTGCCTGCTTCTCATGCAAGTATGAATGACACCTCAGAAATGAAACCTAGCATTCGTTTTTATGCATTATTATCATAGTGGTAACAGTCAAAGACTGAATAATTATCACAGTTTTTGAAGATAGTGTATATAGTAAAAAGAGAGAAGAGGGCTACAATGGAGTCTTGAGATGTTGAAATAGTGTTGTTTGAGGAGAACTGCGCACAGTACACTAGGAGGAACTGACTAGTTTAAAGGCAGTGGGGAGTTTGCGATATCAGAGGCCCTTGGAAATATAAAGTTCCTGACGGAGGTCATAGTCCAATTCTGCTTGGGTCCAGGTAAAATACTGAGAAACATTCATTGGATTTAATTACGGAGAGGTAACTATAATGTTATAAAGGTTTATGTATACGCAGGTCAATAGTAACAGGGAGATCACCCCTAGTAAATCAAACTGTGGGGGGGGGGGCGCCCAGAGATTGTCACTATTCCTGCACTGCTCTTTCAGTTTACTTTGGAAGGAGGAAATATATTGGGCAGGAACTAGAGAAAAAGAGGTTCAGAGATTTTGTTTCAAGAATGAAGAAACTGGAAAACATGAAAGGGAATGGACTGGGAAGAGATGGGTGTTTGTTGGTAGAAGAGCTTCAGTTTACAATTAATAATAAAACATTCTCCAGAGAGCAGGAGAGAAGGGGATATATTTGAGAAAAATGGGCTTATCCAGGCGTAGAAACGACTTTCAGTTTAAACAGGAGCGGCACCGCCAATGGGTGAAGATGCAGGAATAGGTGTTGACTTCATGACAGTGAGCTGAAACATTTCTTCAAATTATCTACTTCATCTGCATGGTAGGAGGTGAGCACACTGTTGAAAGTGAGAGAAGGTGAGATTTTCAGGGATTCAAAAAAAAAGGGGAACATTCGAAGGGTGTGCAAAGCATGGGAGAATGATTTATGATCACGTCCTGGTTGGATGCCAGATATTTATAGAACTCATTGGGTGATACGTATGATAGATGCAGGCATAGGAAGGGCAGTTTTTTTTGTCATCTCTGATTGGGGTCTTGATCATCAGCTGTGCTGAGAGGTCAGAGAGACCTAAGAATTGTTCCATAAAACTCAGGAGACATGGGACTGATCGGGAGGCTGGGACAGTGCACTGGAGGATTCCTGTGTTGGGAGAACCTAAGCACGGTAGTCATTGTGTGAACAGAATGGAGGGGAAGTGTTGTGATAACAGGGAGGATTCCAACCACTGATTTGGTAGGTGACATATCCAGGCCAAACTTGAATCTGGGATCCACACCTCAACACCAGCATATTTAGGAATTTGAGACTCAGAAACAGCCTGAGCTACGTTTGAATTCTAGCTCTGTCATTTTGTAGCTGTATGATTTTCTCAAATAAGCAAAATTTCAGAACCTAACTTATGTTACTTGTTAAAAGGTAACTAATCTATAAGTAACAGGGTTGTACTAAAGATAAATGAGCAAACGTAGGTAAATCTCAATCACAGGGACTCAAAAGGAATATTTTCTCTTTTCAGGATCTCAGGATCAAAGGGTTGTGATCCACCCCTGTTCCTGACACGTTATCACTATTTGTCTATGTAGTAGTTAATGATTAACATTGACTTAGGTAGCACTTGACAGTTTACACATACTTTCCTATACAAAAATTATGAAATGAAGAATATTTCTCCCCATGACATTTAGTAGGACAGAACTCCACCTACTATTTCACTAATGTATCTGAAGGTGTCGACTAAATTTCACCCCCAATTAAACTTCACTCTATATTTGTTGAGCACGTCTTCCCTGTGTGGATTGTGCTACCCAACATTGGGCTTATGATTTACGTACTCTTGCTGCTTTCCTGTGCAAGGGGTTTTTAGTCCTGATTTGTGTGACAAGACCTTCCAACAAGACATGAGTCCCTGGATTGTTTTCCCCACCATTAAGTAGATCCAAAGTGGCCTGGCCACATGTCAAAGGCCATGGAGGGCAGCAATAAGGTTGAGGCTCTCATGTTGCCTGATTCCCACATGGGGAGGAACCAAGGTGGCTGAGGGCAAGGGCATCCGGGGGGTGGGGGCAGGGCACAGCAGGGAGGGTGGGGGCTCTGAAGCAGTGGGGTGGGTGTTGGAGAAAAACTCCTGGTGCATTTGATCAAGAATTATTTCAGGAAACATTTGAGAGTGGTGTTCTTTCTGTGGAGTCAACATTCCCCAACTGATCATTGTGTGGGTTTCCTTGAGTCTGGTGTAAATCCTAGGAACGGAACATTAATGAAATAACTCTGAAAAAGTAGCTCTAATAAAAGTACAACATCCAAGGGTTTTCATTTTTTATGTATAAATGAAAATATTACTCTCTTGATTATGTGCAATAGCCTACACTGCCTTATTGTTGACCCTGGACAGAGGGGCGTTCACCATATCTGCACATGCCTGTGGGTTAGGTGATAGGGCTCATTCCCAGGTGAGTGGTTGGGGATTCATGCCTGGCGTACCTAACAATGCTTTAAATGCCTGGATTCTCTTGGTTGCTTTCTCTTTCCTCATCTTTACCTGCTCAGTTTTTCATCTGACCCTGCATGAGGATGCAGAAGAGGATAAGTGGTGGCTGAGTTCTTGACAATGAAACAACAGGTGAGAAGAGACTTATTTTTATTCTTGAATTGGTCCATCTTTTGCCAAATGGTCAGGTTTCTCCTTTTGGCCTGGATCTTCTAAGTGCACCCATGAAATACTAATGCCATTTATGTTCACCTCCCTGTTAGGGAGACTGATGTGGAAATAATCTCCTTCCATCATTCACACCCAATTGTTCCAGACTCCATTAAGGCTGTGACTTCACAGAACAGATGGGAGAGATTTTCACTAAAAACAATAAATACAGCCCTTAGGCTCAGTAAAGAAAAATTCCCTCATTACCATGTGAATGACTACAAGGGCCTTAGGTGTGTGGTGAACACAGGTGATAGTGATGAGAGAAACAAGTTTCCAGACCGGGGGGAGCAGATGTGTCATCAGGTGAGTCCAGTGTGAAAGGTGCTGGGGTGTAGGTGGGTGCTGGGCAATAAAGAATCATGAGGAATTATTTACTATTTCTAATTTTTTAAATATTAAACTTTTTATAGAGTATATTTGAACATTTTTACATCTACAAAAGAAGATAAATAAAATTTTCTTCCTAAACTTCTTCACAATAACTCAGTTATCCTATGTGTACTTTTCTTTTTAAAGAGTTTCCAATATATTTATTTATTTATTATTTATTTTTGGCTGTGTTGGGTCTTTGTTGCTGAGCACGGGCTTTCTCTACTTGCGGCGAGTGGGGGCTAGTCTTCGTTGAAGTATGCGGATTTCTCATTGTGGTGTCTTCTTTTATTGCTGAGCACGGGCTCCAGGCGCGCAGGCTCAGTAGTTGTGGCTCACGGGCATGGCCGCTCCGCGGCACGTGGGATCCTCCCAGACCAGGGATCAAACCCGTGTTTCCTGCATTGGCATGCGGACTCAACCACTGTGACACCAGAGAAGTCCCTCCCTATGTGTTCTTAACCTTTGTTCAATCTTGAAAATTGAATGTAACATATGCAGATTATTATTTTCTTAATTGTAACTGTGTATTGAGGAGAAAGTGTATGATAAACAGAATGAAATGTAGGGCACTGGACAGCAAATGACAGATTAGGGAGCTCCAAACCCTCACTCCCCGCCAGTGACATCAATACAGCAACCAGGATTTGTCAGAGCAGGGGACCGAAGAAGTGTCAACAATGATTCTTTTCTGCTCCCACCACTCTCAGACCTGGCAGGAGTACGGATTACCTGCCAATATGTGTGTGTGTGTGTGTGTGTGTGTGTGTGTCTGTGTGTGTTTCTTTTTTCTTTGTGCCACATCTGGAGTTGCTGATTGAGCCTGTGTGTTTTAAGAAAGCAATGGCCATGTTGCGCTAACAATACAGTGGACCCTCTGTCGCTCTTGTGTCTTTGGGAGTTGAGTGCACACAAAGTTTGTAGGATGGATCCAGACGCGAACTTCCAGTTGTCCCCTTGGCTCATACCTGCTATACAAGGGGAATATTCTTCCCTTGGGATATCGGCTCAAAGCTTTTGGAGAGAAAGGCTGCACAGGTGTAGGTTGGGACCAGCAACCCTCAGCATGGATGACTGGGCAAACCAAGTGAATTGCTAGGGGCTCCTGATATGAGGAAACAGGCTGAGGCCATAGGGAGCCCAGGCCTGCAGAGTGAAAGTTCTACTTGCCTGTAGGTGGCTCTGGGTGTGGGTGGAAGAGAGACATTGAGGGGCTGAGATGCCAGCTGCCTGTCCCAGGACTGCACAAGGAGGGGGCAGAAAAGCAGGAAGTGTGGCTCATGTTTGTTTCTGACACACTCATCTTTCTGGCTCTTGAACACAGGCTATAAGGAGGAATTTATTCTTGTTTTTCAAAGTTGCTTTACCTATTCCAATCCTTTACTTTTCCATTTGCTTTTTTCAAAAGATATATATAAACTTGCTATTTTCATTAAACAGTTTGTCATCAACATTTTTTCCAAGTCAATACCTATAGATCTAGCTCATTTAAAAATGTATCAATAAACCAAAGCACAAAGTGATAGTACTGTATTGTCTGAATGTACTTGAAATTTACTTACCTGCTCCCTCTTAATGGCTGTTTTCTAAATGTTCTGTTCTTAAGTAATACTGATATCAATATTCTTATTACACATGTATTTGCACAAATGTTCCCACCTACCTACTTCTTGTCATTTGACTTTGCCTGTGAAATATGTGAAGATCAATTAGGTGGTCAAGTTATCAATCGTTTCTTTTATGGCTTCTGGGCCCTGGTTTTTATGTTTTAGTAACATCTCCACTCTGCAATTACAGAATAAAATGTCATCCGTGTTTGCTATTGGTACGTTCATGGCTTCAGCTTACAGTTCACGCAGTCCATCCCTGCAGAATTTTCCTTGTTTACCGCGGCCGGCGGCCCAGGAATAGCGTGAAGAGCGCGTCTCCCTCGCGGCAACCTCCCGGCAACATCCTCCCAGCTCCTCGTCTCCCGTCTGCTGCTGGGGTCGCGCCGTGTCGTGCCGAGCAGCGAGCTAGCTCCGAGGCGGAGGCCCCGAGACGAGCTCGGCCGTTTGGGCGGCCCGCGCTGCACCCTCGCCCTTCGGCCTTCGGGATCCGTCCCGGGGACGTTCGAGCCGGTTGTCGGGCGCCACCTGGCGGCCGCTTTTATATCGTCCCTTGTCTCCGGAGCTTCGACGATCTTCGCGAGGGCTGATACTCGGCCGCCGGGGCCGAGGCAGAGTTCCGAGAGGCCGCCGACGCTGGTGGCGACTGTCCCGGTGGCTCCGAGGCGTGGGAGTCTCCTGCTGTCGCTGGAGATTGGGCTTGCAGGTTTATTAGGGTGTGACCGTTGCCGCGCTCCCGAGTGAAGTTTGGTGGTTGCCTGACTTGGTCGACCAGCATCTACCCGTGCCCCTCCAGCCACGGGGACCGACCGGACTCGACCCGACCTGGGCCGCCCGCCGCGTTGTGAAGGGAGAGGGTCTTCCGAGCCCTCCGGAGCGCCTGAAGCTTGATGGTCCGTCCTTCTGAGTCACTTTAGGAGCGTTCATTTTCTACCACCTCGGTTCCCCAGCGTCCCACTCCGGAGGTGGGGAACGGCCCGGGCCCGTGCGTTGGGGCCGGTGGAGGGCGCGACGTGCTTGTGGGCTGGGGCGCTTCGGTCCCGGTCTCCGGGGCATGGGCGCTTCCTGCTCTCGCGGGATTTGGACGGGCAGACCTGTGTAGTGTGAGACCGTTGCTGCGCTCCCTAGAAGTCGTTGAGTGGTGGTCTGGGAGGTTCGACCGGCACGCCCTGGTGCCCTCTGCCCGCGGGAACGCCCAGGTTGCTGCACGTGGTCAGGAGAGGGTATCCGTGCCCGGCGTCGTCCTCCGTGTGTCCCGGTGGTCGTACTTTCGTTTTCCAAGTCTCGCCTGGGGGTGTCTGTAAGTCTCCTACGGACGTGGACGGCGCCAAGTTCCCGCCGGCCTTCCCTCTGGATCCCGTTCGCCCTAATTCCCAAATATGTTTCTCTCCGCAGTGCGTACGGCCCGAATGGCGAAACGAGGAGGCACTGGGAGGGCGACCCCGGCCTCTCCGTCCTCCTTCCCACGGGACGGCGACGCCCCGGCCAGTAGGGCGCCCGGTGCTGCGTCCAGGCCGCCTTGGGCATCCGGTGCGTCCCGTTCCCTTCACCGTAGTTCCTCCCCGGCGGCCACTTACTCCGAGATCCGCGAGAAGCGATCACGGGGCTGGGCAGACGGGATTCCCCTGCAGGCCTAAGTGCGTCTACGGGGGAGCGCCCGGCGTCCCCTCTTCTGTTGGCCTAGTCGGCGAAGCGCTTGTGTCAAACACACACAGGTGCCCTCACCGCAGGTGACGACACGGACAGTCGCGGGCGAGAGGGGGGGCGCTCCAGGCGTGGCCACGGTCCCGCCTGGGGCTTGGTGGTCGGAGAAGCCTAACAAATGGGGAAATGGGGAGCTGCCTGTGGCGTCTGGTGATGGTCGTCGGAGGCCCGAGGCCGGGCGCGGTCCTTGGTGGGCGCGGTTGTCAGAGGCTCCACGAGAGAATCTCGTCCCGGAATGGCCTCTGAACGCGCGTGTGGACGGGGAGACAACCCGGAGAGAGAAATGGGACCTGTGGTGGACTCAGAGGGGACGAGTGCAGAGGGATGGAGGCGCACCTTCTCTGGCGTGCCATCCATATCTATCCCGGTGGTTTTCCCTCCATTTGGTTGTGACCTGGCGTCCACTGCTGCAAGGCCGACTAGATGGCCACACAGAGGTGTCGTGGCAAGAAAAAATTTCAGTGACTTGAGAATTTCAGAGCCATTAGTGTAGACATTGGTGAAATGAGAAGTACTGAGACCCACAGAACTGAAAAGTACTACTATTGTCGTTACTCAACATTATTGTAATTATTACCAGTTTGTAATTAACGATAAAACTGAGTAAAGTTGATCCACACAGTAGCTGATTGAAGATGATCAAAGAGGGGTTTCAGTATTTCTAAATCCTCTTAAATGGGCAGAGAGCAAGGTGGAGACAACAGGTTATCTGCCAGGTAAGGCTGTGATGGGTGTGAGAATAAAGGGCAGTGCTAAGAAGAAAGATTATGGAGGGTTTCTGAAGGTAGAAGAGGTTGGAAAGAATTTTTAAACACATGTGGGGGGATAGATCTGATAGGTTGCAGTTTAAAGAAAGAGAAAGGCTCATTGCTAGTCTCCGCAGAAGGATTCAGCAACAGAGCATCTTTAACATCTTATCAAATGCTCGCTCAGTTAAAAACACTCCACGTTATAAATCCTTTAGAAACATACCCTACACATTTGCTAGCAGCAGAATAATGCATGTCGAGGTTATGCATTGCTGCTTGTTTGTAATATAGATTATTGAATATGAGCTTTTCAAGCTCATAGACCAACCCATTAGCATTCTATATATATGGGCTTTACAATGGTTTTGTGTGTGTGGGTGTGTGCGTGCATCAAGAAAGAAAAAATAATCGACTTGAAGGGAGAGAACACATCATGTAGCTCCTGCTCTCTCTCAAGCCCACCTGACAGCAGATAACCTTACGACATAGGCATTCTCCACGGGGGCCATCTCTTTTCCCCAGGTCTTTATTTACGTATTTATTTTTAACATCTTTATTGGAGTATAATTGCTTTACACTGGTGTGTTAGTTTCTGCTTTATAACAAAGTGAATCAGCTATACCCTGGTCTTTATTGATTAGCACCATTCTCATAGGAGGAAGAATGGAACTCGGGAGGGGGGGACCAAGTCCCTCTGACTTCCCTGGCTCACGGTGCAGAGGGTGGGAGGGGCACCCCAGCCCCTGCACCCGCCCCTGGTTACTCCCTGCAAAGTAGGGGCCACAGCCTCAGCAGCAGAGCCACTCCTCTCCTCTTTTGCTTACTGTTCTCATGGAATATCTTTCCCCATATTTTCACTTTCAGCATATGAGTGTCCTTCTGAGTCTCTTGTAGACAACATAAGTTGGACCCTTTTTATGTCTAGCTTGTCCATCTTTGTTTTTTAACTGATGAGTTTAAGCTATATATATATATATATAAACTGATATGGAATGACTTTTAATTGCCAATTTTTCTGTAATGTCATATACCTTTTCTGTCCCACATTTTCTCCCATACTGACGTCCTTTGTGCTTACTTTTTGTACTCACTTTTAAAATTTATTTATTTGGCTGTTCCAGGTCTTAGTTGTGGCATGGGGGACTTTTGATCTTCTTTGTGCCACGTGAACTCTTAGTTGTGGCATGTGGGATCTAGTTCCCTGACCAGGGATTGAACCCAGGCCCCCTGTATTGGGAGTGTGGAGTCTTCGCCACTGGACCACCAGGGAAGTCCCCTGACTGACTTTTAATTTCCTTCTGTGTATATTCTATAGATATTAAATTTGTGGATACCATTGAGATTACATATAAAATCCTATCAAACTAGCTTAAACCGATATCAACATAATTTTAATCACATGCAAAATCTCTATTACAGCTCCTATTACATTACACATTAATTACATGTTATTAATGTCACAAATCACATATTTATACATTGTTTTCTGTTAATGTAGATGTACGAATTAGTTATTTGGGGATGCTATGACAAAATGCCACAGCTTGGTTAGCTTATAAACAGAAGATTATTTCTCATGGTCTGGAGGCTGAAGTGTGAGATCAAGGGGATTAGGTAAAGGTCTTTTTCTGAGTCATAGACTTTTCATTATATCATCACCTGGAGGAAGGGGTTAGAGAGCGCTCTAGGATCTCTTTTAAAAGCACAGAAGAGACTTCCCTAGTAGGCCAGTGGTTAAGAATCCGCCTTCCAATGCAGGGGACACGGGTTCAATCCCAGGTCAGAGAACTAAGATCCCACATGCCACGGGACAACTAAGCCCATGTGCTGCAACTACTGAGCCTGTCTGCCACAACTAGAGAGCCTCTGTGCTGCAACTACCGAGTCCCTGTGCCACAGCTAGATATGAAGCCTGGGCGTCAAAACAAATATCCCACGTGCTGCAACTAAGAGCCAATGCAGCCAAATAAGTAAGTAAATAAATACATATTTAAAAATAAAAGCACACAAATCCTATTCATGGTGGCTCTGCCGTCATAACCTAAGCACCTCCTAAAGGCCCTACATCCTAATATCACCAAATTTGGGGGTTATATTTTTAAACATATGAATATTAGGGGAAACAATCACACAATACCAATACATTTATAATTATTTTAATATTTTGGTTTTAGAAAATATCCTAGAATAATAAAAAGTGTAGTTACAAGTCAAAATTATAGCTTTTTTTTCTATTTGTCCATTTATTTACCTTTATCAGATAAATTTGTTTTCATATGGCCTCAAGTTACTGGTGTCTTGCCATTTAAACTTGAAGTACTCCCTTTAGCATTTCTTAAAGGGTAGGAATTATGGTACTGAACGCCTTCAGCTTTTGTCTGAGACTTTCATTTTCGTCATTTTTGAAGAATAATATTGTAAGATATAGAATAGTTAGGTAGTTTTCCCCAGTACTTTAAACATATCATTTCACTCTCTTCTGGCCTGCAAAATTTCTGATGAGAAAAAGCAACTGATGATCTTACTGATGATCACAATTAAGTGGATCATAATAATTGTCACATATAACTTTGTTTATATATATTTCTTAACACTAACCTATTTTAAAAAGTACTTATTTTTACAAAATTTTGTATTTATCATTCCAAGATTACTTAACAAACCTATATTTTTATTCTACTTATTTTAAAAATAATAGATTATTAGCCAAAATTATGAATTCATAGCTGAAATGTGTGCTAAAACATTCTTGATAAGAGGTTTCCCATGTCTCAGAATTTTGAAATGAACTCTGGCTTTTCAGTTTGATTTTAGCATTGATAGATCCAGTGTGAGAATTCAACGTTGACTAAGGAATTAAAAATCCCTGAGGGCTTTCCTTCATTCATTACAGTAAAAGTGTGTTCTATGCTGTGAAAACTCATGTGTATGTAAGTCTATTCAATGATAGTCTCCAGTTAAAATTATCTCCATGTCAGTTACATACACATAGTATGGAAATCTTCTGCAGGGACATCCCCCCTTTGTAGCATTTCTACTAGCTATCATCAAAATTCAGTTTAATTTAGTCCATAAAGTGAACACTTTATGCTGGACTAGTGTTTACACTACACTGTAACTGAGTTATATGAGTCTGCTGAATTCCTAACTTACTTCATTCCCAGGTTTAACATGTGGATGACCGGGGTTCATACCTGAAGAAATTTACTGTTTTCTTACAGATACATTAGTCCACCAGGAAAATAACTTGCCTGGATATCATTTATTGCTTTTAATGGTCACAACTTTTGCTTGAAATAAGACAAAAATAAAAATTAAATTAAATAAATAAATGACACATGTGACTTTAGGGGGATTAAATTGTTGAAAAGTACATTACATGGGGAAAGAACATGAATTTGAGGAATACACCAGTGATAGAAACATGGTTTAGAAAAATGTTAATAAAATGTTCAGTGTTTAGGTAAAAGAAAAATAAAATAAATTCAGACGCTACAGGGTATATGAAAGGAAAAATTATTAAAGAGACCATGGCAAAGACAAAAACATGAAATTTTAACTCCCACGACAGGAATTTTGCTTCTCTGAGGTGAAAAGTACAGGGGTAAACGTGAAGAGAAATTGATGTGTGATGCGTAATGACAGAATCTGGATAATTTGACTCAATGGCTTCACATACATTTCTAAAAATATCCTTTAGTCGAGCAAGCCTCCAGTTGACATTCCAAGTGTCCTGCTCCCTCCCCACACTGAGCACATGTGTCTGGAGCTGACTTGGACCCCAGCCTGGGGAAACCCTCCTCTTCCCTCCACACCTACTCTTCTTGCTCCAACCGGGGAATTACATCTGGTTTGCAGAGCTGATGCCCTGATACATGTGGGAAATGCTGGATGGATTTAAAGTTCTGTGCTGAGAACAGTGCATTCAATGCAAGTGCAGGAAAAGACACCAAGTCTCAAGTGTGAGGGCATCAATGGCAGGCCAGGTTCGAGCACCCTGAAGGGGGAAAACACTGAAGGTTGTCACCCGACATTTCACTCAAAGACAGTAAAAGTCTCTGGCTGCTGCTGTTCTTTCCCAAGAGGAAAGACAGACTGCAGGTTGCCTAGACGTCTCAGCCAGGAAGGAAGCAACATTTTCATAATGTGCTTAACATTGTTTTCTAACAGAATTCAATAAACATAAGACCCATGAGATTATTACCTGAAGTTCATGTAGAAAGGAGGATACAAGCTGTTATGTATTTTTGCTGTGTTCAAACCTCATAATAGTCCCCGGAGCAGAAGAATTACTTAGCAACATAAAGTCACTTGTTTGTTAGATAAAATAGCCTTATCTGTGTTCAGCATTATTCTGCGTGTTGGTGGCAGACTAGTAAGGAATACGTGCGATTGTGGTAATGGAGATTAGCCCTGATCTGCCACTTTGTCAATTGCCAGGCAGTGTGGGTAGAGATAGAGCTGAAGCTCCATGTACATTTTACGTGTTTTTCTCACGTATTGAAGGTGTATCTGGAGTCCTGCTTTTCTTTCCCGGGTTAGAGCCACAGACACCAGTCATCAGAACTCATGAGATTTGCTGGCTCCATGTGTCAGGAAAGCCCTGGATCACCTTTTCTCTTCTACATAGTTCTCTCCTCTGGGGTTGGAATATGAGACTTAAGTCAGCCCATGCCCTCCCATGGATTTCTCTTACCTGCTGCTGTTTATTTTTGCTCTATTTATACCTTCACTATGCAAACCTACGACTGTGGCTCCAAAGCCTGTGCTGACCTAGGACTCTGATTCCAAAATACCCCAAGAAACTTGTCATTCAATTAGGAAAGTCTGACATCACTCAGCCCTTAAGTTTATTAGTATTATTGGTAGTAGTACAATTAATACCTTTATGCTTGTAATCACTATTGATATTATTACTTGTCACTATTGTTGTTATTGCATTTCTTATTAAGTTTCTCTGCTCATGAATGTATCCAATGTAATGAAGTGTATTGTGGAGGGTTTTCAACAGACTTACATACACATGATGATTCCTGGTTCCTGCTGTACTTATGGGTACTCGTTGGTCAGAGAGCCTCCTGAGATATTCAGACTTAACCACTGGAGGAAGGGACAGTTGCTACTGGTAAGTGAGCACCAGGGAGGACACTCTTGACTCTCTTGAGCCTCTAGAACAATGTTTAAGTCCTCTTAAGGGACCAGAAAGTGGTGCCAGTGCAAGAGCCCTGGAAGACACCCTTGTCCTGCCAGACTCAGCACAGGATTTTCCACCTCAACTCTGGGCCAGGAACCACTGTCACATCTCCTGGGAAGGCTGGAGAGGGTGTCCCTCCTAGAGTCCAGTCTCTGAATTTTAAAACTCAGCCCAGGAACTGACATTGTGACACGTGAGGAGTAAGGAGAGTATCCTTGGCATGCCTGAACCTGGGGACACGTTCTAAATTCACTCAGGTGTCCAGGAAAAGCTGGTGCGGCACTGGCAGACATAGACATGGTGACGTGCCTGCTCAAGTAACCACTTATTTTTCTAAGTCCCCCCTGGAGCCCCTGCACTGTTTGAGCCAACATATCATCCTCCTTGCTCACCCAGGATCACCTAGGATGACATCTTCCAATAGCCTTGGTGTGACATATGCAAACCGAAGTGTCTGGACATTATGAGACTGGGTAGGTACAAATGGCAGGAGCACAGGCAAGGTGTTGATGCTGAGACAGTGCTGGGGGTAAGCATGTATCACAGATGAGGCCTCTGCATGTAGGGTGTGCAGAAAGCTCCTGACTTCCCTGCCTGGAGCCTAGGCCTCCTAGCTAACTGGCCAGTGTTCTGAAATCTGGTTGTAGTTATGAGGTAGGCAGGACAAGGTCTACTTACTATGGACCAGGGTACTTATTCTATGTCCCTTAGGACTCCCCTTCCCTGGTTTGCATATAAGTTCCCAACTTCACCCACACCCTCGTCCTCTTTGGTATTCTACTCCCTCCTGCTTGTTTTCTCCTCTCAGAACAAATATCTTTGTGCAAAACTTGGATTCTGACTCTAAAATACCCCAGAGAAGTCTGATATAGGTACCCTGAAATTTACTTAGAGGAGTCTGTATGCAAATCTGCCATCTTTCTAAGTTTATTTTTCTCTTTATCAGTAGTAATGATAATATCATCATAATTCTCACTATTATTGTTTTTAGTCCATTTTATTACCTTTATTAATATGCATTATCTTTGTGGTTGTTTTTACATAACACTGAGTAGATCTGCTCTATGCTAAATATTGTCTCATTTACTGAAGATCATTATGGAGAGTTTCCCAACATACAAAATACATACACCTAGTTACTCCTGAGCTCCCACGGTACTTAGCTGGGTGCCCTCGACTCAAGGTCTCTATGAAGCTGGGGCTGAGGTCTCAGCTGTCGCTCCACAGAGGAGGATTTGCTCCCAGACTCACTGAGATGGGTACTGGCAGGATGCAGTCTGAGCTGAGAGCCTAGTGCCTCTGTCTGGAGGCCTGGTACCTCCCTGTGTTCTCTCCTATGTGGGCCTCTCCATGTGGCAGCTACTAACACCCTTGCAGGCTTCCCAAGGTCCAGGGATAGGAGAGACAGACAGAAACAAAGAGAGAACACAGGATGCAGCAAGTGAGAGAGAAGTGACAGAGGTTCTGTCAATGAATCTTAACACTGACCTCCCATGACTTGTTTTATTCTGTTGGTCAGAAGCCAGTCACTAGCTACTTAGTAGTTGCACAAAGAGTGGAGTTTTCTCGCTGGATGTGGATCACAGTCTGTGGCTGGGAACACCCAGGAAGGCATGTTCACTGGTCTCCCCCAGACCTGGGAAAAGTGGCTGCATTCTAGAAATAACTGAAAGTGATGAAAGTCCAACCTCAATCATCAGAAGAGAAGTGAAAAGAAGACAATGTGTTACGTGTCATTTCTCATCCACTAAAGCAGCAAAACAAAAGCTCCCCAAACTCCTGAAACTGGAACCCTTCGTGGGAATGAGGAACAGGGCCACTCATTCCTCAGTGGTTTGAGGGGCACTGACTCTTCCTGGAGGGTGATGGCTGCCGCATCCACAGATGCCACCCACTTGATTAAAGATGTTACTTCTAGAAAGCAAAGGCAGTGGTCAGAGGTGTCTGTGAAGAGTCCACGTGGGTGGTGTTGTCTGTCTTATTTCTAACAGCCCTGCATGGACACCTGCTTCCAGAGGGGAGCTGGTTCCACTGACAGTAAGAACAGGCTGCAGCTATTTAAAATGACAGTGTCCATACTACCCAAAGCAGTCTACAGGATTAATGTGATCACTATCAAATTACACATGACATTTTTTCCACAGAACTAGAATAACCCTAAAATGTATATGGAACCATAAAAGAACCAGAATTGCCAAAGCAATCCTGCGGAAAAAGAACAAAGCAGGAGGCATAACCCTCCCAGACGTCAGACAATGCTACAATGCTAATCAAAACAGCCTCGTATTGGAACAAAAACAGACATATGGATCAAGGTAACAGAATACAGAGCCCAGAAATAAACTAACAGACCCATGGTCAATTCATCTCTGATGAAGGAGGCAAGAATAGACAATGGGGGAAAAGATAATCTCTTAAGCAAGAGGTGTTGTAAAAGTTGGTTCATGCAAATCAATAAAGTTAGAACACACTCTCACACCATACACAAAAATAAACTCAAAATGGCTTAAAGACTTAAATATAACACATAACACCATAAAACTCCTAAAAGGAAACATAGGCAAAACGTTCTCTGACATAAATTGTACCAATATTTTCTTAGGTCAGTCTCCCAAGGCAATAGAAATAAAAGCAAAAATAAACAAACGGGACCCACTCAAACTTATAAGTTTTCTCACAGCAAAAGAAACCATAAACAAAATGAAAAGAGAACATACAGACTAGGAGAAAATATTTCCAAATGATGTGACCAACAAGGGCTTAATTTCCAAAATATACAAACAGCTCATACAAGCCAATAACAAAAAACCAAACAAAGCACTCAAAAAATGGGCAGAAGACTTAAACAGACATTTTTCCAAAGAAGACATACAGATGGCCAAGAGGCACATGAAACGATGCCCATCATCCCTAATTATTAGAGAAATGCAAATTAAAACTACAATGAGGTATCACCTCACACCAGTCAGAATGGCCATCATCAAAAAACCAGAAAATAACAAACGCAGGAGGGAGTGTGGAGAAAAGGGAACCCTCCTACACTTCTTGTGGGAATGTAAATTGACACAGCCACTATGGAGAACAGTATGGAGGTTCCTCAAAAAAACTAAAAATAGAGTTGCCATATGATCCTGCAATCCCACTCCTGGGCATATATCCAGAGAAAACCATAATTCGAAAACATATATGCACCCCAATATTCATAGAAGCACTATTTACAATAGCTAAGACATGGAAGCAACTTAAATGTCCATCAACAGATGAATGGATACAGAAGATGTGGTACATATACACAATGGAATATTACTCATCCATAAAAAGAATGAAATAATGCCATTTGCAGCAACATGGATGCAACTAGAGATTAATATACTAAGTGAAGTAAGCGATAAAGAGAAAGACAAATACTATATGATATTACTTATATGTGAAATCTAAAATATGGCACAAATGAACCTATCTACGAAACAAAACAGACTCACAGACATAGAGAACAGACTTGTGGTTACCAAGGGGGAGGGGGTTGGGAAAGGATGGACTGAGAGTTTGGGGTTAGTAGTTGCAAACTATTACATATAGAATGGATAAAAAACAAGGTCCTACTGTATAGCACAGGGAACAGGATATTCAATATCCTGAGATAAACCATAATGGAAAGGAATATAAAACAGATGTATATGTGTGTATAACTGAGACACTTTGCTATACGGCAAAAATTAATACAACATTGTAACTCAACTATATTTCAATTAAAAAAAAAAGGAATCAGTTGATGTGAACAACACTAAAGGCCAAATGATCCTAAGAGTCATATACAGAACATTCTATCCAATATACACTGAATACACAGTCTTCTCAAGTGCAGAAAAAATATTTTCTAGAAAAGACCACACGATAGACCACATATCAAATCTTAGTAAACTCAGGAAGACTTAAATTATACCAAGTATATTGTCTGACCATATTATTAACCTAGAAATCAATAACAGGAGGAAAACTGGAGCACTAATGAATACAAAAAAGTTGATCAACTCTCTCCTGACCAACTAATTTATCAAAGAATAAATTTAAGAAATAAGACAGTATTTTGAGACAAACTGAAATGGAAACACAGTATACTAAAAGCTATGGGATGCAGCAAAAAGAGTGTTGAGAGGGAGGTTTATTGTAACAAATGCCTACCTTACAAATTAAGAAAGATCTCAAATAAAAAACGTAACTCTTCTCTTCAAGGACCTGGTAAAAGACCAAACTGAGCCCAAAATTAGCAGAAGGAAGAAAATTATAAAGATTACAGCAGAAATCAATGTGATAGAGAAGAGGAAAACAACAGAAAAGATTAGCAATACTAAGAGTTGGTTCATTAAAAGATAAAATTTCAAACCTTTAGCTAGGAAAATGATAGAAGACCAAAATCAACAAAATTACAATTAAAAGAGATGACATTACAACTCTACTACAGAGATAAGAAGGATAACATGTTACTTTGAACAACTACATGCTAACAAACTGGGCAACCTAGATAAATGGAAAAATTCTTAGAAACATACAACCTACCAAAAGTGAATTAGGAAGAAAGAGAAACTCTAAATGAACCAATTAGTAGTATGGAAATTAAATCAGTAATCAAAACTCTTCAAATGAAGAAAAACTCAAGACCAAGTGGCTTCACTGGTAAATTTTACCAAATATTTAATGCATTAATGCCAATCCTCAAAGTCTTCAAAAAGAAAGAGAAAAAATGGATGAGGAGGGAAATCTCCCATACTCATTCTACAAGGTCAGCATCACTTTGATATTATAATCTGAAATGGACACTGCCAATTACAGGCCAATAACACTGACGAATATAGGTTTAAAAATTCTGAATAAATACTAGCAAATCAAATAAATGTGATGCATCATATTAATAGAACAAAAGAAAAATATAATACCAATAGGCACAGAAAAATCATTTAATAAGTTAGGTATAAAATGAATGTAACTCAACATAATAAAGGCCAAATATTGGGGTTTCCCTGGTGACACAGTGGTTTAAGAATCCACCAGCCAATACAGGGACATGGGTTCAAGCCCTGGTACAGGAAGATCCCACATGCCAAGGAGCAACTAAGCCCGTCTGCCACAACTACTGAGCCTGTGTGCCACAACTACTGAAACCCACATGCCTAGTGCCCATGCTCCACAACAAGAGAAGCCACTGCAATGAGAAGCCCATGCACCACAACAAAGAGTAGCCCCCGCTCACCGCAACTAGAGAAAGCCCACGTGCAGCAACAAAGACCCAATGCAGCCAAAAATAAGTAAATTTTTTTTAAAAAGGCCAAATATGACAAGATCACAGTTCAAAGCACACTCAAGAGTGAAAGTCTGAAACTTTTTCTCTAATATCAGAAACAAGACAAGGGAGTCCACTCTCACCACTCATTCAGCATAGTAATGGAAGTCCTAGCCAGGGCAATCAGTCAAGGAAGAGAAATAAAAGGCATCAAAATTGGAAATTAAGAAATAAAAATGTGTCTATTTTAAGATAACATGATTTTATACATAGAAACTCTGAAAAACTTCACCAAAAACCTAATCAATCAACCTATGTTGATTAAAACTAATCAACATAATCAGTAAAGCTGCAGAATAAAAACTTAAAATGCAAAAATCAGTCATATTTCTATGTACTAACAATGATATGAAAAAAGAAAACCATTCTATTTATAACAGCATGAAAACTAATAAAATAATAAGAAATAAATTTATCTGAGGAGATGAAAGATAGCTACAATACAAGTTACAATACACTGATGAAAAAAATTGGAAAAGACAGAAATAAATGTAAAGTTATCCATTGTTCATGATTGGAAGAATTAATATTTTTAAAAAATGTCCATACTACCCAAAGCCATCTATGGATTTAATGCAATTCCTATCAAAATCCAATGGCATTTTTTAAAGTAGATAAAAACAACACAGAAATGTATGAGGAACCACAAAAGAACTTGTATATGCAATGCGATCATGAGAAAGAACAACAAACCTGGAGGTATCACATTCCATGATATCAAACTGTATTATAAAGCTATAGTAATGTAAATAGTATGGTACTGTCATGTAAAAAGGCATACACAACAATGGAAAAGAACTGAGAATCAAGATATAAACCCATGCATATTAGGTCAGCTAATATTTGATAAGGCAGTCAGGATCACTCGGTGGAGAGACAGTCTCTTCATTAAACAGTGCTTGGAAAACTGCATAGTTCCATGCAAAAGAATAAAACTAGACTCCTGTCTAACACCACTCATGACAATTAAAGAGAAATAAGATAAGGTAAAGACAACTGTAAGACAGGAGGCCATAAAACTCCTAGAAGAAAACAGTAAAAATCTTTTTAACACAGGTCTTAAATATTATTTTTGATGATACCTTAAGCACAAGCAGCAATTTAATAAATTAACAAGTGGAACTATATCAAACTAAAAATCAGCTACACAGCAAAATAAATAATCAACAAGATGAAAAGAGCCTATGCAATCAAAAATACTATTTGCAAACCTTATAACTAATAAGGGGTTGATATCCAAAATACATCATAGAACTCAATAGCACAAAAAAGTTAAGCCAATTAAAAACTGTGCCAAAGACCCCAATAGACATATTTCCAAAGAAGATATGTGAATGTACAACAAACACATGAAAATGTGTTCAACGTAACTGCACATCAGGGAAATTAAATCAAAACCACAATGAGAGATCACCTCAGGACTGTTAGAACGGAACTCATCAAAGAGACAGGAGATTTGCTAGCAAATGCTAGCAAAGATGTGGAGAAAAGGGATGATTTGTGTGCTTTTGGTTGTCTTATAAATTGGTTCAACATCTGTGGAAAATGCTAGAGAAGGCCCTCAAAATTTAAAAGAGCTACCATATGGTCCAGCAGTTTCATCTATGGGAATATATTGAAAGAATTAAAAACACTATGTTGAAGAGATAGCTGCACCTCCATGTTCATAGCAACAGTATTTACAATAGCCAAGACATGGAAAAAACGTGTGTCTATCAACAGATGATTGGATATAAACCTTGTGGTATATTTAGAAAATGGAGTATTATTCAGCCATAAGAAAGAAGGAAATCCTGCCATTGGTGACAATATGGATGGACCTTGAGGGTGTTATGCTAAGTGAGAGAAGTCAGACCAAGCTTATATGTCAAAAAAAAAAAAAAAACCTCACAAAAAACTCATAGAAAAGGATCAGATTTTTGTTTACCAGAGGAGGGAGGTGGGAAAAGGGAGAATTTGATGAAGTCCAAAAGTACCAACTTGCAGTTCTAGGATAAATAAGTATTCAGAATGTTATGCACAACATGATGAATAGAGTTAACACAGCCATATGGTATATTTGAAAGCTGTTAAGCAAGTAGATCTTAAGAGTTCTCATCACAGGAAACTATACTTTCTTTTTCTTTTTTTTTCTTTTCTTGTATCTATATAAGATGATGTATGTTAACTAGTCTTACTGCAATAACACTTTCACAGTATACGGAAGTCAAATCATTATAATGTGCATTTTAAACTTAAATAGTACTGTGTTGAATTATATCTCATTAAAACTGGGGGGAAAATTACAACAGCTTTACAATAATGTCTTTGAAATTTAAAAAAATCTTAAAAGGAAATGGAAACACAACTTGCTAAAACTTATGGGCTACAAGAAAAACAGTTATAAGAGAGTTTATTGCAACAAATGCCTACCATAAGAAAAAAAAATCACAGATAGTCACCCTTACTTCTCAAGGGACTAGCAAACAAACGAACAAACCACTAAGCTCACAAGTAGCAAAGCAATGAAAAAAGAAATATGAGAACAGAAATAAAACAGAGACCATGCAAACAATAGAAAACATCAATGCAAGAGGTGGTTTTCGAAATGAAAACAAAATTAACCTTTTAGCTATACTAATGAAGAATAAAAGAGAATACTCAAATAAAATCAGAAATGAAAAAGGAAACATTACAACTGATACAACAAAAATACAACAGCTCATGAGAGGTGACCATCAACAAATGTATACCATAAAATTTGATACCCTAGAAGAAATGAATTCCTAGCAACATAAAAACTACCAAAACTGAATCATGAGGAAATACACAAACCGAACAGACCAACGATGAGTGAAAAGATTGTATCAGTAATAAAAAATTTACAAAAAAAAAGAAAGAAAAATGGCTAGGACCAGAAAGTTTCACTGGGAAATTCAACCAAACATTTAAATCGAATTAAAACAAATCCATGTCAAACTTTTCTAAAAAACTTTGAGGTACATTCCCAAACTCATTTGATGAGTCCAGCATTATCCTGATACCAAAGCTAGATAAGAACACTACAAGAAAAAACAATTGTCAAGTATTACTGATATAGATGCAAAAATGCTCAGTGAAATACTAGCAAACAAAATTCAACAGTATATTGAAAGGATCATACACCATGATCAAGTGGAATTTATTCCTAGAATGCAAGGGTAATTCAACTTATGTAAATCAAACATGTGGTGCACCACATTAAGAGAATGAAATATGAAAATCATATGGTTATCTCAATAGATACAGAAAGAGCATGTGAAATAATTGAAGAACCTTCCATGATAAATATACTAGAAAAATTGCTATACGTAGAATGTACCTCAACACAGTAAAGGTCATATTGAACAAATTCACAGCAGACATCATACTCAGTGGTGAAAGTTTGAAAGTTTTTCTGCTAAAAATATAAACAAAATAAGTTTGTGCACTCTCACCACTCCTTTTCAGCATAATACTGGAAGTCATAGCCAGAGCAATTAGGCAAGAAAAATAAATAGAAGAAATCCAAATTGAAAAGGATGACGTAAAGCTATTTCTGTTTGCATTTAATATAATCTTATATAGAGAAAATCCCAAAGATTCCACAAAAAAATGTGTTACAAGTTATGGACAAATTCAGTCAAGTTGCAAGATACAAAATCAACATGTGAAGAGCAATTGTACTTCTATATACTAACAATTTGAAAAATAAATGTAAAAAGCAATCATATTTAAAATGGCATCAGAAATAAATAAAACATTTAGGAATAAATTAAACCAAGCAGGTAAAATATCCACACACTGAAAATGACAAAACACTGATGAAAAAACTGAAGATACAAATAAATGAAAAAAGTTTCCATGGTTATGAACCAGAAGAATATTGTAAAAATATCTATACTACCCAAAGCTGTCTGTAAATTCAGTGCAATCCCTATCAATATTCCAATGATTTTTACACAGAAAGAGAAAACAACCCTAAAATTTGTATGGAACCACAAAACACCACTAATAGCCAAATCCACCTGGTCAAAGAAGAACAAATCTAGGAACATCACAATTCCTAACTTCAAACTTTATTACAAAGCTATAGTATTCAAAACACTAGATTCTGGCAAAAAATAGAGACCTAGTCCAATGAAACAGAATCAAGAGCACAGAAATAAAACCAGTCATTTACTGTTAACAAATATTTGACAAGGGAGCCAAGGAGATGCAGTCGGGGAAATACAGTCTCTTCAATAAATGGTGCTGGAAAAAAACTGGATCACAAACTACAGAAGAATACAATTGGACCCCTTTCTTGTACCACTCACCAAAATTAACTCAAAGTGGACTGAAGGCTTAAATATAAGACCTAAAGCTGTAAAACTACTTGAAGAAAGCATAAAGAACAAGTTCCTCAATATAGTTTTGGTAAATATTTTTCAGATATAACACCAAATGTGGAAGCCACAAAAGCAAACAAAACAAAACAAAACAAAACAAAAAAAAAGTGGAACTACAGCAAACAAACAAAGAAAGAACTTTGCATAGTAAAATGAACAATCAGCAAACTAAAAAGCAACTATAGAACAGGAGAACATATGTGCAAACTTTTTTTTTTGATAAGGGTTTAATATTCAAAATATATAAGTAACATAAAATAATAGCAGTCAAAAATTAAATAAAAAATGGGCTAAAGGACTTGAAAAGACATTTTCCCCCCAAAAGACATACAGATGGCCAACAGGTACATAAACAGATGCTCAACATCACTAATCATCACAGAAATGCAAATCAAAACCACAATGATACATCAGCTCACACCTGTCAGAATGGCTATTATAAAAATGACAAGAAAAAACAAATGTTTGTGAGAATGTGAAGAAAAGGCAACTCGTGTGCATTTTTGGTGGAAATGTAAACTGGTAGAGTCTAATGAATGTAAAAGAATTAAATTGGACCCCTATCTCACACTACTCACAAAAATTAACTCTAAAGAGATTAAAGACACAAATGTATGAATTGAAACCATAAAACTCCTTAAAAACTCTTGGGGGAAAATCTTCTTGACCTTGGTCTTGGGAATAGTGATTTTTTGGTTATGACCCCAAAGGACAGGCAACAAAGCAAAAGCGAAAATAAACAAGTGGGACTAAGTCAACCTAAAAAACCTTCCGCACAGAAAAAAACCACACACACACACACAAAAAAAACCCAAAAAACAACTAATTAAAATGGATAAAGGATCTGAATAGATATTTTTTCCAAAGAAGACATACAAATGTCCAACAGATATATGAAAAAAATGTTCAACGTCTTTAATCATCAGGGAAATGAAAATCAAAACCACGAGATCATGTCATTCCTGTTAGAATGGCTACAGCCAAAAGACAAAAGATTACAAGTGTTTGAAAGAACATGGCGAAAAGAAAATCCTTGTGCATTGTTGGTAAAGATGTAAATTACTACAAGCACTATGAAAAACAGTATGGAGGTTCCCCCCAAAATTATAAGTAGCATCCAGTTGTCCCAGTACCATTTGTTGAAGAGACTATCCTGCCCACTGAGTGTGCTTTACTCCCATCTGAAATATTTGTTGCTTATACACAGGGGTTTACTTCTGGGCTCTCTATTCTGTTCCTTTAGTCTACGTGTGTATTTTAGTGCCAGTATCAGAATGTCGCATAACTCCAGCATTGTAATATAGTTATTTTGTTGTTTAAAATAAATTTATTTATTTATTTACTTATTTTTGGCTGTGCTCGGTCTTCGTTGTTGAGCAGAGCCCTTCTTCCTGTGTTCATGCTGGTGCAGGGAGGTGGGGTACAGGTGCCCTAACTGTCTCTTGCTTGTGCTAGGACATCGACAGGTGTCCTGGCCACTCCTGCTACATGTCCGCCTGCATCTGCCCATGTTAGGAGGCCTGTGCACCTGTGCCTGCCTGAGCTCACTCACGCCAACAACCCATCTACTGTTCCTGGAGCCTGAGAACCAGTCTGGCTGTGCATGCGCCTATGCATCTCTGCATCGAAGCCCTCTTTATATAATTTGAAAATTGAAGCCCAGAAAGAGGTAGGGACTTGTCTAGGACACCATATGTGAGCAGAGGTCAGAAGAAAAGTCAGGAATCCAGCTCCCTAAGCCAGTGCTCAGTCCCTCCCATCATGTTTGGTTTTGAAATAAGAGCCCCTAAGAGCCTGGTGAACTCCTGCCAACCAGGCGCAGTTTGGGCCATTACTCTCTCCGCATCTCCATGCAGACACAAGTATGTACAATAGAAATAGGATTCACAGCTGGGGATGATGTGAGGGTGGTTAAGGAAGAGAAAACACAATGTAAGTGCTGAGGATAGCAGGAAAAGGTTGGAGACAGCTCTGCCATGGAGCAGGGGCGTCCACCACCCTGGCAGTGTGTCCAGAGGTCCAAAGCATGAGGGGGATTCTCCAAGTTCCCAGAGTCCTGCCTGGGCGTGGGCCATCTCCCTAGTGTTCTCCAGGGGAGAGGGCCTGGGGTCGTACAGTCCACCATTCTGATCTTCTAGAACCCGGCTGAGCACACACCCCATTTTCCAGTGTAGACAGTACTGCAGGGGGGAAAGGCTTTCCTTCTCTACAAATTGTGTGCTTGCCGTGGCAGATTGCAAGTGTTCTGAATGCTTGGAAAGTCTGTTGAGAACCTTGGTTCTCCACCACTGACCACTGTGTTCTGAGAGTTTGGCAAAATGCTTTCCACTTCACGGAGGTCCCTCAGAGGAGGGATGAGCTGGGGAAACGAGGCCTTGTGAGCACAAGGGGGCAGAGCCTCAGCCCCAGAGCCAGGGTTCTAGAAAGAAGACCAGTCCTAGTTGGGGCCTCGTGGTCCTCATTTGAATGTGGGGATATCATTGTTCTGGCTGAGGTCATCCCTCACGAGTAAAGAGACACCACAGTGATGGACAAAAAGGTGGGGAAAAGGAAGCTTCTGAGGCCCCTTTCACTGCACTGCCCTGGAGCCTGTATGTTCTACTCTATGCCCCTGTGACTCTGAAGAGCCTCTGTGTTGAGGACACCCAAATAAAGGTACCAGTTTTTGGGGGGTGTGCAGGCCCGGGGCCACAGTTGTAGTGCTGGCCACCTAGGAGCAGACAGGCTTTTGCATCACTGATGCCCACTGAAGGTCACACAGAGGACTTTGTGGTCCCCCCTGCTTCACATACAACTTTAAACTCTTGTTAGTAGCTTTCACCTCCACAGTCCAGCTGGTTAAAAGGGAGGAGGGCGCCAAGATAGTCACATACATCCCTTCAGCAACTATGCACCACGCACTCCCTCTCTGCCAGGTGCCCATGTGTGGGGCCCAAAATGACCTAGAGTTCCCTAGTTTCCAGGAGCTCACAGCCTGGAGCAGAGATGGCCAAAAGTACAAGAGCAAGACATATGAAAGAAAAGAGCAAGTGCTAGACTGGAAATAAAGACTGTGCTCTGAGGGAGGTCTGGGGAGTCCCTGGGTAGGAGGGTCTCAGAGGCCTCACTGGAGTGACAGTTACTGGGACCAGAATGACAACAGTGAACCAGCCCTACACACATCTGGGAGCAGCATGTCAGGGAGAAGTCACCACTGCTGCAGACACCTGTGGGCAGAAGTGAGTGGGCCAGAGAAGCTGGAAAGTGATGAGTAGGACTGGAAAAATACCTGCGGGGGTTAGGGGGAATCACGATGTCCGGGCCGTATCCTGGGGTCTGGTAGACTGTTAGGTGTCTGTTTCTTTCTAACAACATTTACCCCTAACCTTGCATCTTAAAATTACTTACATTTAATAGCTCGCAATTTTTGTGGGTAAGAAATACGGGCACAGCTTAATGGATTCCTCTGCATCAAGGTGTCTCACAGGCTGGGGCTGCAGCCTCAACTGAGACTCAAGTGACAGAGGATTTGGTCCCAACTTTACTCACAGGGTTCAGGATGCACTTTGGATTTGTGGTTTGAGTTCTTTTCTGTGTGTTGACTTGGGCAATACCTGCAGTCTCTCCTTTGTGGGGCTCTTTATATGAGAGCTCAAAATATCTGTGCTTGATTCCTCAACTCAAGGATAAGGGAGAGAGAAGTGGAAATTTAGAGAGGGAATAAGAGGTAGGTGAGAGATTTTTGAAATTAAAGCGTACACATGACATTTCATCACTTTGGCTAAAATCTACTGATTGGGGTGTTTGCTAACCACTTAGTAGTTACACAGGGGTATGTATAGCAAAGTTCGGGTCACTGGGTGCCATGTGGAGGCTGCCCACCACACAGGCCAATTTGAGTCACTTGGGTCTCATTCAAATGATAACAGGAAACAATTGAACAGTTTTACTCCAAAGGGTGACAATGTGTGAATTTCCATTAATTTCAACCGCCTCATGCTGCTGACCTAAAAATGAGGCCAAGAGGGGAAGTGATAGTTCCAATATCATCTTACTGAAGCTCAGACCTCTTTTGAGTTATTTTATGCTGTGTCCCACCCCTTGTAATTTTTCAGTCTCTCCTTTGTGCCTTAGACACACGTGACACCAGCCACAGCTGTTATAGATATTATCTCAGTGCACATGGTGATGCTCCCAGAAAGGACATTCTAGCCCAGTCTCCCTTGTGCAGGTGGGAAGACTGAGGAACAGCTGAGAGGAGCAGGGTGTTTTCCAGGACACAGAACTGGTGAGAAAAGGGACTGATTTCAGCTCTGTCTCCTGAAAGTTAGGACCCTAGTTACATTTCCAGACAGCTGTGGCCAGGGCTGTGTCACCTCATCGTGTACAAAAAAGAGGATTACATGGGGTGGGGGAGAGAGGAGCAGTTAACAGCCTAGAAGCGGATTTGGGTAGATTTGATTGAAGGGAGGATCCCAGGTAATAAGATCTTGAATAAGTGACCTCACTTCTTTGGTGAGAGGCCCCAACAGAACTTAAACAGTGGTAACGAGGCACCCACATTATAGGGAGAGCCCCCCAACAGCTCACTCGACTGGAGACTCTCAAGAGAACAATCTATTCTCCTGTTGTGCCTGAGCCCTAGAGCTTTCATCTGCTTTCCCCCCTGGCTGGGGGACTTGACGGATGCCTCTCTGTACCTGAACTGAGGAACAGAAGTTCTCATGGGGACTCTCCCTGTGGCAATGTTCAGGCAGGCTCCTGATCACTCGTGACCCAGGTACCAGACACTGTCTTTGCAGAGCTCCACCCGGAGGTCTTTGAGGAGCTCGTCAATGGGTTCAACTCTTCCACCTTTCTAGGCAAGGGGCAGGCCGCCAACAACATCAAATTCTGGTCTGGAGTGAGAACAGGTGCAAAGGAGCCTCAAATCCCAAGACTCACAGGTGATCAGGGTTGGCCTAGAACACAAACATGAATCTGGCAAGTCCCTGGGGTCCTCTGAGGAATGTGGTTTTCCCGGGCCTCTGCTCCACATCAGGAGCAGACCAAGCCTCAGGCAGCTTAGAGGGAATGTCATGCAGCCCATGCTTTGGGCAGTTCCCGGTTTGACCTGCATGATCTTGGTACTTGTTTGTAATTCCTAACCGTCTATTTTCTCATGTCTATAGTGATGCTTACTGATGACTAACTGGGATAATGCACTTAAAACAGGGAGGTGCTAGTGTTCCTCAGATAACAGAATGCCTTGAAGGGGTCAACTGTTTATCACCCCCCTTCCATTTAAATTGTACTTTTAAACCTAGAACCATTTTCGGGGTTGGCACTCAGGTCCTCCTCTTGCACCAGTTCCTGAGATGCTAGGAGTTTCTGGTCTGAGCTATAGATACTGATCCTACTGGTGATTTATGGTGATGCCATTTTGTATATGTCCTTCCTTGTCCACACGGTGTGAAAAGAGACAACCCTGTCCCTGGATGATGCCTGAATAATGTTACCCCTCAAAACAGGCACAAGGAAGAATCAGGGAGAGTCCCTGGTACCAGCTTTCCCAGGTAGAAACATCGCCTACACCACGCCGTTCCTGTGCTCCTATCACGCCTTCACTACTGCCCAGCAGGTCCTGCATGAGCAGTTTCATAGGCGAGGGCTGCCCCAGCCACAGCATGGTGGGCAGTGTCCCACCTTTATCTGTGTGTCTTTGGAATGTCACCGCACCTCTCTGAGCTTCACTTTGCTCTTGTCACAGGTACGGGCATAAAAGTATGAACCTCGTAGGGTTACTGTAGCAAGTCACGGTAGATGCTTGCCTGGTGGCTGGCTCTGCAGAGAAGGCTGCTGGCCATGCTGTGTGTCTTCACATTTATATTTCTCTCTCCCCAGTGAAGAAGCTCTCTGCCTCATCCTGCACCAGCCTGTGGTCTTTCTGAGTTTGGAAAAGCACATGAAAATCACCCTGATTTCCTATTTGCAAAGAAGCTTTGTGGTTGCATCCATCTGGTTCTGGACCTAGTCCTTGGCGTGGCCAGATTAGGAATTTCTGAGAGCAGGCAGAGGAGCGCCAAGCCCACTCAGATAACTGGGATGGTTCTGGTTGGCATTCACTCATTCAACAATATAGATTAAGTACCCAATACATGCAGGCATTTTCCTAGACAGTAAATTTAAAGAATAAAACAGACACAATCCCTGGGGCTCAATTATAAACTGAGTTTCAGATCATCTCTCTAGACGTCTTAAGTAGTCATGTCCACAGTGCACTAGAAGTGATGCCTTCATGGCTGCCTCTGGATGTGGGTGCTCCTCCCATATTAGAACACAAATATGAACCACAGGACCAACTAAAACTCTGAGTGGTCTTGGGTCCACAGCCTCCTCTGTCGACCCAAATACCACTGTGCTAGGCCTCAGCACAGACTGGGAGTGTGGAGGCTGCACTGGGCAAGGACAGGCAGAACCCTGGAGCTCACGCACCTTTCAGTTCCCAAGGGAACAGTCGCGGACAGACTCTGCTGCGTTTCCTCAGACGCCCCCGGAAGGTTGTAAAAATGTCCCTTTTCCTTAGTGGCCAAGAGAACTGTTTCCGCCCCTTGTCCTCAACCGCACGGAATTATCCACTTATTCCTTTGTTCAAAGACCTTAACTAACAGACTATACACGGATGATGTGCAGGTAACGTGGATGTAGTTGAAAAAATATTGAAAAAGTAAAAAAAAGTGTAGTAAAGCACACTATGTTAAGCTTTATAGTTTAAACATGTCAGAATCAGAATTTATTGTACTTTTACTTTCTTGTCTTAAAGGAATAAAATTATTTGGAGCGTATTGTCAGCTATGGATGAGCACTTGCCATCTACCTCGACATGGATTAAATCAGGTGCTGGCGCAGCTGCTGCAGCCGCTGACCTTCAACACCCCCTGAAAGGAGTTCAGGGTGGAGAGCAGAAATGAGGCGCTCTGTGCTCCGGGGAAGCTGGCAGGACAGCTCTTCAGAGAGTTAGATACTTGCAGGAGCTGATTTTATGAGCCCAGTTGTTGTATCTCCTCGTGTCTAGAGAAGCACTGAAATCCTTCATGGTGACGTCTGCGCCTCGTGACTAGCCATAGCCTGCATGAGAGGGGCAGAAACCTTCTGCAAAAAGTATATGTGCTCGATTGCGTGTACTCCCCTTTCACCAAAATCACATATATACTGACCGTCCCCCTGCCTCTTTGGAGCACTTTCTTGGAGGTATCTGAGATTCTGTCTCCCAAGATATAGTCTTTATTTTGCCCCAAATAAAACTTAACTCACAACTCTCATGTTGTGCACATTTTTTACGTCAGCAATATTATTTTTTTTTACAAATCATTCTTTTTTTAATTTATTTATTTTATTTATTTTATTTTTGGCTGCCTTGTGTCTTCGTTGTTGCATGGGCTTTCTCTAGTTGTGGCGAGCGGAGGCTACTCTTTGTTGTGGTGCGCGGGCTTCTCATTGCGGTGGCTTCTCTTGTTGCAGAGCACGGGCTCTAGGTGCCTGGGGTTCAGTAGTTGTGGCTCGCAGGCGCTAGAGCTCAGCCTCAGTAGTTGTGGCTCACGGGCTTAGTTATTCCGCGGCGTCTGGGATCTTCCCGGACCAGGGCTCGAACCCGTGTCCTCTGCATTGGCGGGTGGATTCTTAACCACTGCACCACCAGGGAAGCCCCACAGTCAGCAATATTTAAAATGTGCTTCTTAGATTTTTCTCATTTTCAAGTCAAAATATTGCTGTGTTTGAAATTTTCTCATAATACAGTGACAGTATTAAATGTTTATGCACATAAGCTCATTGAAAAATCTTCTGCAATATTCCAAAGTGACTAGTATTATTAAAAATCATAATATTCAGGTCAATACCAAATTGTTATAAGAATGTAATTTTAAAAATTGTGAATCACTTTTAGAAGTTCCAGGCACAGTGACGATTTTTAAAATACCAACCATTGCATACTTCATAAGACCATTTAAGATGAAATATATTAAAACTTAAAACTTCAACAGAATACTTAAAAGGTAAGACAGGGGCTGCTTTTTGTAAATTAAATACATTCATAGCAAGTAAATTTTCTCCTAATACAGAATATGAAGGTTTTTAGCTTAATTTTGTATATCTCCATTCAAAAGGTGAAATTAGGATATCTATAATCTACTTATTATTTATTTTAAGCCTCTTTCCCATAAGAATTGATATTTCTATCTGTAGAATCTTCATAGTTTATTTATTTACTTTTTCCTTTGATTTATTTTCTACAGCAGAGAGAGTATTCCTATGTCTTGTTAAAATTTTTATTCTCCTAACCTAGTTCAAGGTTACTTTCTGACATTGGTTGTAAACAAGGGGAGAGGCCTTGTAATAAGCATGCGTTTTTTCCTATAGTCAAGATTTTTTTCTTGGACAACTTTCTTTACAATTTCCACTTTGGTCACAATATTATCCCATTGTGACAACTGCATAAAAATTTGTAATCTATTTATACCTAGATGCTTCTGATTTCACCACAGTGCATTTGCTAATATGATTTTACATTAAATATTAATATAATAGAGTTGATTTTATTCATATATGCTAACATGTTTTATATAGGTGCACATATATATGAATATTTGCTATATGCCATTAATTTGCATGGAATGATAGCTGATTGCATGTGATCTTTCTGACTGACAATTGGATAGTCTTATGTGTGTTTAAAGTACTACTTAGAACAGACATTAAAATATCACATCCTCTCATTATACAGTGTTTTAAAGGTCATATTTTAAATTGTGGGAGCAGAAATTTTGTCCATGAAGGTGAAGAAATGAATCAGGTCACAAATTTGGCATCGTCATGTTCAGTGGAGGAACATGGCTTCTATGTCTTCGTACATCTGCCACAGTTGCACCTGTATAATAACTGTGACCATGAGCATTTTTATGTAAACATTATCTTTTTCCAATATACTCATAATTACCTGAGGTATTTCATATCTATTTTTTCCTTTTACTTCAGTACAATCAATAAAGCTTTCTTTTGCAGTGATGGCATTGTTTTTAACATGAAGGTACCTTGTCATCTGACATATTTCTACATGATGGGCTACTGCTCTTGTACAAAGCAAGGAAAAGTACTTTCATTTCATATTTTCATCTGTATTCCAGATCTAACCTGATTTCTTAGGAGCATTATATACTTTTTTAAACTGTATTAAACACAGAAGAACAGATCACTTTTTATCTTTACCTACCTCACTAGCTAAATGGATATAGACATTATAATAACATGTAAATCTGACAAAATTGGGAAGCATTCCAGGGTTTGAGCTTCAAGTAATTTTTATTTATTTATTTATTTTGGCTGTGTTGGGTTTTCCTTTCTGTGCTAGGGCTTTCTCTAGTTGTGGTGAGTGGGGGCCACTCTTCATCGCGGTGCGCCGACCTCTCACTATGGCTGCCTCTCCTGTTGCGGAGCACAGGCTCCAGACGCGCAGGCTCAGTAATTGTGACTCACGGGCTTATTTGCGCCACGGCATGTGGGATCTTCCCAGACCAGGGCTCGAACCCGTGCCCCCTGCATTGGCAGGCAGATTCTCAACCACTGCGCCACCAGGGAAGCCCTCAAGTAATTTTATGTAATCTTCTAAGAGGTAATTTATTTCTGGCACATTATATGGCAACATCTAAAATCACTAGCAAGTTTGTCTGCCGTTTGGGGTTTCTGATTTTGTCACTTCCAGCTATCCCTTAGGAACTGAGTTTGAATATTTTTAAGAACACTTCTGATTAGAAAATATCAGGATGAAACATTGAATTTTTGTGGTCACAACTGTATTCTCATTATTCTAATGTGATATTTGAGTTGGCAGATAATTTGATTTTGTTCCATTAGTATGAAATGTAAACATGGAAACAAAAATTTTAAAAAGCATTCTTGGAATAAATGAGCCAGTCACAATGAACTATTAGTTATTTTATTTTTATTTTATAAATGGGCTGTTTGAATATGTTCAGCCATGAAGTGACATGTAGACTGACTTCTGAGTCCTAACAGACATCTCTGGTGAGTGACTTCTTAGAAAGTGACCCAGGACACAGCCATACCTGTAAAATGACAACAGCCAAAAGAAAGAAAGAAAAAAAAGTCCAAAATAACATAACATATAATAAATAATTGTACACATGTGCATTAATAATTTAACATAAAATATGTAAAATTGGTGTTATTGGAAATTTTCTACCAGCATGGGTTATTTACTTCTCTCTGTTATAAATCCTATTTAACAAAATGAAACAGTACAACTAGGTGACAGGGGAAATAAATAGTAATTACTGGTAGGACAATTTAAGAATAATATGTGTTAGAAAAAAAATTAAAATTTTGTTTAATGCATTTTCATTTTAAAATTGTTTTAGATTTATAGAAAATTTGCAAGAATAGTGCAGAATCTCACAAGTAGCCCAGACTCAGTTTCCTATCTTATTACAGTTTCATGTCATTAGGGTACATTTTTACAGTTAATGAACTAGTGTTGACACCTGATTCTTAACTACCACCCACTCTGTTTTCAAATTTTCTTAGACTTCCCTTTTTCTCTTCTAGGATTGCATTCAGGATATCTCACCCTCATTCCATTTAGCTGCCATTTCTCTTTAGGACACTGTTAGTTGTTAGAGTTTCTGAGACATTTCTTGTTTTTGATGACCTTGACAGTCTCCAATTGGGATTTACCTGTTGTTTCCCTCGTGATTAGCCTGGGGTTATGTGTTTCTGGAGAAGGACAAATGGAATTCACATTTCATATCAAGGGCACATGCTCTGCAGGTGACTTATTACTGTTGATGTTGCCCTTGATCACCTGGCTGAGGTGGGGTTTGTCAAGTTCCTCACTGTAACATCCATCTTTTCTCCCGTCCATTCAGTGTGTACCTTGTGGAAGGATGTCACTGTGTGCAGGACACAATTAAGGAGTTGGGAAGTTATATTCCACCTTTCTGAGAGTTAAACATCTGTATCTATTATTTGGGATTATGCCTGAGCGATTCCTAAACTCCCATATTTATGTATCTGTTTTTTCCAGAAAAAATAGCCAGTAAGTTTATGAAATGAGGCTCCACCTCAGTAAGATCAGAGAGATGCTGGGTCCAAACATCTGTGCCTTGAATAATGTCTGGCACATAGTCTTGCTCAGTAAATACCTGTGAATAAGACTTAAAAGATATGAGGGAAGGCATACAGAGTGTGCATAGGTGGCAAAAACAGATTCCAGGCAGAGGGGAGAGCAAGGTAAAATGCTGTAAAGAAGGAACATGGCTGGCTTGTTTGAGGAAAGTTGGGAATGCTGGGTGGTTGAAGTTAAGTGAGCAAGGGATAGAGCCCTTGGGGGTGTCAACAGATTGTCGGCCATTTAAAGGACATTGGCTTTTACTCTGGGTGAATGGTTTTAAGCAGAGGAGGGCTATCATCTGACTTCCTCTGGCTGCTGTCCTACCAACTGACTGAGGGGGCAAAAGCAGAATTGGGGCACCAATTAGGAGACTGCTGCAGTAACCAAGGTGGGATCTCAGGCAGGTTGTTAGCCCTGGTGATGGGGACCAGTGGTCAGATTTTCGTTGTGGTTTTGCAGGTAGAACTGGGGATATGACTACATGGATATGACACAAGGTTCTTCACTCAGAAATGCCCATGTTTGGTTTCATGCTCTTGTATCCATCTTGAAATTCCTTTTTTTTTCTCCTCCAGACGTCTTGAGACACAACTGATTACAGCATTGTGTAAGTTTAAGATGTACAGTGTGGTGGTTTGATACAGATATATAATGTGAAATGATTACCACAATAAGGATTCTTCCATAAACTCACATCATTAACTTTTTTTTGTGGTAAAATTTTTGAGATCTGCTCTCTTAGCAACTTTCAAATATATAATACAGCATTGTTAGCTATAGTCACCATGCTGTACATTAAAGTTCCCAGAACTTACTCATCTTAAAACTGAAAGTTTATACTCTTTGATGCAACATATGATTTGCAGATATTCTCTCCTACTCTGTATGTAGACTTTATATTTATTATATATATAAAAAGCTTTTTAGTTTGATGTAATCCCATCTGTTGGTTTTTACTTTTCTAGCTTATGCTTTTGGGATCATATCCACAAATTATTGCCCAAACCAGTGTTAAGTAGATTCTTCTTTATGTTTTCTTCTAAGAGTTTTATAGTATCTGGTCTTATGTTTCAGTCTTCAATCCACTTCAAATTAATATTTGTGAGTGGTATAAGATAGGTGTCCAGTTTCATTTTTCTGCATGTGGTTTTCCAATTTTCCCAACAACATTTGTTGAAGACACTATCCTTTCCCCATTCAAAATTGCATTAAAACCATTAAATATTTAGGAATAAACTTAACGAAGGAAGTGAAAAATTTGTACTTTGAAAACTACAAGACTTTGATCAAAAAAATTGAAGAAGACAAAACAAGTGCAAAGATATACAGTACTGTGTTCATGGATCAGAAGAATTATTGTTGTTAAAATGTCCATACTACCCAAAGGCATCTATAGGTTCAATGCAATCTCTATCAAAATTCCAACAGCATCTTTTACAGATATAGAGAAATCAATTTAAAAATTTTGTACGTGACCACAGGAGACCCCCAATAGCCAAAGCAATCCTGAGAAAGAACAAATTGGGAGTCATCACACTTCCTGATTTAAAGCTATATTACAGGAGCTTCCCTGGTGGTGCAGTGGTTAGGAATCCGCCTTCCAATGCAGGGGACATGAGTTCAAGCTCTTGTCTGGGAGGATCCCACATGCCACAGAGCCACTAAGCCAGTGCACCACAACTACTGAGACTGCGCTCTAGACACCGTGAACCACAACTACTGAACCCACGTGCCACAACTACTGAAGCCCGCGTGCCTAGAGCCCATGCTCTACAACAAGAGAAGCCACCACAATGAGAAGCCCGTACACCACAACAAAGAGTAGCCTCCGCTCGCCGAAACTAGAGAAAGCCCGCGAGCAACAACGAAGACCGAGCACAGCCAAAAATATGTAAATAAATAAATAAATTTATTTTAAACAACAAAATAACTATATTACAATGCTGTAGTTATGCGACACTCTGATACTGGCACTAAAATGCACACATAGACTAAAGGAACAGAATAGAGAGCCCAGAAGTAAACCCCTGTGTATAAGCAACTAATATTTGAGATGGGAGTAAAGCACACTCAGTGGTCAGGATAGTCTCTTCAACAAATGGTACTGGGACAACTGGATACTACGTATAATTTTGGGGGGAATCTCCATACTGTTTTTCATAGTGCTTGTAGTAATTTACATCTTTACCAACAATGCACAAGGATTTTCTTTTCTCCATGTTCTTTCAAACGCTTGTAATCTCTTGTCATTTGGCTGTAGCCATTCTAACAGGAGTGACATGATCTCGTGGTTTTGATTTTCATTTCCCTGATGATTAAAGACGTTGAACATTTTTTTCATATATCTGTTGGACATTTGTACATCTTCTTTGGAAAAAATATCTATTCAGATCTTTTATCCATTTTTAATTAGTTGTTTTTTGTTTTGTTTTGCTTCTGTGTGTGGTTTTTTTGTGTGTGGTTTTTTTCTGTGCAGAAGGTTTTTTAGGTTGACTTAGTCCCACTTGTTTATTTTTGCTTTTGCTTTGTTGCCTCTTCTTTGGGGTCATAACCAAAAAATCACTATTCCCAAGACCAAGGTCAAGGAGATTTTCCCCCAGGATTTTTTTAGGAGTTTTATGGTTTCAAGCCATACATTTGTGTCTTTAATCTCTTTTGAGTTAATTTTTGTGAGTAGTGTGAGATAGGGGTCCAATTTAATTCTTTTACATTCATTAGGCTGTACCAGTTTACATTTCCACCAAAAATACACGAGTTACCTTTTCTTCACATTCTCACAAACATTTGTTGTTTCTTCTCATTTTTATAATAGCTATTCTAACCAGTGTGAGCTGATGTATTATTGTGGTTTTGATTTGCATTTCTCTGATGATTAGTGATGTTGAGCATCTGTTTATGTATCTGTTGGCCATCTGTATGTCTTTTGGGGGGGAAAATGTCTTTTCAAGTCCTTTAGCCCATTTTTTATTTAATTTTTGACTGCTATTATTTTGTTACTTATATATTTTGAATATTAAACCCTTATCAAAAAAAAACAATGGTTTGCACATATGTTCTCCTGTTCTATAGTTGCTTTTTAGTTTGCTGATTGTTCATTTTGTATGCAAAGTTTTTCCTTTGTTTGTTTGCTCTAGTTCCACTTTTTCTTTTGTTTTGTTTTGTTTGCTTTTGTGGCTTCCACCTTTGGTGTTATATCTGAAAAATAGTTGCCAAAACTATATTGAGGAACTTGTTCTTTATGCTTTCTTCAAGTAGTTTTACAGCTTTAGGTCTTATATTTAAGCCTTCAGTCCACTTTGAGTTAATTTTTGTGAGTGGTACAACAAAGGGGTCCAATTGTATTCTTCTGTAGGTTGTCATCCAGTTTTTTTTCCAGCACCATTTATTGAAGAGACTGTATTTCCCCGACTGCATCTCCTTGGCTCCCTTGTCAAATATTTGTTAACAGTAAATGACTAGTTTTATTTCTGTGCTCTTGATTCTGTTTCATTGGACTAGGTCTCTATTTTTTGCCAGAATCTAGTGTTTTGAATACTATAGCTTTGTAATAAAGTTTGAATTTAGGAATTGTGATGCCCCTGGATTTGTTCTTCTTTGACCAGGTTGATTTGGCTATTAGTGGTTTTTTGGGGTTCCATACAAATTTTAGGGTTGTTTTCTCTTTCTGTGTAAAAATCATTGGAATATTGATAGGGATTGCACTGAATTTATAGACAGCTTTGGGTAGTATAGATATTTTTACAATATTTTTCTGGTTCATAACCATGGAAACTTTTTTCATTTATTTGTATCTTCAGTTTTTTCATCAGTGTTTTGTCATTTTCAGTGTGTGGATATTTTACCTGCTTGGTTTAATTTATTTCTAAATGTTTTATTTATTTCTGATGCCATTTTAAATATGGTTGCTTTTTACTTTTCTTTTTCAAATTGTTAGTATATAGAAGTACAATTGCTCTTCACATGTTGATTTTGTATCTTGCAACTTGACTGAATTTGTCTATAACTTGTAATACATTTTTTGCGGAATCTTTGGGACTTTCTCTATATAAGATTATATTAAATGCAAACAGAAATAGCTTTACATCATCCTTTTCAATTTGGATTTCTTCTATTTATTTTTCTTGCCTAATTGCTCTGGCTATGACTTCCAGTATTATTCTGAAAAGGAGTGGTGAGAGTGCACAAATATTTTTTGTTTATATTTTTAGCAGAAAAACTTTCAAACTTTCACCATTGAGTATGATGTCTGCTGTGAATTTGTTCAATATGACCTTTCCTGTGTTGAGGTATATTCTACGTATAGCAATTTTTTTAGTATATTTATCATGGAAGGTTCTTTAATTATTTCACATGCTCTTTCTGTATCTATTGAGATAACCATATGATTTTCATATTTCATTCTCTTAATGTGGTGCACCACATGTTTGATTTACATAAGTTGAATTACCCTTGCATTCTAGGGATAAATTCCACTTGATCATGGTGTATGATCCTTTCAATATACTGTTGAGTTTTTTGGCTAGTATTTCACTGAGAATTTTTGCAACTATATCAGTAATACTTGACAATTTTTTTTTTCTTGTAGTGTTCTTATCTAGCTTTGGTATCAGGATAATGCTGGACTCATCAAATGAGTTTGGGAATGTACCTCAAAGTTTTTTAGAAAAGTTTGACATGGATTTGTTTTAATTTGATTTAAATGTTTGGTTGAATTTCCCAGTGAAACTATCTGGTCCTTGCCTTTTTTTTTTTTTTTTTTGTAAATTTTTTATTACTGATACAATCTTCACTCATCGTTGGTCTGTACGGTTTGTGTATTTCCTCATGATTCAGTTTTGGTAGTTTTTATGTTGCTAGGAATTCATTTCTTCTAGAGTATCAAATTTGATGGTATATATTTGTTGATGGTCACCTCTCATGAGATGTTGTATTTCTGTTGCATCAGTTGTAATGTCTCTGTTTTCATTTCTGATTTTATTTGAGTATTCTCTTTTATTCTTCATTAGTATAGCTAAAAGGTTAATTTTGTTTTCATTTCAAAATCCACCTCTTGCATTGATGTTTTCTATTGTTTGCATGGTCACTGTTTTTTTTCTGTTCTCATATTTCTTATTTCATTGCTTTGCTACTTGTGAGCTTTGTGGTTTGTTCGTTTGTTTTCTAGTCCCTTGAGAAGTAAGGTTGTTTATTTGTGATCTTTCTTTTTTCTTATTGTAGGCATTTGTTGCAATAAACTCTTATAACTGTTTTCTTGCAGCCCATAAGTTTTAGCATGTTGTGTTTCCATATCCTTTTAAGATTTTTTTAAATTTCAAAGACATTATTGCAAAGCTGTTGTAATTTCCCCCCCAGTTTTATTGAGATATAATTGAACACAGTACTATTTAAGTTTAAAATGCACATTATAATGGTTTGACTTCCATATATTGTGAAAGTGTTATTGCAGTAAGATTAGTTAACATACATCATCATCTTATATAGATGCAAGAAAAGAAAAAAAAAGAAAAAGAAAATATAGTTTCCTGTGATGAGAACTCTTAAGACCTACTTGCTTAACAGATTTCAAATATACCATATGGCCGTGTTAACTCTATTCATCATGTTGTGCATAACATTCTCAAAACTTATTTATCCTAGAACTGCAAGTTGGTACTTTTGGACTTCATCAAATTCTCCCTTTTCCCACCTTCCTCCTCTGGTAACCAAAAATCTGATTTTTTCTATGGGTTTTTTGTGAGTTGTTTTTTTCACATATAAGCTTGGTCTAACTTCTCTCACTTAGCATAACGCCCTCAATGTCCATCCATATTGTCACCAATGGCAGGATTTCTTCTTTCTTATGGCTGAATAATACTCCATTTTCTAAATATACCACAAGGTTTATATCCAATCATCTGTTGATAGACACACGTTTTTTCCATGTCTTGGCTATTGTCAATACTGCTGCTATGAACATGGAGGTGCAGATATCTCTTCAACATAGTGTTTTTAATTCTTTCAATATATTCCCATAGATGAAAATGTTGGACCATATGGTAGCCCTATTAAATTTTGTGGGCCTTCTCTAGCGTTTTCCATAGACGTTGAACCAATTTATAAGACAACCAAAAGCACACAAATCATCCCTTTTCTCCACATCTTTGCTAGCATTTGCTAGCAAATCTCTTGTCTCTTTCATGAGTTCCATTCTAACAGTCCTGAGGTGAACTCTCATTGTGGTTTTGATTTAATTTCCCTGATGTGTAGTGATGTTGACCACATTTTCATGTATTTGTTGTACATTCACATATCTTCTTTGGAAAAATGTCTATTGGGGTCTTTGGCACAGTTTTTAACTGGCTTAACTTTTTTGTGCTATTGAGTTCTATGATGTATTTTGGATATCAACCCCTTATTAGTTATAAGGTTTGCAAATATTATTTTTGATTACATAGGCTCTTTTCATCTTGTTGATTATTTATTTTGCTTTGTAGTAGATTTTCAGTTTTATATAGTTCCACTTGCTTTTAAAATTGTTGCTTGTGCTTAAGGTATCATCAAAAATAATATTTAAGACCTGTGTTAAAAAGATTTTTACTGTTTTCTTTTAGGAGTTTTATTGCCTCCCATCTTACAGTTGTCTTTACCTTATCTTATTTCTCTTTAATTGTCATGAGTGGTGTTAGACATGAGTCTAGTTTTATTCTTTTGCATGGAACTATGCAGTTTTCCAAGCACAGTTTAATGAAGAGACTGTCTCTCCACCGAGTGTTCCTGACTGCCTTATCAAATATTAGTTGACCTTATATGCATGGGTTTATATCTTGATTCTCAGTTCTATTCCATTGTTGTGTATGCCTTTTTACATGACAGTACCATACTATTTACATTACTATAGCTTTATAATACAGTTTGATATCATGGAATGTGATACCTCCAGGTTTGTTGTTCTTTCTCATGATCGCATTGCATATACAGGTTCTTTTGTGGTTCCTCATACATTTCTGTGTTGTTTTTTTCTACTTTAAAAAATGCCATTGGATTTTGATAGGAATTGCATTCAATCTATAGATGGCTTTGTGTAGTATGGACATTTTAAAAATATTAATTCTTCCAATCGTGAACAAGGGATAACTTTACGTTTATTTCTGTCTTTTCCAATTTTGTTCATCAGTGTATTGAAGCTTGTATTGTAGCTATCTTTCATCTCCTTAGATAAATTTATTCCTTATTATTTTATTAGTTTTGATGCTGTTATAAATAGAATGCTTTTCTTTTTTCAGATCATTGTTAGTATATAGAACTATGACTGATTTTTGCATTTTAAGTTTTTATTCTGCAACTTTACTGAGTATGTTGATTAGTTTTAACAGGTTTTTGGTGCAGTTTTTTGGAGTTTCTATATATAAAATCATGTTATCTTAAAATAGACACATTTTTACTTCTTAATTTCCAATTTTGATGCCTTTTATTTCTCTTCCTTGACTGATTGCCCTGGCTAGGACTTCCATTACTATGCTGAATGAGTGGTGAGAGTGGACTCCCTTGTCTTGTTTCTGATATTAGAGAAAAAGTTTCACACTTTCACTCTTGAGTGTGCTATGAACTGTGACCTTGTCATATTTGGCCTTTTTTTAAAAAATTTATTTATTTTTGGCTGCATTGGGTCTTTGTTGCTGCATGTAGGCTTTCTCTAGTTGTGGTGAGTGGGGTCTAATCTTCGTTGTGGTGCTTGGGCTTCTCATTGCAGTGGCTTCTCTTGTTGCAGAGCATGGGCTCTAGGCATGTGGGCTTCAGTAGTTGTGGCTCACGGGCTCTAGAACACAGGCTCAGTAGCTGTGGTGCACGGGCTTAGTTGCTCCTTGGCATGTGGGATCTTCCCGGACCAGGGCTTGAACCCATGTCCCCTGCATTGGCTGGTGGATTCTTAACCACTGCGCCACCAGGGAAGCCCCGATATTTGGCCTTTATTATGTTGAGTTACGTTCATTTTATACCTAACTTATTAAATGCTTTTTCTGTGCCTATTGATATTATATTTTTGCTTTGTTCTATTAATATGATGCATCACATTTATTTGATTTGCTAGTATTTATTCAGAATTTTAAAACCAATATTCACCAGTGTTATTGGCCTGTAATTGGCAGTGTCCATTTCAGATCATAATATCAAAGTAATGCTGACCTTGTAAAATGAGTTTGGGAGTTTTCCTTCCTCATCTATTTTTCCTCTTTCTTTTTTGAAGACTTTGAGGATTGGCATTAATGCATTAAATATTTGGGAAAATTTACCAGTGAAGCCATTTGATCTTGAGTTTTTCTTCATTTGAAGAGTTTTGATTACTGATTTAATTTCCATACTACTAATTGCTTCATTTAGATTTTCTCTTTCTTCCTAATTCACTTTTGGTAGGTTGTATGTTTCTAAGAATTTTTCCATTTATCTAGGTTGCCCAGTTTGTTAGCATGTAGTTGTTCAAAGTAACATGTTATCCTTCTTAGCTCTGTAGTAGAGTTGTAATGTCTTCTCTTTTAATTATAATTTTGTTGATTTGGGTCTTCTCTCTTTTTCCTTGGTTAGTCTACCTAAAGGTTTTACAATTTTATCTTTTAATGAACCAACTCTTAGTATTGCTAATCTTTTCTGTAGTTTTCCTCTTCTCTATCACATTGATTTCTGCTGTAATCTTTATAATTCTCTTCCTTCTGCTAATTTGGGGCTCAGTTTGGTCTTGTTCCAGGTCCTTGAAGAGAAGAGTTAGGTTTTTTATTTGAGATCTTTCTTAATTCATAAGGTAGGCATTTGTTGCAATAAACCTCCCTCCTAACACTCCTTTTGCTGCATCCCATAGCTTTTAGTATACTGTGTTTCCATTTCAGTTTGTCTCAAAATACTGTCTTATTTCTTCTTAAATTTATTCTTTGATAAATTAGTTGGTCAGGAGAGTGTTGATCAATATTTTTGTAGTCATTAGTGCTCCAGTTTTCCTCCTGTTATTAATTTCTAGGTTAATAATATGGTCAGACAATATACTTGGTATAATTTAAGTCTTCCTGAGTTTACTAAGATTTGATATGTGGTGTATCATGTGGTCTTTTCTAGAAAATATTTTTTCTGCACTTGAGAAGACTGTGTATTCAGCGTATGTTGGATAGAATGTTCTGTATATGACTCTTAGGATCATTTGGCCTTTAGTGTTGTTCACATCAACTGATTCTTTTTTTTTTAATTGACATATAGTTGAGTTACAATGTTGTATTAATTTTTGCCGTATAGCAACGTGTCTCAGTTATACACATATATACATCTGTTTTATATTCTTTTCCATTATGGTTTATCTCAGGATATTGAATATCCTGTTCCCTGTGCTATACAGTAGGATATTGTTTTTTATCCATTCTATATGTAATAGTTTGCAACTACTAACCCCAAACTCTCAGTCCATCCTTCCCAACCCCCTCTCCCTTCATAACCACAAGTCTGTTCTCTATGTCTGTGAGTCTGTTTTGTTTCATAGATAGGTTCATTTGTGCCATATTTTAGATTTCACATATAAGTAATACCATATAGTATTTGTCTTTCTCTTTATTGCTTACTTTATTAGTATGTTAATCTCTAGTTGCATCCATGTTGCTGCAAATGGCATTATTTCATTCTTTTTATGGCTGAGTAATATTCCATTCTATATATGTACCACGTCTTCTGTATCCATTCATCTGTTGATGGACATTTAAGTTGCTTCCATGTCTTAGCTATTGTAAATAGTGCTTCTATGAACATTGGGGTGCATATATCTTTTTGAATTATGGTTTTCTCCAGATATATGCCCAGGAGTGGGATTGCAGGATCATATGGCAACTCTATTTTTAGTTTTTTTGAGGAACTTCCATATTGTTCTCCATAGTGGCTGTGTCAATTTACATTCCCACCAACAGTGTAGGAGGGTTCCCTTTTCTCCACACCCCCTCCTGCGTTTGTTATTTGCAGACTTTTTGATGATGGCCATGCTGACTGGTGTGAGGTGGTACCTCATTGTAGTTTTAATTTGTATCTCTCTAATAATTAGTGATGATGGGCATCCTTTCATGTGCCTATTGGCCATCTGTATGTCTTCTTTGGAGAAATGTCTGTTTAAGTCTTCTGTCCATTTTTTGATTGGTTTGTTTGGGTTTTTGTTATTGACTTGTATGAGCTGTTTGTATATTTTGGAAATTAAGCCCTTGTTGGTCGCATCATTTGGAAATATTTTCTCCTAGTCTGTATGCTGTCTTTTCATTTTGTTTATGGTTTCTTTTGCTGTGAGAAAACTTATAAGTTTGAGTGGCTCCCATTTGTTTATTTTTGCTTTTATTTCTATTGCCTTGGGAGACTGACCTAAGAAAACACTGGTACAATTTATGTCAGAGAACGTTTTGCCTATGTTCCCTTTTAGGAGTTTTATAGTGTTATGTGTTATATTTAAGTCATTAAGCCATTTTGAGTTTATTTTTGTGTATGGTGGGAGAGTGTGTTCTAACTTTATTGATTTGCATGAATCAACTTTTACAACACCTCTTGCTGAAGAGATTGTCTTTTCCCCCATTGTCTATTCTTGCCTCCTTCATCAGAGATGAATTGACCATGGGTCTGTGGGTTTATTTCTGGGCTTTCTATTCTGTTACCTTGATCCATATATCTGCTTTTGTTCCAATACCAGGCTGTTTTGATTAGCATTGTAGCATTGTCTGACATCTGGGAGGGTTATGCCTACTGCTTTGTTCTTCTTCCTCAGGATTGCTTTGGGAATTCTGGGTCTTTTATGGTTCCATATACATTTCAGGGTTATTTGTTCTAGTTCTGTGAAAAAATGTCATGTGTAATTTGATAGTGATCACATTAAACCTGTAGACTGCTTTGGGTAGTACGGACACTGTCATTTTAAACAACTGCAGCCTGTTCTCACTGTCAGTGGAATCAGCTTCCCTCTGGAAGCAGGTTTCCATGCAGGACTCTTAGAAATAAGACAGACAACACCACCCACGTGGACTCTTCGTACACACCTCTGACCACTGCCTTTGCTTTCTAGAAGTAACCTCCTTAATCAAGTGGGTGGCATCTGGGGATGCGGCAGCCATCACCCTCCAGGAAGAGTCAGTGCCCCTCCTACCACTAAGGAATGAGTGGCCCTGTGCCTCATTGCCACCAAGGGTTCCAGGTTCAGGAGTTTGAGGAACTTTTGTTTTGCTGCTTTAGTGGATGAGAAATGACACGTAACCCATTATCTTCTTTTCACTTCTCTTCTGATGATTGAGGTTGGACTTTCATCACTTTCAGTTATTTCCAGAATGCAGCCACTTTTCCCAGTTCTGGGGGAGAGCACTGAACATGCCTTCGTGGGTGTTCCCAGCCCCAGACTGTGATCCACATCCAGCGAGGAAACTCCACTCTTTGTGCAACTACTAAGTAGCTAGTGACTGGCTTCTGACCAACAGAATATAGCAAGTCAGGGGAGGTCACTGTTAAGATTCATTGACAAAACATCTGTCACTTCTCTCTCACTTGTTGCATCCTGTGTTCTCTCTCTGTTTCTGTCTGTCTCTCTCTCCTAACCCTGGACCTGTGGAAACCTAGAAGGGTGTTAGTAGCTGCCATATGGAGAGGCCCACATAGGAGAGAATACAGGGAGGTCCCAGGCCTCCAGACAGAGGCACTAGGCTCTCAGCTCAGACTGCATCCTGCCAGTACCCATCTCAGGGTGTCTGGGAGCAAATCCACCCCTGTGGAGCGACAGCTGAGACCTCAGCCCCAACTTCATAGAGACCATGAGTCGAGGGCACCCAGCTAAGTGCCGTGGGAGCTCAGGAGTAACTAGGTGTATGTACTTTGTATGTTGGTAAACACTCCATAGTGATCTTCAGTAAATCAGACAATATTTAGCATAGAGCAGATCTACTCAATGTTATGTAAAAACAACCACAAAGATAATGCATGTTAATAAAGGTAATAAAATGGACTAAAAACAATAATAGTGAGAATTATGATGATATTACCATTACTACTGTTAAAAAGAAAAATAAACTTAGAAAGATGGCAGATTCGCGTACAGACTCCCCTAAGTGAATTTCAGGGTACCTATATCAGACGTTCTCTGAGGTATTTTAGAGTCAGAATCCTAGGTTTGCACAAAGAAATTTGTTCTGAGAGGAGAAAACAAGCAGGAGAGAATAGAATACCAAAGAGGACGAGGGTGTGGGCGAACTTGGGAACTTATATACAAACCAGGGAAGGGGCGTCCTAAGGGACATAGAATAAGTACCCCAGTCCATAGTAAATGGACCTTGTCCTGCCTACCTCATAACCACTACCAGATTTCAGAAGACTGGACAGTTGGCTAGGGGACCTGGGCTCCAGGCAGGGAAGTCAGGAGCTTTCTGCACACCCTACATGCAGAGACCTTGTCTGTGATACATGCTTAACCCCAGCACTGTCTCAGCATCAGCACCTTGCCTGCACTCCTGCCATTTGTACCTACCCGGTCCCATAAAGTCCAGACACTTCGGTTTGCATATGTCACACCAAGGCTTTTGGAAGATGTCATCCTAGGTGATCCTGGGTCAGCAGGGAAGATGATATGTTGGCACAAACAGTGCAGGGGCTCCCTGGGGGACTTAGAAAAATAAGTGGTTACTTGAGCAGGCACGTCACCATCTCTATGTCTGCCAGTGCCGCACCAGCTTTTCCTGGACACCTGAGTGAATTTAGAACATGTCCCCAGGTTCAGGCATGCCAAGGATACTCTCCTTACTCCTCACGTGTCACAATGTCAGTTGCTGGGCTGACTTCTAAAATTCGGAAGACTGGACTTCAGGAGGGACACCCTCTCCAGCCTTCCCAGGAGATGTGAGAGTGGTTCCTGGCCCAGAGTTGAGGTGGAAAATCCTGTGCTGAGTCTGGCAGGACAAGGGTGTTTTCCAGGGCTCTTGCACTGGCACCACTTTCTGGTCCCTTAAGAGGACTTAAACATTGTTCTAGAGGCTCAAGAAAGTCAAGAATGTCCTCTCTGGGGCTCACTTACCAGTAACAACTGTCCCTTCCTCCAGTGGTTAAGTCTGAATATCTCAGGAGACTCTCTGACCAACGAGTCCCCATAAGTACAGCAGGAACCAGGAATCACCATGTGTATGTAAGTCTGTTGTAAACCCTCCACAATACTCTTCAGTAAATTGGATACATTCATGAGCAGAGAAACTTAATAAGAAATGCAATAACAACAATAGTGATAAATAATAATATCAATAGTGATTACAATCGTAAAGATATTAATTGTACTACTACCAATAATAATACTAATAAACTAAAGGACTGAGGAATTACAGACTTCCGTAATTGAATGACAAGTTTCTTGGGGTATTTTGGAATCAGAGTCCTACGTCAGCACAGGCTTTGGAGCCACAGTCGTAGGTTTGCATAGTGAAGGTATAAATAGAGCAAAAATAAACAGCAGCAGGTAAGAGAAATCCATGGGAGGGCATGGGCTGACTTAAGTCTCATATTCCAACCCCAGAGGAGAGAACTATGTAGAAGAGAACAGTCGATCCAGGGCTTTCCTGACACATGGAGCCAGCAAATCTCATGAGTTCTGACGACTGGTGTCTTTGGCTCTAACCTGGGAAAGAAAGGCAGGACTCCAGATACACCTTCAATGCGTGAAAAAAACACGTAAAATGTACATGGAGCTTCAGCTCTATCTCTACCCCCACTGCCTGGCAATTGACAAAGTGGCAGATCAGGGCTAATCTCCATTACCACAATCGCACGTATTCCTTACTAGTCTCCCACCAACACGCAGAATAATGCTGAACACAGATAAGGGCTATTTTATCTAACAAACAAGGGACTTTGTGTTGCTAAGTAATTCTTCTGCTCGGGGGACTATTATGAGGTTTGAACACAGCAAAAATACATAACAGCTTGTATCCCCCTTTCTACATGAACTCCACATAATAATCTCATGGGTCTTATGTTTATTGAATTTTGTTAGAAAACAGTGTTAACTACATTATGCAAACGTTGCTTCCTTCCTGGCTGAGACGTCTAGGCAGCCGGCAGCCTGTCTTTCCTCTTGGGCAAGAACAGCAGCAGCCAGAGACTTTTACTGTCTTTGAGTGAAATGTCGGGTGACAACCTTCAGTGTTTTCCCCCTTCAGGGTGCTCGAACCTGGACTGCCATTGAAGTCCTCACACTTGAGCTTTGGCATCTTTTCCTGCGTTTGCATTGCATGCACTGTTCTCAGCACAGAACTTTAAATCCATCCAGCATTTCCCACATGTATCAGGGCATCAGCTCTGCAAACCAGATGTAATTCCCCGGTTGGAGCAAGAAGAGTAGGTGTGGAGGGAAGAGGAGGGTTTCCCCAGGCTGGGGTCCAAGTCAGCTCCAGACACATGTGCTCAGTGTAGGGAGGGAGCAGGACACTTGGAATGTCAACTGGAGGTTCGCTCGACTAAAGGACTTTTTAAGAAATGTATGTGAAGCCATTGAGTCAAATTATCCAGATTCTGTCATTACGCATCACACATCAATTTCTCTTCACGTTTCCCCCTGTACTTTTCACCTCAGAAAAGCAAAATTCCTGTCCTCGTGGGAGTTACAATTTCATGTTTTTGTCTTTGCCATGGTCTCTTTAATAATTTTCCCTCTCATATTCCCTGTAGCATCTGAATTTATTTTATTTTTCTTTTACTTAAATACTGAATATCTTATTAACATTTTTCTAAACCATGTTACTATTCACTGGTGTATTCCTCAAATTCATGTTGTTTCCCTATGTAATGTACTTTTCAACAATTTAATCCCCCTAATGTCACATGTGTCATTTCTTATTTATTTAATTTAATTTTTATTTTTGTCTTATTTCAAGCAAAAATTGTGACCATTAAAAGCAAGAAATGATATGCAGGCAATTATTTTCCTGGTGGACTAATGTAGCTGTAAGAAAATAGTAAATTTCTTCAGGTGTGAACCCCGGTCATCCACATGTAAAACCTGGGAATGAAGTAAGTTAGGAATTCAGCAGACTCATATAACTCAGTTACAGTGTAGTGTAAACACTAGCCCAGCATAAAGTGTTCACTTTATGGACTAAATTAGACTGAATTTTGATGATAGCTAGTAGAAATGCTACAAAGGGGGGATGTCCCTGCAGAAGATTTCCATAGTATGTGTATGTAACTGACATGGAGATAATTTTAACTGGAGACTATCATTGAATAGACTTACATACACATGAGTTTTCACAGCATAGGAAAGACTTTTACTGTAATGAATGAAGGAAAGCCCTCAGAGATATTTAATTCCTTAGTCAACGTTGAATTCTCACACTGGATCTATCAATGTTAAAATCAAACTGAAAAGCCGGAGTTCATATCAAAATTCCCAGACATGGAAAAGCTCTTATCAAGAATGTTTTACCATACATTTCAGCTATGAATTCATAATTTTGGCTAATAACCTATTATTTTATAAATAAGTAGAATAAAAATGTAGATTTGTTAAGTAATCTTTGAATGATAAACACAAAATTTTGTAAAAATAAGTACTTTTTTTAATAGGTTAGTGTTGAGAAATATATATAAACAAAGTTATATGTGACAACTATTAAGATCCACTTAATTGTGATCGTCAGTAAGATTATCAGTTGCTTTTTCTCGTCAGAAAGTTTGCAGGCCAGAAGAGAGTGAAATGATATATTTAAAGTATTGGGGAAAACTACCTAACAATAATTCTATATCTTACAATATTATTCTTCAAAAATGAGGAAAATGAAAGACAGTCTCAGACAAAAGCTGAAGTTCAGAACCATAATACCTACCCTTCAAGAAATGCTAAAGGGAGTACTTCAAGTTCAAATGGAAGAACACCAGTAACTTGAGGCTATATGAAAATATAAATTTATCTGATAAAGGTAAATAAATGGACAAATAGAAAAAAAAAGCTATAATTTTGACTTGTAACTACACTTTTTATTATTCAAGATATTTTTTAAAACCAAAATATTAAAATAATTATAAATGTATTGGTATTGTGTGATTGTTTCCCCTAAAATTCATATGTTAAAAATATAACCTCCAAATGTGGTGATATTAGGATGTAGGGCCTTTGGGGGGTGCTTAGGTTATGACGGCAGAGCCACCATGAATAGGATTTGTGTGCTTTTATTTATTTTTAAATATGTATTTATTTACTTACTTATTTGGCTGCATTGGCTCTTAGTTGCAGCACGTGGGATATTTGTTGTGACACACAGGCTTCATATCTAGCTGTGGCACAGGGACTCGGTAGTTGCAGCACACAGGCTCTCTAGTTGTGGCAGACAGGCTAAGTAGTTGCAGCACATGGGCTTAGTTGCCCTGTGGCATGTGGGATCTTAGTTCTCTGACCTGGGATTGAACCCGTGTCCCCTGCATTGGAAGGCGGATTCTTAACCACTGGCCTACTAGGGAAGTCTCTTCTGTGCTTTTAAAAGAGACCCCAGAGATCTCTCTAGCCCCTTCCTCCAAGTGATGATATAATGAAAAGTCTATGACACAGAAAAAGACCTTTACCTAACCACCTTGATCTCACACTTCAGCCTCCAGAACCATGAGAAAGAAACTTCTGTTTATAAGCTACCCAAGCTGTAGCATTTTGTCATAGCATCCCCAAATAACTAATTCGTACATCTACATTAACAGAAAACAATGTATAAATATGTGATTTGTGACATTAATAACATGTAATTAATGTGTAATGTTATAGGAGATGTAATAGAGATTTTACATATGATTAAAATTATGTTGATATCAGTTTAAGCTAGTTTGATAGGATTTTATATGTAATCTCCATGGTATCCACAAATTTAATATCTATAGAATATACACAGAAGGAAATTAAAAGTAAGTCAGTCAGGGGACTTCCCTGGTGGTCCAGTGGCGAAGACTCCACACTCCCAATTCAGGGGGCCTGGGTTCAATCCTTGGTCAGGGAACTAGATCCCACATGTCACAACTAAGAGTTCGCATGCAACAAAGAAGATCAAAGGTCCCCCATGCCACAACTAAGACCTGGCACAGCCAAATAAATAAATTTGAAAAATGAGTACAAAAAGTAAGCAGAAAACACGTCAGTATGGGAGAAAATGTGGGACAGAAAAGCTATATGACATTAGAGAAAAATTGGCAATTAAAAGTCATTCCATAGCAGTAATTTATATATATATATATATATATAGCTTAAACTCATCAGTTAAAAAACAAAGACAAGCTAGACATAAAAAGGGTCCAACTTATGATGTCTACAAGAGACTCACTGAGAAGTAAGGACACGCATATGCTGAAAGTGAAAATATGGGAAAAGATATTCCATGAGAACAGTAAGCAAAAGAGGAGAGGAGTGGCTCTGCTGCTTCTGCTGCTGAGGCTGTGGCCCCTACTTTGCAGGAAGTAACCAGGGGCAGAGTCTGGGGTGCTCCACCCACCCTCTGCACTGAGAGCCAGGGAAGTCAGAGGGACTTGGTCCCCCTTCCGAGTTCCATTCTTCCTCCAATGAGAATGGTGCTAATCAATAAAGACCAGGGTATAGCTGATTCACTTTATTATAAAGCAGAAACTAACACACCATTGTAAAGCAATTATACTCCAATAAAGGTGTTAAAAAAAATAAATAAAAATAAATAAAGACCTGGGGAAAAGAGATGGCCCCCATGGAGAATGCCTATGTCATACGTTTATCTGCTGTCAGGTTGGCTTGAGAAAGAGCAGGAGCTACATGATGTGTTCTCTCCCTTCAAATCGATTACTTTTTCTTTCTTGATGCACGCACACACACACACACACACAAAATCATTATAAAGACCATACATATAGAATGCTAATGGGTTGGTCTATGAGCTTGAAAAGAGGGAAATAGAACACTTGAGGTCGGTGCAGTGATGTGTTTGTGTCTGTGCATGTGCATTACTAGGTGGAAGGTCCACAGTATCCATCAGATAATTAAAGGAAAACATATCTCCCAAGTGTTCTGGATTTCGTAGATAAATTATCATAGGACAACAGTCTCGAATAAAAATCAGGTAGCTCTCTCACACACCACTCATTAAAGTAACAAATATTTATTGAGGGTCTCCAGGATTCCAGCATGTGAAATTTTCTGGAGACTAAGAGGTCACATGTATAACATTACCACCTTCACCAAGTTTATAGCTCAGTGGAGGCAATAAAATTTAATATCTCACATTTTTTTCTATTTAAGTATTACTCTGGATTTAAGGTAATTTTTCTGCATCGTGTCCACAGTGTCCCAGGACTGACGCCCTCCTCAAGCTCAGCACCTAGAACACAGATCTGATTGAGCTAAACTGGTGACGCAGCTGCTTCCCAGCGAGGCTGTGGCCTCTAATGGCTTTCTCCTGCTCCTGTGTCTGTGGCATGCTCAGCATATGGGTGACACTTAGGTTGCTTCCTCAGTGCGTTGTGTACCTTCCAAGGCCAAGAACTTGCTGAGCAAAAAATAACTTCTTTACTTTTGTGAACACCTGGCCTCCAAAAGGCTGAAATATTTAGTGACAATGTACTGAGGGCATAATTTCTTATTCATTCCCTGACCTACACTCTCAGTCACAGAGACATGTGGTAAAATAACGGGGAATCAGGCTTATGGTCATGACTTGGCTGGGTCAAGTTCTAGGTCATGTGGGAAGACTCCTCTCTCCTCTGAGATTTCTGCTTCAACCAACAGGGAACAGCTGCCCTTAAGGTCTGAACTGGAACCCTATAAATTCATATGTTGAAGTCCAGACCCTTGTACCTCATAATGTGACTGTATTTGGGAATAGGGCCTTAGGAGAGGTGATTAAGTGAAAATGGGTCATATGGGTGAGCCCTAATCCAGAGCTGTGCCCCTATAAGAGGAGAAGATTAGGACACAGCCATGCACACTCAGCTCATAGACGTAAGTCATGTGAGGACGCAGCAAGAATGTGGCCATCTGCAAGCAAGGGAGAGAGGCCTCAGAAGAAATTGAACCTGTGGACACCTTGATTTGGACTCAAAGCCTCCAGAGCTGTGAGAAAATTAAGCCTCCAGGTCTGCAGTATCTTGTTCTGGCAACCCTAGCAAAACCCTAATACAGCTTTATTTATCCTATATTCCTCTTTCTTGCAAATAAAAATTACGAAAATAGCACCAACAAACACACAGTGTATAAAGTATTTGAAAGGACAAAAAAGCAGGGGAACCACCAGGGGGACTGATGAACTACACAGCAGTGATTGCCCTGGTTTTCTTTGTCTCCTACCAAAGTAAAGGAAAATAGTCAAAATCACCATGGAAGCCTAGAGTAGACATTTTAGAGAAAGCAAATCTCCATGGTAAAACAAACTTGAAATGTACTCACAATTGGTAGAAATAGTAAATGCATTTTAATATTTGGAGGTTTAAGAAATTCAATTTATTGAATTTCTAGAGAGGTTATAATACATATGTACATGGTTGAAGGTCCTGAAAATATAAAATACTTTGCATTACATTGTGCTCCCCACCACCTCCCCCCCTCTTTGCCCAGGAGCCCCTGCCCTCCACAGGTAACCATGTATCTGGTTTCCCACGCATGCTTCCAGGGTGTCTTTATGTGCATACAAGCAAATATGAATATATATTTCTCCTTGGCACCCTAATTAAAATCACAAATAGAATACTAAGCTTGGTGTTTTGTTATACCTTTCTTTTATTCATTTGACAATATCTTGCAAATTATCCTCTATCAAGACATAGTTTCCTGCACGACAGTGCACTGAATGGATGATGTACTATAATGCACTTTGCCAATCCACGTTGGCATGAACGCTGATATTCAATAATCTATATTACAAACAATGCAGCAATGCATAACCTTGGCGTGCATTATTCTGCTGCTAGCAAATGTGTAGGATATATTTCTAAAGGATTTATAACCTGGAGTGTTTTTAATTGAGAGAGCATTTGATAAGATGTTAAAGATACTCTGTTGCTGAATCCTTCTGCGGAGACTAGCAATGAGCCTTTCTCTTTCTTTAAACTGCAACCTATCAGATCTATCCCCCACATGTGTTTAAAAATGCTTTCCAACCTCTTCTACATTCAGAAACCCTCCATAATCTTCTCAGCACTTCCCTTTATTCTCACACCCATCACAGCCTTACCTGGCACATACCTGTTGTCTCCACCTTGCTCTCTGCCAATTTAGGAAGATTTAGAAATACTGAAACCTCTCTTTGATCATCTTCAATTAATCACCTACTGTGTGAATCAACTTTACTCAGTTTTATCGCTCATTACAAACAATGGTAATTACAATAATGTTGAGTAACGACGACAGTAGTAATTTTCAGTTCTGTAGGTCTAACTTCTCATTTCACCAGTGTCTACACTAATGGATCTCAAAACAAATTCTCGTCACTGAAATGTTTTCTTGCCACGACACCGCTGTATGGCCGTCTTATCGGCCTTGCAGCAGCGGACGCCAAATAACCAAATGGAGGGAAAATCACCGGGATAGATCTGGATGGCACGCCAGAGAAGGTGCGCCTCCATTCCTCTGCACTCGTCCCCTCTGGGTCCACCACAGGTCCCATTTCTCTCTCCGGGTTGTCTCCCCGTCCACACGCGCGTTCAGAGGCCATTCCGGGACGAGATTCTCTCGAGGAGCCTCTGTCAACCGCGCCCACCAAGGACCGCGCCCGGCCTCGGGCCTCCTCCGATCATCACCAGAAGCCCCAGGCAGCTCCCCATTTCCCCATTTGTTAGGCTTCTCCGACCACCAAGCCCCAGGCGGGACCGTGGCCGCGCCTGGAGCGCCCTCCCCGCTCGCCCGCGACTGTCCGTGTCGTCACCTGCGGTGAGGGAACCTGTGTGTGGTCGACACACAAGCGCTTCGCCGACGTGGACAACAGAAGAGGGGACGTCGGGCGCTCCCACGTAAACGCACCTCGGCCTGCGGGGGAATCCCGTCTGCGCAGCACCATGACCGCTTCTCGCGGATCTCGGAGTAAGTGGCCGCCGGGGAGGAGCTACAGCGACGGGAACGGGACGCACCGGATCCCCAGGGCCGCCGGGACGCAACACCGGGCGACCTACCGGACGGGGCGTCGTGGTCCCAATACAAGGAGCACGGCGAGGCCGGGATCGCCCTCCAAGTGCATCCTCGTTTCGCCATCCGGGCCGAACCCACTGCGGAGAGAAATTTGGGAATTAGGGCAAACGGGATCCAGAGGGAAGGCCGGCGGAAACTTGGCGCCGTCCACGTCCGTAGGAGACTTTCAGCCACCCCCAGTCGAGACTTAGAAAACGAAAGTACGACCACCGGGACACACAGAGGACGACGCCGGGCACGGATACACTCTCTTGACCACGCGCAGCAACCTGGGCGTTCCCGTGGCCAGAGGGCACCAGGGAGTGCTGGTCGAACCGCCAAGACCACCACTCAACGACTTCTAGGGAGCGCAGCGCCGTCCTCACACTACACAGGTCTGCACGTCCAAATCCCTCGAGAGCAGGAAGCGCCCATGTCCCAGAGACCGGGATCGACGCGCCCCAGCCCACAAGCACGTCGCCCCCTCCAACGGCCTCAATGCACGTGCCCGGGCCGTTCCCCACCTCCGGAGTGGGACGCTGGGGAACCGAGGTGGTAGAAAACGAGCGCTCCTAAAGTGACTCAGAAGGACGGACCATCAAGCTTCAGGCGCTACGGAGGGTTCGGAAGACCCTCTCCCTTCACAACGCGGAGGACGACCCAGGTCGGTCGAGTCCGGTCGGTCCCCGCGGCTGGAGGGGCACGGGCGGATGCTGGTCGACCAAGCAAAGCAACCCCCAAAAGTCCCTCGGGAGCACGGCAACGGTCACTCCGTCAAAAGCCTGCAGGCCCAATCTCCAGCGAGAACAGGAGACGCCCACGCCTCGGAGCCACCGGGACAGTCGCCACCAGAGTCGCCGGCCTCCCGGAACTCTGCCCCGTGCGCGGCGGCCGAGTCTCAGCCCTCGCGAAGATCGCTGAAGCTCCAGAGACAAGGGGCGATATAAAAGCGACCGCCAGGTGGCGCCCGACAACCGGCTCGAACGTTCCCTGGACGGATCCCGAAGGCCGAAGGGCGAGGGTGCAGCGCGGGCCGCCCAAACGGCCGAGCTCGTCTCGGGGCGTCCGCCTCGGAGCTAGCTCGCGGCTCGGCACGACACGGCGCGACCCCGGCAGCAGACGGGGGACGAGGAGCTGGGAGGATGTTGCCGGGAGGCTGCCGCGAGGGAGACGCGCTCTTCACGCTATTCCTGGGCCGCCGGCCGCGGTAAACAAGGAACATTCTGCAGGGGGATGGACTGCGTGAACTGTAAGCTGAAACCATGAAAGTACCAATAGCAAACACGGATGACATTTTATTCTGTAATTGCAGAGTGGAGATGTTACTAAAACATAAAAACCAGGGCCCAGAAGCCATAAAGGAAACGATTGATAACTTGACCACCTAATTGATCTTTACATATTCCACAAGCAAAGTCAAATGGCAAGAAGTGGGTGGGTGGGAACATTTGTGCAAATACATGTGTAATAAGAATATTGATGTCAGTATTACTTAAGAACAGAACATTTAGAAAACAGCCATTAAGAGGGAGCAGGTAAGTAAATTTCAAGTACATTCAGACAATGCAGTACTATCACTTTGTGCTTTGGTTTATTGAATTTTTTTAAATGAGTTAGATCCATAGGTATTGACTTGGAAAAAATGTTGATGACAAACTGTTTAATGAAAATAGCAAGTTTATATATATCTTTTGAAAAAAGCAAATGGAAAAGTAAAGGATTGGAATAGGTAAAGCAACTTTGAAAAACAAGAATAAATTCCTCCTTATAGCCTATGGTCAAGAGCCAGAAAGATGAGTGTGTCAGAAACAAACATGAGCCACACTTCCTGCTTTTCTGCCCCCTCCTTCTGCAGTCCTGGGACAAGCAGCTGGCATTTCAGCCACTCAATGTCTCTCCTCCACCGACACCCAGAGCCACCTACAGGCAAGTAGAACTTTCACTCTGCAGGCCTGGGCTCCCTATGTCCTCAGCCTGTTTCCTCATATCAGGAGCCCCTAGCAATTCACTTGGTTTGCCCAGTCGTCCATGCCGAGGGTTGCTGGCCCCAACCTACACCAGTGCAGCCTTTCTCTCCAAAAGTTTTGAGCTGATATCCCAAGGGAAGAACTTTCCACTTGTAGAGCAGGTATGAGCCAAGGGGACAACTGGAAGTTCGCGCCTGGATCCATCATAAAAACTCTGTGTGCACTCAACTCCCAAAGACAAAAGAGCGACAGAGGGTCCACTGTATTGTTAGCGCAACATGGCCATTGCTTTCTTAAAACACGCAGGCTCAATTAGCAAGTACAGCTGTGGCACGAACAAAAAAGAAACACACACACACACACACACACACACACACATATTGGCAGGAAATCCGTACTCCTGCCAGGTCTGAGAGTGGTGGGAGCAGAAAAGGGATCATTGTTGCCACTTCTTGGGTCCCCTGTGCTGACAAATCCTGGTTGCTGTATTGATGTCACTGGCGGGGAGTGAGGGCTTGGAACTCCCTAATCTGTCATTTGCTGTCCAGTGTCCTACATTTCATTCTGTCTATCATACACTTTCTCCTCAATACACAGTTACAATTAGGAAAATAATAATCTGCATATGTTACATTCAATTTTCAAGTTTGAACAAAGGTGAAGAACACATAGGGAGGGACTTCCCTGGTGGCGCAGTGGTTCAGAGTCCGCATGCCAGTGCAGGAAACACTGGTTTGATTCCTGGTCTGGGAGGATCCCACGTGCCACAGAGCGGCCAAGCCCGTGAGCCACAACTACTGAGCCTGCGCGACTGGAGCCCGTGCTCAGCAATAAGAGAAGACACCGAAATGAGAAGTCCGCGCACCTCAACGAAGAATAGCCCCCGCTCGCCGCAAGTAGAGAAAGCCCGTGCTCAGCAACAAAGACCCAACACAGCCAAAAATAAATAAATAAATAAATAAATTGGAAACTCTTTAAAAAGAAAAGTACACATAGGATAACTGAGTTATTGTGAAGAAGTTTAGGAAGGAAATTTTCTTTATCTTCTTTTGTAGATATAAAAATGTTCAAATATACTCTATAAAAAGTTTAATATTTTAAAAATTAGAAATAATAAATAATTCCTCATTACTCTTTATTGCCCAACACCCACCTCCACCCCAGCACCTTTCACACTGGACTCACCTGATGACACATCTGCTCCCCCTAGTCTGGAAACTTGTTTGTCTCATCACTATCACCTGTGTTCACCACACACCTAAGGCCCTTGTAGTCATTCACATGGTAATTAGGGAATTTTTCTTTACTGAGCCTAAGGGCTGTATTTGTTTTTAGTGAAAATCTCTCCCATCTGTTCTGTGAAGTCACAGCCTTAATGGAGTCTGGAACAATTGGGTGTGAATGACGGAAGGAGATTATTTCCACATCAGTCTCCCTAACAAGGTGTTGAACATAACTGGCATTAGTATTTCATGGGTGCACTTAGAAGATCCAGTCCAAAAGGAGAAACCTGACCATTTGGCAAAAGATGGACCAATTCAAGAATAAAAATAAGTCTCTTCTCACCTGTTGTTTCATTGTCAAGAACTCAGCCACCACTTATCCTCTTCTGCATCCTCATGCAGGGTCAGATGAAAAACTGAGCAGGTAAAGATGAGGAAAGCGAAAGCAACCAAGAGAATCCAGGCATTTAAAGCATTGTTAGGTACGCCAGGCATGAATCCCCAACCACTCACCTGGGAATGAGCCCTACCACCTAACCGACAGGCATGTGCAGATATGGTGAACCCTCCTCTCTCCAGGGTCAACAATAAGGCAGTGTAGGCTATTGCACATAATCAAGAGAGTAATATTTTCATTTATACATAAAAAATGAAAATCCTTGGGTGTTGTACTTTTATTAGAGCTACTTTTTCAGAGTTATGTGAGAAAATCATGCAGTTAGAAAATGACAGAGCTAGAATTTAATTGTAGCTCAGGCTGTTTCTGAATCTCAAATTCCTACATATGCTGGTGTTGAGGTGTGGATCCCAGATTCAAGTTTGACCTGGATATGTCACCTACCAAATCAGTGGTTGGAATCCTCCCTGTTATCACAACAATTCCCCTCCAGTCTGTTCACACAATGAGTACCGTGCTTAGGTTCGCCCAACAGAGGAATCCTCCAGTGCACTGACCCAGCCTCCCTATCAGTCCCATGTCTCCTGAGTTTTATGGAACAATTCTCAGGTCCCTCTGACCTCTCAGCACAGCTGATGATCAAGACCCCAATCAGAGATGACAAAAAATTCACCCCTTCCTATGGCTGCATCTATCATACGTATCTCCCAATGATTTTTATAAATATCTGGCATCCTACCAGGACGTGATCATAAATCATTCTCCCATGCTTTGCACACACTTCGAATGTTCCCCTTGTATTTTTGAAACCCTGAAATTCTCACCTTCCCTCACTTTCAACAGTGTGCTCACCTCCTACCATGCAGATGAAGTAGATAATTTGAAGAAATGTTTCAGCTCACTGTCATGAAGTCAACACCTATTCCTGCATCTTCACCCATTGGCGATGCTGCTCCTGTTTAAACTGAAAGTCACTTCTACAGCTGGATAAGCCCATTTTTTCTCAAATGTATCCCCTTCTCTCCTGCTCTCTGGAGAATGTTTTATTATTAATTGTAAACTGAAGCTCTTCTACCAACAAACACCCATCTCTTCCCAGTCCATTCCCTTTCATCTTTTTCAGTTTCTTCATTCTTGAAACAAAATCTCTGAACCAATTTTTCTCTAGTTCCTGCCCAATGTATTTCCTCCTTCCAAAGTAAACTGAAAGAGCAATGCAGGATTAGTGACAATCTCTGGGCGCCCCTCCCACAGTTTGATTTACTAGAGGTGATCTCCCTGTTACTAGTGACCTGCGTATACATAAACCTTTATAACATTATAGTTATCTCTCCATAATTAAATCCAATGAATGTTTCTCAGTATTTTTCTTGGACCCAAACAGAATTGGACTATGACCTCCATCACGAACTTTATATTTCCAAGGTCCTCTGACATCGCAAACTCCCCACTGACTTTAAAGTAGTCAGTTCCTCCCAGTGTACTGTGCGCGGTTCTCCTCAAACAATAGTATTTCAACATCTGAAGACTCCATTGTAGCCCTCTTCTCTCTTTTTACTATATATACCATCTTCGAAAACTGTTATAATTATTCAGTCTTTGACTGTTACCACTATGATAATAATGCGTAAAAACGAATGCTAGATTTCATTTCTGAGGTGTCATCCATACTTGCATGGGAAGCAGGCACCTACAATGAAATGTATATCAGACAGAAGCCAGGAACTTCCTCCCCAAATTAAAACTACTTCTCCTCTCGTCTGCAGTCTCAGATAGCGGCTCCACTAATTATTTGGGGCTCAGTCGTTGACATAACGTCCCAGAACCACACAAACAGAACCAAGCATCGATTTTATCTCTACAATGAGCGCTCTCATCTCTGTTCATCTCCTCCCTGATATCCATATACATAGTTCCAGCTACACTTATACTGCTTCACTTTCTGGTTAAATGTCAGTGCCTCAGAGATTCCTTCTTTAAATTACTAGCTAAGTAACTCTCCCTGTTGTCTTGAATAGAACCTACAGGCAACACATCTAATATTTCACGATATCTCTACTCATCTTTTTTTCTTTTCTTTTCTTTTTTTCCTGTTTTCCTATCTGGACTAATTGCAGAAAAGTCAACTGTAGAGTCATAAAGCAAGTTTCTCTTGACTATTACATATGAATTGTAAATCCACAGAATTTCCATGTACACAGTAACCTAATCTAGTCTCAGATGGCCTGTGACTAAAGGTCTTTAATCAAATTAAATAACCATCTTTAGATTAAAAATTCCTTGAATAATAAATTACTTTGTTTCCTCCTGGGGAAATTTTTCTTTAGTAATCACCAGAAACAAAATGTGTGGGAAAACTGTGTTTGTGTCTTTACTTAAGTATGCAGCTACCACACTCCTGAGTTCAAAGTTTTAGTCTCTTTCTATAGAATCAGGCATAGAATTGTCTGTGGGCTCCTGGTAATAGATCTGATAACTTCATATATTTTATAATCATGAAGAAAGAACTCCTTTAATCTGGATGCCAATCAGGATAAATCTAATCCAGGAATAACTTCCCTAACACAAGCTTTTCCTTCTCAACAGGTTAACCACTTAGATACATGTAAGGAAAGTATAAGTGATTCCTTTAATTTGTTAATATTCTAAAAGCCACCAAAAGCAATCTTAATGCCTTGGGCCAGATGTCTCACTATTTTGTGAATTGTGGCCAGTTCTGGGAAGAGAATTTACAGCAAGAGGATCAGTCTTTATATAAATGGGTTTAACCTACAAACAGTCCATCAGGCTGTGGGGTTTGTGTGGCTCATGTTTAAAGACTGGTGTTTTTTGTTGATATCAAACATTCAAGGAAGATATTTTTAGTGTTTTAAAGCATTTGTATTTTAATACCAAGGTAAAAAATACTTAAATTATAATCAATTACATGAAGTTTCCAGGGATGCAGGAGAGAAAAGAATACAATTGGAGAATTGGGCTTGGCCAAGGAAGAGATGATTCTTCAATTCTTCCTATGGCCTTGGGAGTCAACAATGAGGAATATTTGCAGATTTTTTGACAGTGAGATGAAGAATTTCCTCAAATTATCTGATTAATCTGTCTAGTAGAAGGTGAGTCCCTTTTTGGATTGTGAGGAAAGTACTGAGAATGATTAAAAATCAAAAGATATGGAGAAAGTCTGAAATATTTCTGAGGCATAGAATAAGACTTAATTATCTAGATATAGTACAATGGCCAGAGATATTTGAAAGTTGTTGGGCGATTTCTGAACCCCACCAGATTTAATATCCTAGTTAGATTCAGTCATGGAAGAAGCAGGTAGTTGGAGCCCCCCAAGATTGGAATCTTGTTCAGCAGATGTGATGAATTTGGAAGGAATATGAAAAGAATATGGAAATTGTTGGTCTTCATAACTATATGTTGAAATTACTTAATTTGATTAATTTGGAATAAAAATGAAGAGCAGTTGGAACAGATATTAGGAGAGTGGGGTCAGTGCACTGGAGCTTCTCCTAGCATTTGGGGTCAGGGAGGAAACTGAATAATAACTTGGAATATCATGGGTTAATTACCTTTAAAAACGCTTTGATTTTTATTTCCTAATAAGTAAATTTGGGATACTAATATTTCCCTTATGAGAAGCAGTAGCCAAAGTCTTCCTAGTTTGACCCTGGGAAACAAGATTACTCCTCATTTCTCATAGACCACTTCACATTTGCAGGTGGGGTGGTTGTTCACTCCCAAGTAAAGGTTTATGGATTCATGACTGTTACGTCTGATAACTCTAGATAAGATTCAAGTGTCATGGCTTTCTTCTCTTTCCTTCGATTTGCCTGCTTAGAGTAAACAGTGTCACTGAGAGAGAATACTAGCAGCTGAGTTCTTGGCAATGTGTCCCCAAGTGAGTGGGGACTTGCTCTTTCTCCTGAAATGGTAACTCTGTTTCCAAGACTTGGACTGAGTGCTCTAAGTGTATCCAGGAGGGAGTCAAGGCTCTGAGCACTAGTCCTGTCATCTGGCATCTCTGTGAGGATCGTGGAGTAGGGCAAGTGCTAATACAGCAACCGTCTCCTTTCCAACATTTACACCGACGTGCTCCAGACTCCATGAAGGCTGTGATGGTAAAGAAGGCACATGAGAGGTTGTATTTCTCTCCCCTCAGGCATGGTCTTGACGGGGGTGTGGCTCACTCCATAAGAAAGTCTGCGATGCAGTGAGCTCTGTCATATGATGGACACAAGTGGAGGGATGAGCAAGAGCAGAAGTTCAAGGCCTGGTAGGGGAGGAGGTGTGGTGACGGGTGAGTTCAATAAGTCCAGGGCCAGAGGTGCTGGCTAGAGGGCTGTGCAGGGCTGAAGGGGCAGGAGAAGAAGAAGAAGCCCTTCAGCAGGACCGGCCCAGAGGGAGGAGTGGAGCCAATTTTGCTTTTTTTTTTTTTTCCCAATGTTTAATCTGTTTTCTCAGAATACAATTGATTATTTTGAAAACTCTAAAAAGTCAAAACAAAATACTCCCTTTCATTCTTGTTCCAAGCCAGCCATTTTCCCCCTGTTTAGGTAACTTTTGTTCAGAAACTGGAAGCACTTTATAGAAAGCATTTTTTCCTTAATTGGTGCATTGAGGAGGATATAGTAGGTAGAGGAAAACTTAGCAAACTGTGGCCGTAGTTGAAGCCCTGGAGAAGCCTGAACCATCGAGAGTCTCCTATTAGTCTGTGAGCAGGGAAGACAGGAGGAAGCTGCAGGAGACACAATGATAGTCAAAGCGGTGAGGTCCCAGGAATCGAGGAGGGAAAGCGGAACCTCAACCCACAGGAAAGGTCAGTCAGGGATCATCTTACCGTTTGGCAGCACCAGGACCACTGGCTTGTGAAGTTGAGCCCGTCTGTCCTCATATCTGGTGATGAATGCATGGTATGTGTTGAGGTTAGGTAGGCAGCAACTGCGGACCCCAAGTTGTATATAGTCTGTTCACTCACACAAAATGGTGGATATTGCATCAAGGCTCTCTGACTTTTGAATGACTAATTCATCTGTAGCTTTTATTTATTGGGTTTTGTTATGTTCAGACATGTCATGTCAGCTCATTTAATCACTCAACTCTCTTGAGAGGTTATTAAAATATTTTCCACATGAGAACAGGAAGTTTTTTGGAGGGTAATACTTTGCCTGTAGTCACTGCTGATAAGTGGCGGAACATGTATATTGCCTGCATGTGCTAAGTCTGTAGATTTAACTGAAAGTAGTGGGGAGCAGGGATATTTATGAATTCCCAAGTACACACTTTTTAATTGCCAGTCAGCTCAGAATTAACATTCTGTTGTGGACTGTGCAGGTTATTTCACACCACCCCACATGTGATACTCCTTTATCATGAAAGTCACTCTGTATTCAGAGTGTGCCCATTTCTGTGATGCATCTGAAAGGCACACGCCAAGTCAGCCCAGAGGAACATTGGACTTGACGTCAAACAGGGTTTGAGCTTTCGATACACGCAGCTGCCTTTTCTCAGTACTGTCACCCTCGACCATCACCTCCAGCTATTTGGGGAGATGAGGCAGCCTGAACCAGAATGTCCAGCATGTTTTTAGGAATCAGTGACTTTCAAGACATGTAACTGTGAACTTCATCCAGAACTGGGTTAATGTTAATTGCAGGTTTCTTTCGGTGAAATGTCTCTGGAATCTTGTTGAAGTCAATGTAGAAAAATGCCTCCTATAGTGCCACAATTATGTGAACATTTCAATCTTATTAATCTAACCTTATGCATATTCCTTGACCTTAGAGGAAAGGATAGCTCTGTTGTTACCGGTGCTAAACTTCAACGCACCACCCATTGTTTCAGTCCCTCCCTTTCGGCGCTTTTCCTCATCTTGATCTCGCCAACATCCCACCCATTTTATTTTTCGTTTGTTTTACCCTTAAAGATATATTCTAATTGTCAATATCCTATAATATGTTTCCAATTACTGGTATATTCCTCCATTTCATACCTTTTCTCTGTGTTAAATATCAATATTTTAAACATGTTCACAGATGGTAGCTTCAGGAAGAACCCATTTATCTGAAGATCAACAGTAAGTTTATGGGGATGAACCCCGCTGTCCACATTAGAGACATGATCTTAGGGTAAGAGGAATTCAGCACAACCACCTGACTGAAAGTGGACTTAAATACTGGCTCAGCAGAGGTTTTTGAATAGTTTGCATTTGGAACCATATTGCCTTAAAGACAAACTGTACCTTGAGTTTCAAAAGGGCAGTTGCTTAAATGTAGCTCGTGTATATAGTGTTTGAAAAATAAAGAAGACCTAAAACTTAATCAGAAAACGATGGCAGTGAGAGACCACAAAATAGAAAAATCTATGTGAATTCAGCAAAGTGAGACTCTATGTGAATATAAGTACCATGGTGTGGGGGTAGTTAGTGGAGACCATCACTGAGAGAGCATCCTAGAATTCATGTGTAGAGAACTAAAGAAATGAATTTTATGTGAGCAAACTTTTAACAGCCTTTCCTTTCCTTATCAATAGCAGAGACTTCACACTGGAGAAGAGCCCACTGAATATAACAAATAGGAGGAGATTTCACACAGAACTCAATTTTCACGCCACATGAGTGACATCTTACAGGACAGAAACCCTATGCTTGCAATCAATTTGCAAGAGCCTTCAGCCTTTATTCATCATTTAATTAACATAAGCTAATTTATACTGGAGTGAAACCATGCCGGTCTCATCAATGTGGGAAGGCATTCAGGCAATGCTGTAACCTTAGATGACATGAGAAAACTCACCCTGAAGTGAACCCCTATGTATGTTATAAATGTGGAAGGTAGTTTAGCTGGAGCCTCACATTTAAATACACCAGAAGCTCACAGTGGAGATAAACCTTAATGTGATAAATGTGGGACACACTTCATCAGATCCTTAACTTTTGTTCACACTGATGAACTCACAAGGTGAGAAGCCCTCTCTCTCGAAACACTGTAAAATCTGGTGTTTCAATTATTTTATTCCTTTTATATTTTCACTTAATATGCCCCTCATAACTTAAAATTGAATTACAAGTAAATTTAATTTTTCACAAGAGTCCTAGTCCTGGAGAATTTGTGGACCCGGCCATGAAAATCCCAAGAATTCAGTCAGGCAAGGGTTTATGCCTACATCAGAATTTTTTAGCCAAAAGGATTTTTTTCTCCACCAAGAACAGATAGATATGTCAGGACCGAGAAGTTGGAAGATCATTCCAGAAACACAACAATGTAAAGCAACTATACCCCAATAAATAAAATAAGGTAAGATAAAATAAAATAAATCATTGCAGACATGGAGAGTTCCATGCTAAACTGCACAAGCATCTACTCCTAAGCTGATTCACACAGCTTGTGACTGCAGCTGAGCTCCAGAGACCTCACTGCCTGTGGTGGGCGCTAAAGCTCTCACAGCTTGTTTCATCTGCGTGTTCTTTTCCCCCTGATAATATGACCCTCTTAGCTTCTCCTCCAAGAGGTTTGCATAGACCAAGTGGGAAGGACCAAAGTTGTTCCAGTCTTGTGTCAGGCTGTTAAAGCTCAACTACACTGAAAGCTCATGCGAGGTACAGTATCACGTGGGGGTGACTTTCAACAAGAGTTGTCACAGTGCCACTGACCTCAACAAGCTTATTCACTTTTTGTATAAAGGTTTTAGTCCAACACTCTGCTCAAAAAGTGCAGAATGCACATTGTGTGAGGTTTAAGCCCTTTGCTCTTGCTCTAGGGCAAGATTTCTCAACCTGGGGATTAAAGACATTCTGAGCTGGATAATTTTTTGCTGTGGGAGCTGTCCTGTGAGTTCTGGGATGTTGAGCAGCACACCTGGCCTCTACCCACTAGCATCTCCTCAGGTGTGACAACCCAAAATGTCTCCGGACGTAGCCACTTGTCCTCTGGGAATGGGGGATTGGGGGAAAATTGCCCCAGCTGAAAATTGTTTCTCAAGTGACACCAGTAGATTGCAAGGAGAACCAAAACAACAGCTACAAAAACAACAACAACAAATGACTCACCAATACTTGCCCAGTGATGGAATTATGAAAAACTAAAAATAGGCTTTCATTGTGTACTAGCTTCAGGCTATTTTGGGATCTTTCTGGCAGATAAGAATCGAAGCCTTCCATCTCTTAGTGGTATTTGGCCCAAGGCCCCAAGATGCCTTTACCTAAAGTGTGTTTAATGCCACGTTTGTTTAATATATTCCCCCAGATGTGCCCCTCTGTGTGCCTGCATCAACAGCGTGTATCTACTTAGATTATAAAATGTGAGAAAACAGAATCCTCATTATTTCAATAGCCTTCAGGGTAACAACTCACAATGAACCTAAACTAATTTTACTGATAATAGTGTGACTTTGCTGCCAGAATATATAGTAAATATTAGGAAACAATCTATTTTACAGTAATAAATCAAAATGAAGTTAAAGAAATTTAATCATCATGACTGTTTACCACCAGAATCAGGTAGTGTAGCATGTTGGGTGGTGCATCAAGGTGAAGATGACAAGCCAAATATCTCTAACATGTTCCCCACTTACTCATCTCTAAAATATGGGGCACCACTCTGCATGCACACGGATGTGCCACCCACACCTCTGGCACAGAAAACACACACTGCCCAGCTGCTGGAGTGCCATCAACAGGCAACTTCCAGCCAAGATCCCCTCAGGCAGGCTCACCCATGCATGGGTCCCTCTCAGGGCTGCCACACCCAATGGTCAAGTGCAGAGGGGCACTTACAACACCTGTGATGGCCACATATGCTTCAGAACCCCCATGGGCTGAGCCAAGGCTTCCTCAGGGCTGGACTCCTGCTCAAGTATGCCATCTGGCGAATCCTGCCCCCTCTCTGCTCTGTCACAGAGGTTGACACCTAATTTGCACCCTGCTTGCCAAAATCCATCTTAACATTCCCTTCCAGAGAAACTGACTTGTGACGGGGGGAAAGCAGTGATGAGAGGGATTTGGGAGCTAGACTGCTCCACAGTTGGCAGTAACAAGGACCCCTCCATGGGATAGGTGGAGCACCCATAGTGTCTGAAATAAGTTATGGACCAGGTGTGCAAACTCTCACAGGTGACAGGGTAGTAATTGCTAGTCACCATCGAAACCAGCAGAGGAGCTTCCGGGTAGAAAGAAGGTAGAGAAAGCTGAACCCCCTACCCAGACCCAGGATTTTGATAAAAGATATTTTCACATATTGAGGTATGGTGAAGTCGTCTGGCTTATACATGAGTTAACTTGAATGTTACGCATACTAGAACAGCCTGCGTGTGGCCTATTAAACATACATTGTGCTTCTGCTTTAATTATTAAAGAAAAGAGTGCATTGACTAGAAGTAAAGAATGTCCATGTTAAAAATAAAGATAAAATGCCTCCCTTCCTGGGACGCCAATGTTGAAGCTCCTTCAATAATAAGCCTCACGTCCCAGGTGCCAAGGCCATGCTGACCTGCTGTGTATGGGTTGATCTGTTCTTTGTTTGTTAGTTTTGGTTTTGTTTTTGTTTTTTTCCCTGAAACCTTAAAGGAATGTATCCCTGACTTGTTTAATGTTCTTTTTTTCTGACAATATATAAAACTGTACTGAAAACCATGCTTCCCTGGGACAGTTCCTCAGAGCTATCTGAGGGGTTTTCTTCCAGGATGTAGTCCACAGTTTGACTCAGATAACATGCTTTTCTATTCCTATTATAGATTGTTTATTGATTACTTTCATCAACAATTTATTAGGTAAAGTAGCCAGGCTCCAAGTGCCAGACGAGGTTAGTCAGCCACCCACCAGAGGTCTGCTAGCCCGTGGGAGGTCAGGGCCGTGAGAGGGACCCTAACTTGGTAGTGGAATTCAGGAGGATGCCCCTGAGCGTTGAAGCCCACACTCTTCTGAGTCCTGTGAGCCTGCAGAAATGGCCAACCGTCCCTCTGGAGACCAGGTGCCGCCCCTCCATTCTGTTCTTGCAACGAGAATGAGTGCTTCGTCTCTTCTTTCTGCTCAACTTCCTCCCTTTCAGCTACCAGCCCTGGGGAGAAATTGGTAACTCCAAACAGCCCCCAAATTGCCGCAGTGCTCACATGAATAGTTGCAGGAAGTAGCTGAAGTAGCAGACAGAATGAGATTTCCCTAGAGCCGGAAAAGTGCAGCCAGATGCGTCACTTGCAGGTAACGACCCCAGCTGCCACCGTCCCTTTGGCCTTCCAGGTGTAGGGGGTCTGCCGGATCCTTGCTAAGTCTATTTTCCCCCATTCCGGGCCCTTCCCTATCATCACCCTTTCACCTTGAATCATGTTCAAGAAATTGATTAAAACGAAATGTGTTCAGCTATATCCAGTGGAAACCGTGCTATTAAGGGTACTAAGTACAAGTAGAACCTTTCCCAGGCATTGAAACACGGCTTCATCCAGTCGTGCCTAAGAAGGAACCAGTTGAAAGCGTGGGATGCCATGAACAGATGGAAATCTTTACAATGACTGGAGAGTTACTCTATTTAGAAAAAGAGAAGGGTCGTTTTATCCAATCCCAAGGTTATTCCACACAAAAAGAGATAAAAAAGGCCCTTTTTCCACACCTGCAGGTGGATAAAGGAGCCATCAAATTTGTACTCAGAGGAGTTGATATCACGTGTCTAGGCTTAGCTTCTCCAGGAGCTAAGCTTTGCTCCGCTGCAGCAGATAGGATTGTTGCAATTGAGGCAGAAGGAAAACAGCTTGCTCTGGGTGCTGCAGTCGTGAAGATATCTGCATATGATGCTGAGAAACTCAATACAGCAACTGACCTTGAAACATGTATTATTTAAAAGATGGGCTGTGGCACGTAAAAGTGTGTAAATAAGCCTCAGAAGGAATGCACTTGGGCTCCACATGGATGCGGTGCAATATCTGTGTTTGTGTGTGTGTGTGACAGCATGACGACAACACCCCTGTGATTATGCTGAATAAATTCAACACATACAGAAAAGAGAACCCAACAAACAAGCAGGTGTTGACGCCTTGCTTGGAAACAGTGCAGACGAGCTGCCCCTGTGTCCTCTCCTGGCCATCTGGCTACAACTCTCCCGAAAGAGCTTCATGACCCAGCCAGTGTGCTGGTGGGGCTGCGAGAAGACAAATGGGACTGAATTCTCAGTGTGTCATCTGAGGTGCCCTCATGTGAGCATCTGGACAGGACCGAGCGGGGAAGAGTCAGGTGTAGGGGCGCTGAACTGGCTGGGGGGCTTCTTTCTCCACATCCCTGCTGAGTCAGAGCCCCTCTCAGCCCTTCATGGTGGAGAAGGGAGACGAGGAGATGCCTCAGCCCCTACACACGGACAGGCAGCTCCCAGCTCCTGCAGACTTCCAAAGCCTCATGCTATGAACTTACTTGTAATAACTTTGTTTTTGTCATTAACGTGCTAGATATTTTTAGTAGGATTAATCTGAAAACCGGTTATTACCACCGATGTCAGTAATGGAATTAGCTGCGCTAGAGACAGCCTACAGTTTAACCTAAAGTTTACAACGAAGTTTTCGCCTCAAAGTTTTAAGGAATTCAAGAAGAGACTAGAATAAGACAAGACACCACAGAAACTGCTTGGTGACTGGGTTTTATATTCACTTTAAAGAAAATTAACTTTGAAAACTTAGAAACGTTTAATTATGCATATTGTTATTAGCATGAAGGTGTGAAGTCTAAATGAAATATGAACCTGGATATGCTTATAGCAGTATTATGTGGTTCTGTGGAACGCTTTCTGCAGTGTTCTCAAATAGCAGTGGAAAACCCCAAAACAGGAAATGGTGATACCTCAAAGTCATGCTGTTATCTGCCAAAAGCAAGCTGCAAGGCAACACAGAGTATTTAAGACAAGTAAAAGTGAAACTATATTATCTGTGAGTAAATAAAAATATATTTGAAAATGTTTTTTTTTCAGTTGGAAGAATATATACAAATGAACCATGGATACCTTGATACGGGTGAACGAGAAATTGTACTTTTACTCTGAATTATCTAGTTTTGTGTGTGTGTGTGCACTTGGAAATCAGGATGAACTTGAACAAGAGTGTACACTGTTTGTATTTAAAAACACGTGCACACACGCACAACTTTACATGTGATTACATAGAAATGTCTTGTCATACAGCCTAGAGTCAAGTCAAATAGTAAGTTATGTGGAAGAGAATGGGTCTTTATTTAAGGATTAAAGACAGAACACCCTCGAAGCACAAATAATGAAACCCTCGCTGCACAGTAGTCACTAGAACATTCCTTGAGTACTTGCTGGGTTTAAGCCAGCCTGGAAATCAGTTATTTGTCTAAAACAAGTGAGAATTTATGCCAGGTTCCTAGAAAACACATGTTTTAATTAACTTGGCTGCCAGTATCTCTCCGGGGAAGAAAATGTACATTTTACTCTGAAAACCCGTTTGGGCCTGTTCTATCATGGATTGGTCCATTAAAAACAAAACTCCCAAATCAATATTTTAAAATACCATTTTTGCGTACCTGAAATCTTCCTCCTTTTTAGAGCTTTTTCTTTTTTTGTCATCTGTTCAACACAGTGTAAGGTAAATAGAGTCGAGTCCGCAGCAGGAGCCACTACTCAGGGGGATCTGGGCTTCGGTCATCACTAGAGTTGAAATGGCAAAGAGCATGTTTGATGCAGAACCCTAAAGGCATTTTGCTACTGGATAATCTGGATCTACAGAAAGCACATGATAGGCTGATACTGCTTCCTACATCTGCCACAATTTAAAATAGTTTTCTAATGTTTTATTTTCTGTAACCTGAGATTGGGAATGTTGGGGAGAGAGTATAAATATAATTATTTACATAACTCATTATTAATAGAGTATAATTAGAAAGTATAATTAGACTTGAGTTTAATTCACCTTCATATCCTAGTTCCTGTGGCTTTCTGTAGATAAGGCTCAGGTTACATTCCCGGATCATTTTTACAGACCGGACAATAGGTGGCACCTTCAGTCAGTTTAAAAAACAGTTCACTGGTTTGGTTTTTCGTTGTTGTTTTTTAACTAGTTTACCACACTTGGCCAGGAACCTAAACAGTTTGGTGCATAAGTGCATTAAGTCCTGGCCATTGTCACGGGAGAGTAATTTTAGAAGAGCACAAAGCCATTGAAATAGATCTGTATGAAGTATTTACAAATAACCACAGGAAGAGACTTTGCCTCTCTGTCGATTGAGATTATCCAATAATAAAATGTGTTTAGGGTTTTGTGTCATAAAGACTCATTGCCACTTTAATTTCTGGTAATGACAAAAGTCTGCCTGTGACCAGCCCTAAACTAGTTTGTCCTTTGACCCTGGCCAGACACAGAGACTTTATATAGTTAGGTTTTCTTGTCCGGGAGAAAAAAAAACCTTGACCTAGCTGCTCACAAGTGGAAAACAAAGTATTAGACCTTAAAATGTTCCAGTAGAGTGCAGGTCAAACATTCCTGATTCTAGAGACTTCATAGAATGTTTTTAAACCTTTTCAGCCACCAGTCGCTCTTGATTGTGAAAGCTTACGTTACTAGGTACTGTTCACAATGGAAATGTGTTGAAATCACTGCAGCTATGTTCTCCTCCAATGCACAAGGATCTCTACAGACTAGGAACAGTGATAAAATATTCTGAAGGGGTAAATCCAGGGCATTTAATTTTATTTGAACAAAAACCTGTGCACAAACACATTTTATACATGACTTCAGGGAGGCCACAGGCTCCCTGGGTTCCCTAAGCTCCTCAGATTAAGAGCTCCTGATCTGGGAGTGAAAGAAAACAAAGGCACCCCTACCACCATCCCCATTCAGACCTCTGTTCCCATCTCAGTCCCACCCGTGGGAAAGCAGGTGGACGCTCAGCACACATACTGTCCCAGCTGCACGGCGGTCAGACGTGTTATACGAAGCAGATCCGCTGCACTGCACGTCTGCTTCCTACATCCTGCTGGCACAGAAGGAGATTTAGAAAAAGCGCAGAGGAGAACATCAACTCAACAGAGCAGGCTTGAAGCACAAGGGAGTGGAGAATCAGGAAGCACAAATCAGCCCAGGGAATGACTGACTTCTGATGGTTTTGTTGATAACAGATGTGGGTGAAGCCATCCTGCTCCCTGCTGATGGCATCTCTGTATCTGCAGGTACTTTCTATTTGCCTCGCAATGAAATGCAACTGCTTGTCAGAAGGCGGATCTCTTCTGTCATCCATAGATCGTCTTCTCCCGGCTGTCACCCCTGTAACCCAGGACCGTATGCTGATTGTTTCATTGGTTGTTAACACTTCTATAAACGGAGATCTAACTGCCAAGAGTTCAAAATCCCTGTGGTCTGTGTGGTCCCACCACCAATTCACTCCCCAGAATCATCTCTGAAGTAGGTAAAAATGCCACAAACTCAAGATTGAAGATACTACTGTGGGAACATGAAATAAATTTAGAACCTTAGAAAGTCTAATTGTAAAGGTATTTGTTTTCCTTTAAAGTCTGATAAGAAAATGACCCTCTTGCTTATCTTGTCTAAAGAATAAAGATGGACAGGTACTTACTGAAGACAAGCTACAAAATTTGAGACTGAAGAATGGAATTAAAAGAGAATGGTCTCGGGCTTCCCTGGTGGCGCAGTGGTTGAGAATCTGCCTACCAATGCTGGGGACACGGGTTCGAGTCCTGGTCTTGGAAGATCCCACATGTCGCGGAGCAACTAGGCCCTTGAGACACAATTCCTGAGCCTGCGCGTCTGGAGCCTGTGCTCCGCAACAATAGAGGCCGCAATGGTGAGAAGCCCGCACAGCGCGATGAAGAGTGGCCCCCACTTGCCGCAATTAGGGAAAGCCCTCGCACGGAAACAAAGACCCAACACAGCCATAAATAAATAAATAAAATTAAATTAAAAAAAAAAAGAGAATGGTCTCATGCAGAATAACTACTCTGGGTTTGACAAGTTGGGAGGAAAAAGAAATTGATTCAAGAAAAGATCTTATTATTAGAGCTGAGACCGTATGCCATTTAGTCAAATTTCTTTTTCTGAAGGCCAGATGGCCTTCTACAGAGTTGTACAGACACAAGGTTGCAACTATCTTCTCTGCTGATCTACAGAGGGGTCCACAGCCACCACTCCAGACCACCGCATTGTGCAGAACTCGAGATGCTCAGGACTCTGTCCTATATATGCCTGGGGAGTGACTCCCAAAGGGTCCATCCACTGGGCCTAGTTCTACATGTTTTTAAACACCCTTTAAACCTCTGAAGAGAGCTCTCCTCTCTCCCACATGAAATATCGCCTCCCGTGTCACATCTCCTCACTGTCAACATGGCTGCTGGTTTTACAATCAGTCTTAAGATGTGGTCTCCTGACTAATATTTCTTATTATATTAAAGTCAACGGTTTTATACAATTTCTTACTGGCATTATTAATATGTCAGATGCAGAGAAAGAATTCAAGTATTAAGGCAAATAATTGTCCTCCTAGCCATATGAATTATCTAAGTGTTGTCTCAACTGATAACGAATCTACAGAGCCTTTTCATAGGGAAAAATGGGACAAAAGGGAAGAAAATTAGATCATGCTTAACTCATAAATTTAGCAGTGGTAGATGTTCTTTGAAAAGAAGAACACAAAAGATTATGAATCAGAAAACTGCTTCCAAAGTGAAAGAAAGTAAGCAAAATCCAAAAGAAAATTCTCATGAGTAGACATTTTAGAGAAGCCGGATAATCTTTCTGGTAAAACAAATTTGACTTTCATTCAGTTGGTAGAAATCTTGCTATAACTTTTAGTCTTTAGAGGTTTAAAAAAAATTTAATGTCCACATTTCTGAGAAGTTGATAATATGTGTACAAGGTGCAAGAACCTAAAAATATTAAATACTTTATATTGTATTGTGCCCCCTGCCCTTGCCTAGGACCCCCGTCTTCAAAGTCAGCCACTGTGGTGGATTTCCCAGGTATCATTCCAGAGTGTGTTTTTATGTGTATACAAGCAAATGTGAATAGTTATTTTGCCTTCACTCCACATTTTAATACATAAATAGTTGTACAATGTTTCATTATATCTTCCTTATATTCAGTTGACAATATCTGGGGGAAAAAATTTCTATCAGGACGTTGTTTCCTACAAAGCAGTCGACTGAGTGGATGATTTACTATAATGCATGTTGCCAGTCCACATGGGGATAAACACTAATATTCAGCCATCTTTTGACATTACAAACAATGCTGCAATGCATAACTTTGGCCTATGTTATTCTACTGCTAAAATATGCATAGGATAGTTTCTAAATGATTTGTAGCCTGAAGTATTTCTAACTGAAATAGCATTTGATAAGATGTTACTGGTAAGATAGCAGGTACTGAGTTTTTCTGAGGAACCTAGAAATGGTCATTTCTCTTTATTTTATTATAAATTCAACTTCTCCACTACCAGATTTCTCCTCGATCTGTGTTTAAAAACATTTTCCAACCTCTTCTACCCTTGTGACTTCTCTATAATCTGTTCCTCTTCTTAGCAGTGTCATTCATTCTCATGCCCACGACAGCCTGACGTGGTCTCTAACTGCTGTCTGCCCGTCTCTCTTTGTCCATCATTGCTCAACCCACTCCACTGGAGATAGAGTCAACATGGCCAGACATCTTGTTGAGTAAGAAAAAATGGATCATGGATGATTGTGACTCACTGAGCCTGGATGAGAGGAGACATCCAGAGGGGAATTTAAAGTAGCTGGGGAAGGAGAAGAGGATTTAGGTTTCATCCATGGTCATCATTCAGGGGAAGATGCTAGTGAGCCTTTACATAGGAGCAGGAGAAGACAGAATTGGAGGCAAGTACTTGCAATGGCCCAGAAATTACAGCTGAACTGAGAGGCAAGGACTCAAACGGGAAGAGCAAGGGAGAGAATACAGTGAGTTGGGAGGTCCAGGGGGCGATAATTTGTGGGGTAGGGCATCCAAAAGGAGGGAGCAACCCGGAGAGAAAACTCCACAACTGCCTGATGATCCCTCTGAGTCTCTGTCGAGTACCAATCTGAGCACACACAGGTGGAATTTCACAAGTCTGGGCAGGAACAATTTCTGTGGAAAGAACAATTACTGGAGAACTGTACATTGAAAAATTTCCAAAGTTCATGTATGGCTGAGAATCCTCACCAGCCAGAGTGAAGAAACCTCCTTGAATACATGGAGCATTCAATTAAGACACAAGAAATTGTGCATATTAGAAGTGGAACTAATCACAAGCCCTAGAATAAAGGATACTCTAAGACTGTACAAAAGGAAACTCTAGAACTGTACTAACAAACCTTAAAATAAGACTTGAAAGGGTCTAAGTGATATGCAAGTAATCGTTTCGTACCAGAAAAAAAATTTAAAAATTAACACTTTAAAAAACATAGGAAAAAACCCCACTTCTATAACCCAGGAAACTCCAAGAGATTTAGGGGCCTTGTGTGAGACCCTGGGTCAGAGAGATATATATTTGTATATATACATTAGAATATTCAAGAAATTGACTACTTTCTGGAAAACTATGAATTCTCAAGACCAATATTTAAAACAACTAAAACAAAAGAAAAATAAGCAAGGAAGGATATAAAATAAAAATTTTCAACAATTACTTCTGAAAATCACGTGTGGGCTATGCAAGTAAAAAAAAAAAAAAAACGGCTGACTACAAAATTAACAAATAGTTTCAGATAATCAAGAATAGAAGAATAGAGGAAATCTGTGTTTTGTGAAAATAATTTAACCCTGATATCAGACATAAATGATACGAAACAAAACCACACACCAATTGTACCTGTTGGTGGGAATGTACATCGATACATCTACTATGGAGAACGATATGGCCGTTCCTTAAAAATCTAAAAATAGAACTACCATATGACCCAGCAATCCCACTACTGGGCATACAACCTAGAAAACCATAATTCAAAAAGACACATGCACCCCAATATTCATCGCAGCACTATTTACAATAGCCAGGGCATGGAAGCAACCTAAGTCTCCATCAACAGATGAATGGATAAAGAAGATGTAGTACATATATAAATGGAATATTGCTCAGCCACTGAAAGAAATGAAATTGGGTCATTTGTAGAGACATGGATGTACCTAGAGACTGTCATACAGAGTAAAGTAAGTCAGAAAGAGAAAAACAAATATTGTATATTAGCGCATATATGTGGAGTCTAGAAAAATGGTACAAATAAACCTATTTCCAAAGCAGAAGTAGAGACACAGACATAGAGAACAGATGTATGGACACCAAGGGGGGAAAAGGGAGGTGGGATGTATTGGGAGATTGGGATTGACATATATACACTATTCTGTATTACATAGATAACTAATGAGAACCTGCTGTATAGCACAGGGAACTCTACTCAATGCTCTGTGGAGACCTAAATGGAAAGGAAATCCAAAAAAGAGGGGATATATGCATACATATAGCTGATTCACTTTGCGGTACAGTGGAAACTAACACAACATTGTAAAGCAACTATACCCCAATTTTAAAAATCCTATCTTATTAAAATACTAATTAATAATACATGAATTGTTGAATGTTAAAGGACATTTTCAGAGATTATGAGATTTCTCAATAGTTAATGAAAAAGCACTGAAAATCCTTAAAAATATAACAGTTCAAAGGACAAGAATCATAAAAAAATGCACAAAACAACTGACTTTCTACTTTTAAGATATAGAAAGTATATGTATAAATCTCACCCATAAAAAAGCAACTAAAATTTAAAATAAACATATTTTAAAGGAATATAGAGAATGAATAAGTAGAAAACAATCAAATTTACAAAATACCATTTAAAAAGACCAAAAAAAAAAAAAGAGAGAGAGAGAGAGAGAAAATGCCATGATTCTGTAGAACGCCAAATATTATAGAGATATCTCCCTTTCTCAATTTTAATTCTCATAAACTTCCAATCAAAATCCTAGTGTGTTGTTAAGAATGTGATTAAGATTTAGTTGAAAGTCAAGCTAGAAATTTATTTGAAAAGAATGAGTGAAACGTGCCTTACTAATTATATATATAAAGCTAAATTAAGAGTGTGATTCCAATACAGAAAAAGATAAACCAGTGTTGACTTAAAAAAAATGCACAACGTGAGAGCTGCAAGTTAAATTTTATTTGGGGCAAAATGAGGATTGTAGCCCGGGAGACAGCATTTCAGAGAGCTCTGAGAAACTGCTCCAAAGAGGCAGGGGGAAGGTCCGTATATATATGATTTTGATGAAGGGGGAGTATATGCAATCGAGTACACATATTTTTTGCAGAATGTTTCTGTTAGTCTCGTGAAGGTTACTGCTAGTCTCGAGGAGCAGACCTCACCATGAAAGATCTTAGTGTTTTTCTAGTTATGAGGGGATACAAGAATTGGGCTCCTAAACACTTCTCTTGAAAGTATCTAACTCTCTGAAGAGCTGTCCTGCCAGTTTCCCCAGAGCACAGATGGCCTCATTTCTGCTCTCCACCCAGAACTCCTTTCAGGGGGTGTTGAAGGTCAGTGGCTGAAGCAGCTGCACCAGCACATGATTTAATCCTTGTCGAGGTAGATGACAAGTGCCAATTCGTAGCTGAGACTAGCGTTACCCTAAATGTAGATTCTAGGATGAGAGCCTATATGATAAATGTATTACAATCAATAGAAGCCATTATGGACCATAGAATAAGTGGTGATGAAAAACTGGGTAGATAGTTTTCTTTAAAAAGTATTTACATCTTCAATCAAAACCATACATAAAAATAAATTTGAAATAAATTTAAACAGGGTTTTATTTATATATATATGTATATATATATATGATTTCTAGATGGGAAAATCTGTAACATAAAAAGGATAGAAGAAAAATTACATAAAAATGTGAAACTTCAAGAAGTTAATATTTGTATGTTAATATTTTTAACATTAAAACATTAATACAAATTGATTTAAACACAAAGAATAAAACAGATCTGAAACTCACACACGAATGATGTGCACAGAAAATTCCTTTGATTAAATAAAAATACAAACATAAAACATTGATCTCACAAGTGAAAAATAATACAATCCTTTCTACCTTTAGGAAAACTTTCAAAACATGGCACAATTAAATCAAAAGTGGTGAACAGCCACATACATAAATTGATATATTTCTAGAAAGCAGTTTTTAAAGATTTGTTAATAAACCTCTTGTAATTCCATCTTTGGAATTCTACTACTAACAGGGGGTAAAATGATGTGGGCACGTGTTTTTACATAGAAAAGGTATTCAAATATTTTACTTTTAAGATGGAAAAATTGTGAAGAGCCCTAAATCTACAATCTAAATAACAAGGAAATGGTTAAACTATATTGCACATGTTCCTGACATAACATTATTCAGGCATTATCATAATGTCTATGAAGATATTTAAATACATACATTGTCAGAGTTGCAATAACGTATTGTTCTAACATGCCTGACATACAGGGAACAATTTGAACATATTCTGAATCTCACTTGTGTTCACATGTAATTTTGTCCAGAGAAACAGTTGGTGAATGAATGCACAGCTGCACCCAGAGGAACCTAGCCAGGTGGAAAAACACGAAACACACACTTGCACACACCTCAAACAGCTACCCCACTCACATCAGATGTTACAGCTTTCTATGGGATTTCAAATCACCCTTCTCTCACTGCTTCATAATCACCCACAAGCTGAAACCCTTCTGCCACCCAGATTAACCAGCAAACTGCAGGCCCTTTTCAAGATAAAGTGCCATATTTGTTGTGGGTAAATATTTAACCATTTAGCACATATAATTACACTACCATTTTTATTAGGGTTTGTCTTAGTTTGGGCTGCTGTAACAAATATACCATAGACTGGGTGGTTTTGACAACAAACATTTATTTCTCACAGTTCTGGAGGCTGGGGAGTCCAAGATCAAGGTGGCAGCACTTGTCTGGTGAGAGCTGTTTCCGGGAGACATATTCTCTGGGTGAAGAGCAGAGAAAGCAAGCTCTCGGGTGTCTTTTTATAAGGGCACTAATACCATTGATGAGAGCTCCACCCTCCTGACTTAATTACTTCCTGAAGTAACATCACATAACTTCCAAATAACATCACATTGGGAATTGGTCTTCAAAATATTAATTTTCAGGGGACAGAAACATTCAGTTCCTAGCAGGGTCTTATTTTTTAATGTACCAATGAGAGTTTTTGAGTATTGGGCCTTAAACACATTTCCCCACAAGCCCTGTGGTTTTGGTTTTTTTGTTCTTGCTTTTCATTTTAAAATAGATTTTTTTCAGATTTACCGTGGTATAATAAAGAAACTTTCATACTGTTTTCCATAGTGGCTGCACCAATTTACATTCCCACCTACAAGTGCACAAGGATTTCCTTTTCTCCACATCTTAGCTAACACTCATTCTTTTGTGCTTTTGAGGGCAGCCAACCTAATGGCTGTGAGGTGATATCTCACTGTGGCTTTGATTTTTATTTCCCTGCTGATTACTGATGTTGAACATCTTTTCATGTATTGTTGCCCATTTGCATGTCTTTTTTGGAAAAATATCTATCCAGTTCTTCTACTCATTTTTTAACTAAATTGTGTTTCTTTTTGTTATTGTTGTTTTGCTATTGTCTTGTGTAGGTTTTTACACAATCGGCATATTAACCCCTTATTAGATATTTGCAAAGACTTTCTCCCATTACATAGTGTGCCTTTTCACTATGTTGATAGTTTCCCTTGTAGTGTAGAAACCTTTTAATTTTATGTACTCCCACCTGTTTCTTTTGGCTTTTGCTGTCTTTGTTTCTGGTGTCAAATCCCCCCAAAAAAAACAACATTGCCAAGACCGGTGTGAAGGAGCCAGTCCCCTATACTTTCTTGTAGGAGTTTTGTGGTTCCAGATTTAAATTTTTATTCAATCCACTTTCAGTTGATTTTTATGAGGGGTATAAAATACAGATCCAGTTTTATACATTTACATGTGGCTGCCACTTTTTCAAACACAATTTATTGAAGAGACTATCCTTTCTCCATTGAGTATTCTTGGCCCTGTTGTCAGACATTAATTGACTGTACATGCAGAGGTTTATTTTAGAGCTCTCCATTCTGTTCCATTGGTCTGTGTGTCTATTTTGATGCAAGTATTATACTGTTTTGATGACTCTAGCTTTGCATTGTAATTTGAAAGCAAGAGGTGTGATCCCTTCAACTTTGTTCTTCTTTCTCAGGATTACTTTAGATATTAAGAGTCCTCTGTGGTTCCACACAAATCTTAAGATTTTTTTTCTATTTTTCTGAATTATGCCATTGGAAATTTGATACATTATATTAATTATTTTAATTACATTAAATCTGTATGTAGATTGCCTTGAGGAGAATGGAAATGTTGCCAACATTAATTCTTCCAATCTATGAACATGGAGTATCTTTCCATTTATTTTGTAAACACTTGTACCTAAATCTTTGTCAGCATCTCTGATTATTTTCTTTATATGCATTCCCAGAAGTAGAATTACTAGTTCAAACACCATAACTATTTTACAATTTTTAATGCATATTACCAAATGATGCTCCAGAAATAAATGGTACCATATACATTTTTCCAATCCAGCATCTAAGAGTGCTGGTCTCACTGCATCCTCACCACCTTTACCTTTGCAGTTTTTACTGACACCTTGCTAGTTAGATATACAAAATTAAATAAATAAAGTTACTTTCACATCTGGATGAAGTGCTTATGGAGATTCTGACTAATGGGAAATTCTAAGGAGGATAATTTTAAGTGTTTAGATATGATTTTAGTTAATTGTAGCTGTTTCTTCCCTACAAAATTATTTTGGGGGTTGAATACAGGAGAGTGACTGTGTTTATTTTCTTCCTGTGGATTGAAATCTCTGCCTGTCACCATGTTGCTCTCACTTTGTACGTTACCATTGTTCTCCCACTACCCTGCCCTGTCGCCTCCCCTAGCCAGAAACACTGTTAGTAACGGAGTTCCACCAGCAATTTGCCAGCGAGTCTAATGAAAAGCACCCACAGGCTGATGACTTTCATCTGGGTCCTGAAATATGAATTAATTTGATTTGTCTGGAAAAACTCTCATAAAACATGAACTCTGTTAGGGTGTGGGTGGGTGATGAGAGAAAACAGTGAAAACTGTGTGTGGGGGGCAGAGACATCCATTTGGCTCCCAACGGCCTGGCCCAATTCCCTCCTAGAGCAACTGAACACTCGATATTTAACTGAGCGCAGGGCTGCCCGAGACTACAGACGTTCCCGGCCTCCTGTGCAGCCGGGTTATTTGTGTGACTAAGCTCTCCCTCCAAGATGGAAGGAAAGAAATTTGTGCAACTTGTAGGATATTTCCTACATGGGAAAGGCAGGCCTTACTTTCTCCTTTTCCCTCTGTCCTACTTCACGAATGTAAACACTGAAACTGTAGCTCCATCCTGCCCCATGTCCACCCCGGAGGAGGCCAACTCCCCTAGGATGACAGAGCATCAGGGATGACAGAGAAGCTTCCTGAAGTAGCCTTGAATGAGCAGCCCCAGACTGCCTGCATCCAGATCAGAATGTGAGAGAGATGTAAACCTCTGTTTGGTATAATTACGTGGCGGGGGGGAGGGGGGCGGTGTGTTGCAGCTACTGAACTCTAAGCAACACAGGAATCCTGGAAGGGGCTCCTCTCTACACTTCCCATGGGTCAGGCTGCTCCAAGGACCACAGCTGTCTGATACTTTCAGCTCTCCCTTTCATGGGTGGTGGGTGGACAGCCAAGCTCAGCAACAATGCAATATCCTCTCCAGGCGCTTCTCCGGAAATCTACTGGGTGAAGATGGATGCTCCGAACACAAGGAATCTGGAGCTAATATTTTCCGGGGATACGGTCTTGTTCTTTCCCCCAGAGCGTGTACCCCGGCGCTCTCCTAAACACATAGCTTGTTTTGAAACGTGCCGTGCTGTTTCCCTGCTGATACGTGCAGATTCTAAATAAATAACTCAGGGCATAGTCCATCTTACGACTGTTGTAACTTGAATGTTGCTGGAAAGATGAGTTTAGAACTAAGTCCTGTGCTAAACCAATACATTTAAGAGCTTATTTTGGAAAACCAAAAAATTCCAATTGCGTCATCCACCCACAAAGCGGGACTCAACTCAAGCCTTGGCCTGAGCTCCCCATTCAAGTGCAGGTGTATGGGATTTCCCAGGTGTCTGGTCTTGTCCATGTAACTTCTCATACACTCTCCAGCCCTACGGACCCCAAAATTTTATGTTGAAAAGACAGCCTAATATATAATAAAATATGAAAGTGATTGAGAACATTGTAAAAAGTTTCATAGTTCATTTGTTCTTTATTTGTTCATGCTTAATTATCTACAGAGTGTCTTTTCTTTCGGGACTGGTTTAAAAAATAGTTTATTCATAGGGAATTTGAGGTAAAGTAAGGCTAACGGATCACTAGACGACTGTCACTGAAAAGATGGTTGGTTACTTGCAGCTCCCAAGAGGAGGGGAAAGGCCGCACATTGGTCAGCAGGCAGAGGGAGCGAGGGGAATTTGGGACAAGTGTTTTTTCTGTGATTCCCCAGGAAGGAACAGTGAGGAGGGTGAGCAGATTCAGGACTGACTAGCCTGTAGGATGTCAGGAGCTGTCCCTGGTGTCTGGGTGATGAGGGAAGGGAGACAGTGGCCCCCAGCATGAGAGCCACAGAGGAGGTGGATGGTGAGGGCTCTGGATGGATTGGTTTTTATTTGAAAAGCAGGCCTGGGAGCAGGTCTGAATCCAAGGAGGCGGGAGAGGAGAGACCCAGAGGCCGAGGCAGGGGGACCAGGGACTGGCACAGGGTTGTCTAGAACAAGGCGTGCCAGGCATGTGCACGTGAGGAGATGTTAAACCGTCAGGTTTACAGAACCTAGAAACTCGCTCCACATTAGGGTGCACCTAAAATGTCATCTCCTCAGAGACACGTCCCCTGCCTGTGCATCTGCAGTGACAGCCACCCCCGCCCACGTGTCTCAGCCATCACCCACCTCATTCCTGGGCAGCACCCAGGGTCGGCTCTGTCAGCACTCTCTGTGGCTGCCTCACCCGGAGGAACTGTTCTCACGGGGTCCCAGGCCTGCGAGCTCCTCTGCCACCGCTGTCCCCTCTCTCTGACACCGCAGCCCCTCCCCCGCCCCGCTCTCCTGCTTCCCCTGAGGCCTGCCCTTCCCTGCAAAGCGCCAACCCTTCTACAGGCTATTCTGCTTATTGTCTGTCCCCCTCGGCAGCGTCAGCTCCATGGGAGCAGCAGGGGTGTTTCTTTCAAAATTGTTCTTGTTTTTGTATGTTTTATTCTCTGCGCTGGCTACAGCCCAGGTAGGTCAGTGTAGAGCCCGAGGTAGAGACTCCACAAACACTGAATGAGCAGCTCCTATCACAGCCCGGAACGCGCCTTTTGTGATTTCCTTGTTGGGTGAGTCTCTGTCTCCTCGGGACTGGGAATCCCTTCCCCCAGCACAGGCCTGGCACACAGCAGATGCTGGATCAGCAATTTGAGTAATGAATATGCCACTCACTGTGCTTAACACAAGCACCCAACAATGATGAACCTTGTTGCTGCCCTCAGGGGACAGTTAAAATCAAGACAACAGCCCCAAAGGAGTGGCTTAGTAAGAACAATGTCATCAAACTGGGACTTAAATGCAGTTTTAGCTCCTCCAGAAATGGAATCTTAATCCAGTGGATCAGGAATCCTCTGATCAGCACTAGCTAAGTCATCTGCCTGGGAGACCCCTGCCATCCCCCAATGCAAAGAAACTTTGCAAAAACCCACGGGATTCTTTGCCCAGTACAGCTTCCTTGTTTCAGCTCCTTTCTGCCTATAAGCGTCTTTCATTTTGTGCAAATCCTCAGAGCTCTTTCTATCTCCTAAATTGGATGCTGCCTGATTCATACATCTTCAAATAAAGCCAGTGATTTTAAAATTTTACTCAGTCGAATTTTATTTTCCTTTTTTTTTAAAAAATGTAGCTTATAGTTTATTTTAGGGTTATATTTTGCTTTAAGAGATTGTCCTAGAATCAGTCGGGTTTATTACTGCTATGTAAGAAACTATTACAAAACGTAATGGTTTGAAATATAATTTACTATTATCTCTGCTAGTTCTGTGGGCTGTCTGTGCTTAATTGCGTGCTTCTTGCTTAGAGCTCCTCGTGCTGCTGCAGTTGGAGGGCAGCTGGGGCGGCTTCACCAAGAGGCTCCAGCAGGCCACTCACAGGGCTGGCTGGGGGTCACCTGTGCTGTGGGCCAGAGTGTGCACATGACCTCCGCACGTGGCTTGGTTTCTTCGCAGCAGAGCCTTTGTTTCCAGGGACCACTGTGTATCAGCAGCAGTCTGAGTAAAGAAAGGGGCAGTGACCTGATCTCTTATAAGGTCGTTTCGGGACTGGCCCAAAGTCTCCTCTACAATTCTCTACGGGTCAAAGCAGTCACAGGCCAGGCCAGATGTAGGAGTTTGGAGAAACAGACCACTTGTCTCCTCGGGGTGCGGTGCCTTGTTTTGTATAAGGAAGGAAGGAATTGAAGGTGGCTGCCTTTTTCAGATAAACCACCACGAAGATTCTGTGACGAATGCTACAACTGGGCCACAGATGACAGCGTCCAATACAGTCTACCTGAGCTCTACGAGTCCAGAAGGTGAAGCACATGAAAAAAGACAATTCCAGAACCTTCCCTGAAGGAGGAAATTGTGTGGGACTTGTCCTCAATATAAACACTGAGAAACTGGGCAAAACATATAAAACAACTTTTTATGGTCAATGGACAATAGGAAGCAGAGGAGAATGGGGCTGGTAGGGACCATCCAGGGAAAAGATTGCTGTTTCCTTGGCGCTGTGTTCCTAAGGGCCTTGCGAGTCTAAGCAGGATCTGAGCTTTGTCTAATACACAAGAGCAACTCTGTGATGTTCAGAGTGAGGGGACGGGTGGGTAGGAGTTAGCACAATCAGGGCTCAGCTTTGCAGGGTTCAGAATCTGAGACCACAGAAAGATAGGAGGCACCCAGTGGTCCCAGAAGCCACCCACAGGAAGAGTCTCTATCCACACATGAGGACCATGGACTCGTCACATGTGGTTAGGGTCCCTGGATGAGCCCCAGCGCCTAACACCTAGTGTGGGCTCATTTGCTGAAAGAAGATGCAGAAACTCTCTTGGAGATGCAGGATGTGAGGAATGGGTGGGGCTTGGTTGGACTGAGGGTGGAGGAAAAATTTTTTTACGTTCTAGAGAGGGGAATGAGGTCTTTTCAGGCTAGAAATGTTGCTACTTCCGCCCAGCCTCCATCAAGTGGAAGGTAGTTGTCAGAGGTGTCCTAAACATGGAGTTTCTTACATCAATGGGAGGAGAGATTGGGAGGATGTGAAATGCCCCTGAGACACTTGGACCTGACACCCACCCATGTGACCTCAGCTCTGGGAAGTAGCAGCATAGCGTATTTAGGGCTGTCCCCAAATCAGGACAGCAGCTGCTTTCCCTGGGTCTAATTTTGCATCTTTATAACAGTGAGAAATTTCCCGAAGAAAAATATACGAAGACCTTCAGGAGATTGTCCTTCTGACCCCTTATTTCTCGATCTAAGGCAATGCTCTATGACCCCCAGCTGTCCCCCCTACACATTCAGTGCTCACTCACCCAGCACATGGCACACATTCACTGAGGCCCTACTGTGTGCCTGACCTGGTCCAGACAACAGAGGACAGCAGTGGGTGAAACAGGCGGAGGGAGATCTCAATTCACATGCAGGTGACAGACTCATGGGGAAAAAAGATTAAAAAATAGAGGTACACAATATCAGGAGGTGATATGTACCATAAAGGAAAGTAAAGTAAACTTTTGAAAATTCCTGAAGAAGTTTAAGGGGCTAATATGTAGAAGACATAGTGTTCTAGGCTGAGAGAATAGCAAGTGCAAAGGCCCTGAAGTCACCATGGGCTGCATGTTTGAGAGTCTTAGTTTTTAGCTGGAATAGTTGTCTTGTGCTCAGTCTGTTTTGCTTTTATTTGGAAGCCTTGATTTCATTTTCCTAGCTCATTAGCTTGAGGTTGATCACACCGATCTGGTAAATTCAATTCCAGTGATTTAGTTCAGCAAATTCTACTCCAGAGATTCAAAGTGGAAACATGTGAATTTGGGCCCAGCACTCTGTTAGCAACTAGCAGGCTGTGGACTGAACCCCCATGATGACTGTAGTTAATAAACTTCCTCACTGTCCTCAGGCCCCCTCTGCTCCACTTCCTCCCCATCTAATGTGGGTCCAAGCTCTGATCCTGCCCCTCTGTCACACCTTCATTTACTATGCATAGCTCACCTGTCATCTCTGCCTTAAATTCCCCCAGGCTTCTTAAAGTCCTAGGTCCCAAACTGAGTTCATCCCTTGTCTCCTCTTCTTGAATCCCTATCAGTGAGGGAACCCCTTGATGGCCCCACCCTCAACTCTAAGACAAGACCTCTGCCCCATCCCCCCCCTTTGCATCCCACCCCATGATCCCATTGTTGCAGCACTCTCTGTCATTCTCTCCTTCCACCTTTCTATCCTGAGCTGCCCACCACCCTCTCCCTCGTCAATAGGTCCCCTTGAGCTGAGCACAATTACACATGGGATCACTGAGGCCACACAGGCAGGTGTTGCTGGGAATGACAGGCAATATCTCAGAGCAGAGGACAAATGAGACCTCCCTAAAAAGGCAGAACACAGGACATCGTGGTGTCAAGACACCCACATGTGTCAAGACACATAAAGGGAGTGAGGCAGGCATCACGCTGTAGCCCCTCCCCACCGATCCCCCATTGTGCCCTCTTTCGAAGTTTGCAAACCCTCAGTGGGCCAGGCCTCCTTGTCTGTGTTAGGGGGATGGCATACATTACTGTATCTATCCACTCATTCATTGATCTTGTACTTGGGTCCTGCTCAGTGCCAGTCTTTGGCTAGATGATAACTCATCCTTGAAGAGGCTCTTCAGATGTCACCTTCTCCACGAAGCCCTTCTTGATCAACATCCCTTCTCCTGGCTGCCTCTGGCCTCATCTGGGACCCCCCACCCCCCACCAGTGGTATGATCATGCTTTGAGTAACTCTCCTGCCTATGAGCTCTGTGAAGCCAATGGGACAGAGAGAGAAAGGATCTTAAAAAACTGTGATGACTAAATAACTGAATGGATAAAAGGTTTAAACACTGGCCATGTGTAGAGTAAGTTCAGCAAAGTTTAATTCTTTCTTCCTCTTCCTTCCCTTCTTCCAGTACTAGGAGCCCAACGGTTCTTATTTCACCCTCACCTCATGTAGAACTTCAATGACCTGGATGATTTTTATCTTTTGTGTACTTTAACACTTTGAAAACCTTTCATGGCTGTACTAATCAAAATTGAGAAAACTATAGTTTGAGGCGCAGGCATTCTCCTGTGGTGTCTGAGTCAAAACAGGACGATATAAGAACAAAGGATATTGAGGAGGAATTGGCTTGGGCCCCCCGGGCAGCAGCAAGTAGGGAAACAGAAGCTGAGGGAGGAAGTTTCCACCCCGTACCCACCGTGACACACCTGTCCCTCTTTGTACTGAACTAGCCTGATTGTGATTACCTGGAGGTGGACGTGTCTCCTGGCAGATGGCGTGACCTTAGGGGACAACATTAGAGTTTGCTAGACTTTAGTTCGAAGCCCTCTGCCTGACCTAGGACAAGTCTTCGGTGTCTTGGATCCCCTGTTTGTAATCTTAAGGAATGTGATAACGAGACTGCGTACATGAACGTCCAGAGGTGGTGGAGGCCGGGTGCCTGGCGTTGGTCGCTGAGAGATGCTGCCGCCCTGTTAGTGCTGCCCCTGGAATCCCAGCCTGCAACACGGCTGTGTGTGGAATATCCAGATGGAGCCATGAAGGCATCAGAGAGACACTGTCAGTCGGTGTCAGGGCAGCGTTGAATTACAGAAGACTGGGCTTTCCTCCAGTCACTTCCAGCTGCTCAGCCCTGTTACCACTGGCCTCATACCCTGTCTGAAAACAATCTCCTGGGAAGTCAGAGTCACATCCTGGTGGCCTGGCCACCAGATGGCTGAGGGTGTGTCAGGAGCACTTTACCCACAGGAGACTGGGGCCACAGGGCTCTGACATGGGCTGGGGAGTGGAGCTGGCATGGCAGAGCTGCACAGCATGGGGTATTGGGTGCCTGGTCTGGGCTGCCATCATCCAAGTCCGCATCACCATGAAGTCACCTGCCAGCTTCTGAGCTCAGGAGCTGAGCAGGGTTGAGCCTGGTTAGTACTTGGTGGTGAGACAGACTGGGATACCCAGTGCTGTAGGCTTTGTCACTTGTCTCTCCATTCATCCCTGTCTCCCTCCGCCACTGCGGCCGCCCTCCCCTTGTACAGGTGGTCACCTCTTTGGCCACTGGGTAGTGGCACAAATTGGTGGAGTCTTGGAATGGGGGGGTGGTGTGGAGGGTTCTGAGAAAGGGCAGCACGGCTTGGCTGGTGTCCTCTGTGCCTGCTGGCAGCTCTGGGTTAGTGGGGTAATTTGGGGCCCTGGAACTGTTTGCATAAAATGGTTATAATAGCAATTTTGGTACTCTATTTTCCACATTAAAAACAATAGTAGCACGTGTGTATGTCTGTCTGTATATTTTTTTTCTTTTTGACGCATTGCGCTGCTTGTAGGAGTTTAGTTCCCCCACCTGGGATTGAACCCGGGCCCTTGACAGATAGAGGGTGGTGGAGTCCTAATCATTGGACCACCAGGGAATTCCCTTTGTGTGTATCTAAAGGACTTACAAAGGAAAGTTCTGAGGCCAAAGAGACGAATTAATCGCATAATAAAACATGGATGAGCTTCAAAAACATGACACTGTATAAGAAGCCAGACATAAAGGCCAGAGTTGTACAAATCCATGTACTTGAAATATACAGAAAAAGCAAATCCACAGGGATGAAAAGCACACATTTAGTTGCCTATGGCTATGGGGAAGGGGAACAGGAAGTGACTGGTTAAGGGGAACTAGGTGCCTTTGTAGGGAGATAAAATATTCTGGATCAGATAGTGATGATGTTTGCACAACTCTGTAAATAGACAATAAATCACTAAACTGTAGAGTGTTCAAAGAGAATTTTATGATATATGATCATTATCTCAACTTAAAAACCAGTGATTAATAAATAAAAGGTTTCTGAAAAATAATTGGAAACACATATTATCCTCATTGCTTGATTTGGTTCCCACTCTAAGCTCTGTACACATGAACAAAGACCCGCCACGCCCAAAATGAGAACAAGCTCTATTTACTCAGAACTTGTCTATAGAGCACGGGAGTCAGCCACCACCAGTCACATTCGGCTGAGACTCAGGGCAGGCATAGGGGTGGGGAAGCCTTCTGGTGGAAAACAAGGGAGGCATGTCCTGCTCACAGCTTGTGCAGTGGGGAAGCTGGAGGTGGGCTGACAGGAGGATGGGCATGCCACGTGATTGCTTAGGGGAACATATTGATATTTGTACAACTTTCCCCCATTTGGTTCTAAATGGAAAGGATGAAAAATGAGGGAGCTGTGTGTCACTGACCAAACACTGACACTTGAGGCCTATTGCTGCCGAGGTTGAGGTCTGGTTTTCCACGTTGGTTGCTGCAGGGTGTGGCGCAGGGCCTTGTGGCTCGTGGGAGAGGTTCCCCGACTTCCAGGAAGATTTAGAAAATTCTGCATTCCAAACCCCTCTTTCATCATCTTCAATCACATACTCTGTGCATACCAAAACTTGAATCACTGTTTTAAAAATTAACTGCAAACAATGGTAATAATTACTGTAATTTTGAGTAATATCGACAATGGTAACTTTCATTATTATAAATCGAAAGATTTCTCATTTAACTAATGCCCACATTATAGTGAATCTAGCTTCTAAAGAAAAAAATCATTACTTTGTTTTTTTCTATTCCCAGTATCGCCGTCGGGCCATCTGGTTGACCTCGCCTCGGTAGCCACCTGGTGAAGCGTCACTGGTGCGAACTTCAACCAGACGGATCCGTGTCGCACACCGACGAAAGCACTTCACCGCCACCTTGACAACCAGGCTCGACCCAGTCCACCATCCGTCCCATTTCTCGACCCGGGGCAAATAGAAGAGGGGACGCCGTGCGCTCCCCATGTAGGTGGAGCCCGACCTGCGGAAGATCTGCTTTGCGGAGCCCCGTGGCCGCTTCCCGTGGAACCTGTAGAAATTAAAGTGGCCGCCGGGGAGCAACCCCACCGCCGCGACGGCCCTGGGAACGACACAGGCCCAAAGCATCGAGGATTCACCGCCGGGCGGCCTGTGGGACAGGGCGTCGCGGCTCCGTGGAAAGGAGGACGGGGAGGCCTGGGGTCGCCCTCCCTGAGCCTCCTCATTTCGGCCAACCGGGTCAATCCCCACTACAGGGAGAAACGTAAATATTTGGGTGTTAGCGTGGTCGGGATCCACGGGGGAGGCCGTTGAAAACTGGGCGATGTCTGCGTGCATCCGTGTTGTTCCCAACCTCCAGGCGAGTTGGAAAATTTGAGAAAGTACGACCACCGGAACACACGGAGGACGACGCCGGGCACGGACACACTCTCCTGGTCACACACAGCAGCCCAGGCAGTCCCCGCGGCCCGAGGGGCGCCACGGCGTGCTGGTCGACCCGGCCAGTATACCCAACCATTTCCAGAGCTCAGCGCCAGCCTCAGAAGCTATAGACCTGCTCGGCCAATCTCCCGCGATAACATGAAGCGCCCACGCCTCGGCGCCACCGGGACCGTCGCCGCTAGCGTCGTCGCCTTCCCGGAACTCTACCTCGGGCTCCGCGGCTGAGTCTCAACCCTCGCGAAGGTCACTGACGCTCCGGATGGAAGGGACGGTCTCAAAGCGGCCGCCACTTGGCGCCCGACAAGCGGCGGGAAAGTACCAGGGACGGATCCCGATTGCCGGCCGGCGAGATTGCAGCGCCAGCCGCCCGAACGCCGGAGCTCAACCCGGGGCGTCCGCCTCGGAGGTAGCTCCTGGATTGGCACCGAGGGAAGCGACACCGGCAACAGAAGAAGAGGGCGTGGGACTGGGAAGAGGTCGCCGGGAGGCTGCGGCGGAGAAGCGCTCCCCACGCGATTCCCGGCGGGCCGGGCGCACTAGCGGCCCAGAGCGTTCGGGCGGGTCCCTGCTCCTGGGAGCACTTAGGGATTTTGCGGGGACTTGGGCTGCGTGGACTGTAAAACTGAAACCATGAAAGTACACGTAGAAAATATGTATGAATGATTTTTATTCTGTAGTTTCAAAATGGAGTCCTTGTCAAGCATGTTTTTAAAAAGTCCAGAAACCATCAAAGAAATGAATGATAAACTTGACCACAAATTCATCTTTACATATTCCACAAGCAAAGTCCAAAGATAAGAAACCGGTGTGTGAGGATCATTTGTGCAAATACATGTGTAATAAGATTACTGATATCAGAATTATTTAATATAAAAACAGAACATTCAGAAAGCATAGCCGTTAAGAGGGACCAGGTAAGGAAAGTTTAGTATGTCTACACAATGCAATATTATCAATTTGTGTTTTAGTTATTGATATTTTTAAATGAGGTAAATCTATAGGTGGAAAGATGTTGACTTGGAAAGCTGTTGATGATGGACTGTTCAATGGAAATAGCAAGTTGTAGGACTTCCACTGGTGCTAAAAATAAAAATTAAAACATACACACACAAACACACAGGAGAGACTATAGTGTCCATCTGATCTTACGGGAAAATGTGTCTCTGGAATCAACCACATAAATGTGGCATTCAGGAGAAAGATCATCTAAATCACCTTATTCAGTCCTTAATCAAATTTTCATTTTTTAACAACTATTTTCTGGGAACCTCCAATATTTCAGAATTTGAACTGTTATGAGGATTGAAAGGCAAATAATACTATGTCCTTACCTTCATAGACTTCTACTTCTTAATAAGTAAATTAAATTACCCTGCAAAATAAAACTTCTGATGTTAAATGTAAATAAGGGTTTACACATTGTATAATTCCAAAATTTTGCTACTAGTTTACAAAGAAAAGTTGGCACTTTATAAAATAAAGTTGACATTTAAAACATTGTCAATTCTGGATCCTTGATTAGGCTGTATATTTTCAAAAAGGCTGGGTTATTAAAAATACTGTCTAAAATTCTGAACTTTTGTAAAGTTGCTCTGCAAGATTTAGGAAGAGTAAAGCTAGATTTCTTTTCCGAAGAGCCAGGTTTCCTGTTTACTGTATCATGAAATAAGTATTTTTAAAATTCATTGTTTGGATTCGAAAATAAACTTTTGAAAATCAATAATGGTGTTTATTAGAATAGAAAATCTGCTGCACATGCCCCTTAAAATTCCATCTATCTGCCATTTTATTTGAACATCCATGGGGCACCATTTTTAAGAATACTGTACATGAGGATGTCTATTTTAATCATTACTTGGGACCCCTAATTTTCTCTTAACTTAATTTTAGATAATCCAAAACACCCCAAAGAACACAATAAGACATTTCCTGAAATGTGCTATAAGCTATATACATTATTGATAAATTTGAAATGAAATGTATTTATAAATACATAAGAAAAAAACAAAACGTATTTTGTTTGTGTTATTATTATGCCAGAATGCACTTTTAAGAAAGAAAGGTTATACCAGATGCAAGAATCTCTGGAAGTTGCATGAAAATGCTTTTGTATTTAATAACCGAAAATTATGTAGTTCTACATGTTGGTTATTTTTGTTAAGTTTTCAGAAGCATGTAAAATCATGTATTCATTATTTCATCAATGTGACCATTTTAGAATTTGCTTTACTCCCAAGTGTAAATTAGAACTCATTAACTCCTGATAGTTTTCCATCAATAAATTATTCTTGTTTTTAAAATAAATAAATTTATTTATTTAAAAAAAACATCCTATAATGAAAGAAACTTCTCTTTTAAAAAGCAATGTTGCACAAGGATAAGAGTTCTTGTGCAATGTGCAGATAAAATAAAAATGAAGTTTGTTGCTATCGTCATCCTTAGTGCAATTTCACTACTCTGGTTTTTTTCAGTATACCTGGAAAATTAAATCTGTGATCACTCTTAAAGTCATATCTTTTTTAAAAATACATCTTTATTAGAGTATACTTACTTCACAATACTGTGTTAGTTTCTGTTGCACAACAAAGCGAATCAGTCATATGCATACACATGTCCCCATATCACCTCCCTCTTAAGCCCCCCTCCCATCTTCCCTATCCCACCCCTCTAGGTCATCGCAAAGCATTGAGCTGATCTCCCTGTGCTATGCTAATGCTTCCCACCAGCTAACTATTTTACATTCGGTAGTGTAAATACTTCGATGCTATGCTAACTTTGCCCCAGCTTCATCCTCCCACCCCGTGTCATCAAGTCCATTCTTTATGTCTACCTCTTTATTCCTACCCTGCAACTAGGTTCATCAGTACCTTTTTTGTTTTTTTAGATTCCATATATATGCGTTAGCATACGGTATTTTTTTTTCTCTTTCTGACTTACTTCACTCTCTATGACAGACTCTATGTCCATCCACCTCACTACAAATAACTCAATTTCGTTTCTTTTTATGGCTGAGTAATATTCCATTGTATATATGTGCCACATCTTCCTTATCCATTCATCTGTCGATGGACATTTAGGTTGCTTCCATGTCCTGGCTACTGTAAATAGTGCTGCAATGAACATTGTGGTGCATGTCTCTTTTTGAATTATGGTTTTCTCAGGGTATATGCCCAGTAGTGGGATTGCTGGGTCATATGGTAGTTCTCTTTTTATTTTTTAAGGAACCTCCATACAGTTTTCCATAGTGGTTGTATGAATTTACATTCTCACTAACAGTGTGGGAGGGTTCCCTTTTCACCACACCCTTTCCAGAATTTATCGTTTCTAGCTTTTTTGATAATGGCCATTCTTATTGGCGTGAGGTGATACCTCTTTGTAGTTTTGATTTGCATTTCTCTAATAATTAGTTATGTTGAACATCTTTTCATGTGCCTCTTTGCCATCTGTATGTCTTCTTTGGAGAAATGTCTATTTAGGTGTTCTGCCTATCTTTTCATTAGGTGGTTTGTTTTTTTGATATTGAGCCACATGAGCTGTTTATAAATTTTGGAGGCTAATCCCTAGTCAGTTGCATCATTTGCAAATATTTTCTCCCATTCTCTGGGTTGTCTTTTCATTTTGTTTATGGTTTCCTTTGCTGCGCGAAAGCTTTTCTGTTTAATTAGTTCTCTTTTGTTTATTTTTGTTTTTATTTCCATTACACTAGGAGATGGATAGTAAAAGATATTGCTTTAATTTATGTCAAAGAGTGTTCTGTCTATATTTTCCTCTAAGAGTTTTATAGTATCCAGTCTTACATTTAGGTCTTTAATCCATTTTTACTTTATTTTTGTTTATGGTGTTAGAGAATGTTCTAATTTCATATTTTTTCACATGTAACTATCCAGTTTTCCCAGCACCAATTTATTGAAGAGACTGTCTTTCCTTCATCGTATAGTCTTGCCTCCTTTGTCATAGATTAATTGACCATAGGTGGGTGGGTTTATTTCTGGGCTTTCTATCCTGTTCCACTGATCTATATTTCTGTTTTTGTGCCAGTACCATACTATTTTGATGACTGTAGCTTTTTAGCATAGAGTGAAGTCAGGGAGCCTGATTCCTCCAGCTCTGTTTTTCTTTCTCAAGATTGCTTTGGCTATTCAAGGTTTTTTCTATTTCCACACAAATTTTAAGATTTTTTGTTCTAGTTCTGTGAAAAATGCCACTGATAACTTGATAGGGATTGTATTGAAGCTGTAGATTGCCTTGGGTAGTATAGTCATTTTAACAATGTTGATTCTCCCAATCCAAGAATATGGTATATCTTTCCATCTGTTTGTGTCACCTTCGATTTCTTTCATCAGTGTCTTATAGTTTTTGGAGTACAAGACTTTTGTCTCCTTAGGTAGGTTTATTCCTACAAAATCCTAAAGACGCTACAAGAAAACTACTAGAGCTCATCAATGAATTCTGTAAAGTTGCAGGATACAAAAATGAAACACGGAGATCTGTTGCATTTCTATACACTAACAATGAAAGGTCAGAAAGGGAAATGAAAGAAACAAATCCATTTACCATCACATAAAAACATATATATATAATTCTTGGCAATCAACTTACGTCATTTTGAGGTTTTTGCCTTTATAAGCCTCCCCAATCTTGTAGTCTGGCTGAACACATTTCAGGTCCTTCTAGAATCTGTCTCTCCTGAGCTATAGACCTCAGCTTGGCACAAATAAAATTCTTTTCTATTCCTAGTATAGATTGATTTAGTGATTATTTATATTGACAAAACAGTTAAAGAGTTTCTTTGTAACAGTTCAGAATATAATGAACAGCTAAAATATGAGTTACAGATACTAAAGCCCACTTTCATTTAGTTCACGGAGGCTGCTACAAGGGCAGGGGACAGGGACGTGCTCTGGGCCCAGCAAGGAGGGACTCGACAGCTCTCTGCTCTTCCCAGCCTCTCCGAAGCCCACTGCGCTGCCCCTGGGGTGGGGGGTGGGGACAGCAGCTCAAGCATCATGGAGACCCTGGAGACATGACTATGAGTTGGAAGGTGTCCAGACCTGCACCCTTCAGAGACCATCTCCATCGATGACACTCCAAGCCCTGGAACTGCCAACCTGAGGTCCTCTTCTTATGGAGCAAGGGCTCATGTGACTGAGGTGCAGAAAGCCCAACTCTGACAGCAGGTGTTTTAATCAAAGTAAGGGTTTATTTACAGATCTCCAAGCAAGGGAGTGGGAGACAAGCCACAGATACACTCCAATTTGGCCTTTGAGTTAGGGGCTTTTTTAAAGGGAAGAAAAAAGAGGCTGCCATTAATCATCATCATTTGACATTTCTGTGACTCTTTTTTTTCCTTTTTTAACAAATCGAAGTATAGTTGACTTATTGATACAATATTGTGTTACTTTCTGGTGTATAGCAAAGTGATTCAGTTTTATATATATATATATTTTTGATTATTTTCCATTATAGGTTATTACAAGATATTGAATATAGTTTCCTGTGCTATGCAGTAAATCCTGGTTAGTTACCTATTTTATGAACAGAATTGTGTAAATGTTAGTCCCATACTATATGTGACATTTGTTCATCATAGCTTCAGAAGTCAGGCTATCTCTGGTTTATGATTCTCAGGCCAGGTGGTCCCCGGCTCAGGGATCTTTGAACTCATCCTGCCCTAGAGAAACAACCTGAATTTGGAGTGAACGATGACATCTACAACAGCAACTGGTACATTGCTGGTGTTAACAACAGAAGTGTAGTCACCTGACTCTGCTTGATGAGTGTTCAGTTAGACAGGATTGAGGTTAGAGGTGACAAAGAAAAGGAATAATGTTTTGGATAGAGAGATCATCATAAACTCAGTGAGGGAACTCTGTTTTAGGGGGACTTGGATTCACCCTGCAGGACGTGGGAGGACAGCACCTCACTCCTGGTGCCCAGCCCCCATCAGCTCCTGGACGGACCCCTGCCCCTGAAGAGGCCACTCTGGGAGAAGGAGGAGGTGCTGGGACAGCGGCCTCTGAACCCCTCTCTCCTCTGGCCCATCTCAGGGCTCCGAGTTCCTGCAGGAGCGGAGGCGGAGGCCCAGGGGGGAGCGAGTGGCCAGCGGGAGGAAGAGGCGCCCAGCCCAGCAGCGGCCCGAGTGCAGGAAGCCGGGGCGGTTCTGGTCCCGTGGGGGACGAGCCTGGGGCCGGGAGGCCTTCTGCGAGGAGCGCGGTGCCCCCCGCCGGCTCCCCACCTCTGCCGCCTTCCCTGTGGGCGGAGGCCTCTGGGCGGCTCTGGACAGGGAGTTGGCCCGCCTTTCCTGCCTCTCCTCCAGCTCCCGGCCGGGCCCCTGCAGCGGAGCTCCTTGTACCTGCAGAGCTTGCCCCGCCCGGAAGCCCGGGGCGCGGAGCAGAGAGGCCACGGCCCGGGGTCCTGGGTTCCGCCCGCACCGAGGCTCCTCCCAGACCCGCCGGCGCAGCTGCAGGAATAGCCGCTGGATCCTCAGCCGCCTCCTCACCAGAGAGGAGGTTCTCATCTTGTCGCAGGAAGAATTCAGAGACAACAGGGAGAAGGAGAAGGCACAGCGCGGGCCTCTGGGGCACAGAGGGCCGAGGGGGGTGAGCAGCGGCGCTGAGCTGCTTGGACAGGCTGCTTACACGGGGCGTGAAAATGAAGGGGCGGAGTATTCATTGGGGAGGGTGGGGCTTGGGGTCGCACTTCCTGATTTTCACCCCAGCTCCACCTTTCTGAGGGGAGGTGGGAGTTTCGTCCTTATTTAGCATTGCTGGGAAGTGTCCCGGCGCCGGTGCATGATGGGAACTTCTCATCTGCAAGGCTAATTTTATTGTAATGAGGGCATAATGAGCAAAAGGTTACATTTAGAGGCCTTAGATTCCCGTTTTCCACCTTCCTTTGCCTCCAGGACATTTGTCACCCCTAAATGTATAGTTTTCTGTCCGTCCAGAAGTTGCTGCTTTTCTTTGTCTGCCTACAGACCCCCGTTGTTTACAAGATGTATGGTTTTCTGCATCTGGCCCTACCCCCTTTCTCTGCTCACGTCTAGCTGTTTGCCTGCTGGAGCAGCCAGAGGTGCCGCCCTGCGCTCCGGGCCGTTTGGGGGCAGGGGCGCTTAGACTTCCAGACTGAGGCCAAAGAACTGGAGCGGGATGCGCTGGGCCCCCGTGTTGTCTATCCTGAGCCCAGGGCTGGCACTGGACAACAAGGCAGGAGCCAACTACACATGCCCAGGCAGGTCCCTTCTTTAATCCTTCATCTCTGGTGTGAAAGAGCCCAGATTTCCCATCCTGGGCAAAAATTATTCTTTAAAAATATTTTGCAGAAGGCGTTCTGTTCTCTGCCAAAATAAGATGTCGGTTGAATGAATATTACCTGAGTCATCTGTAGGCATTTGCTGTGAGCAGCAAGGGCAGCTCATAGCCCCAAACCCTTTAGGCGCTGGGAGCAGAACATGGCTGTTAGACTCCCCTGGGTCGTTAGCTGTCAGAGAAGCTGGAGCCTTACAGGCCATAGCATCCTACAACCCATGGGCCAAATTCTGCCCCCAGCCTGTGCTGTAGGACCTGCAAGCTAAAAATGATTTTTGTATTTTTAAATGCTGAAAAAAAATGTAAATATTTTGCAACATTTGAGAATTATATGACATTCACATTTTAGTGTCTATAAATAATGTTTCATTGGATCACAGCTCCTTTGTTTACCTTTTATGTGGCTGTTTTCCTGCTACAATGTCAGAGTTGATGGATAAAGCAGAGGTCATATGGCAAAGTTTAAGATATTCACTCTCTGGCCCTTTAGAAAAGTCTGCCAGCTCCTTCCCTAGAAAAGTAGTATTTTCTTACCACTATATGCTGAGGGTTCCACTTAATAAGCAGGTAAACTTTTGGTGAATTTTGCCCCTGGAAATAAACCTTGGGTAGCTGTAAAACTGATTACATTACTCTCAGGAATCTCATAATAAACCTAGCCACCAAATGTGCAATTATTACTAGGCTGAGAAGGGAATTCATGTGCTGACTTCTTTCAGCCAAGAAATCACCACAAATGAACATAACTGGAATACATCTCCTATCTGAATTAGCATCAACTACAGAAACTGCCAAGTATTTCCAATCCTACGAATGGGGCAGAGTAAACCATAAAACTAGTTTGACCTTTGGTTTAGAGACATCTCTTTTAACTGTAGCAGTGTTTGCCAAAGTTTATTGAACATGAAAATCAAAAAATAGTAATAATTTATTGACAGAAAACTATCAGGATTTAATACGTTCTATTTACACTTAGAGGAAAGAAAGCTATAACAATGGTCACATTGATGACACAATTAGTATATAATTCACATATGCTTATGAATATTTTATAAAAGCCAAAATAACTAATTAGAAGCATACTATTTTTTGTCATTAAATAAAAAACATTTTCATGTAACTTCCTGGTATACTCTTGCATCTGGTGCACCGTTTCTTTCTTAAAATGCATTCCTGCATAATGAGAACACATAGATAAAGACAGTTGGTATTTTTCTTTTGTGTTTATAAGTACATTTTAGTTGAAATTTATCAATAGTGTATAAAGCCTATAATACATTCTGGGAAATGCTGATTTATCTGGTAATAACGTGTTATTTTGGATTGTTTTGAATTATCTACAATTAAATTAGAATAAAATTAGGACCCCCAAAAAATAATCAAAATAGATATCATTTTGTCTAATATCATTTAAAATGAAAACTCATTAAATCTCAAATAAAATCATTGGTAAATAGAATTTTAAGGGGCTTGTCGAGAAAATTTTCTATTCTTATAAAGCATACTGATTTTCAAAAACATACTTTAGAATTCAAGCAATTAAATTTAAAAGCACTTATTTTATGATGTAGTGAACAGTAAACCTTGCTCTTAGGAAAGGAAATCTAGCTTTCCTCTTCTTGCATCTTGCAGAATAGCTTTCCAAGTGTTCAGAATTCTGTAAAAAATTTGTAATAACCCAATCATTCTGAAAATGTATAATCTTTCAGAGTCCTATAATTGACAATGTTTTAAACATGGATTTTATTTTATCAAGGGCCAACTTATCATTGTAGACTAGTTGCAAACATCTAATAATTGTACAATATATGAACACTTGCCAGAAACCTCTGGAGGGTAGACATACACATGGATCTCTGGGGGGCTGGGTGTTGTGCCACTGTCAATGAGTTTACGCGCCCCTGGTGTTTGAACATATTCTGAAAATGGGACTCTTACCATGTCTGCAATCATCTTCCACCTTCGTAGTCATGGAGATATCGACCTGTTTTTGGTGGAAAAACAAAACAAAACAAAACAAACCCTTGACTACAAAGTCTAAGGTAAGTGATGAACCTATGCCTGACTCTGAATTCTTGGAATGTTCCTCTCCAGGTACAAACAGTTTTTCAGGACTAGCACTCTTGTTAAGGTTAAATTAATTCGCTTTTCAGTTATGAGGAAAATATTAAATAAAATTTAAAAGCAATAGAATTAATCGAAGCACCAGAGTTTAATCACAAATCATGTGTTTATTCTCGTGGCTATTCATCCTTGACGTGTGCATACATATTTGAACACTAATATAACAGTTAACATCATTTGTGTTCTACTTTTTAGTTACCATTCAAAGTTAGTTCCTGATTAACCCTAGTGTTTCTAAGTATATTACAACCTCATAAAAATAGAAAGTCACTAACTGATCAATAATGACTGTATTGAAGGAAAACTGGCCCATTCTTACTGAGCACAAGGTTTCATTGTTTTGAAAAACACATGCTCGCTCAGTAGTGCTTATATATGTCCAAGCGCTGATCCACTGAAGTGGGGTTGCTTTATTTCTTGTTACTTGTTACCAAAGTTTGCATTCAACATTTCTCAAGATACTTCACCATCTACACATTTCTGCTGTCCATTTGTAATACACTTTCCCACAGTTGATATAGTAGAGAATACTTTTTCCTGGATCTCAGCACTCATGTTTTTGTGTAGTCATTAGCAGTTGTTTCTGTTCTGAAGTGTGCAGTGAACATCTCTGGATTGGCCTGAGGTGACCAGCTGAGTGACTATAGCAGCTCACTTAACTCCTCCGTCACTGAGCGACCTGGACGAATGGGACCTTAAGGTCCCTTGTGTTCATTCTTCAGCCCATTTCCTGAGGATTGTACACACTGGGGACACATTAGTGAACGAGACGCAAGGGACCCTGCTCTCACGTTGCTGGGGGGAGTACACAGACTCCTGTAAATGAAAGTCTAAGAAAAATAAGTTTGAAGAGCGCTACCAAGACAACAAAGCTGGCGATGACCGAAGCCCAGAGCGCCCAGGCCGCTGCTGCCGGGACAGCCGGCCAGTCTCACCAGAGTGTGGCATTCGCTGCTGCTGACTCAGCCTCCTTCATTACAGATGGCATTTGAGATGTGACGGGAAAAGAGAAAGCTCTAATGTGCAATGGGCTAGGGAGGGGCCAGCGTTAGACGAGGGGGGCCCTGAGGCTTTTCTGAGGAGCTAACATCTGAGCCACCATGCAGGTGAGAAGAAGCCACCAGCCCTTTGAAGGTCTAGGGCAAGGGCACCTTAGGCAGAGGGAAGAGCAAGGTCGGAAAGTTGCAGATGGGTCCAAAGCCAGATGGTGAGAAAACCCTGCGGCTCCATTGTCCTGAGTGAGGGGCCTAAATGATGGGGTGGAGGGGGAAGCAGAGGGATGGGCGAGTCAGGGCCTGGCTCAGGCTGGGAGTCTGTGATCCGAGATTTTCTCCTGCTGTGCACGCTCCTCTATGTTCCTAGTGCACAGTAGATGTCCTGTGCCCACACAGGGGGAAGACAGAGGGTCTAGCAGTCATATTGGGCTGGATGCAGTAGGCGAGGCACCACCAAGATCACAGGGTCTGAAATCAGCAGGCACTTTCGTGACATCAGTGAGCCAATTTCTAACACAGGAGACTGAAGGCCAAGTTCAGCAGTCTTCCTCAGCATGAGCCAAAGTGAATTCATTTATAAATTTGCAAAACTATTGTCCCAAAGAAAAAGTTCATCTTTCTGAAGGTCACATAGAAAGGCTACAAGGGAACCAGATTTTAGAAATCCTACTTCTGTGGAAGAAAGTCACGAGGAAATTGCTTGGAGAGTTTAAGGAACGTGTAGCTTTAAAATAAAGAAAGAAAAGATGGAAAAATAAGAGGAGTTCAGGGGTGAAGGGGCTCATTCTAGGCGAGCAGGCTGTGTCTGGTGGTAGGCAGCCGCTCAGTGCTGCACACTCCTTCCCCTGTTGCCAGGATCATTCGTATTGTGCTTTATCTGCACCACTTACAAAGGCAATTCAGCTGAAGTAACTCTTACTGACTCAGCTAGCTCCCACTTGATGTTCTCAGCTCACGGGCATGTGGAGTCTGCAGGAACCCCCTCCTCCAGAGAAGGCGCAGGGTCTCCACCTGACACATGTGTCCCCTGTCCCATCATTTCACCAGTGTCACGTGGCCTCCCTGCTTGCCTCTACACAGCATTGTTCCTGACGGGATCCCTTTTTGGGGGGGGAATCATTCTTGTCAGCCATCACCTCAGCATCAATGTCCTCTCACTTGCAATTTTACTTCTATATTCTTTGAAAGAGCATTTCAACAAATTCTCGATTTGAACATGTATGTTTTGTATTTATTGATTTTTATGTATCCTTCAGTGTATCCTATGCTCTGGCTTCTGCCTTTAGCTTGTCGTGAAACCTCTGAGTTTATCAATGACATCTAATCTCCCTTCGTGTTACCTCTTTTCCATTCTTCTCCACCCTTCTGTGACACATGTCACTACAGACACATCCGCATTGCCATGACATTCTGTCCTTCGTTTGGGATGCTTATTATGCCTTCCTGCTTCTCTGCTGCGTCGTGGACCCGTGTGTGCTCTGCCCGCCACTCCCAGCAGCCTCCCCCCTCTCTCTTCCCTTTGGAGCCCCTGCCTCCCACCTCAGCCGTCATTACTGGGCACCGACTCCCAAGAATTTATCTCCAACCTGACTTCCCCGTGCCCGCCTCTGGGCTCTGTAGCATGTTCCCCTGAATAATTACCATGCATGAAACCTCATTCCTCTCCCTCTTCCTCTCCTCAGCTGCATCCCCTGTGGATGCCCCCTCTCTCCTGGGCCCCCAGGCTCCATGGTTCAGAATCATCCATGATCCATTTCTCTATACACGGGAGGTTATCTGGCCATGTTGGGTCCAGCTCTAATGGAGTGAGATGAGCAATGATGGGCAGAGGACAAGGTAGAGACAGCAGGTATGTACCAGGCCAGGCTGCGATTGGGTGAGAATAAAGGGCAGTGCTCAGAAGAAGAGCGGATTATGGAGGGTTTCTGAAGGTAGAACAGATTGGGGAATATTTTTAAACACAGGTGGAGAAGAGGTCTGATAGAGAGGTTACAGTTTAAAGAAAGCGGAAGTCTCATTGCTAGTTTCCTCAGGATTCAGCAACTCACTATCTTTACATAGTAACATCTTATCAAGTGTTCTTTCAGTTAGAGAAACTCCAGGTTACACATCCCTTGGAAACTTATCCTATAAATTTTCTAGCAGTGGAAAACCATAGGCCAAGGTTATGCATGGCAGCGTTGTTTGGAATACCAAAAGATCAGTAAATATTGGTGTTTATTCCCATGTGGATTGGTGAAGTGAGCTGGTGCTCTTCTTTGTGTTTTGTCTAAATCTCCTTCTGGGCCATCGCACAAAGCCCAGCAGAATGTGTGAAGCAGAGGTGCAGTGTGACAAGTGTGCTCCTGTTACCGAACACAGTTCCTGTGCTCGATGGACAGTGACGCCAAGCAAGTGGAATGTCAGAGTTTGGAGCAGAGAAAGGTGTATTGCAGGGCCACGCAAGGAGATGGGTGGCTTGTGCCCAACAGAAGCCCAAACTCCCCAAAGGCTTTCAGCAAAACATTTTGAAAGGCCAGGTGAGGGGGTCGATGTTGGTTGTTGCAAACTTCTTGGCGCAGGAAAATCCTTTGTCCACGAAGGTCAGGTCGCGGTGTTCCTGTAACCTCCAACAAAAGAAACGTTGTTCTCTGTTCCACAACTTTTATCTCTATATGGATGAAAAGTGTTATCCCCTTAAAAGTCAGAGCCTTGAGAATGGGCTATCTTGCCTATTTCAGGCTAGAGGCAACATTCTTAACTCAAAGGGAAGGCAATAGAACACAGAGGTTAAAGTAAAGAAACATCCACTGTGGAGTGAAATTCGTTTTTCCCTATGATGACACTCCTTACAACGTGTCTGATCGCCATGCAGCTGGGACACTGTGTGCCCGAGCCTCCACTTTCCTTCCCACGAGTGTGGCTCTGATGGGCCCAGAGGTCTGAATGGGGAGGTAAGTAGGGGTGCCTTAGTCCTCTTTTAACTCCCAGCCAACTAGCTCTTAATCTGCGGGGATTAGGGAGCCCAGGGAGCCTGGGGCCTCCCTGAAATCATGTATAAAATGTGTTTGTGCACAGGCTTTTGTTCATATCAGATTAAATGCTCTGGGTCCAGCCTCTCCAGAATATTTTATCAACATTTCTAGTCTTTAGTTATTCCTGTGAATTGTAGCAGAACACACAGCTACAGTAATTTCAGCACGTATTAATTGTTAACTGTACCGAGTAAAAGTAAGCTTTCGAGGATTGGGGGAGACTGGTCGTTGAAAAGGTGTAAAAACATTCTGTGGAATACATCGAATTGAGAGCATTCGAGCCTGCACTATGAGTGTTACCAAATATTTTAATCAATAGTAGTTTGTTTCCCACTTGTGAGGTGCTAGGTTAAGTCTTTTGTTTGTTTCTCTGTTAATTTGTTTTTCTACCTAAGAAAACCTAACTTATCAAGTCTGTCTGTCTGAACAGGATCACAGGACAAAAAATTCAGGGCTGGTCCCAAGTACATTTTTAGATGGCAGAGCCTGTTTCTGTGGTTAATTGTAAAAGTTTCATAGACATCATTTCAGATGGCTTTGTGCTCTTCTACAAATACCCCTGCAGGCTAATGTGCTTCTACTTAGTGCACTAATGCATATAAATATTTATGCTTCCATGGCAAGTGTGGCAAGCTGCTTAAAAACCAAACAAACCAAACACCAGGGAACTGAAGGTTATTTTTTGTTTGTTGTTTTGGTTGTTTGTTTTTTTGTTTTTTGTTGTTTTTTTTTATAATGGACTAAAGTTGCCCCTTGCTGTCCAATCTGTAGAAATGCCCAGTGTATATAGTCTGAGCCTTCCCTACTGAAAGCCACAGTAACTAAGATACCAAGGTAAGTTAGACCCACATGTCTTTCTAATTATACTCTATTTACAATGAGTTATGTAGTTATATTTATACTCTGTCTCCAGAATTCCCAACCTCTGGTTGCAGAAAATAAGAAATTTGTAAATTATTTTAAATTGTGGGAGATGTAGAAAACAGTATCAGGCCATCCCTTGCTTTCTGTAGATCCAGATTATCCAGGAATAAAATGCCTTTAGGGACCCGGAGCGGAAATGCTCCTTGGCTCTCTCACGCTTGGTCAGGACCGAAACCCAGGGCGCCCTGAGCTGCTGCTCCCAGCACGGAGGCCCGGCTGCTCAGCACCGCGGGGGCATTGCCTGCTGCCCACTCGACCTCCTTTATTTTATATGGCATTGGACACATGGCAGAAAAAGAGAAATCTCTAAATTGGCAGAAGCCACCAGGTATGCAAAAACGGTGTTTTTTAATGTTGGTTTGGGTTGTTTGTTTTTCCTGTAGCAATCCCTGACAGAACAGGCCCAAACAAGTTTTGAGACTAAAATGTACCTTTTCTTCCACTGAGAGACCCCAGTAGCCAAACTAATAAACTCGTCCGTCTTTTCTATGAGCCTACAAAAATTCTGACTTGTCTTGGGCACGTAACTGAGTTCCAGGCTGTCTTAAGCCCAGCGAGTGCTCAAGAAATGTTCTAGGGACTAGAGTAGAAAACAGTGTGCAGCCAGGGTTTCATTAATTGTGCTTCGTGTGTGTTCTGTTTCTAATCCTTTCATAAAGATCCATTCTCTCCCACAGAATAAACCTACCTGTTGCTTGACTCCGAAATGCATTGGCTAGGCTTTACGACAAGCTAGTTTTATAACACCACATGCACAGTTACTGTCGTTGTTGTTTTTTAATACAAGCAGTGCACATTTTATTTCAAATTTACGTTACTTCAGGGAAGTAATTCCCTTGAGGTCCCGTGGTTAGGACTCGTGCTTTCACTGTCAAGGGCGTTGGGGGAGTAAGACCCCAGCGTATAGCCATGTTGCAGGGCCCAGAAAACCCCAAACCAAAAACCAAACACATTTCCCTTTCATCCCTGTCAAGGTGTGTGATGTTTGTTTATATAATTTCCCCAATCTTTGAAAACTTTTTTTCAAATCTACATTTACACACAAATAGTGTAGATTCATTTTCAGTTCTGTTAAATAAATAATTCGTGTTGCTTTGCAACTTGCTTTTCTCATGTAACAGTAAGACTTTGAATTACCACCATTTCCTTTTTTTTTTCTTTTGGTTTTTCCATTGCTGTATAATAACAGTGCAAAAAGCTTTCCAGAACCACGTAACTCTGTTGTAAGCATATCCAGGTTCATATTTTATTTCTATCCCTCACTTATTATGCTGATCACTATGTAAATAATTGTGTCTAATTTTTCGTGTATAAGTTTTATTTAAAGTGAATAAAGCCCAGTCACCAAGCATTTTTTGTGGTGCCTTTACACAGTCTAGTCTTGTTTCAAATTCCTTACAACTTTCAGGCAAAAATTAGGTTAAACTTTAGGCTGTATCTAGTGCACCTAATTCTGTTATTAGAATTGGTGTTGATGGGCGTTCCCTGGTGGCCTAGGGGTTAGGGTTCCGGGCTTTCACTGTGGTGACTGGGTTCAACCCCTGGTTGGGATCCCACAAGCCATGCAGCGTGGCCAAAAATAAAATTTTTGTGGTGATAACCAGTTTTCAGATGAATTAAATAAAAATATCCAGCACATTAATGATAAGACACAGTATTACAAATGAGTTCATAACATGGGGCTTTGGAAGACGTAGGACCAGTGGCTGCTGCTCTGTGTCTGAGAACAAGGAGCCTCCCCTCTCCCCAGAAAGAGGCATCTTCCAACTGACACCATGAAGGGGTGACAGGGGCTGTGGCTCAGCAGGGATGAGGGGAGAGAACCAAGTCAGCCAGTAAACGTGCCCCTGAAACTGACCCCTTCCCGACTCCGTCCTGTTCCAGACGCTCACACGCAGGGCGACCTCAGCTTAGATGGGCCCTGAACTGACTCTTAAAGCTTCAGACCCTTGTTGCTTCATCTTCCCAAACAATCCCCAAACTGTAAGGGATTGGCTAACTTTAGGGTAATGCCTGTAAATTAGTAAATGTTTTCCCAAAGATTGGAGAGATTTTTTTATTTAGTTTGATTACAAGTCTTTTAGAACTAATTTTATGGCCAATATCCTCTCTTTCCTTTGCTGCCATCCCCAACACAGCTTTTAACTCAGTTCACAAATAATTCACAGGAAACTGAGGTTGACATTGAAAAAGTTACGGTGTGCACATTTGGGGGCTTGTGCGTTTTCATTGTAGGTTTTAAAATACATTGGCTTTGGTCACTGGGTTCCTTAGAGGTTGGGTCCAGGCCTGAAAGCAGGTCCCAGTCCCCATCCCTGGATGCATCATACCTTGAGCTGCGGCCCATGTGGCTCAGCCTCTGTGGCCTGGGGAAAATTCTACTACACAGAACAGTATTTCTAGGAAGGCTTGCTGTTGCTATTATTTTAAACAAAATGTTTCTCTGAGGCCTTGTTTTGGCCCCTCTGGGTTCACACATCACAATGGCCAGTTCAAGTCCTCTGAGAGGGAAGAGGATCCTCACTCCGGAACGTGCTGGTTAATTCATACCCTCCCAGAAATAGCCACTGGTGAAGTTGTTCCAGGCAAAAATGAAAGCAAAATAATTTTTTAGAAAACAAAATCCGGTTCCCAAAATTTCTTTCAGCCTGGTAAAATCCAAGTTTGATTTTCAATATTTATTCTAGAAGCATATTTTTTTTTTTGAATACAAACATATAAGCTGAGAGGGTGGAACACTGCTACATGGAGTTGCTTTCTTTTACTGTTACTCTGTAGAACTGTTTTATTATGTCACTGATTTTGGCCACTCCCCCTGCTCTCCAGACTTTGTGGGCATGGGAACAATCTCTGCTTTGCACCTGTTCACATGAAGCCCTTATCTGAGGAGACACTTTTTTTAATTTTATACAGCAGGTTCTTCTTAGTTATCTATTTTATACATATTAGTGTATATATATGTCAATCCCAATCTCCCAGTTCATTCCACCACCATCCCCCCCATCCCGCTTTCCCCCGCTTGGTGTCCATACATTTGTTCTTACATCTGTGTCTCTATTTCTGCCTTGCAAACCGGTTCATCTGTACCATTTTTCTAGATTCCACATATATGCCTTAATATATGATTTTTTTTCTCTTTCTGACTTACTTGACTCTGTATGACAGTCTCTAGATCCATCCACATCTCTACAAATGACCCAATTACATTCCTTTATATGACTGAGTAATATTCCATTGTATATATGTACCACACCTTCTTTATCCATTCATCTGTCGATGGGCATTTAGGTTGCTTCCATGACCTGGCTATTGTCAATAGTGCTGCAATGAACATTGGGGGGCATGCTGAGGAGACATCTTTTGAAAACACCTCCTCTATAGCATGGAGAAAATTCAGAAGTTATATTTTCAAGAGTGCAGTAACTGAGCATAGAAATTATATTTTCATCATATGTTACTGACCCCTGATCCTTGAAACGTGGCAGAACTGAATAGCTTCATGGAGGTCATCTCCTCTTATTTCAAGAGCCTGTTTAGAAGGTGTCTGACTCTGTATCATTAAACCCCAGTGTGGTCTTTCTAAGAATCCTCCGGCTCCCTCACTGAGAAAGTCTTAGTGCAACTCACTCATATAAATGAGTTAATCTTCATCGTGAAAACCTTGAGCCTTGCGGGGCCCAGTGCGGGGGGCGTCATTGAGAACAGTAGCTGGAGCTGTCCCATCACTGTGAGCTTCCAGCACCTGGACGGCCACCCAGGCTGGGCACAGTGGTTTCTCCTCCTGGCCCACGAGGGTGTCCTTGCTGGATCCCAAATCTCTCCCACTCCCCCATCACAAGTTAGTTTCTCTGAAGGCAGATGTTGGGATGGATCTGGACAAGCAGGACTGTGTATTAAGTGTCAGCCTTTGTGGCAGGGCCGGGAGGAAGCAGGATCATGCAGATGGCAAAGTTGAGCTGTGATGCAGCCCTGGCGAAGCCTTGCCCAGACCCCGGGCGGGGGGGCTTCTGAAGCATGTGTGACCCTCACAGTTGCTCCAGGACCCGCACTGCACTTGGCCAGCCTGAGTGCAGTGGAGAACCAGCAGGTGAGAACGCACATATGGCAGGCGCTGGGGCTCCTCCAGCCACCACGATCCACCCGAACCTCCAGTCTGAGTGACACAGGCTTTAATTTGTACACCTCCCAACTCTCAGGGTTCTGCTCATGTGTGATGCTAAAGAAGTGGCCAGTGAACAGCTGATCACCCTACCCTGAGTTTACCGACACCAGCTGCCCGTCTGGGGGGCTGAGAGACCAGCCCGGGGAGGACGTGGCAGAGCTGCCACCACAGCCGCCTCCATAACATCTGAACTGCCTGGTCCCACCCCTCACGCTGGGCCGGCTTCCTCACCTCACCTCTTACTCTCACCTTTGCGCTTAACAAAATGAGGTCTCTATTTGAATTTCTTCTGGCGTTTCTCATTGGTCTGGAAGGTTATACAGTAACATTTCTAAAGCACTTGGACAGCTTTGACCAAATTATATTATTTTGCATGTTTGTCTACATTTAGTCCTTGTTCAGTCTGCCATCTTGAAACCAAATAGCAACTACTAAATTTCCCGGTGACCAATGTTTGAAAATCTGAGTGAAAATTAGTGACTTCTCATTGTAAAAATATAGAAGATTGAATGTATGGGAATATGCGCACTCAACTTATGTACATATTTAGTCCTGCTAATTGATTGTTTTGTGGGCTATGACTTAAACCAACTCACTGCCTGTGCTTAAGTGACAAACGATTAACAACCTGCAGTCAGTGCCAGCACCCACACTCGGGGAAAGTCAGAAGTGCCCTTAGCTGTCCTGCACATCCGACCATCTGGAGGGGAGGAAACTGAGAGCAGGGAAAGAGAAGAAATACCGGGAGGACGCTTCCTCACCCCCCACTCCAGACTGGACGCACAGGGTTGAAAAGCAGGTTGGCATGCACTCCCCTCACTAAGACTGTGCGGCTCATGCTGGTCTTGAGAACACACTTCATGCTTCACTTGAGGGATTCAGTTGTAGTGCCTTCACTGTGATTGCAGATTGGGTGTTCTCTGTCCGCCTCCCCCTCACATTTCACTTTGCCCTCAAGTCTTCATTTTTTCAGGCAAACAATGTGGCTCAGTGGGCAGAGCTGAGCACTCAGTAGGCAAAGGCTTGACTCCCAGGTGTAATATATATTCATATTATTATATTACTCATTTATATTTATTAACTTACTTTATTAGAACTATATTAACATAACATATACATAATATATAATATAGCAATATTAATATATTAATATTTATATTCCAATAATGTATGTTAATATTGATAATGTATAGGCTAATTTAGTTAGTGACATCACTGGCAAGAAGACTAATGAAGACTAAAGAAATCAGAAGAGCCCAGAACTTTGAAGATCTTTGAGGGAACTCCATGCCCATGATGTAAATAGAGAGAAGTATATGGAAGGTGTTGGCTGGGGCTGCCTGCACTGCTCCTTTTGACCTCTGTTACTGGGTCAAGAGTGAATCAGGGCACCCCAAGTGTGTGGGCAAAGCAGGAGCCCAGAGGCCAGGGCCCAGCCACCCTGGCCAAGTCCCTTCCTTCTTTCACCACATCGCAGTGCCCCAGTCCAACCGCGCCTCACCTCCTCATTTACACTCCTGTGATCAAATGTTATCACTTCTCCTACAGAACGAAGTGTACATGGTGCAGGAGAAATGGCACCTACCAAATGGTGACACACATCTTAAAGCTGGAGAGAGGGAGAGGGAGAAAGAGAGAAAGAGAGAGAGAGAGTGAGAGAGAGAGAGAGAGAAACACCAGTTTTATACTATAATATAAAATATAGGAAAATACAAATTGATGTTAAAACTGTTTATAACAACTTAGCTTTTTTTTAAATAAATTTATTTACTTATTTATTATTTATTGTGTCTTTGTTGCTGCATGTGGGCTTTCTCTAGTCGTGGTAAGCGGGGGCTACTCTTCGTTGCGGTGCGCGGGCTTCTCATTGTGGTGTCTTCTCTTGTTGTGGAGCGTGGGCTCCTCATTGCGGTGGCTTCTCTTGTTGCGGAGCACGGGCTCTAGGCACGCGAGCTTCAGTAGTTGCAGCATGTGGGCTCAGTAGTTGTGGCTCGTGGGCTCTAGAGCGCAGGCTCAGTAGTTGTGGTGCACGGGTTTAGTTGCTCCGTGGCATGTGGGATCTTCCTGGACCAGGGATCAAACCCGTGTCCCCTGCACTGGCAGGCAGATTCTTAACCACTGCGCCAGCAGGGAAGTCCCAACAACTTAGCTTTTATTTTCACCAATGCCTGCACTATACAATTTAGTAGTCATCTAAGTAATCTGGTTCTAAAATCATAACGTAGGCTTTTAATTTTGAAATAATACAGTTTTCTACATTACCAAAAATGTACCTTTGAAGACAATGTTCAAATCCTGCAGTGTCTTCTTAGCCAAAGCAGACCTTTTTAGCATCTTCAGAGACCCTGTCAGAATGTGCCCCGGAGGTTAGGGGGAGTTTCCTGGATCACAGTCAGCCTTTCCTCTGTTGCCAATCAGCGCGGGTGTTTATTGTAACTGCTGGTTCTGAGAGAGCTCTGTGAGTGGCTCTGGCACCTACAGACGCAGGAGCACTTTGTCACCATCAACATCTTTGGCAGGTGCAGCCGCAGCTTGTAAGCAGCCTTACATCCCGGCCAGAAAGCAGGCCAAGCCGCCCCGCTGTCCCTCTTCCCCCGCTGATTCCCCTCACCGGGATCAGAGTGCACTGGAGTCCCTTGTCCCCTCCTACCCTTCCCCACTCACAGGCACGGCCAGTCTCCTGGTTCTGGTTCTGGTTTGGGGAGGAAGGAGGTCCAGGCCCAGCCTGGGGGAGGCCCGCAGGGGGGACCCCATCTGCTCACACAGCCTGTGGACACGCCATGGAGGTTCGGGTGCATCGTGGTGGCTGGAGGAGCCTCAGCGCCTGCCATGTGCAGGTTCTCACGTGCTGAACAAAGACTCAGAATCCCTCCGGGCGCGGGGGTGGTCGAGGGGAAGGTGAGACTCGGATGGGCCAAGAGTGGAGGAGAGGGATTTCTAAGTTCCACAACGCAGACTAAACCCTTTCTGAGCTGGAAACATTGATGGCTCAGCACCGGCCCCACCAAGTGGAGGGATTGGTGGATGTCCTGAGCCGGGGTTTCTCAGGGAAATGCGAGGACATGGTGGGAGGAGGGGAGATGCCAGTGAGAGCCTGGGACCTGATGTCCACCCATCTGACCTCAGCGCGGGAGGTGCGGGTTATAATTGATTTTCCCCAAGTCAGAGCAGCTGCTTTCCCTGGGCCTGATGTTGACTCTTTATTATAATAGTGAGATACATGCAGAACAAGAGACCAAGACCTGCAGCAGAGTGTCCTCTAACCCCTTCATTCTCGATCTAGCATAGTGCTCGCTTATACCCAGCTGTGTGTCCCCACTACATACTCACTTCTCTCTCACCCAGAGCACATTTGTGGAGGCCCCACTGAGTTCCAGGCCTGTTCCAGACACTGAGGTGCAGCAGTGGGTGATGAAAAAGGAGGGAGTGCCCATTCTCATGCAGGCGACACACTTGTGGGGGAGACACAAAAAAATAAAATGGACACAACGTCCAATGGTGATATGTATCTTGGAGAAAAATAGTCAGGAAGGAAAGTTGAGCAAATTTCTGAGTGTGTTTAGTGAGCAAGCAATGGAGAGGGCAGAGTGTTCCAGGCTGAGAGAACAGCAAGTGCAAAGGCCCTGAGGTCACAGTGGGCTGCATGTTGAGTATCTTAGTTACTAGTGTGGATTCTTAGATTTCTCTTGAGTCTGCATTTTGCTTTTATTTGTATTCTTCGTTCCACTTTCTTAGCTTATTGACATAAAAACCTCACCACCAATCTGTTGAATTCAGCATATTCTATTCCAGTGATTCAAAGTGAAAACTTTGGTGACTTTGGGTCAACTCAGTGCATATTTATTGAGTGACTTCCCTGGGCCCAGCACTCTGTGAGGAGCTAGGAGGCTGTGGAATGATCTTGAGGGGTCTCCACCTTGATGACCCCAGTTCATGAACTTCCTCTGTGTCCTCAGTCTCCTTCCACTCCACCTCCTCCCATCTCATCTGGGTCATGAGTTCTGATCTTGACACTCTCTCACACTTTCATCTTCTATGTCCAGCTCCTTCCAGAAGTCTCTGCCCAAAGGTCCGCCAAGCTTCTCAAAGTCAGTGCAGCCCAAACTGAGTTGCATTTTTTTTTTTGGAAGTCCCTGTGGTAAGGAAAGCCACTAATGTGCCCCCCAGGCTCCAGGAATGGCTTTTGCCTCACCCCACCCCACCCCAGCCTCCCGCACCATGATCCCACTGCTGCAGGTCTCCCCACCATCCTCTCTTTCTTTTCAATCCTGGGATGCACACCAAACTTTCCCTCCTCGTAAAGGCCCCTCATGTGGCAGACAAATACACATGGGTCACCACATGTGGTCATTGCTGGTAAAGAGCAACCGGATCCCAGAGCAGAGGACAGACAAGTGTCCCTGAGCAGGTAGAACACAGGCCACTGTGGCAGCAAAGCCCATAAAGGGAGTGAGGCAGGCATCAGGCGGCAGCCTCTCCCCACTGTTCTCCCAGTGCACCCTGTGTTCTCAAGCCACCATCTTGGTGGGCTGCCGTCCTTGTGTAGTGCTAGGGGGATGCCCATTTATTCCTTCATTCCTTATTCATTCATCTTGTGTGTTTCCTGCTCAGTGCCACTTTGGCTAGAGGAGAACTCATCCTTGGAGACCCAGCTCAGATGTTGCCTCATCCATGAAGACATGCTGATGGCCACACATTCTTGCTGCCTTTGGCCCCACGTGGAACACCCTAGGGCTGTGATCATGATTTGATTACCTCTCCAGCCTGTGAACTCTGTGAGGACACTGGACCAGACTCAGAGAGGAGCTCGTAAATGTGTGATGATAGCTAAATGACTGAATAGTGAAAGGATTAAACACAGGCCATGTGTAAGTCAAGTTCACCGAAGGTCAGTTTCCTCCTCCTCCTCCTCCCTCATTCCAGGACCAAGAGCCCAAGGGGCGTTATCTCACCCTCACCTCATCTGCCACTTCAGTAGTCTGGAAGACTGTTGTCTTTCATTTCATTTTGTTTACACTTTGAAGACATTTCATGGCTGTACCTCTCAGTATTGAGAACCTTAAAGGCAGGAGCCCTTCTGTGGTGCCTGAGCGAGGAGAAGACATTATGGGAGCACAGGGTGTTGAGGAGGACGTGACCCGGTGTCTGGGCCCGTGGGCAGTGGGAAGTGGGGCAGCAGAAACAGAGGAAGTTTTCACCCCTCCCCCACCAGGACACATCCCTCCTTCTTTGCCCTTAACCAACCTGATTATGATTACCTGGGGTTCAATGTTTCTCCTTGATAGATTTACCAGTCACCAGACCTCAGTTCTAAGCCTTCTTCATGGCCTACATCAAGTCAATACTGCCTTTGTAGCCTCTGTTCCTAACTCTAGGTAAATCTGACAGTTATGTCGGCTGAGGTGGTGCCTGGCTGAGTTCCTGGCATCTCACTGTGAGATGCTCAGCTCTTGCTGTCCCCTGTCACTGCTGTCCCTGAAACCCCAGCTTGCAACATGGTGGTGGAATGTCTTGATAGAGGAATGTAAGAGTGAGTAGGAGAAGGGCAGGTGGTGTCAGGGCGGCATTGAAATATAGGGGGCAGGACTTTGCTCTTGGCTGGTCCTGACCTTTTGCAACTGGCCACACCCCCTGAGTGTGCACAGTCTCCTGGGAACTCCAAAGCCCCAGCCTGAGGGTGTGGTCCACAGAGAAGGGTGTGACAGAAGCAGCCCACCCACAGGAGCCTGGGGAGCCCAGGGCTCAGAGCACACTGGGGAGTGGAGCCTGGCTGGCAGTGTGCCCCCCTGGATGCCATCATTGACGGCCACACCACTCTGAGGATACATGGGTTGTACTTGATTGGGAGACTGTGGGTTCCGGGAGATCAGGCTTTTGCCACCTCTCTCTCCTTCCATCTCTCTCTCTATTTGTCACCCCTGCCCCCACCCCCTGCTCTCTTCTTTGGCCGCCAGCACGAGGCACCCATTGGTGGAGTCCTGGTCGGTGTGGGTGGTTTGTGGTGTTGTGAGAAAAGACAACAGGACTGTGCTCATGTCGCTGTGCTTGGTGGCAGCTGTAGGACGTTGGTGCAAGTTGAGGATCTGCAGGAAAACATGACGTAATACCATGGACCTGTGTGCATAAAATGGTTATGATGGAATGTGTATATTCTGTATCTTTCACATTTAAAAAAATGATAGAAAGTATCTGTGTACGTGTGTATATCTTAATGATCTAGAATGGCAAATTCTTATTTGTTTATTTATTTGTTTGTTTGTTTGTTTATTTATTTATTTTTGGCTGCTTTGGGTCTTCGTTGCTGTGTGCAGGCTTTCTCTAGTAGTGGCGAGCAGGGGTTACTCTTCATTGTGGTGCACGGGCTTCTCATTGCGGTGGCTTCTCTTGCTGCAGAGCATGGGCTCTAGGCTTGTGGGCTTCAGTAGTTGTGGCTCGCTGGTTCTAGAGTGCCGGCTAAGTAATTGTGGTGCATGGGCTTAGGTGCTCAGCACCATGTGGGATCTTCCCGGACCAGGGCTCGAACATGTGTCCCCTGCATTGGCAGGCGATTCTTAACAACTGCTTCACCAGGGAAGCCCTACAATGGCAAATTCTTAAGTGAAACCGAGGAATCAACCACAGGCTTAAACATGGATGAGCCTCAACAACATGACACTAAGTGTGAGAAGCCAGACAGAGATGTCCAGAATTGTGCAATTCCAATTACTTGAAATATACACAACAGGCAAATCCATAGACAAAAAGCACACAGGGGGTTGCTGAGGGCTAGTGGGGAGGAGGGGGAAGGGGAAGTGGTTGTAAAATGAGGTCTGGATTTCTTTCTGAGGTGATGGAATGTTCTCGATTAGTACTGATGACGGTTGTACAACTTTCTATGTCGACTCTAAATCACTGAATTGTACACTTATGAAAGGATGAATTTTATAATATGTGTATCTATCTCACTTTAAAAATCGTTATGAGTAAATGTAATTTTTATAAAAGAACATCAAAAACACATATAATCCTGAGTTGTTTGTTTATTGGTTGGTTCTCATTCTCACTCTACTAAGCTCTGTAGACATGAGGAAAGACTCCCAAGTGAGACAAGCACTATTTGTTCAGAGCTGGCGCTACAGATTGAGGGACACAGACACTGCCTCTCACGTTACACTGACTCATGCACACGCAGAAGTGCTTTCTGGTGGCAAAAAAGAAGGTTGTGATGTGAGGAAGCTGGAGGCGGAGGACAGGAAGAAGGGCAGCCCACATGACTGCCTCGGGCAACGTATTTGGCTTTCCTACATTCGGTTCTGAATGCAAAGGATGAAAAATGAGGAAGTTGTCAGTCACTGAGCAAGCACTGACCCTTGGGATCTGTTGCTGCACAGATTTGGGTCTGGCTTTCCAGGTTGCTTGCTGCAGGGGGTGGGACAGGACCTCGTGATTAGAGGGAGGAGTTCCCTGACTCCCAGTCGTATATAGAAAATTCTGTATTCTGGAAACCCTCTTTCAACATCTTCAAATATTCTGTGGATAAAGAAACTTTAGTCAGTGTTTTTAAAATTAACTGCAAACAATGGTAATACTTACACTAGTGTTGAGTAACAAAAACAATGGTAATTTTCATTACCAAAATCTCAGGATTTCTTATTTCATTAATGCCTACATTGTGGTGAGTCTACTGTGAGTCTTAAAGTGAAAGAAAAACAAAAAATCATTAACCCAATGCATATTTTTCGCTTCCCCAATATCGCTGCCAAGCCATCTGGTCGACCTTGCTGCAGGAGCCACCAGGTGAAGCTCCACTGGTGCGAAGCTCAGCGGGACGAATCCGGGGCGTGCAAGGGCGCAGGCGTACAGCCGCCGCCCTAACTCCTGGGGTCAATCCAGACCGCCATCCGTCGCGTTGCTCGGTCCGGTGTGTCCGCCCGCGGGTCCAGAGACCGTTCCCAGGATCCAGAGAGAGCTTATTCCCTGGGGGAGCCTCAGACAACCTCTCCCAACCAGGATTGCGCCCGGGCTCGGGGCTCCTCCCGACCACCAGCGGACGGCCCAGGCCGCGCCCCGTTTACCAAACGTTTGCTAGGGGTTCTGACCACTGAGACCCAGGTGGGACGGCCGCCGCGCCTGGAGCGTCCTCCTCACTTGCCCGCGAAACTCCGTGTCGTTTCCCGCGGTGAGGGGACCTGCGTGTGCTGTCGACACACAAGTGCTGCGCCGAGGCGAACAGGAGACTGGACGACGGGCGCTGCCAGTGTAGACGCAGCTTGACCTGCAGGGGAATTCCATCTACGGAACCCAGTGACCGCTTCGCGTGGAACCTGGAGAAACGAAAGTGGCCGCCGGGGAGCAGCCCCACTGCCGCGACGGCAGCTGGACGGACCCGGGCCCCCAAGGCGGCGAGGACGCACTGCAGGACGGCCTGTGGGTCGGGGCGTCATGGTCCCGTGGGAAGGAGGAAGGGGAGGGGCGCCATCGCCCTCCCAGTGCCTCCTCGTTTCGTCATCCGGCCCGGGCCCCACTCCGGCGAGAGACGTAAAAAATTGGTGAATAAGTTCGGCATCCAGCGGGGAGGCCGGGGAAAGTCAGGCGCCGTCCGAGTACATCCGTGTCGTTCCCCACCTCCCGATGACTCGGAAAAATTGAGAAAGTACGACCACCAGGACGTGGAGGACGACGTCGGGCACGGACACCGTGTCCTATAACCACGCTCAGTATTGCGGGCGGAGGGGCACCAGGGCATGCTGGTAGACCGCCAGGACCATCCCAACCACAGCCCCTAAGCGCAAGGCCGGCCTCACACCACATGAATCTGCTCGGCCAATCTCCAGCTACAGCAGGAAGCGCCCAAGCCTCAGTGCCACCGGGACAGTCGCCGCCAGCATCCCGCCTCCCGGAACTCTGCCTCGCGCCTGGCGGCCGAGTCTCAGCCCTCGCCAAAGTCGCCGAAGCTCCGGAGGGAAGGGACGATCTCAAAGCGGTCACTGTGTAGCGCCCGGCAACCGCTAGAACGTACCTGGGACGACCCCCGATCGCTGGCCGGCGAGGGTGCAGCGCGGGCCGCCCAAGCACCCGAGCTCGTCCCGGGGCGTCCGCCTCGGAGCTAGCTCCCGGCTCGGTACGACGCGGCGCGACCCCGGCAGCAGAGAGGAAGGGGGACGGAGCTGGGAAGATGTCGCCGCGAGGCTGCAGCGAAGGATCCCCGAGCACACGGGCGGGGCCCTGATCCTGTGGCGGACTTAGGGGTTTTGCGGGGACTCGGGTTGTGCGGAGTGAAAAACTGAAACCATGAGAGTACTCGGTAAAAACATGTATGAATAATTTTTATTGGTGATTTCATAGTGGAGTCCTTGTGAAGCATTTCTTTAAAAAGTCCAGAAGCCATCAAAGAAATGAATGGTAAACTTGACCACAAATTGATCTTTACATATTCCACAAGCAAAGTCAAATAACAAACGACTGTGTGGGGAACATTTGTGCAAATTACATGTGTAATAAGAATATTGATATCAGCATTACTTAATATAAAAACAGAGTATTTCAAAAACATAGCCATTAAGTGGAATTAGGTAAATAAATTCTAGTTAGTGCATCCCCACAATTCATTATTATCAGTTTGTATTTGAGTTACTGATTTTTTTTTAAATGAAGTAGATCTATAGGTACTGACTTAGATGTTGATAATGAACTATTCAATGAAAATAGCCATTTGTAGAAATTCCAGGGATGTTAAAAAAAAAAAAAAAAAAGCCAGCACCAACAACAGGATATGCATTTATCTTTTAAAGAATGTGAGTTGGAAAGGCTAAGGAATTAGAATAGCTAAAGCAATTCTGAAAAACAAGAATCAACTCTTCCCTATAGCCTGGTGTCTGGAGCCAGAAAGATGAGTGTTTTCAGAAACAAAGATAGACTGCACCTCCTGCTTTTCTACCCCATCCTACTACAGCTTCCAGGCAGGAGCTGGCATCCCAGCCCCTAAATGTCTCTGCTCCACCCAGGCCCAGATGCAAGTGGGGACCTTGTGTAAACTTGACTCTGCAGACCTGGGCTCCTCAGCCTGTTCCCTCATCCTGGGAGCCCCTAGATATTCACTCAGGTGCCCCAATCATCCCCAATAGGGGCTGCTGGCTCGATTCTGCACGGTTTCAGCCCTTCACTCCATGAGCCTTGAGTTGCTTTCCCAAGGGAAAGAATTCCCCTTGCACAGCAGATGCGAACCAAGGGGACAACTGAACTTTTGCACCTGGACTCATCATACACACTTTGTCCTCACATCTGGTGATGAACACCTGATGAGAGTGGAGATGATACAGGCAGCACCTCCTGACCCCAAGTTTAGTATAAAACTTGTCCAGTCATGCAAAGGGGTGGACATTGCCTCAAGGCTCTCTGACTTTTTAATGACAATATTCCTGAACTAATAATAAATAACATATAATAATATATAGCTTTTATTTATTGGGTTTTGTTATGTGAGAAGCACTTACCTATTAGATCATGTAATCACTCAACTCTCTCAAGAGGTTATGAAACTTATTCACACCTGAAAATTGTGAAGTTCAAAATGGGAAATAATTTGCCCACAATCAAAGCTGATTAGTGGCAGAACATGGATATTTCTTGCCTTGTATTGTCTGTAGATTTAATAAAAATTGGTGGAACAGAGGGTTTATTTATTAATTCCCAAGTACAAATATTATAATTGCTAATCCGGAACTCAGAACTTACATTCTGTCATAGAATGTGCTGGTTATTTCAAACCACTTATGTGATATTCCTTAATTATGAAAGCTATTGTGTATTCAGAGTGTGCACATCTCTGTGATGCATTTGAAAGACATATGCCAAGTCAGACCAGAGAAATATTGGACTTGACCTCAAGAAGGGTTTGAGCTTTTGATACACACAGCTGCCTTTTCCCACTGCAGTCACCCTCAACCATCACCTCTGGATATTCTTGGGGATGGAGAAGCCTGAACCAGAAAGTCCAGCATGTTTTTAGGAATCAGCCACCTTCAAGTTGTGGCTATAAACTTCATCGAAAGAGGGAGGCCCTGTCAGAACCAACTCAGAGGAACCTGCACAGGGATGTGATGCTGGAGAACAACAGTCATCTGTTCTCTGCGGGTGACACTGTCGGCATTTATTTATTTAATAAAAAATCATCCAGAGCAGCTTCCCCAGAGTTCACTCCCCTCCCCACCCTGACACATATACACTCATACAGCACTTACTAAAACCTGGACGAAATGATCTTGTTCATTTGTTTACTTCATCTTTGTCATGTCAAAAGAGAGTAGACTTTCAGAGAACTGTAGTATGTCTTTCTTGCGGCTCCATATCTAACACTCAGACCAGTGCTGGGCACTCACTGCATGGAGGCCTTAAATGGATAAATAAATGCATTAAATATTTTCCAAAAACCATTCTGCTGTGCAAACTCTGGTGGAGTTTAACCCTACAAAGTTACACAGAACAGATATTGTCCCTTTAAAATACAAGTCATAGGGTTGACATTGAGTTATACTATTGGATTTTTTAAAAATAAAGTTTAATCCACTATAGAACAATTGATTCATACTGGTCAGAGGAAAGGGGGTGAAAAAAAAGGATTCTGCAGTCTGTCAAAGTCCTGGGACCTAAGCATCAACAGACAGTTCCTTAACATCTGAAGCAAAGGTCAGCGTCCTTCTGCTCTGGGGAAGGGCCGGTGGTGCTGCCCATGCTCAGGACGCCCTTCCCCGTGCTGCTCTTTACGTTCACCTCGCTCCTCCTCCTGACGTGAACCTGAAGACCACACGCAGATCCCAAAGCAGGACTCCAACTCCATATACATTTTCCCACAAATGTTTTTTGCCTCTACAAGTAGATGTGATTTCCCAGCTGTAGCAGGAGAAGAGGTGTGGAGGAAGAAAGAGGATTCCCAGAGTCCCAGCTCTAGGTGGGCTCCAGGCTCCTGGGATTCTATGTGGAGAGGAGTCTGATCAGTGAGAGAACAGGACCTGTAATGTCAACTGCAGATTTCCTTGAGGAAGAAGTCTTCTGACATCTTGTAAGGCCAATGCAGAAATATCGCTCCGATAGTGTCCTAATTCTTTGAGCATATTAATCTCTATTCATCTAACTTTATGTACATTCCTTGGCTTCTGAGAAAGTGCTCTTTTTGTTACTATTATTCATGTAGCAACATTTGTTTGTCCCTCCCTTTTGTTGATTTACTGTGTCGTAATCTCCCCCACATCCCACCTTCATTTTATTTTTCAGTCATTTTACTCTTAAAAATAGTATACATCATCAGTGTTCTATATCATGTATCTAATTGTTGCTCTATTCCTCCATTTCACATCTTTTCTCTGTGTTAAAGCCAATACTTGACACATACTTACATTAGCCTTGTGAGCATTTGCAAAATTCTTTGTCCCCTAAGTCACTGTAGCTATTTCTTTTCTCCTTTTTTCAGACATGGAAGGTGACCTTAAAAAGCATGAAATGATACCCACACAACAAGCGTTCAAGAAGGACCCATTTATCTGCAGGTCAATGGTATGTTTCTTGGGGATGAACTCAGTCATCACATTAGAGACCTGGTAATGGGATAAATTAGGAGTTCATGACAATCTTCTGATGGAAAAAAAGCCTGAGCATAAATTCTGTCCCAGTAGAAAATTTTCAATACTTTAAATTTTGGAATAACATTTCCCTGAAGACAAACTGGAACTTCAGTTTCAATAAAAGGACAATTGCCTCAATGTAGCTCATGTATATAATGTGTGAAAAATAAAGAAGACTTAAAATTTAATCAGAAAGTTATGCAGGTGAGAGGCTACAAAATAGAAAATCAGTGTGAATTCAGCAAAGTAACACTGCATGTGAATAGAACAAACATGGGGAGTTTTTTAAAAAAAAGTCCACCAGTGAGAGAGCAGATTAGAGTCAGCACGTAGAGAAATGAGTACATGGACGTGCATGGGCATCTGTAGCAGCCTCTCCTTTCCTTGCACATAACAGACTTCACTCTGGAGGAGAGTCCATCAAATATTGCATGTGAGGAGATTTCACATGCAACAACGTGAACTCCACATGTATTTACTCAAACAGGAGAGAATCCTTATAAATGCTATAAATGTGAGAAAGAATTCAACTAGAGCCCTCACCTTTATATACACCAAAAATTCACACAGGAGAAAAATCCTATCCTTGTCACTAATCTGGAAGAGCCTTTGGCCAATATTCCTTTTTTAAGTATCAATAACATAAGGTGAATTATACTGTAGAGAAACCATAGAGATCCCACCAATGTGGGAAAGCTTCAGTCAATGCTCTAAACTTAGATGGCATGAGAGAACTCACCCTGGAGGGACCCCTACAAATGTTATGAAAGTGGGAAATAGCTCAGCTGGAGCTTTGCCTTTATACACATGAAAAATCACACTGGAGAGAAACGTAAAAACGTAGTGAATGTGGGAGACCCTTCATCAGAGGCCAACTTTCATTCACATATATGAGCTCAAATAGCAGAGAAGTCCTATGTCTGGAATAACTATGGAAGAACTTTCAGTTGAAACTTTGTTACTCCAAAGTCGTGGACTCATTCACACTGGAGAGGAAACCTTGTGAGTGTCATCCATGTTGCAAAACATAAGACAAAGCCATGACCTTAGACATCATGTGAGAAGTCACATCGGGAAGAAGCCCTATAAATATAATAAATGTGGAAGAACCCTTAGATGCTGCTCTCACATTTGTATGTACCAGAGAACTCAGGAAGAGACACCCTATATCTGCAATCAATGAGGTAGAGACTTCAGCTAGAATTTCTCTTTCTTAAACCACCAGGACACTCAAATGAAGAGAAACCCTAGACCTGTACTCATGGTGGAAGAGTCCTCAGTTGGAGCTCCAGCCTCAGCACACACAGAGAACTCAGAGTCAGCATTAATTCAATTAATCCTGTTACTTAAATTCTTTTTTTTTTAAATCAGTCATCAATTTTATACACATCAGTGTATACATGTCAATCCCAATCGCCCAATTCAGCACACCACCATCCCCACCCTACCGCGGTTTTCCCCCCTTGGTGTCCATACGTTTGTTCTCTACATCTGTGTCTCAACTTCTGCCCTGCACACCTGTTCATCTGTACCATTTTTCTAGGTTCCACATACATGCGTTAATATACGATATTTGTTTTTCTCTTTCTGACTTACTTCACTCTGTATGACAGTCTCTAGATCCATCCACGTCTCAACAAATGACTCAATTTTGTCCCTTTTTATGGCTGAGTAATATTCCATTGTATGTATGTACCACAACTTCTTTATCCATTCATCTGTCGATGGGCATTTAGGTTGCTTCCATGACCTGGCTATTGTAAATGGTGCTGCAATGAACATTGGGGTGCATGTGTCTTTTTGAATTACGGTTTTCTCTGGGTATATGCCCAGTAGTGGTATTGCTGGATCATATGGTAATTCTATTTTTAGTTTTTCAAGGAACCTCCATATTGTTCTCCATAGTGGCTGTATCAATTTACATTCCCACCAACAGTGCAAGAGGGTTCCCTTTTCTGCACACCCTCTCCAGCATTTGTTGTTTGTAGATTTTCTGATGATGCCCATTCTAACTGGTGTGAGGTGATACCTCATTGTAGTTTTGATTTGCATTTCTCTAATAATTAGGGACGTTGAGCATCTTTTAATGTGTTTCGTGGCCATTTGTATGTCTTCTTTGGAGAAGTGTCTATTTAGGTCTTCTGCCCATTTTTGGATTGGGTTGTTTCTTTCTTTAATATTGAGCTGAATGAGCTGTTTATATATTTTGGAGATAAATCCTTTGTCCGTTGATTCATTTGCAAATATTTTCTCCCATTCTGAGGGTTGTCTTTTCGTCTCGTTTATGGTTTCCTTTGCTGTGCAAAAGCTTTGAAGTTTCATTAGGTCCCATTTGTTTATTTTTGTTTTTATTTCCATTAGTCTAGGAGGTGGATCAAAAAAGATCTTGCTGTGATTTATGTCAAAGAGTGTTCTTCCTATGTTTTCCTCTAAGAGTTTTATAGTGTCTGGTCTTACATTTAGGTCTCGAATCTATTTTGAGTTTATTTTTGTGTATGGTGTTAGGGAGTATTCTAATTTCATTCTTTTACATGTAGCTGTCCAGTTTTCCAAGCACCACTTATTGAAGAGACTGTCTTTTCTCCATGTATATCTTTGCCTCCTTTGTCATAGATTAGTTGACCATAGGTGCTTGGGTTTATCTCTGGGCTTTCTATCTTGTTCCATCAATCTATGTTTCTGTTTTTGTGCCAGTACCATATTGTCTTGAGTACTGTAGCTTTGTAGTATAGTCTGAAGTCAGGGAGTCTGATTCCTCCAGCTCCGTTTTTTTCCCTCAAGACTGCTTTGGCTATTCGGGGTCTTTTGTGTCTCCATACAAATTTTAAGATGATTTGTTCTAGTTCTGTAAAAAATGCCATTGGTAATTTCATAGGAATTGCATTGAATCTGTAGATTGCTTTGGGTAGTATAGTCATTTTCACAATATTGATTCTTCCAATCCAAGAACATGGTATATCTCTCCATCTGTTGGTATCATCTTTAATTTCTTTCATCAGTGTCTTATAGTTTTCTGCATACAGGTCTTTTGTCTCCCTAGGTAGGTTTATTCCTAGGTATTTCATTCTTTTTGTTGCAATGGTAAATGGGAGTGTTTCCATAATTTCTCTTTCAGATTTTTCATCATTAGTGTATAGAAATGTAAGAGATTTCTGTGCATTAATTTTGTATCCTGCAACTTTACCAAATTCATTGATTAGCTCTAGTAGTTTTCTGGTGGCATTTTTAGGATTCTCTATGTATAGTATCATGTCATCTGCAAACAGTGACAGTTTTACTTCTTCTTTTCCAATTTGTATTCCTTTTATTTCTTTTTCTTCTGTGATTGCCATGGCTAGGACTTCCAAAACTATGTTGAATAATAGTGGTGAGAGTGGACATCCTTGTCTCGTTCCTGATCTTAGAGGAAATGCTTTCAGTTTTTCACCATTAAGAATGATGTTTGCTGTGGGTTTCTCATATATGGCCTTTATTATGTTGAGGTAGGTTCCCTCTATGCCCACTTTCTGGAGAGTTTTTATCATAAATGGGTGTTGAGTTTTGTCAAAAGCTTTTTCTGCATCTATTGAGATGATCACATGGTTTTTATTCTTCAATTTGTTAATATGGTGTATCACATTGATTGATTTGCATATATTGAAGAATCCTTGCATCCCTGGGATAAATCCCACTTGATTGTAGTGTATGATCCTTTTAATGTGTTGTTGGATTCTGTTTGCTAGTATTTTGTTGAGGATTTTTGCATCTATATTCATCAGTGATATTGGTCTGTAATTTTCTTTTTTTGTAGTATCTTTGTCTGGTTTTGGTATCAGGGTGATGGTGGCCTCATAGAATGAGTTTGGGAGTGTTCCTTCCTCTGTAATTTTTTGGAAGAGTTTGAGAAGGATGGGTGTTAGCTCTTCTCTAAATGTTTGATAGAATTCACCTGTGAAGCCATCTGTTCCTGGACTTTTGTTTGTTGGAAGATTTTTAATCACAGTTTCAATTTCATTACTTGTGATTGGTCTGTTCATATTTTCTGTTTCTTCCTGGTTCAGTCTTGGAAGGTTGTGTTTTTCTAAGAATTTGTCCATTTCTTCCAGGTTGTCCATTTTATTTGCATAGAGTTGCTTGTAGTAGTCTCTTAGGATGCTTTGTATTTCTGCAGTGTCTGTTGTAACTTCTCCTTTTTCATTTCTAATTTTATTGATTTGAGTCCTCTCTCTCTTTTTCTTGATGAGTCTGGCTAATAGCTTATCAATTTTGTTTATCTTCTCAAAGAACCAGCTTTTAGTTTTATTGATCTTTGCTATTGTTGTCTTTGTTTCTATTTCATTTATTTCCACTCTGATCTTTATGATTTCTTTCCTTCTGCTAACTTTGGGTTTTGTTTATTCTTCTTTCTCTAGTTCCTTTAGGTGTAAGGTTAGATTGTTTACTTGAGATGTTTCTTGTTTCTTGAGGTAGGCTTGTATAGCTATAAACTTCCCTCTTAGAACTGCTTTTGCTGTGTCCCATAGGTTTTGGATCATCGTGTTTTCATTGTCATTTGTCTCTAGGTATTTTTTGATTTCCTCTTTGATTTCTTCAGTGATCTCTTGGTTATTTAGTAGCGTATTGTTTAGCCTCCATGTGTTTGTGCTTTTCACGTTTATTTCCCTGTAATTGATTTCTAATCTCATAGCGTTGTGGTCAGAAAAGATGCTTGATATGATTTCAATTTTCTTAAATTTACTGAGGCTTGATTTGTGACCCAAGATGTGATCTATCCTGGAGAATGTTCCGTGCGCACTTGAGAAGAAAGTGTAATCTGCTGTTTTTGAATGGAATGTCCTATAAATATCAATTAAATCTATCTGGTCTATTGTGTCATTTAAAGCTTCTGTTTCCTTATTTATTTTCATTTTGGATGATCTTTCCATTGGTGTAAGTGAGGTGTTAAAGTGCCCCACTATTATTGTGTTACTGTCGATTTCCTCTTTTATAGCTGTTAGCAGTTGCCTTATGTATTGAGGTGCTCGTATTTTGGGTGCATATATATTTATAATTGTTATATCTTCTTCTTGGATTGATCCTTTGATCATTATGTAGTGTCCTTCCTTGTCTCTTGTAACATTCTTTATTTTAAAGTCTATTTTATCTGATATGAGTAGAGCTACTCCAGCTTTCTTTTGATTTCCATTTGCATGGAATATCTTTTTCCATCCCCTCACTTTCAGTCTGTATGTGTCCCTAGGTCTAAAGTGGGTCTTTTGTAGACAGCATATAGGTGGGTCTTGTTTTTGTATCCATTCAGCAAGCCTGTGTCTTTTGGTTGGAGCATTTAATCCATTCACGTTTAAGGTAATTATCGATATGTATGTTCCTATGACCATTTTCTTAATTGTTTTTGGTTTGTTTTTGTAGGTCCTTTTCTTCTCCTGTGTTTCCCACTTAGAGAAGTTCCTTTAGCATTTGTTGTAGAGCTGGTTTGGTGGTGCTGAATTCTCCTAGCTTTTGCTTGTCTGTAAAGCTTTTGATTTCTCCATCGTATCTGAATGAGATCCTTTCTGGGTAGAGTAATCTTGGCTGTAGTTTCTTCCCTTTCATCACTTTAAGTATATCATGCCACTCCCTTCTGGCTTGTAGAGTTTCTGCTGAGAAATCAGCTGTTAACCTTATGGGAGTTCCCTTGTATGTTATTTGTCATTTTTCCCTTGCTGCTTTCAATAATTTTTCTTTGTCTTTAATTTTTGCCAATTTGATTACTATGTGTCTCGGCGTGTTTCTCCTTGGGTTTATCCTGTATGGGACTCTCTGCGCTTCCTGGACTTGGGTGGCTATTTCCTTTCCCATGTTAGGGAAGTTTTCGACTATAATCTCTTCAAATATTTCTCTGGTCCTTTCTCTCTCTCTTCTCCTTCTGGGACTCCTATAATGCGAATGCTGTTGCGTTTAATGTTGTCCCAGAGGTCTCTTAGGCTGTCTTCATTTCTTTTCATTCTTTTTTCTTTAGTCTGTTCCGCAGCAGTGAATTCCATTCTGTAAGACCATTCTGTCTTCCAGGTCACTTATCCGTTCTTCTGCCTCAGTTATTCTGCTATTGATTCCTTCTAGTGTAGTTTTCATTTCAGTTATTGTACTGGTCATCTCTGTTTGTTTGTTCTTTAATTCTTCTAGGTCTTTGTTAATCATTTCTTGCATCTTCTCGATCTTTGCCTCCATTCTTATTCTGAGGTCCTGGATCATCTTCACTATCATTATTCTGAATTCTTTTTCTGGAAGATTGCCTATCTCCACTTCATTTAGTTGTTTTTCTGGGTTTTTTTCTTGTTCCTTCATCTGGTATATAGTCCTCTGCCTTTTCATCTAGTCTATCTTTCTGTGAATGTGGTTTTTGTTCCACAGGCTGCAGGATTGTAGTTTTTCTTGCTTCTGCTGTCTGCCCTCTGGTGGTTGAGGCTATCTAAGAGGCTTGATGGGGGGCTCTGTTGGTGGGTAGAGCTGACTGTTGCTGTGGCAGTCAGAGCTCAGTAAAACTTTAATCCACTTGACTGTTGATGGGTGGAGCTGGGTTCCCTCCCTGTTGGTTGTTTTGCCTGAGGCAACCCAACACTGGAGCCTACCTGGGCTCTTTGGTGGGGCCAATGACAGACTCTGGGAGGGCTCATGCAAAGGAGTACTTCCCAGAACTTCTGCTGCCAGTGTCCTTGTCCCCATGGTGAAACAGAGCCACCCCCCCACCTGCAGAAGACCTTCCAACACTAGCAGGTAGGTCTGGCTCAGTCTCCCGCAGGGTCACTGCTCCTTCCCTTGGGTCCCGATGCACACACAATTTTGTGTGCACCCTACAAGAGTGGGGTCTCTGTTTCCCCCAGTCCTGTCAAAGTCCTGCAATCAGTTCCCACTAGGCTTCAAAGTCTGATTCTCTATGAATTCCTCCTCCCGTTGTCGGACCCCCAGGTTGGGAAGCCTGACGTGGGACTCAGAACCTTCACTCCAGTGGGTGGACTCTGTGGTATAAGTGTTCGCCAGTCTGTGAGTCACCCACCCACCAGTTATGGGATTTGATTTTACTCTGATTGCGCCCCTCCTACCATCTCATTGTGGCTTCTCCTTTGTCTTTGGATGTGAGGTATCTTTTTGGTGAGTTCCAGTGTCTTCCTGTCGATGATTGTCCAGCAGCTAGTTGTGATTCTGGTGTTCTCAATAGATCAGCTCAACAAGAACTTCAGTTTTGTCTTACAGAAGGTGGGCAGATATGTCTTCAAGTCCTTTAGGGGTCAGAGAAGGCTGGTTTTGATGTAAGACGGTGGGAGAGAATGCCCACGGAGAAAGACTCAGGCCTGCCTCCACTTTTGAACATACATCCCACGAAGAAGCACGTTGCTCAGATATATCTCTGCAGAACACTAATTACCTCACCTTTCCCTACTTCCAGTCACCTTTCTCCAGGCCTAAGGCCACCCAGCTTCTTTATCCCGCAAATATCTCAAGCCTCTGGACTTCAAGGAGGGGGATCTAAGACTTGTTCTCCCGTTGCCTCTCTTGGCTGCTTTGTGAACAAACCCTTTCGTTGCTGCAAACCTCAGTGTCTCAGGGTTTGGCTTGCTGTGCATCAGATGCACAAACTTTGTTTGGTAAAGGAACAACAGTGTTCTTGTTGTGATTTTGATCAAAACATCTTTAATCTGGGAGTGGATTGGAGAGAGGTAGCTCTTAACTTCTCTTTTGGATTAGGCTGTGCCACTGATGTAGATTTACATTGAAGAAGTCTGAAATTCTGTATATGAAGATGTATAGTGGCTAGTTGAATTAGAATCTCTCCATATTACATTTTTTTAAATCCAAAAGTGAAACATATACCCTCCCAGAGTCTATGCACAAACAGTGCACTCCCCTGCTTGACATCCATGTAAGAGTCAGCCCCAGAGCCCCCAGTACCCAGTAGATCTGAGTGTCAGGTAGAGACCGGAAGGAAAGGAAGCCAGTGTTCTGGGTCCTGGTGGTGGTTATTGACAGACACCGTCAGAGGGATTCCCACTCAGAAGCTGTAGGCTGCCATGAGTGGGAAATAGTGAGAAGAGGTCTCATATGTGATGGTCAGAGAATTAGCCATAAGAGAGTGAGAAAAAGTGACATTTGCAGGTCTGAGCATTAACTGTGAAAGCGCCAAAAGGAAAGCGCTTGGAAAGGGCCATGGGGCAGGGGACAGTCTCAGAGCAACAGCAATGGTGTAGAAGCAGGAGGTCCCTCTGAAGGAGGTGATCTTTGGAGGCTTGCGGTAAAACACAGTATGCTGCGAAATATGAGGCTTGTGGAAACCAGTATAGTAAAAGGGAATCAGAAGACATATCAGGAAGAAAAAGGATCTGTACTCCGTAGCTGCACGTAACCATGGCAGCCATAGAGGGTGATCTCTAAATAACAATTGAAGTCACCACCCACATGCCTCTCACCACCTCCTCACTTATAAACGCCAAGATATGCGGGTGGGTGAGGCTGGGTTTAAAGTCAGGGGAGCAGCAATGACATATCAGGCATCCAAGTGGCTAATACAGTCTTCTGAAAGAGTCCAAAATATCTGATTTCTTTCCTGGATCTGTACATAAATGATACTTCTGGTAGAGTTGGCCTTGAACTTGTCTTTCACATGTCCACTCACCCATCCATAAGCTACAGTTCACACTATCTCTCAGGCCAGCAATGACAATTAAGGTGGAACTTATTCACAAAGTCCTCGGAGGTTCATGGAGTTGGAACAAAAAGACCCACGTGGTCATCCACTCTCATGATTCCATTCCTGCTCCTCCCGTTGTTGTTACTTGGGTCCCACACGAGCCAGACCACCTGCCTTAACGTGCACATGTGGGATGGAGGTCCTTTTCAGTTCATGGACGCTAGATATTTAATCATGGTTATAACAGGTATTCCAAATGTCATCTCAGGCACTGGGCTAGTTTGATTTCTTTTTTCAGAAAGTGGAGCATGGGCCAAGTGTACCTACCCCACTTATCCCTGACTTTTCTTCAATATCCATATTTTCTTTTAACAAAAAATGAAATCTAAAGAAAGAAGTTAAGATAGAGTACAGTACAGTGAAGCGACACCAAAGTACAGTGTCACAGGATGTAGGTATTTGCACTTGGATGAGTGTCACCACTGTCTTCTCTCAGCTAAAGACAGGCACTGGGCGATCTTCCTTCAATAACCTGATGCCTCTTGAGTGTCAAGTGTCCCCTCGTCTGTTTGCAGGGACATTGCAGGTGTTGTGCCGGGTTAATAAGGGATTGTCCACACAGGGCTGTCCCCACCGGCTCTGCAACATCTCAAGCACAAACCTGGACCCCCACATGACTCATATCTGGGGCTCCATCTCAGGCCCAATAACCCAGACGCCCCGGTTTAGATTAAAGACTAAACATAAAAATTGTTCCCATGACATCCTTCCCGAGTAAACTTGTGAGCCCATCCAGATGCATTCTGTCCCTTAGGTGACCCTCTCCCGCTCCCAAAGAGTGTGGAATACAATCATTTCTTCACCCCCACCCGCCCCCAGTTTTCTTAGTTTCCCAGAAGGGTCTGCTTCTTCCCAGCACAGAACCGCCCTCTCCCGTGTCTCTGTAAGAGAGCTCAGGCCTCAGCCATCAGTCCAGGCAGAACGTCCCTCCAGCGGAAGCACCTCAGGTGACCTGACAGGCCCAGAACACGAGCAGGTGCCACTAATGTGGGGAGAAACCCGTGGGCTCCCTCCCCGGCTACACTTCCTGCCAAGCCTCGCTCCCCCGAGAGTCATTATCCTGAATCCTGACGTCTGTGCACAGCAGCTGCCTGGAAGGGAAGAGGTGCCCAGAGGGGAGCAGAGCCCCATCCTGTCCCAGCAGCTCTCAGTTCTCGCTGTCACTTCCCACCACCAGCCATGGGCTCTCGTTCCAGCCTTCATATGGATCCCAGGCTCTCCTTCAGAGAATCCTTCTGCTGAGTCCTCAGCCGCAATTGGGCCTCACCTGCCACAGCTGGACTTCCCGTCCCCTCAGAAAACAGGTTCAGTTCTTTTAAAAGATTTGAGTTCAAAAAAATTGGGAATGACATTTTATTCCCTTTTTTCCCCTTCTTCCTCTATCTTGTGTCTGACTTTACAAACCATTGGAATGTTTACAACACTCCAGGTCGCTGAAAAGGGAGAATTTTCAGTTAGGGTTCAAAGAGGATGAGGGTAGGGATGGTCAGGGCTTCTGCTGGATGGTCCATGAGACACGAGCACAGCAGTTACCCAGGACCACAGGAAACCTCAAAGACCAGGACAGCCAATGTGCCCCTGAGCAGTGGTGGCCGGTGCTCAATCATTGGCAGCAGAGGGTCTACGGGTGTCAGTGGGGTTTCCTGATGCCCACACCCTGCTGATGAGGGATGATTTCTCTCCACGATGATTCTCATCCCCCATCGGTAAACCCACCCAGGCCCCCTCATCCCTGAAGCCACAAACCCTCCAAAATCAGCCCTCTGTCCACCCTCTTCTCCTCTCTCAGAATGAATCTTGTTTCCTCTCCTGAGACAGGGTGGTCTGTGTCATTCTCTGCATCTTCGCTCCTAGTGCTGGGCAGGTTATCACTGTGCTGCTCTTCTATCAGAGTGTCCCCATTCTTATTTTCTAGGGCCTTGTCTTCATTCAGTGAATTTCGCCTCTTCCAAATGAAAGGGATTGTTTTTCAAAACAACTATTTCCAGTCTGGACTTAAATAGCTTATTTTGAAAATATAAAAGCAGAACATCGGACACTTCTTCCTCTTTGCAATCTTGTGATAACAAACTAATTCTCTTTGAGGCAACATAGATGCCTCTTACTAACTAGAGAAAGGGTCATATTGAAGAAAATAATAAAAAAAAAAAGAGAAAATTATTTCATGATATCTCCCTATGTTTGTTTACAATCTAATACGTAAAAAACCAAAGGAGTCCCCAAAAAGGGTAATCTCCAAATGCAGCATTTTACTTTGGGAGAATAAGATCAAACACCCTAGAAAGTTTCCAGTATGCATCTCTTTGTAAATCATGCATTAAGCCAACAATGCAGGTAAACATGGTAATTCAGAAATGAGTAATAACTAAAGCTTGCTCAGATACTGTCAGCCAGGGGGAATTTTTGGATCCTGTGATGTTTGACTCAGTCCCTATAATCCTAAGTGTTATGGAGCTAGAAACTATCAACCTTCCATTTTTCATGGATGTAATACTGAAACCATGTCCCTTTCTGGGTTAACAGAAAGTAGTGACTAACAGAAATCCTTGAGCTTGTGTTACAGAGCAACAGATAAGGGAATAGTGTGTTGAAAACCTGCCTCTGCTGATTGAACTCACTTTAGTTATTTTCCCCTGTCTTTCTTTAATTCCATACACTCCAAGCTTCACGTAACCTAGGGAATATATAACAGAACACTTTAACCACCCCTGTAGATAACGCCTCCGACTATGGGTCACTATAGTAACAGGGAGGTTTAAGTTGTTTTCCAGGAACTTTGAGTTGGTTCTTGTTCAGTTCAATCCAAATTTGACTGGTTGGGACCCACCACCCCTAAAACTGGGTCTGCCCAGGGGTCTGATGACGGACCATTTGATGTCAGAGGGCCTAAACCTCCAATCTCAGAACATGCTGAGTGCCTCCATTTATGAACATGCATCTCATAGAATCCTGTGATCCAGATACACCTGGGAAGAACACTGGTGACCTCACCTTTCCCCCACCGCCAATCACCTTTCCTCAGGCCTAAGGCCGCCCTGTTTCTTTATCCTGTAAATATCCTGAGGCCCTCACCCTCAGGGAGGTGGATATGAGATTTGTTCTCCTATCTCCTCACTTGACTGCTTCATGAATAAACCCTTCTCTGTGGCAAACTTGGCGTCTCAGTGTTTGGCTTGCTGCGCATTAGGCAAGTGAACCTGGTTTGGCAAAAATATCTGTTTTTAAATTTCAGATTTACTGAGGTAGAATTGACATAAAATTGTAAGATATTCAAACTGTACCTCATGTTGATCTAAAATATGTATAAATGTGAAAAGATGCCCCCCGCCTAGTGAATTAACACATCCGTCTCCTCACATATTTATCTTTGTGTGTGTGTCAGAGAACATTTAGGTTTCACCCTCTTAGCAAATTTCAGTTACAAAAACAGCGTTATCAACTATAGTCACCGTGGTTTACATTAGATCCTCAGACCTTATCCATCTTATATTTGAATGCTTGTTCTCTTTTGTTAACCCCTCCCCCTTTACCCCAACTTGGAAATCACCATTCCTTTCTCTATTTCTATGAGTTTGGCTTCTCATGGCTGTAATATCTGAGGGATGTAAGCAAATACAAAGTTGCTTCCTCAAGGTCATCCCTCCAATTGTGCGTTATCTTCCATGTTATGTAAAAACACTCTCAACCAACAATGGATCAGGTCATGTCCCGAGAGGACTTACAGGGTGGAAAGCATTGTTTTGGGAATTGATGATGGGATTAATCAGTTTCACAACTTAGAGCAACCTAATTTGACATCACACAAAAATGGATTTGTTTATTGTTAGAAGGGTGATGTTAAACCAAACCCATACAACTGGTATATAAAACTAGTCACCAAGGGAAATTAGGTATTTCCAGGGACAGATGGGATATACTTTTGTAGGATAACATGGGTTTCTTTCGAGCCTGTGCTCAAAAAGACTAGCCTCCAGCCATGACCCTTCTGGTATAAACAGCCAAAGCAGCCAATCACCATGGTGATAAACATTCCAATTACAGCAACTATGGCTGCAAGGAAGCTCTGGTGACAATATTTATTTTTATAGTATAGGACTACACAAAACAGTGATGCCAGAACTGTGGTTTTATTTCGCCATGTTTGCTTTTAGTTATGTGGCTGAGATTTAATGAGAAAATTTGTATAGAATCAATCTTGAATAAATCAGGCAGCCTTGTTTAATCTTCTCATCTCTTGATCATTAGGACAAGACCAAAGTGAAAATCCTGCACACCGTGAAGTATATGGAACACTTAATAATCAATCCATCACAGAAGAAAACACTTTAAACCAGGAAGCACAATTGTGCAAGATCAACAACAGAAAGTAGTTTTAGCCAAGGATGGCTTTGTTTGAGACTACCAAGGATTCACCATCAGTACGTGGATGAGATTTTTTTTCTGATCTCTCCGGTGAGAATGTGATACCTCTTCCAAATGTCTGGCTGTTGTGCAAGAGGTGGGATCAACCTAGGCATGTCACTCATGCTGCTGAATGGGTGGAGGTCACCAATTTCAGAGAGCTTATGGGATGGAAGCAGGGACACTGCACTGCAATGAGAAGACAGAGAGAGAGTATGTGTATCAATGATGTGACTTATAGGTCAACCAGGAAGAGATTTTTGATCTCCCAGAAATGGAATCTTGAACCATCCAATTAGGAATCTCCTGATCAGGACTAGTTGGGTCATCAGCCCACAATGCCCCTCCCATCCCCTAAAAGAAAGGAACCTTGCAATTAGCAACCAGCCTGCTGCCTAGTGTAACTTTCTTGTCTCTGCTCCCTTCCACCTGTAAAACCTCTTGCCTTCTTTAGCTCTTGGAGCTCCTTTCTGTCTGCTAGACGGGATGGTGTCAGATTCAAGAATCACTGAATAAAGCCAATAGGATGTTTAACATTTATTCAGTTGAATTTTGTTTTTTAACACTTTGAAAAATTGTCAACTGATTTGCCAAGATATAGAGCATCAACTTACATAAGTAACAATATGTGTAAAAAAAGATCTGTAAAGGATCTACATGTTAAGTGTAAATTAATCCACTGAGGCACTTTTTCATCCATGAAGGGTCAGCACAGGTCCTGGGAAGAAACGGAGTGTGAACTTTGGCCTCGTGGGGAATGATGACAAAGACACAGGAAGCAGAGAGAAAAGCAATCCTGTGTTGACCACAAATTCCCAGAACACAGTCCTGCTTGAAAAAAAGAGGCTTTTATTTGGGGTTTGTTAGGACTGCAGCCCAGAAGACACACATCCAAGAAGCACTTGAACTGTTTTCCCGCAGACTACAAAATGGGGAAAGTTTATAAAGCCAAAAACCTGCAAGGTTACATATATTGTTTGTCAAGAAGTAGGATTGAAGTTGGCAAGAAGCAAGGGGCTTGTTAAGCAAGGATTGGTTTGGGTTCAAAAGAAATATATAGTTTTGAAGGAGGGTGATTTTGAAATTCCAGGGTTGCAACTGGCAGCTGCTGACAGACATTGTTTGGAAAATGGCTAGTGGTGTACTTGAGTTTGATACAGTTCCAAAAATTCAAGTTCTCAGTGATGCAGGGATGTATGTAAAACCACATGGACAATGACCATTGGTGGGGAACTCTGACCCCCAAGGAGACGGGAGGAACACCAGAGTAAACTGGTAGGACATACGGGGACTGAATGGGGAGGAGAAGTGGAAGCCAGACAAGATCAGCGCCCCTGAGGCTGTGGAGATCAGGAGAGGCAGGTGGGAGTGACTCCCCGGGAAGAGCAGGAGAGGAGTAGAGGGCGTTTGTTATAGTTTTTTCTCTCTTTTTCTTTTTTTTTCTTTTGCTGCCCCATGTGGCTTGCAGGATCTTGATTCTCGAGCCTGGGTTTGGGCAGAAACGCCTGCAATGTGAGGTCCAAGTCCAAACCACTGGACTAACAGAGAACCTCAGACCCCAGGGAATGTTCTTCAGAGTGAGATCTCACAGAGTTCCTCATTTAAGCAGCAAGACCCAGCTCTAGCCAATAGAATACAGACTACAGGGTTGGAAGACTCAGACCAAACCACCAGTATAACAGGAACACAATCCCAATAATAAAAAAGAAAAATAAAGACACAGCAAAGAACTATGTCAGAGTTGAAGGAGGAAGGTAAAAACCTACAAGACCAAATAAATGAAGAGGAAATAGGCACCCTACCGGAAAAATAATTTAGAGTAATGATAGTAAATATGATCCAGAATCTTGGAAATAGAATGAAAGCACGGATTGAGAAAATACAAAAAAAAATGTTTAACAAAGATCTAGAAGAAATAAAGAACAAACAAACGGAGATGAGCAACACAGTAACTGAAATGAAAAATACACTAGAAGGAATCAATAACTGAATAACAGAGGCAGAAGACAGAATAAGTGAGGTGGAAGGCAAAATGTTGGAAATAACTGTTGAGGAGCAGAATAAAGAAAAAAGAATGAAAAGAATTGAAGACAATCTCAGAGACATCTGGGACATCACTAATGCACCAACATTCGAATAATAGGGGTCCCAGAAGAAGAAGAGAAAAAGAAAGTATCTGAGAAAATATTTGAAGAGATTATAGTGGAAAACTTCCATAACATGGCAAAGGAAATAGTCACCCAAGTGCAGGAAACACAGACAGTTCCATATAGGATAAACCCAAGGAAAAACACACAAAGACACATATTAATCAAACTAACAAAAATTAAATTCAAAGAAAATCTATTAAAAGCAGCAAGGGAAAAAAAAAGTAACATACAAAGGAATCCCCATAAAGTTATCAGCTGATTTTTCGGTGGAAACTCGGCAGGCCAGAACAGAGTGGCAGCTTATACTTAAAGTGATGAAAGAGAAAAACCTACAACCAAGATTACTCTACCCAACAAGGATCTCATTCAGATTTGATGGAGAGGTCAGAAACGTTTCAAACAAATAAAAGCTAATGGAATTCAGCCCCACCAAACCAGCTTTACAACAGATGCTAAAGAAACTTCTCTAAGTGGGGAACACAAGAGAAGAAAAAGACCCACAAAAACAAACTCAAAACGATTAAGAAAATGGTAATAGGCACACACATATCAATAATAGCCTTGAATGTAAATGGATTAAATGCCCCAACCAAAAGATACAGACTGGCTGAATGGATACAAAAACAAGACCGATATATATGCTGTCTACAAGAGATCCACTTCAGACCTAGGGACACATACAGACTGAAAGTGAAGGGATGGAAAAAGGTATTCCATGCAAATGGAAATCAAAAGAAACCTGGAGTAGCAATACTTGTATCAGATAAAGTAGAGTTTAAAATAAAGACTATTACAAGAGATAAGGAGGGACACCATATAATGATCAAAGGATCAATCCAAAAAGAAGATATAACAACTATAAATGTTTATGCACCCAACATAGGAGCACCTCAATACATAAAGCAAATGGTAACAACCATGAAAGGAGAAATTGACAGTAACACAATAGTAGTAGGGGACTGTAACACCCCACTTACACCAATAGACAGATCATCCAAACAGAAGATAAATAAGGAAACACAAGCTTTAAATGACACAATAGACCAGGTAAACCTAATTGATATTTATAGAACATGCCACCCAAAAGTGGCAGAATACACTTTCGTCTCAAGTGCACACAGAACATTCTCTAGGATACATCACATCTTGGGTCATAAATCAGCCTCAGAAAATTTACAAAAATTGAAATCATATCAAGCACCTTTTCAGACCACAACACTATGAGATTGGAATTCAATTACAAGAAAAAAACTGGAAGAAACACACATACATGGAGGCTAAACAGTGCACTACTAAATAACCAAGAGATCACTGAAGAAATCAAACAAGAAATTAAAAAATACAGAGAAACAAATGACAGTGAAAACAAGCTGACCCAAAACCTATGGGACACAGCAAAATCCGTTCTAAGAGGGAAATTTATAGCCATTTAATCTCACCTCAATAAACAAGAAAAATCTCAAATAAACAAGCTAAACGTACACTTAAAATAACTAGAGAAAAAAGAACAAAGGAAACCCAAAGTCAGTAGAAGGAAAGAAATCATAAATATCAGAGCAGAAATAAATGAAATAGAAATGAAGAAAACAATAGCAAAGATCAATAAAACTAATAGCTGGTTCTTTGAGAAGATAAACAAAATTGATAAACCCTTAGCCAGACTCATCAAGATAAAAAGGGAGAGGACACAAATCACTAAAATTAGAAATGAAAAAGGAGAAATCACAACTGACACTGCAGAAATACAAAGGATTATAAGAGACTACCACAAACAACTATATGCCAATAACGTGGACAACCATGAAAAAATGGACAAATTCTTGGAAATGTACAATTTTCCAAGACTGAACCTGGAAGAATTAGAAAATATAAACAGATGTATCACAAGCAATGAAATTGAAACCGTAATTAAAAATCTTCCAACAAGCAAAAGCCCAGGACCAGCTGGCTTCATAGGCGAATTCTATCAAGCATTTAGAGAAGAGCTAACACCGGTCTTTCTCAACCTCTTCAAAAAAATTGCAGAGGGAGAAACACTCCCAAATTCATTCTATGAAGCCACCATCACCCTGATACCAAACACAACCAGAAAAAGATATCACAAAGAAAGAAAACTACATGCCAATATCACTGATAAACATAGATGCGAAAATCCTCAACAAAATACTAGCAAACAGAATCCAACAGCACATTAAATGTATCAGACACCATAATCAAGTGGGATTTGTCCCAGGTATGCAAGAATTCTTCAATATACACAAATCAATCAATGTGATACACCATATTAACAAATTGAAGAATAAAAACCATATGATCATCTCAATAGATGCAGAAAAAGCTTTTGACAAAATTCAACACCCATTTATGATAAAAACTCTCCAGAAAGTGGGCATAGAGGGAACCTACCTCAACATAATAAAGGCCATATATGACAAACCCACAGCAAACATCATTCTCAGTGGTGAAAAACTGAAAGCATTTCCTCTAAGATCAGGAACGAGACAAGGATGTCCACTCTCACCACTATTATTCAACATAGTTCTGGAAGTCCTAGCCATGGTAATCAGAGAAGAAAAAGAAATAAAAGGAATCCAAGTTGGAAAAGAAGAAGTAAAACTGTCACTATTTGCCTATGACATGACACTATACATACAAAATCCTAAGGATATCACCAGAAAACTACTAGAACTAATTGTTGAATTGCATAAGGTTGCAGGATACAGAATTAATGCACAGAAATCTCTGAAATTCCTATACACCAACAACAAAAAATCAGAAAGAGAAATTAAGGAAACACTCCCATTTACCATAGCAACAAAAAGAATAAAATACTAGGAATAAACCTGCCTAAGAAAGTGAAAGGCTTGTACTCAGAAAACTATAAAACACTGATGAAAGAAATCAAAGATGACATAAGCAGATGGAGAAATATACCATATTCTTGGATTGGAAGAATCAATATTGTGAAAATGACTATACTACCCAAAGCAATCTACAGATTCAATGCAATCCCTATGAAACTACCAATGGCATTCTTCACAGAATTAGAACAAAAAAACTTGCAATTCGTATGGAAAGAAAAAAGACCCTGCATAGCCAAAGCAACCTTGAGAAAGAAAAATGGAGCTGGAGGAATCATGCTCCCTGAACTCAAACTATACTACAAAGCTACAATAATCAAGACAGTATGGTACTTGCACAAAAACAGAAATATAGATCAATGGTACAGGATGTTACAGGTACCCACACACATATGGGCACCTAATTTGTGACAAAGGAGAGAAGAGCATACAATGGAGAAAAGACAGCCTCTTCAATAATTGGTGCTGGGGAAACTGGACAGCTACATGTAAAAGAATGAAATTAGAACACTCCCTAACAATATACACAAAAATTAACTCCAAATGGTTTAAAGACTTAAATGTAAGACCAGACACTATAAAACGCTCAGAGGAAAACATAGGAAAAACACTCTTTGACATAAACTACAGCAAGATCTTTTTTGACCCACCTCCTAGAGTAACAGAAATAAAAATAAACAAATGGGACTTAATTAAACTTAAAACTTTTGCACAGCAAAGGAAACCATAAACAAGACAAAAAGACAATCCTCAGAATGGGAGAAAATATTTGCAAATGAAGCAACAGACAAAGGATTAATCTCCAAAATATACAAACAGCTCATGGAGCTCAATATCAAAAAAACAAACAATGCAATTAAAAAATGGGCAGAAGACCTAAATAGACATTTAACCAAGGAAGACATACAGATGGCCAAGAGGCACATGAAAAGATGTTCAACATCACTAATTATTAGAGAAATGCAAATCAAAACTACAATGAGGTATCACCTCACGCCAATCAGAATGGCCATTATCAAAAAAGCTAGAAACAATAAATTCTGGAAAGGGTGTGGTGATAAGGGAACCCTTCCACACTGTTGGTGAGAATGTAAATTGATACAACCACTATGGAAAACAATATGGAGGTTCCTTAAAAAAATAAAAAGAGAACTACCATATGACCCAGCAATCCCACTACTGGGCATATACCCTGACAAAACCATAATTCAAAAAGAGACATGCACCACAATGTTCATTGCAGCGCAATTTACAATAGCCAGGACATGGAAGTAACCTAAATGTCCATCGACAGATGAATGCATAAGGAAGATGTGGCACACATATACAATGGAATATTACTCAGCCATAAAAAGAAGCGAAATTGAGTTATTTCTAGTGAGGTAGATGGACATAGAGTCTGTCATACAGAGTGAAGTAAGTCAGAAAGAGAAAAAAAAAAAACCGTATGCTAACGCATATATATGGAATCTATAAAAAACAAAAAAGGCACTGATGAACCTAGTTGCAGGGCAGGAATAAAGAGGTAGACAAAGAGAATGGACTTGATGACACAAGGTCAGAGGGTGAAGCTGGGACGAAGTGAGCGTAGCAACGACGTATTTACACTACCCAATGTAAAACAGTCGGCTGGAGGAAAGAAGTAACATAGCACACGGAGATCGGCTCGATGCTTTGTGATGACCTAGAGGGGTGAGATAAGGAGGATGGGAGGGAGGCTCAAGAGGGAGGGGATATGGGGACATGTGTATGTATATGGCTGATTCGCTTTGTTGTGCAACAGAAACTAACACAGAAATATGAAGCAAGTATACTCTAATAAAGATGTATTTAAAAAAAGATATGACTTTAAGAGTAATCACAGATATAATTTTCCAGGTATACTGAAAAAAACCAGAGTAGTGAAATTGCACTAAGGATGACGATAGCAACCAACTTCATTTTTATTTTATCTGCACATTTCACAAGAACTCTTATCCATGTGCATCACTGCTTTTTAAAAGAGAAGCTTCTTTCATTATAGGATCCTTTTTTTAAAATAAATAAATTTGTTTATTTTATTTATTTTAATAAGAAGAAAAATTTATTGATAGGAAACTATCAGGAGTTAATGAGTTCTAATTTACACTTGGGAGTAAAGCAAACCCTTAAAATGCTCACATTGATGAAATAATGAATACATAATTTAATATGCTTCTGAAAATTTAAGAAAAATAACCAACATGTAGAACTACATAATTTTCGGTTATTAAATACAAAAGCATTTTCATGCAACTTCCAGAGATTCTTGCATCTGGTATAACATTTCTTTCTTAAAAGTGCATTCTTGCATAATAAAAACACAAACAAAATACTTTTCTTTTCTTATGTATTTATGAATACATTTCATTTCAAATTTATCAATAATTTATATAGCTTATAGCCCATTTCAGGAAATGTATATATGCAATATTGTGTTACTTGGGGTGTTTTGGATTATCTAAAATTAAGTTAAGAGAAAATTAGGAGCCCAAAATAATGATTAAAATAGAGATCCTCTTGTACAGTATTCTTGAAAATGGTGTCCCATGGATGTTCAAATAAAACGGCAGATAAATGGAATTTTAAGGGACATGTGCAGCAGATTTTCTATTCTAATAAACACCATTATTGATTTTCAAAAGTTTATTTTCGGGATTTCCCTGGTGGCGCAGTGGTTGAGAATCTGCCTGCCAATGCAGGGGACACGGGTTGGGGCCCTGGTCTGGGAAGATCCCACATGCCACGGAGCAACTAGACCTGTGCGCCACACCTACTGAGCCTGCGCGTCTGGAGCCTGTGCTCTGAAACAAGAGAGGCCGTGACAGGGGCTTCCCTGGTGGCGCAGTGGTTGAGAATCTGCCTGCCAATGCAGGGGACACGGGTTCGAGCCCTGGTCTGGGAAGATCCCACAGGCCGCGTAGCAACTGGGTCCGTGAGCTACAACTGCTGAGCCTGCGCGTCTGGAGCCTGTGCTCCGCAACAAGAGAGGCCGCGACAGTGAGAGGCCCGCGCACCTCGATGAAGAGTGGTCCCCACTCGCCGCAACTAGAGAAAGCCCTCGCACAGAAACGAAGACCCAGCACAGCCATAAATAAATAAATAAATAAATTTTAAAAAAAAAGAGAGGCCGCGACAGTGAGAGGCCCGCGCACTGCGATGAAGAGTGGCCCCCGCTTGCCGCAACTAGAGAAAGCCCTCGCACAGAAACGAAGACCCAACACAGCCAAAAATAATAAATAAATAAATAAATAATTTAAACAAAAAAAAAGTTTATTTTCGAATGCAAACAATGAATTTCAAAAATACTTATTTCATGATACAGTAAACAGGAAACCTGGCTCTTAGGAAAAGAAATCTACCTTTACTCTCCTAAATCTTGCAGAGCAACTTTACAAAAGTTCAGAATTTTAGACAGTATTTTTAATAACCCAGCCTTTTTGAAAATATACAGCCTAATCAAGGATCCAGAATTGACAATGTTTTAAGTGTCAACTTTATTTTATAAAGTGCCCACTTTTCTTCGTAAACTAGTAGCAAAATTTTGGAATTATACAGTGTGTAAACCCTTATTTACATTTAATTTTTAATATGAGAAGTTTTATTTTGCAGGGTAATTTAATTTACTTATTAAGAAGTAGAAGTGTATGAAGGTAAGGACATAATATTATTTACATTTCAATCCTCCTAACAGTTCAAATTCTGAAATATTGGAAGTTCTCAGAAAATAGTTGTTAATAAATGAAAATTTGATTAACGACTGAATAAGGTGATTTAGATGATCTTTCTCCTGAATGACACATTTATGTGGTTGATTCCAGAGTCACATTTTCCCGTAAGATCACATGGATGCTATAGTCTCTCCTGTGTGTCTGTGTGTGTATGTTTTAATTCTTATTTTTAGCACCAGTCGAAGTCCTACAACTTGCTATTTCCATTGGACAGTCCATCATCAACAGCTTTCCAAGTCAACATCTTTCCACCTATAGATTTACCTCATTTAAAAATATCAATAACTAAAACACAAATTGATAATATTGCATTGTGTAGACATACTAAACTTTCCTTACCTGGTACCTCTTAACGGCTATGCTTTCTGAATGTCCTGTTTTTATATTAAGTAATTCTGATATCAGTAATCTTATTACACATGTATTTGCACAAATGTACCTCACACACCGGTTTCTTATCATTGGACTTTGCTTGTGGAATATGTAAAGATGAATTTGTGGTCAAGTTTATCGTTCATTTCTTTGATGGTTTCTGGACTTTTTAGAAAATGCTTGACAAGGACTCCAGTTTGAAACCACAGAATAAAAATCATTCATACATGTTTTCTACGAGTACTTTCATGGTTTCAGTTTTACAGTCCACGCAGCCCAAGTCCCCGCAAAATCCCTAAGTGCTCCCAGGAGCAGGGACCCGCCCGAGCGCTCTGGGCCGCTAGTACGCCCGCCCCACCGGGAATCGCGTGGGGAGCGCTTCTCCGCGGCAGCCTCCCGGCGACCTCTTCCCAGTCCCCCGCCCTCTTCTCCTGTTGCCGGGGTCGCTTCCCGCGGTGCCGATCCAGGAGCTAGCTCCGAGGCGGACGCCCAGGGACGAGCTCGGGCGTTTGGGCGGCCCGCGCTGTACCCTCGCCGGCCGGCAATCGGGATCCATCTCTCGGACTTTCCCACCGCTTGTCGGGCGCCAAGCGGCGGCCGCTTTGAGACCGTCCCTTCCATCCGGAGCTTCAGTGACCTTCGCGAGGGCTGAGAGTCAGCCGCCGAGCACGAGGTAGAGTTCCGGGAAGCCGACGACGCTAGCGGCGACGGTCCCGGTGGCGCCGAGGCGTGGGCGCTTCATGTTGTCGCCGGAGATTGGCCGAGCAGGTCTATAGCTTCTGAGGCTGGCGCTGAGCTCTGGAAGTGGTTGGGTATACTGGCCGGGTCGACCAGCACGCCGTGGTGCCTCTCGGGCCGCGGGGACGGCTCGGGCTGCTGTGTGTGACCATGAGAGGGTGTCCGTGCCCGGCGTCGTCCTCCGTGTGTCCCGGTGGTCGTACTTTCTCAACTTTTCCAACTCGCCTAGAGGTTGGGAACAACACGGATGTACGCAGACATCGTCCAGTTTTCAACGGCCTCCCCCTTGTATCCCTAACACCCAAATGTTCACGTTTCTCCCTGTAGTGGGGATTGGCCCGGTTGGCCGAAACGAGGAGGCCCTGGGAGGGCGACCCCGGGCCTCCCTGTCCTCCTTTCAACGGAGCCGCGACGCCCCAGCCCAGAGGCCACCCGGCGGGGCGTCCTCTCCGCCTTGGGCCCGGGTCGGTCCCAGTGCCGTCGCGGCGGTGGGGCTGCTCCCCGGGGGCCACTTTCATTTCTCCAGGTTCCACGCGAAGCGGCCACGTGGCTCCGCAGACCAGATCTCACGCAGGTCTGGCTGCGCCTACGCGGGGAGTGCCCGGCGTCCCCTCTTCTATTTGCCCGGGGTCGAGAAATGGGACGGATGGTGGACTGGGTCGAGCCGGGGTGTCAAGGTGGCGGCGGAGCCTTTTGTTGGTGTGTGACAGGGATCCTTCTATGTGAGGTTCACACCAGTGACGCTTCACCAGGTGGCTGCTGAGGCGAGGTCGACCAGATGGCCCGACGGCGATATTGCGAAGAACAAAAATAGAAGTAATGACTTTTTTTTGTTACAAGCTAGATTCACTATAATGTGGGCATTAGTTAAATGAGAAATCCTGATATTTATAGTAATGAAAATCACCATTGTTGGTGTTACTCAAAATTACAGTAATTATTACCATTGTTTGCAGTTAATTTTGAAAACAGTGATTCAAGTTTCTGTATGCACAGAGTAAGTGATTGAAGATGATGAAAGAGGGGTTTTGGAATGCAGAATTTTCTAAATCTTCCTGGAAGTCAGGGAACCTCTCCTCCAGCCACAAGGCCCTGCACTACACCCTGCAGCAACCAACGTGGAAAACCAGACCTCAACCTCGGCAGCAATAGGACTCAAGTGTCAGTGTTTGGTCAGTGATTCACAGCTTCCTCATTTTTCAACCTTTCCATTGAGAACCAAATGGGGGAAAGTTGTACAAATATCAATATGTTCCCTTAAGCAATCACGTGGGATGCCCATCCTCCTGTCAGCCTGCCTCCAGCTTCCCCACTTCACAAGCTGTGAGCAGGACATGCCTCCCTTGTTTTCCACCAGAAGGCGTCCCCACCCCTATGCCTGCCCTGAGTCTCAGCCAAATGTGACTGGTGGTGGCTGACTCCTGTGCTCTATAGACAATTTCTGAGTAAATACTGCTTGTTCTAATTTGCGGGTGAGGCGCCTTTGTTCATGTTTACAGAGTTTAGAGTGGGAACCAAATCAAGCAATGAGGATAATGTGTTTCCAATTATTTTTCAAAACTATTTTATTTATTAATCACCGGTTTTTAAGTTGAGATAGAAATCATATACCATAAAATTCTCTTTGAACACTCTACAGTTTAGTGATTTATTGTCTATTTACAAAGTTGTGCAACCATCATCACTATCTGCTCCAGAATATTTTATCTCCCTACAAAGACACCTAGTGCCCCTGAACCAGTCACTTCCTGTTCCCCTTCCCCATAGCCGTAGGCAACTAAATGTGTGCTTTTCATCCCTGTGGATTTGTTTTTTCTGTATATTTCAAGTACATGGTTTTGTACAACTGTGGCCTTTATGTCTCGCTTCTTATACAGTGTCATGTTTTTGAGGCTCATCCATGTTTTATTATGCGATTAATTCGTCTCTTTGGCCTCAGAACGTTCCTCTGTAAGTCCTTAAGATACACATACAGGGAATTCCCTGGTGGTCCAGTGGTTAGGACTCCACCACCCTCTCTCTGTCAAGGGCCCAGGTATGATCCCTGGTGGGGGAACTAAAATCCTACAAGCTGCGCAATGCGGCAAAAAGAAAAAATATATATACACACACACATACACACGTGCTACTATTGTTTTTAATGTGGAAAATAGAGTACCAAAATTGCTATTATAACCATTTTATGCACAGAGTTCCAGGGCCCCAAATTGCCCCACCAAACCAGAGCTGCCAGCAAGCACAGAGGACACCAGCCCAGCCGTGCTGCCCTTTCTCAGAACTCTCCACACCACCCACCCTTTCCAAGACTCCACCAATTTGTGCCACCACCCAGTGGCCAAAGAAGTGACCACCTGTGCAAGGGGAGGGGATAGCAGTGGCAATGGGAGACAGGGATGAAAGGAGAGAAAAGTGGCAAAGCCTACAGCACCGGGTATCCCAGTCGGTCTCACCACCAAGTACTAACCAGGCTCAACCCTGCTCAGCTTCTGAGCTCAGAAGCTGGCAGGTGACTTCATGGTGATGCGGACCTGGATGACGGCAGCCTAGACCAGGCACCCAATACCCCATTCTGTGCAGCCCTGCCATGCCACCTCCACTCCCCAGCCCATGTCAGAGCCCTGTGGCCCCAGCCTCCTGTGGGCAAACTGCTCCTGACACACCCTCAGCCATCTGGTGGCCAGGCCACCAGGCTGTGACTCTGACTTCCCAGGAGATTGTTTTCACTTAGGGTATGTGGTCAGTGGCAACAGGGCCTGAGCAGCTGGAAGTGACTGGAGGAAAGCCCAGTCTTCTGTAATTCAATGCTGCCCTGACACCGACTGACAGTGTCTCTCTGATGCCTTCATGGCTCCATCTGGATATTCCACACACAGCCGTGTTGCAGGCTGGGATTCCAGGGGCAGCACTAACAGGGCGGCAGCATCCCTCAGTGACCAACGCCAGGCACCCGGCCTCCACCACCTCTGGACGCTCATGTATGCAGCCTCGCTATCACATTCCTTAAGATTACAAACAGGGGATCCAAGGCACCGAAGACTTGTCCTAGGTCAGGCATAGGGCTTCGAACTAAAGTCTAGCGAACTCTAATGCTGTCCCCTAAGGCCACGCCATCTGCCAGGAGACACGTCCACTTCCAGGTAATCACAATCAGGCTAGTTCAGTACAAAGAGGGATAGGTATGTCACGGTGGGGACGGGGTGGAAACTTCCTCCTTCTCCTTCTGTTTCCCTACTTGCTGCTGCCCGGGGGGCCCAAGCCAATTCCTCCTCAATATCCTTTGTTCTTATATCGTCCTGTTTTGACTCAGACACCACAGGAGGATGCCTGCCTCTCAAGGTATAACTTTCTCAATTTTGATTAGTACAGCCATGAAATATTTTCAAAGTGTTAAAGTACACAAAAGATAAAAATCATCCAGGTCATTGAAGTTCTACATGAGGTGAGGGTGAAATAAGAACGGTTGGGCTCCTAGTCCTGGAAGGAGGGAAGGAGGAGGAAGAAAGAATTAAACTTAGGTGAACTTACTCTACACATGGCCTGTGTTTAAACCTTTAATCTATTCAGTTATTTAGTCCTCACAGTTTTTCAAGATCCTTTCTCTCTCTGGCCCATTGTCTTCACAGAGCTCACAGGCAGGAGAGTTACTCAAAGCATGATCACACCACTGGTTGGGGGGGTGTCCCAGAAGAGGCCAGAGGCAACCAGAAAAAAGGGCGTTGATCAAGAAGGGCTTCGTGGAGAAGGTGACATCTGAAGAGCTCTTCAAGGATGAGTTCTCATCTAGCCAAAGACTGGCATTGAGCATGACCCAAGTACAAGATCAATGAATGAGTGGATAGATACAGTAATATATGCCATCCCCCTAACAGAGACAAGGAGGCCTGGCCCGCTGAGGGTTTGCAAATTTGGAAACGGCTCAATGGGGGATCAGTGGGGAGGGGCTACAGCGTGATGCCTGCCTCACTCCCTTTATGGGTGTCTTGACACCACGATGCCCTGTGTTCTGCCTTTTCAGGGAGGCCTCGTCTGTCCTCTGTTCTGGGATACTGCCTGTCATTCCCAGAAACACCTGCCTGTGTGGCCTCAGTGATCCCATGTGTAATTGTGCTCATCTCAAGGGGACCTATTGACGAGAGAGAGGGTGGTGGGCAGCTCAAGATAGAAAGGTGGAAGGAGAAAATGACAGGGAGTGCTGCAACAAGGGGATCATGGGGTGGGATGCAAGGGGGGAGGATGGGGCAGAGGTCGAGTCTTAGAGCTTGAGAGTTGGGCCATCAGGGGGTTCCCTCACTGATAGGGATTCAGCAAGAGAAGACATGGGATAAACTCACTTTGGGACCTAGGACTTTAAGAAGCCTAGGGGAATTTCGGGCAGAGATGACAGGTGAGCTATGCCTAGGAAATGAAGGTGTGACAGAGGGTCAGGATCAGAGCTTTGACCCAGATGAGATGGGGAGGAAGTGGAGCGGAGGGGGCCTGAGGACAGTGAGGAAGTTTATTAACTACAGTCATCATGGGGGTTCAGTGAACAGCCTGCTAGTTGCTAACAGAGTGCTGAGCCCAAATTCACATGTTTCCACTTTGAATCTCTGGAGTAGAATTTGCTAAAATAAATCACTTGAGTTGAATTTACCAGATTGGTATGATCAACCTCAAGTTAATGAGCTAGGAAAATGAAATCAAGGCTTCCAAATAAAAGCAAAACAGACTGAGCACAAGACAAATATTCCAGCTAAATCTAAGACTCTCAAACATGCAGCCCATGGTGACTTCAGGGCCTTTGCACTTGCTATTCTCTCAGCCTAGAACACTGTGTCTTCTACATGTTAGCTCCCTAAATTTCTTCAGGAATTTTCAAAAGTTTACTTTACTTTTCGTTATGGTACATATCACCTCCTGATATTGTGTACCTCTATTTTTAAATCTGTTTTCCCCGTTAGCCTGTCACCTGCATGTGAATTGGGATCTCCCTCCACCTGTTTCACCCACTGTTGTGCTCTGGTGTCTGGACCAGGTCAGGCACACAGTAGGGCCTCAGTGAATGTGTGCCATGTGCTGGGTGAGTGAGCACTGAATGTATGGGGGGACAGCTGGGGTCACAGAGCATTGCCCTAGATCGAGAAAGAAGGGGTCAGAAGGACAATCTCCTGAAGGTCTTGGTATCTTGTTCTTCAGGAAATTTCTCACTGTTATTATAAACATGCAAAATTAGACCCAGGGAAAGCATCTGCTGTCCTGATTTGGGGACAGCCCTAAATACGCTATGCAGCTACTTCCCAGAGCTGAGGTCACATGGGTGGGTGTCAGGTCCAAGTGTTTCAGGGGCATTTCACATCCTCCCAATCTCTCCTCCCATTGATGTAAGAAACTCCATGTTCAGGGCACCTCTGATGACTACCTTCCACTTGATGGATGCTGGGCAGAAGTAGCAGCATTTCCAGCCCTGAAAGACCTCATTCCCCTCTCTAGAACTTAAAAAACTCTTTCCTCCACCCTCAGTCCATCCAAGCCACACCCATTCCTCACATCCTGCATTCCAAGAGAGTTTCTGCATCTTCATTCAGCAAATGAGCCCCCACTAGGTGTTAGGGGCTGGGGCTCATCCAGGGACACAAACCTCATGTGATGAGTCCATGGTACTCGTGTGTGGATAAACACCCCTCCTGTGGGCGGCTTCTGGGACCGCTGGGAGCCTCCTATCTTTCTGTGGTCTCAGATTATGAACCCTGCAAAGCTGAGTCCTGATTGTGCTAACTCCTACCCACCAGTCCCCTCACTCTGAACGTCACAGAGATGCTCTTGTGTATTAGACAAAGCTCAGATCCTCCTTAGACTCGCAAGGTCCTTAGGAACACAGCGCCAATGAAACAGCAATCTTGTCCCTGGATGGTCTCTACCAACCCCATTCTCCTCTGCTTCCCATTGTCCAATGGCCATAAAAAGTTGTTTTATATGTTTTGCCCAGTTTCTCATTGTTTATAGTGAAGACAAGTCCCACACCATTTCCTCCTTCATGGAAGGTTCTGGAATTGTCTTTTATCATATGCTTCACCTTCTGGACTCCGAGAGCTCAGGTAGACTGTATTGGACCCTGGCATCTGTTGCCCAGTTGTAACATTCATCACAGAATCTTCGTGGTGGTTTATCTGAAAAAGGCAGCCACCTTCAATTCCTTCCTTCCTTATACAAAACAAGGCACCCCACCCCGAGGAGACAAGTGGTCTGTTTCTCCCAACTTCTACATCTAGCCTGGCCTGTGACTGCTTTGACCCGTAGAGAATTGTAGAGGAGACTCTGGGCCAGTCCTGAACTGGCCTTATAAGAGATCTGGTCACTGCCCCTTTCTATACTCAAACTGCTGCTGATACACTGTGGTCCCTGGAAACACAGGCTCTGCTGGGAAGACACCAAGCCACGTGTGGAGGTCACTAGCACACTCTGGCCCACAGCACAGGTGACCCCCAGCCAGCCCTGTGTGTGGTCTGCTGGAGCCTCTCGGTGACGCCACCCCCGCTGCCCTCCAACTGCAGCAGCACGAGGAGCTCTAAGCAAGAAGCATGCAATTAAGCACAGACAGCCCACAGAACTAGCAGAGATAATAATAAATTATATTTCAAACCACAACGTTTTGTCATAGTTTCTTACATAGCAGTAATAAACCCGACTGATTCTAGGACAATCTCTTAAAGCAAAATATAACCTTAAAATAAACTATAAGCTCCATTAAAAAAAAAAAAGGAAAATAAAATTCGACTGAGTAAAATTTTTAAATCACTGGCTTTATTTGAAGATCTATGAATGGCGCAGCATCCAATTTAGGGTATAGAAAGACCTCTGAGGAGTTGCACAAAATGAAAGATGCTTATAGGCAGAAGGGAGCTGAAACAAGGAAGTTGTACTGGGCAACGAATCCTGTGGGTTTTCGCAAGGTTTCCTTGCATTAGGGGATGGCAGGTGTCTCCCAGGCAGAAGACTTAGCTAGTGCTGATCAGAGGATTCCTGATACACTGGATTAAGATTCCGTTTCTGGAGGAGCCAAAACTGCATTTAAGTCACAGTTTGATGACATTGTTCTTACTAAGCCACTCCTTTGGGGCTGTTGTCTTGATTTTAACTGTCCCCTGAGGGCAGCAAGGAGGTTCATCATTGTTGGGTCCTTGTGTTAAGCACAGTGAGTGGCATATTCATTCCTCAAATTGTTGATCCAGCATCTGCTGTGTGCCAGGCCTGTGCTGGGGGAAGGGATTCCCAATCCTGAGGAGACAGAGACTCACTCAACAAGGAAATCACAAAAAGGCGCGTTCCGGGCTGTGATAGGAGCTGCTCATTCAGTGTTTATGGAGTCTCTACCTCGGCCTCCACACTGACCTGGGCTGTAGGCAGCGCAGAGAATAAAACATACAAAAACAAGAATAATTTTGAAAGAAACAACCCTGCTGCTCCCATGGAGCTGACGCTTTGGAGGGGGACAGACAGTAAGCAGAACAGCGTGTAGAAGGGTCGGCACTGTTCAGGGAAGGGCAGGCCTCAGGGGAAACAGGAGAGCGGGGCGGGGGAGGGGCTGGGGTGGCAGAGAGAGGGCACAGCGGTGGCAGAGGAGCTCGCAGGCCTGGGACCCCGTGAGGACAGTTCCTCCGGGTGGGGCAGCCACAGTGGGTGCTGACAGGGCCGGCACTGGGTGCTGTGCAGGAATGAGGTGGTTGATGACTGGGAGACCTGGGCGGGGGTGGCTGTCACTGCAGATGCACAGGCAGGGGACGTGTCTTTGAGGAGGTGACGCTTCAGCTGCGCCCTAGTGTGGACCAAGTTTCTAGGTTCTGTAAACCTGACGCTTTAACATCGCCTCACGTGCACATGCCGGGCTCGCCTTGTTCTAGACAACCCTGTGCCAGGCCCGGGTCCCCTGGTCCCTCCTCCACCGCCTCCCTGGATTCAGACCTGCTCCCAGTCTTGTTTTTCAAATGCAAACCAATCCATCCAGAGCCCTCACCATCCACCTCTCTGTGGCTCTCCCGCTGGGGGCCACTGTCTCCCTTCCCTCATCACCCAGACACCAGGGACAGCCCCTGACATCCTACAGGCTAGTCAGTCCTGAATCTGCTCACCTCCTCACTGTTCCTTCCTGGGGAATCACAGAAAAAGCATTTGTTCCGAATTCCCCTCCCTCCCTCTGCCTGCTGACCAATGTGCGGCCTGTCCCCTCCTCTTGGGAGCTGCAAGTAACCAACCATCTTTTCAGTGACAGTCGTCTAGTGATCCGTTGGCCTTACTTTACCTCAAATTCCCTATTAATAAACTATATTTTAAACCAGTCCCGAAAGAAAAGACTCTCTGTAGATAATTAAGCATGAACAAATAAAGAACAAATGAACTATGAAACTTTTTACAATGTTCTCAATCACTTTCATATTTTATTATATATTAGGCTGTCTTTTCAACATAAAATTGTGAGGTCCATAAAGCTGGAGAGTATATGAGAAGTTACATGGACAAGACCAGACACCTGGGAAGTCCCATACACCTGCACTTGAATGGGGAGCTCAGGCCAAGGCTTGAGTTGAGTCCTGCTTCGTGGGTGGATGACGCAATTGGAATTTTTTGGTTTTCCAAATTAGGCTCTTAAATGTATTCGTTTAGCACAGGACTTAGTTCTAAACTCATCTTGCCAGCAACATTCAAGTTACAACAGACGTAAGATGGTCTGTGCCCTGAGTTATTTATTTAGAATCTGCACGTATCAGCAGGGAAACAGCTCAGCATGTTTCAAAACAAACTATGTGTTTAGGAGAGCTCCGGGGTGCACGCTCTGTGGGAAAGAACAAGACCGTATCCCCGGAAAATATTAGCTCCAGATTCCTTGTGTTGGGAGCAACCACCTTCACACAGTAGATTTCCGGAGAAGCGCCTGGAGACGATATTGCATTGTTGCTGAGCTTGGCTGTCCCCCCACCACCCATGAAAGGGAGAGCTGAAAGTATCAGACAGCTGTGGTCCTTGGAGCAGCCTGACCCATGGGAAGTGCAGAGAGGAGCCCATTCCAGGATTCCTGTGTTGCTTAGAGTAGAGTTGCTGCAACACACCGCCCACCCCACCCCACCACGTAAATATGCCAAACAGAAGTTTACATCTCTCTCACATTCTGATCTGGAGGCAGGCAGTCCAGGGCTGCTCTCGCAAGGCTACTTCAGGAAGCTTCTCTGTCATCCCTGATGCTCTGTCATCCTAGGGGAGTTGGCCTCCTCCGGGGTGGACGTGGGGCAGGATGGAGCTACAGTTTCAGTGTTTACATTCGTGAAGTAGGACAGAAGGAGAAGGAGAAAGTAAGGCCTGCCTCTCCCGTGTAGGAAATATCCTAGAAGTTGCACAAATTTCTTTCCTTCCATCTTGGAGGGAGAGCTTAGTCTCACAAAAAACCCAGCGGCACAGGAGGCCGGGAACGTCTGTAGTCTTGGACAGCCCTGCGCTCAGTTAAATATCGAGTGTTCAGTTGCTCTCGGAGAGAAGTGGGCCAGGCTGTTGGGAGCCAAATGGATGTTTCTGCCCCCCCACCCCACACACAGTTTTCACTGTTTTCTCTCATCACCCACCAACTCCCTAACAGAGTTCATGTTTTATGAGAGTTTTTCCAGACAAATCACATTAATTCATATTTCAGGACCCAGATGAAAATCATCACCCTACGGGTGCTTTTCATTAGACTCACTGGCAAATTGCTGGTGGAACTCCGTTACTAACAGTGTCTCTGGCTACAGTAGGTGACAGGGCAGGGTAGTGGGAGAACAATAGTAAAGTACAAAGTGGGTGCAACAGGGTGACAGGCAGAGGCTTCAAACACCAGGAGGAAAATAAACTCAGGCACGCTCTTGTATTCAACCCCCAAAATAATTTTGTAGGGAAGAAACAGCTACAATTAAGTAAAATCATATCTAAACACTTAAAATTATCCTCCTTAGAATTTCCCATTAGTCAGAATCTCCATAAGCACTTCATCCAGATGTGAAAGTAACTTTGTTTATTTATTTACTTTTTTGTATATCTAACTAGCAAGGTGTCAGTAAAAAACTGCAAAGGTAAAGGTGGTGAGGATGCAGTGAGACCAGCACTCTTAGATGCTGGATTGGAAAAATGTAGATGGTACCATTTATTTCTGGAGCATCATTTGGTAATATGCATTAAAAATTGTAAAATATTTATGGTGTTTGAGCTAGTAATTCTACTTCTGGGAATTCATATAAAGAAAATAATCAGAGATGCTGACAAAGATTTAGGTACAAGTGTTTACAAAATAAATGGAAAGATATTCCATGTTCATAGATTGGAAGAATTATTGTTGACAACATTTCCATTCTCCCCAAGGCAATCTACATACAGATTTAATGTAATTAAAATAATTAATGTAATGTATCAAATTTCCAATGGCATTATTCAGAAAAATAGAAAATAAATCTTAAGATTTGTGTGGAACCACAGAGGACTCTGAATAGCTAAAGCAATCCTGAGAAAGAAGAACAAAGTTGAAGGGATCACACTTCTTGCTTTCAAATTACAATGCAAAGCTATAGTCATCAAAACAGTATAATACTTGCATCAACATAGACATACAGACCAATGGAACAGAATGGAGAGCTCTAAAATAAACCCCTGCATGTACAGTCAACCAATGTCTGACAACAGGGCCAAGAATACTCAATGGGAAAGAATAGTGTCTTCAATAAATTGTGTTTGAAAAACTGGCAGCCACATGCAAGTGTATAAAACTGGATCTGTATTTTATACCACTCATAAAAATCAACTGAAAGTGGATTGAAGAAAAATGTAAGATCTGGAACATAAAACTCCTACAAGAAAGTATAGGGGACTGGCTCCTTCACAGCAGTCTTGGCAATGTTTTTTTTTTTTTTTTTTTTTTTTTGCATTTGACACCAGAAACAAAGCCAACAAAAGCTAAAAGAAACAGGTAGTTGTACATAAAATTAAAAGTTTTCTACACTGCAAGGGAAACCATCAACATAGTGAAAAGGCACACTATGTAATGGGAGAAAGTATTTGCAAATATCTAATAAGGGGTTAATATGCCGATTGTATAAAATCCTACACAAGTCAATAGCAAAACAACAATAACAAAAAGAGAAACAATTTAGTTAAAAAGAGAGCAGAAGAACTGGATAGATATTTTTCCAAAGAAGACATGCAAATGGGCAACAATACACGAAAAGATGTTCAACATCAGTAATCAGCAGGGAAATAAAAATCAAAGCCACAGTGAGATATCACCTCACAGCCGTTGGGTTGACTGCCCTCAAAAGCACAAAAGAATGAGTGTTAGCTAAGATGTGGAGAAAAGGAAATCCTTGTGCACTTGTAGGTGGGAATGTAAATTGGTGCAGCCACTATGGAAAACAGTATGAAGTTTTTGTGTTTTTTTTTTCACAAAGCATATGAGGGAGGCAGTGGTTTTAAATTTATTTATTTATTTATTTTTGGCTGTGTTGGGTCTTCGTTTCTGTGCGAGGGCTTTCTCTACTTGTGGCAAGCGGGGGCCACTCTTCATCGTGGTACGTGGGCCTCTCACTATCGCGGCCTCTCTTGTTGTGGAGCACAGGCTCCAGATGCGCAGGCTCAGTAGTTGTGGCTTACGGGCCTAGTTGCTCTGCGGCATGTGGGACCTTCCCAGACCAGGGCTCGAACCCGTGTCCCCTGCATTGGCAGGCAGATTCTCAACCACTGCACCACCAGGGAAGCCCAGTATGAAGGTTCTTGATTATACCACAATAAATCTGAAAAAAATCGATTTTAAAATGAAAAGCAAGAACAAGGAAACCAAAACCACAGGGCTTGTGGGGAAACGGGTTTAGGGCCCAATACTCAAAAACTCTCATTGGTACATTAAAAAATAAGACCCTGCTAGGGACTGAATATTTCTGTCCCCTCAAAATTAATATTTTGAAGACCAATTCCCAATGTGATGTTATTTGGAAGTTATGTGATGTTACTTCAGGAAGTAATTAAGTCAGGAGGGTGGAGCTCTCATCAATGGGATTAGTGCCCTTATAAAAAGACACCCAAGAGCATGCTTTCTCTGCTCTTCACCCAGAGAATACCTCTCCAGGAAACAGCTCTCACCAGACAAGTGCTGCCACCTTGATCTTGGACTCCCCAGCCTCCAGAACTGTGAGAAATAAATGTTTGTTGTCAAAACCACCCAGTCTATGGTATATTCGTTACAGCAGCCCAAACTAAGACAAACCCTATTAAAAATGGTAGTGTAATTATATGTGCTAAATGGTTAAATATTTACCCACAACAAATATGGCACTTTATCTTGAAAAGGGCCTGCAGTTTGCTGGTTAACCTGGGTGTCAGAAGGGTTGCAGCTTGTGGGTGATTGTGAAGCAGTGAGAGAAGGGTGATTTGAAACCCCATAAAAAGCTGTAACATCTGATGTGAGTGGGGTAGCTGTTTGAGGTGTGTGCAAGTGTGTGTTTTGTGTTTTTCCACCTGGCTAGGTTCCTCTAGGTGCAGCTGTGCATTCATTCACCAACTGTTTCTCTGGACAAAATTACATGTGAACACAAGTGAGATTCAGAATATGTTCAAATTGTTCCCTGTATGTCAGGCATGTTAGAGCAATACCTCATGGCAACTCTGACAATGTATTAATATCTTTCTCCAACATGGCTATGAAAGAGCATATATGGCCTTAAATCTGGAGATCCCTAAGGATCACAAACTGCAGTTGAAGGAATTGAAGCAAAGGGACTTTAACAATTATTTGTAAATAATATAACACATTATAGAAAAAAGGAGTACTAAGGTGTAAAGCCTACTTTGGCTTCCATGTTCCGTTGAGTCATTTTCTCTTAATGAATTCAGTTCTCAGATTATGCAATCAAAAACACTGTAGGCTTTTGTATGGTTAAATATAGAATATTATAATATAATGCTCGTGTAGTATGAGCTTCAATAGTTGTGGAGAACAACATTTTGAAATATGAAAATCCATAAAGGAGGGTTAGTAGTTCCAGAGGCACTATAGTCCCTGCTCTCTAACTTTAGATTTTAAAAAGTAATGACCATGACTATCTGAGATGGTTAAAGCCAGTGTTTGAACATTTCTTGTTCTGGAGCCCCACACTGTCTTAACAACATCTTCAACTTACTTTGATTAAACAACTCTAAAATAAATGCACTCCAAGAAATATCAATAAATCTTTAGCTAATTAAAAACAATATCCCAGAAATTTTCATCTATATTTTGGATGCTTCAACGTTTTTAAATTGGTTTTTACCCTGATTATGTGAGTAATGTGTTGTCAAATTTTATAAAGTGCCAAGAAAATAAGAATCATGCACATCTCTATCGCAAAGAAAGAGCTAGTAACATTTTTATATACTTACACTCCTAATAAACTCACATGTAAATATTGTTGATTTCTCTCTCTCTCCATATATATATAATGTAATGTAATATATAATTTTGGGAGCAATGCATTGAAAGAATGCAAGATTGGGCATCTGATTTGCAGATGACACAACCCACCTTCCAGGCCTGCTCTAAGGATTTAAAGTAGATTCCCAAAGTTAAGGGTTCAACATATTTAACACGTAATGTAAATAGTAGCTGCTATGATGCATTTATTGACCTGTATTTAAATATCTTCATAGACATTATGATAATGCCTGAATAATGTTATGTCAGGAACATATGCAATATAGTTTAACCATTTCCTTGCTATTTAGGTTGTAGATTTAGGGCTATACACAATTTTTCCATCTTAAAAGTAAAGTATTTGAATACCTTTTCTATGTAAAACACGTCCCCAGGGCTTCCCTGTGGCGCAGTGGTTGAGGATCTGCCTGCCAATGCAGGGGACACGGGTTCCAACCCTGGTCCCGGAAGATCCCACATGCCACGGAGCTACTGGGCCCGTGAGCCACAACTACTGAGCCTGCGCGTTTGGAACCCGTGCTCCGCAACAAGAGAGGCCGCGATAGTGAGAGGCCCGCGCACAGCTATGCGGAGTGGCCCCCACTTGCCGCAACTAGAGAAAGCCCTCGCACAGAAAAAAGGACCCAACACAGCCAAAAATAAATATTAAAAAAAAAACCAAAAAAAAGTCCCCATATCATTTTCCCCCCTGTTAGTAGTAGAATTCTAAAGACGGAATTACAAGAGGTTTATTAACACATCTTTAAAAACTGCTTTCTAGAAATGTACCAATTTATGTAAGTGGCTGTTCACCATTTTTGATTTAATTGTGCCATGTTTTGAAAGTTTTCCTAAAGGTAGAAAGGATTGTATTATTTTTCACTTGTGAGATCAATGTTTCAGGTTTGTATTTTTATTTAATCAAAGGAATTTTCTGTGCACATCATTCGTGTGTGAGTTTCAGATTTGTTTTATTCTTTGTGTTTAAATGAATTTGTATTAATGTTTTAATGTTAAAAATATTAATTTATACAAATATTAACCTCTTGAAGTTTCCCATTTTTATGTAATTTTTCTTCTATCCTTTTTATGTTTGAGATTTTCCCATCTAGAAATCATATATATAAAACCCTGTTTAAATTTATATCAAATTTATTTTTATGTATGGTTTTGAGTGAAGATGTAAATACTTTTTAAAGAAAACTAACTACCCAGTTTTTCATCACCACTTATTGTATGGTCCATAATCGCTTCTATTGTTTGTAATATCTTTATCATATAGACTCTCATCCTAGAATCTACATTTAGGGTAACGCTAGTCTCAGCTATGAATTGCCACTTGTCATCTACCTCGACAAGGATTAAATCATGTGCTGGTGCAGCTGCTGCAGCCGCTGACCTTCAACACCCCCTGAAAGGAGTTCAGGGTGGAGAGCAGAAATGAGGCGCTCTGTGCTTGGGGGAAACTGGCAGGACAGCTCTTCAGAGAGTTAGATACTTTCAGGAGAAGATTTTAGGAGCCCAATTCTTGTATCCCCTCATATCTAGAAAAACACTAAGATCTTTCATGGTGAGGTCTGCTCCTCGAGACTAGCAGTAACCTTCACGAGACTAAGAGAAACATTCTGCAAAAAAAATATGTGCTCGATTGCTTGTACTCCCCCTTCACCAAAATCACATATATACGGACCTTCCCCCTGCGTCTTTGGAGCAGTTTCTCAGAGCTCTCTGAAATGCTGTCTCCTGGGCTATACTCCTCATTTTGCCCCAAATAAAACTTAACTTGCAACCCTCACGTTGTGCATTTTTTTTAAGTCTATACTAGTTTATCTTTTTCTGTATTAGAACCACACTCTTAATTAAGCTATATATATATAATTAGTAAGGTACGTTTCACTCATTCTTTTCAAAAAAATTTCTAGCTTGACTTTCAGCTAAATCTTAATCACTTTCTTAACAACACACTAGGATTTTGATTGGAAGTTTATGAGAATTAAAATCGAGAAAGGTAGATATCTCTATAATATTTGGTGTTCTACAGAATCATGGCATTTTCTCTTTTTTTTTTTTATGGTCTTTTTAACGGTATTTTGTAAATTTGATTTTTTTCTACTTATTCATTCTCTATATTCCTTTAAAATATGTTTATTTTAAATTTCAGTTGCTTTTTTATGGATGAGATTTATACATATGTTTTCTATACATTAAAAGTAGAAAGTCAGTTGTTTTGTGCATTTTTTTATGATTCTTGTCCTTTGAACTGTTATATTTTTAAGGATTTTCAGTGCCTTTTCATTAACTATTGAGAAATCTCATAATCTCTAAAAATGCCCTTTAGCATTCAACAATTCATATATTATTAATTAGTATTTTAATAAGATAGGATTTTTTAAATTGGGGTATAGTTGCTTTACAATGTTGTGTTAGTTTCTGCTGTACCGCAAAGTGAATCAGCTATATGTATGCATATATCCCCTCTTTTTTGGATTTCCTTTCCATTTAGGTCTCCACAGAGCATTGAGTAGAGTTCCCTGTGCTATACAGCAGGTTCTCATTAGTTATCTATTTTATACACAGTAGTGTATATATGTCAATCCCAATCTCCCAATACATCCCACCACCCTTTTCCCCCCTTGGTGTCCATACATCTGTTCTCTATGTCTGTGTCTCTACTTCTGCTTTGGAAATAGGTTCATCTGTACCGTTTTTCTAGATTCCACATATATGCATTAATATACGATATTTGTTTTTCTCTTTCTGACTTACTTTACTCTGTATGACAGTCTCTAGGTACATGCATGTCTCTACAAATGACCCAATTTCATTCCTTTCACTGGCTGAGTAATATTGCATTTATATATGTACTACATCTTCTTTATCCATTCATCTGTTGATGGAGACTTAGGTTGCTTCCATGCCCTGGCTATTGTAAATAGTGCTGCAATGAACATTGGGATGCATGTGTCTTTTTGAATAATGGTTTTCTCAGAGTATATGTCCAGTAGTGGGATTGCTGGGTCATATGATAGTTCTATTTTTAGATTTTTAAGAATGGCCATTTTGTTCTCCATAGTAGCTGTATCAATGTACATTCCCACCAACAGGTACAATTGGTGTGTGGTTTTGTTTCGTATCATTTATGTCTGATATCACGGTTAAATTATAGTCACAAAATACACATTTCCTTTATTCTTCTATTCTTGATTCTCTGAAACTATTTGTTATTTTTGTAGTCAGCTGTTTTTTTCTTTTTTTTACTTGCATAGCCCATATGTGATTTTCAGAAATAATTGTTGAAAAACTTTATTTTATATCCTTCCTTGCTTATTTTTCTTTTGTTTTAGTTGTTTTAAATATTGGTCTTGAGAATTCATATTTTTCCAGAAAGTAGTCAATTTCTTGAATATTCTAATGTATATATACATATATATATCTACCTGACCTGGGGTTTCACACAAGGCCCCTAAATCCCTTGAGTTTCCTGGGTTATAGAAGTGGAGTTTTTTTCTATGTTTTATAAAGTGTTAATTTTTAAATTTTTTTTCTGGTAGGAAACGATTACTTGCACATCACTTAGACCGTTTCAAGTCTTATTTTTAAGGTTTGTTAGTACAGTTCTAGAGTATCCTTTAATACAGTCCGAGAGTATCCTTTATTCTAGGGCTTGTGATTAGTTCCACTACTAATATGCATAATTTCTGGTGTCTTAATTGAATGCTCCATGTATTCAAGGAGGTTTCTTCACTCTGGCTGGTGAGGATTCTCAGCCATACATGAACTTTGGAAATTATTTAATGTACAATTCTACAGTAATTGTTCTTTCCACAGAAATTTTTCCTTCCCAGCCTTGTGAAATTCCACCTGTGTGTGCTCAGATTAGTACTCGACAGAGACTCAGAGGGATCATCAGGCAGTTGTGGAGTTTTCTCTCCGGGTAGCTCCCTTCTTTTGGATGCCCTGCCCCACAAATTATCGCCCCGTGGACCTCCCAACTCACTGTATTCTCTCCGTTGTTCTTCCCGTTGAAGTCCCTGCCTCTCAGTTCAGCTGTAATTTCTGGGCCATTGCAAGTACTTGCTTCCAATTCTGTCTTCTCCTGCTCCTATGTAAAGGCTCAGTAGCATCTTCCCCTGAATGATGACCATGGATGAAACCTAAATCCTCTTCTCCTTCCTCAGCTACTTTAAACTCCCCTCTGGATGTCTCCTCTCATCCAGGCTCAGTGAGTCAGAATCATCCATGATCCATTTTTTCTTACTCAACAAGATGTCTGGCCATGTTGACTCTGTCTCCAGTGGAGTGGGTTGAGCAATGATGGACAAAGAGAGACGGGCAGACAGCAGTTAGAGACCACGTCAGGCTGTCGTTGGCATCAGAATCAATGACACTGCTAAGAAGAGGAACAGATTATAGAGAAGTCACAAGGGTAGAAGAGGTTGGAAAATGATTTTAAACACAGATCGAGGAGAAATCTGGTAGTGGAGAAGTTGAATTTATAATAAAATAAAGAGAAATGACCATTTCTAGGTTCCTCAGAAAAACTCAGTACCTGCTATCTTACTGGTAACATCTTATCAAATGCTATTTCACTTAGAAATACTTCAGGCTACAAATCCTTTAGAAACTATCCTATACGTATTTTAGCAGTAGAATAACATAGGCCAAAGTTATGCATTGCAGCATTGATGTAATGTCAAAAGATCGTTGAATATTATTATTTAACCCAATGTGGACTGGCACATGCATTATACTACATCATCCACTCAATGGACTGCCTTGTAGGAAACAACGTCTTGATAGAAATTTTTTTTCCCCAGATATTGTCAACTGAATATAAGTAAGATATAATGAAACATTATACAACTATTTATGTATTAAAATGTGGAGTGAAGGAAAAATAGCTATTCACATTTGCTTATATACACATTAAAAACACACTCTGGAATGATACCTGGGAAATCAACAACAGTGGCTGACTTTGAAGATGGGGGGTCCTAGGCAAGGGCAGGGGGCAGAATACAATAGAAAGTATTTAATATTTTTAGGTTTTTGAACATAGTACACGTATTATCAACTTCTCAGAAATGTGGACATTAAATTTTTTTTAAACATCTAAAGATTAAAAGTTATAGCACGATTTCTACCAACTGAATGAAAGTCAAATTTGTTTTACCAGAAAGATTATCTGGCTTCTCTAAAATGTCTACTCATGAGAATTTTCTGGTGGCTTTTGCTTATTTTCTTTCATTTTGGAAGCAGTTTTCTGATTCATAATCTTTTGTGTTCTGCTTTTCAAAGAACAGCTACCACTGCTAATTTTATGAGTTAAGCATGATCTAATTTTCTTACTTTTTGTCCCATTTTTCCCTATGAAAAGGCTCTGTACATTCATTATCAGTTGAGACAATACTTAGATAATTCATATGGCTGGAGGACAATTATTTGCCTTAATACTTGAATTTTTTCTCTGCATCTGACATATTAATAATACCAGTAAGATATTGTATAAAACCGTTGACTTTATTATAATAAGAAATATTAGTCAGGAGACCATATCTTAAGACTGATTGTAAAACCAGCAGCCATGTTGACAGTGAGTAGATGTGACACGGGAGGGGATATTTCATGTGGGAGAGAGGAGAGCTCTCTTCCGAGGTTTAAAGGGTGTTTAAAAACATGTAGAACTAGGCCCAGTGGATGGACCCTTTGGGAGTCACTCCCCAGGCATACATAGGACAGAGTCCTGAGCATCTCGAGTTCTGCACAATGTGGTGGTCTGGAGTGGTGGCTGTGGACCCCTCTGTACATCAGCAGAGAAGATAGTTGCAGGCTTGTGTCTGTACAAGTCTGTGCAAGGCGATCTGGCCTTCAGAAAAAGAAACTTGACTAAATGGCATATGGTCTCAGCTCTAATAATAAGATCTTTTCTTGAATCAATTTCTTTTTCCTCCCAACTTGTCAAACCCAGAGTAGTTATTCTGCATGAGACCATTCACTTTTAATTCCATTCTTCAGTATCAAATTTTGTAGCTTTTCTTCAGTAAGTACCTGTCCATCTTTATTCTTTACACAAGATAAGCAAGATGGTCATTTTCTTATCAGACTTTAAAGGGAAACAAATACCTTTACAATTAGACTTTCTAAGGTTCTAAATTTATTTTATGTTCCCACAGTAGTATCTTCAATCCTGAGTTTGTGGCATTTATACCTACATCACAGATGACTCTGGGGAGTAAATTTGTGGTGGGACCTCACAGACCACTGGGATGTTGAACTCTTGGCAGTTAGATCTCCGTTTATAGAAGTGTTAACAACCAATGAAACAATCAGCATACAGCCCTGGGTTACAGGGGTGACAACCGAGAGAAGACGATCTATGGATGACAGAAGAGATCCGCCTTCTGACAAGCAGTTGCATTTCATTGCGAGGCAAATAGAAAGTGCCTGCAGATACAGAGATGCCATCAGCAGGGAGCAGGATCGCTTCACCCACATCTGTTGTCAACAAAACCGTCAGAAGTCAGTCATTCCCTGTTCTGATTTGTGCTTCCTGTTTCTCCACTCCCTTGTGCTTCGAGCCTGCTCTGCTGAGGTGATGTTCTCCTCTGTGCTTTTTCTAAATCTCCTTCTGGGCCATCAGGATGTAGGAAGCAGAGGTGCAGTGCGGCGGATCTGCTTCGTATAACACGTCTGACCGCCGTGCAGCTGGGACAGTAAGTGTGCTGAGCGTCCACCTGCCTTCCCACGGGTGTGGCTGAGATGGGACCCGAGGTCTGAATGGGGAGGGTGGTAGGCGTGCCTTTGTTTTCTTTCACTCCCAGGTCAGGAGCTCTTAATCTGAGGGGCTTAGGGAACCCAGGGAGCCTGTGGCCTCCCTGAAGTCATGTATGAAATGTGTTTGTGCACGGGTGTTTGTTCAAATAAAATTAAACGCCCTGGATTTACCCCTTCAGAATATTTTATCACTGTTCCTAGACTGTAGAGATCCTTGTACATTGGAGGAGAACATAGCTGCAGTGATTTCAACACATTTCCATTGTGAACAGTACGTAGTAAAGTAAGCTTTCAGAATCAAGAGAGACTGGTGGCTGAAATGGTTTAAAAACATTCTATGAAGTGTCTAGAATCAGGAGTTTTTGACCTGTACTCTACCGGAACATTTTAAGGTCTAATACTTTGTTTTCCACTTGTGACCAGCTAGGTCAAGTTTTTTTTTCTCCCGGACAAGAAAACCTAACTATATAAAGTCTCTGTGTCTGGCCAGGGTCAAAGGACAAACTAGTTTAGGGCTGGTCACAGGCAGACTTTTGTCATTACCAGAAATTAAAGTGGCAAAGAGTATTTATAACACAAAACCCTGAATGCATTTCATTATTGGATAATCTCGATCTACAGAGAGGGAAAGTCTCTTCCTGTGGTTATTTGTAAATACTTCATACAGATCTATTTAAATGGCTTTGTGCTCTTCTAAAATTACTCTCCCGTGACAATGGCAAGGACTTAATGCACTTATGCACCAAACTATTTAGGTTCATACCCAAGTGTGGTAAACTGGTTAAAAAACAACAACAACAACAAACCAAACCAGTGAACTGTTTTTTAAACTGGCTGAAGGTGCCACCTACTGTCCAGTCTGTAGAAATAAGCCCGGAGTGTAACCTGAGCCTTGTCTACTGAGAGCCACAGGAACTAGGATATGAAGGTGAATTAGACTCACGTCTAATTATACTTTCTAATTATACTCTATTAATAATGAGTTATGTAAATAGTTACATTTATACTCTCTCCCCAACATTCCCAATCTCAGGTTACAGAAAATAAAACATTAGAAAATTATTTTAAATTGTGGCAGTTGTAGGAAACAGTATCAGGCTATCATGTACTTTTTGTAGATCCAGATTATCCAGTAGCAAAATGCCTTTAGGGTTCTGCATCAAACATGCTCTTTGCCATTTCATCTCTAGTGATGACCGAAGCCCAGATCCCCCTGAGTAGCGGCTCCTGCTGCAGACTCGATTCTATTTACCTTACACTGTGTTGAACAGATGAAAGAAAAAGAAAAAGCTCTAAAAAGAAGGAAGATTTCAGGTATGCAAAAATGGTATTTTAAAATATTGATTTGGGAGTTTTGTTTTTAATGGACCAATCCATGATAGAACAGGCCCAAACGGGTTTTCAGAGTAAAATGTACATTTTCTTCCCCGGAGAGATACTGGCAGCCAAGTTAATTAAAACATGTGTTTTCTAGGAACCTGGCATAAATTCTCACTTGTTTTAGACAAATAACTGATTTCTAGGCTGGCTTAAACCCAGCGAGTGCTCAAGGAATGTTCTAGTGACTACTGTGCAGCAAGGGTTTCATTATTTGTGCTTCGAGTGTGTTCTGTCTTTAATCCTTAAAAAAAGACCCATTCTCTTCCACGTAACTTACTATTTGACTTGACTCTAGGCTGTATGACAAGACATTTCTATGTAATCACATGTAAAGTTGTGCGAGTGTGCGCGCGTGTTTTAAAATACAAACAGTGTACACTCTTGTTCAAGGTCATCCTGAGTTCCAAGTACACACACACACAAAAAACTGGATAATTCAGAGTAAAAGTACAATTTCTCGTTCACCCGTATCAAGGTATCCATGGTTCATTTGTATATATTCTTCCAACTTAAAAAAAACATTTTCAAATATATTTTTATTTACTCACAGATAATATAGTTTCATTTTTACTTGTCTTAAATACTCTGTGTTGTCTCGAAGCTTGTTTTTGTCAGGTAACAGCATGACTTTGAGGTGTCACCATTTCCTGTTTTGGGGTTTTCCGCTGCTATTTGAGAACACTGCAGAAAGCTTTCCACAGAACCACATAATACCGCTATAAGCATATCCAGTTTCATATTTCATTTCGATCTCGCACCTTCATGCTAATAACAATTTGCATAATTAAACGTTTCTAAGTTTTCAAAGTTAATTTTCTTTAAAGTGAATATAAAGCCCAGTCACCAAGCAGTTTCTGTGGTGTCTTGTCTTATTCTAGTCTCGTCTTGAATTCCTTAAAACTTTGAGGCGAAAACTTCATTGTAAACTTTAGGTTAAACTGTAGGCTGTCTCTAACGCAGCTAATTCCATTACTGCTATCGGTGGTAATAACCGGTTTTCAGATTAATCCTACTAAAAATATCTAGCACATTAATGACAAAAACAAAGTTATTACAAGACAGTTCACAGCATGAGGCTTTGGAAGTCCGCAGGAGCCGGGAGCAGCCTGTCCGTGTTTAGGGGCTGAGGCGTCTCCTCGTCTCTCTTCTCCACCATGAAGGGCTGAGAGGGGCTCTAACTCAGCAGGGATGTGGGGACAGAAGCCCCCCAGCCAGTTCAGCGCCCCTAAACCTGACTCTTCCCCGCTCGGTCGTGTCCAGACGCTCACATGAGGGCACCTCAGCTGACACACTGAGAATTCAGTCCCATTTGTCTTCTCGCAGACCCACCAGCACACTGGCTGGGTCCTGAAGCTCTTTCGGGAGAGTTATAGCCTGATGGCCAGGAGAGGACACAGGGACAGCTCGTCTGCACTGTTTCCAAGCAAGGCGGCAACACTTGTTTATTTGTTTGGTTCTCTTTTCTGCATGTGTTGAATTTATTCAGCATAATCACAGGGGTGTTGTCGTCATGCTGTCACACACACACACAAACACAGATATTGCACCGAATCCATGTGGAGCCCAAGTGTATTCCTTCTAAGGCTTATTTACACGCTTTTATGTGCCACAGCCCATCTTTTCAATAATACATGTTTCAATGCCAGTTGCTGTGTTGACTTTCTCAGCATCATCTGCAGACATCTTCACGACTGCAGCACCCAGAGCAAGCTGTTTTCCTTCTGCCTCAATTGCAACAATCCTATCTGTTGAAGCGGAGCAAAGCTTAGCTCCTGGAGAAGCTAAGCCTAGACACGTGATATCAACTCCTCTGAGTACAAATTTGATGGCTAGTTTTTCCACCTGCTGGTGTGGAAAAGGGGTCTTTTTTATCTCTTTTTGTGTGGAATAACCTTGGGATTGGATAAAACGACCTTCTCTTTTTCTAAGTAGAGTAACTCTCCAGTCATTGTAAAGATTTCCATATGTTCATGGCATCCCACGCTTTCAACTGGTTCCTTTTTAGGCACGATTGGATGAAGCCATGGTTCAATGGCTGGGAAAGGTTCTACTTGTTCTTAGTACCCTTAATAGCAGGTTTTCCACTGGATGTAGCTGAACACATTGTCTTTTTAATCATATTTCTTGAACATGATTCAAGGTGAAAGGGTGATGATAGGGAAGGGCCCGGAATGGGAAAAAATAGACTTAGCAAGGATCCGGCAGACCCCCTACACCTGGAAGGCCAAAGGGACGGTGGCAGCTGGGGTCGTTATCCGCAAGTGACGCATCTGGCCGCACTTTTCCGGCTCTAGGGAAATCTCACACCTTCTGCTCCTTCCACTACTTCCTGCAACTATTCATGTGAGCACTGCGGCAATTTGGAGGCTGTTTGGAGTTACCAATTTCTCCCCAGGACTGCTAGCTGAAAGGGAGGAAGTTGAGCAGGAAGAAAAGACGAAGCACTCATTCTCGTTGCAAGAACAGAATGGAGGGGCGGCACCTGGTCTCCAGAGGGACGGCTGGTCAATTCTGCAGGCTCACAGGGCTCAGAAGAGCGTGGACTTCAACCCTCAGGGGCATTCTCCTGAATTCCACTACCAAGTTAGGGTCGCTCTCACGGCCCTGACCTCCCACGGGCTAGCAGACCTCTGGTGGGTGGCTGACTAACCTCCTCTGGGACTTGGAGCCTGGCTACTTTAACTAATAAATTGTTGATGAAAGTAATCAATAAACAATCTATAATAGGAATAAAAAAGCATCTTATATGAGCCAAACTGTGGACTATAGCCTGGAAGACAACCCCTCAGATAGCTCTGAGGAACTGTCCCAGGGAAGCATGGTTTTCAGTACAGTTTTATATATTGTCAGAAAAAAAGAACATTAAACACGTCAGGGATACATTCTTTTAAGGTTTCAGGGAAAAAAACAAAAACAAAACCAAAACAAACAAACAAAGTACAGATCAGCCCATACACAGCAAGTCAGAATGGCTTTGGCACCTGGGACGTGAGGCTTATTATTGAAGGAGCTTCAGCATTGGTGTCCCAGGAAGGGAAGCATTTCATCTTTATTTTTAACATGGACATTCTTTACTTCTAGTCAATGCACTCTTTTCTTTAATAATTAAAGCAGAAGCACAATGTATGTTTGATAGGCCACATGCAGGCTGTTCTAGTATGCGTAACATTCAAGTTAACTCATGTATAAGCCAGACGACTTCCCCATACCTCAATATGTGAAAATATCTTTTATCAAAATCCTGGGTCTGGGTAGGGGGTTCAGCTTTCTCTGCTTTCTTTCTACCCGGAAGCTCCTCTGCTGGTTTCGATGGTGACTAGCAATTACTACCCTGTCACCTGTGAGAGTTTGCACACCTGGACCATCAATTATTTCAGACACTATGGGTACTCCACCTAGCCCGTGGAGAGGTCCTTGTTACTGTCAACTGCAGAGCAGTCTAGCTCCCAAATCCCTCTCATCACTGCTTTCCCCACGCACAAGGCAGTTTCTCTGGAAGGGAATGTTAAGATGGATTTTGGCAAGCAGGGTGCAAATTAGGTGTCAACCTCTGTGACAGGGCAGAGAGGGAGCAGGATTGGCCAGATGGCATAGTTGAGCAGGTGTCTGGCCCTGAGGAAGCCTTGGCTCAGCCCATGGGGGCTCTGAAGCATATTTGGCAATCACAGGTGTTGTAAGTGCCCCTCTGCACTTGACCATTGGGTGTGGCAGCCCTGAAAGGGACCCGTGCATGGGTGAGGCTGCTGAGGGGATCTTGGCTGGAAGTTGCCTGTTGATGGCACTCCAGCAGCTGGGCAGTGTGTGTTTTCTGGGCCAGAGGTGTGGGTGGCACATCCGTGTGCAACCTGAGTGGTGCCCCATATTTTAGAGATGAGTAAGTGGGGAACATGTTAGAGATATTTGGCTTGTCATCTTCACCTTGCTGCACCACCTAACATGCTATACTACCTGATTCTGGTGGTAAACAGTCATGATGATTCAATTTCTTTAACTTCATTTTGAATTATTACTGTAAAATAGATTGTTTCCTAATATTTACTACATATTCTGGCAGCAAAGTCACACTATTATCAGTAAAATTAGTTTAGGTTCATTGTGAGTTGTTACCCTGAAGGCTATTGAAATAATGAGGATTCTGTTTTCTCACATTGTATAATCTAAGTAGATACACGCTGTTGATGCAGGCACACAGAGGGGCAGATCTGGGGGATTATATTAAAGAAACGTGGCATTAAACACACTTTAGGTAAAGGCATCTTGGGGCCTTGGGCCAAATACCACTAAGAGATGGAGGGCTTCGAATCTTATCTGCACAGAAGGATCCAAAAATAGAAGCTACTACACAATGAAAGCCTATTCTTTAGTTTGTCATAATTCCATCACTGGGCAAGTCTTGGTGAGTCATTTGTTGTTGTTGTTTTTGTAGCTGTTGTTTTGGTTCTCCTTGCAATCTACTGGTGTCACTTGAGAAACAATTTTCAGCTGGGGCAATTTTCCCCCAATCCCCCATTCCCAGAGGACAATGGCTACATCTGGAGACATTTTGGGTTGCAACACAGGAGGAGATGCTAGTGGGTAGAAGCCAGGGGTGCTGCTCAACATCCCAGAACTCACAGGACAGCTCCCACAGCAAAAAATTATCCAGCTCAGAATGTCTTTAATCCCCAGGTTGAGAAATCTTGCCCTAGAGCAAGAGCAAAGGGCTTAAACCTCACACAATGTGCATTCTGCACTTTTTGAGCAGAGTGTTGGACTAAAACCTTTATACAAAAAGTGAATAAGCTTGTTGAGGTCAGTGGCACTGTGACAACTCTTGTTGAAAGTCACCCCCACGTGATACTGTACCTCGCATGAGCTTTCAGTGTAGTTGAGCTTTAACAGCCTGACACAAGACTGGAACAACTTTGATCCTTCCCACTTGGTCTATGCAAACCTCTAGGAGGAGAAGCTAAAGGGGTCATATTATCAGGGGGAAAAGAACACGCAGATGAAACAAGCTGTGAGAGCTTTAGCGCCCACCACAGGCAGTGGAGCTCAGCTGCAGTCACAAGCTGTGTGAATCAGATTAGGAGTAGACGCTTGTGCAGTTTAGCCTCCTTGTCCCAAATAAATATTCATGCACTGCCTGCTACATGCTAGACACAGAAATGTCACAGCCCAGTCTCAAGCAGCACCGCTGTAAGCCTGGACACTCATGACGTGTTATATGTGCTGTGATAAACACCAGAAGAAGCCTCAGTTGAGGAGAGCACAGAGCACAGACTAGTGACTGCAGAGGCTCTAATTTGTAAACCTTGCAGCTACAAGGGTCCTGCTCACGTGTGAAGCCAAAGAAGTGCCTGATGAATGGCTGCTATCATGACACTGAGTTTACCAAGAAAAGCTGCCAGTCTGGGGGGCTGAGAGACCAGCCCCGTGGAGGACGTGGTAGAGCTGCCACCACAGCTGCCTGCATAAGGTCTCAACAGCCTGGTCCCACAACCCACACTGGGCCAGCTTCCTCACCTCACCTCTCTCTGTCATCTTTTTGGCTGAATGAAAACACATCTATATTTGAATTCCTGTGGCATTTCTCATTTGTCTGGATGGTTAAACAATAACATAAGAGTAGTCCGACAATTTTGACCATATTAGGTATTTTGCAGGTGTTTCTACCTTTAGTCCCTGTTTACTCTGTCATCTGGAAAACAATGACAGCTAATAAATTTCCCAGTGACCAATCTTTGCAAATCTGAGTAGAAGTTAGAAACCTCTAAAGCTGTAGTAAATTGAGTGTATGAGAATAGGCTCAATGAAGTTCTGAATATATTTAGTCATGCCAATCTTATCAGGGGAGATTTTTCCTTATTGCATTTTTGGGCTATATCTTAAACCGACGCACAGCCTGTGCTTAGGTGGCAAGCCTTAGCAACCTCCAATCAGTGCTAGCATGAACACCCGGGGAAAGTCAGAGGTGCCTTTAGTTGTCCTGCACATCTGAGCACCTGGCGGGGGGAGACTAACAGCAGGGAACGTCTCCAGTGACAGCAGGTACCCAGTTATCCCAGCTCTAAAGGGGGAAGATGGGGCAAGGACAGCAAGCTGGATGCAATGAAGGGCCCCAGCATGGCAGATAGCAGGCCTGAGAGCCTCAAGGAAGGGAAAGAAAAGAGAGACAGGAGGGAGGATAACAGTGGTGGAGGGGTAAATTCACCTCCAGGTGGCAAAACACAAGTGTCACAGCAGAGATTGGGGAGGAGAGTGGGTCCGGTGGGAGGAGCCGGAGAAGAAATGCCTGGATGACACTTCTTCCCCCCCCTACTCCAGACGGGGCGCAAGGGGCGGGAAAAGGTGTTTGCATCCACTCCCCTCACTAAGAGTGTGCGTTTCAAGCTGGTCTTGAGAACACACCTCATTCTTCACTGTGATTGCAGGTTGGGTCTTCTCTGCCCGCCCCCCCCTCACATTTCACTTTGCCCTGAAGTCTTCATTTTTTTCAGGCACACAGTGTGGCTCAGTGGGCAGAGTTGAGCACCCAGGGGGCAAATCCTGAATCGCAGTGTAATATATATACATATTAATAGCTTATTAATATTTATTAATTTCATTTATTATAATAAAAGAATACTACATAAATATATGTACATATAATGTAAATAAAATGTTAAATATTATATACTAATATTATTTTGTTATAATAATATTTATTAATATATCAATAATATATGTTCATATTAATCATACATAGGCTGATTTAGTTAGTGACATCCTTGGCAAGAAGAAAAGCGAAGGTTATACAAATCAGAAGAACTGAGAACTTAGAAGATATTTGCGAGAACTCCATGCCCACGATGTAAATGGAGAGAAGTACGTGAAGGGCTCCTGGCCAGGGCTGCTCACAGAGCTTTTCTAGGCCCCCTGTTTACTGGATCAAGAGTGAATCAGGGCGCCCCAGATGTCTGGAAAAAAGCAGGAGCCTAGGGGCCAGGGCCCAGCTCCCCTGGACAATGCCTGCCCTTCTTTCACCACATTGCAGTGGCCCAGCCCACCCGAGCATCACCTCCTCACTTACACTCCTGTGAACAAACGTTACCACTTCTCCTACACAATGAAGTGTGCATGTTGCAGAAGTATTGGCACCTACCGAATAGTGACAAACATCTTAAAACTACGGAGAGAGGGAGAAGGAGAGATCTATGGACAGAGAGTTAAGCATGCCACAGTTTTAGACTATAATGTAAAAATTATGAAAGTAGAAAGTGATGTTAAAACTGTTTAACTCTCAGCTTTTATTTTTACCAATGGCTTCATTAAACAATTTATCAGTCATCTAAGTACAGTAGATTCTAAATCATAAAATAGGATTTTAATTTTGAATTACTGTAGTTTTCTACATTTCCAAAATGTACCTTCAAATCAGCCAATGTCTTCTTAACCAAAGCTGACATTTGTTGCATATTCAAAGACCCTGTCAGAATGTTCCCAGGAGGTTATGGAGGAGTTTCCTGGAACATCATCTGCCCTTCCCCTGTTGCCCGAAGAGTGTTTATAAATGGATGTTAGTTTTGAGAGAGCTTGGTGAACTGGTTCAGCTCCTACATATGCAGAAAATGTTTGTTGACCAACATTCTCCAGTAGGTACAGCCTCCACTTGAATGTGCCCTAAATCCCGAGCCACCAAGCAGGCCAAGAGCCTTGCTGTCCCATTACCCCCTCTGCTTCCACCCATCAGGGTTATGGGCCCACAAGGTGCAGAATGGACTGGACTCTCTAGGTCACTCTTCCCCTCCTACCCTTCATCACTCACAGACCCAGAGAAACCAAGCTCCTTGCCCTGATTTAAAGAGGAAGGAGATCCAGCAACAGTGCCAGAAGAGGTACATGGGAGGGGCCCCTGCACTCCCAGAGGACCGTGGACTCATCATGTAGGGTTGGGTGGAACATGGTGGCTGGAAGAGACTCAGGACCTGGCACCTATGGGACCTCGCCTGCTGAACGACTCAGAAACCGTATGTGGGCTGTACGAGCTGAGGAACGGGGGGCGACTTGGATGGACTGGAGGTAGAGGGGAGGGTTTTCCCTGTTGCAAAGCACAGGCTGTGGTCTTTCTGGGCTGGAAATATTGACAGCTCAGCAACTAATGGAGGGTGTTGGTTGGAGGTGTCCTGGTAGCTGACTTTCTTAGGGAGGTGACAGGAGATTCTGGGAGGATGCAAAACACCTCCGAGAGCCTTGGACCACACACCCAGCCTTCTGACCCCAGCGGTAGAAGGTAGCAATTTCTTATACTTAAAGCTGTCCCAGGTCAGGACAGCTGATTTCCCAGGGCCTGAACAGTGAAGAATACAGGTGGGTGTTGCTAACAATGAGCAGAGTCCCTGAGCAGAGGACAGACGAGGGTTCCTGAACAGCCAGAACACAGGCTATTTAGTCAACAAGACAGTCATGAAGGGGGTGAGGCAGACATCATGCTGGAACTCACAGCAATCTTTGCCTTTGAATAAGCCCCCACAGGAGAGTGAAGTGTTGGAAGAGGGAAGGGAAGATGGAGGACTGTGGGGCAGGCACACAGGTGAGCGTGCATGGAACACGTAGCACATCTTAGTTCCTTAGAGGGTTTTTATTGAGAAAATAAGGACAGATCCATGAGGCAGCCCTGAAATATGGACGGTCTAGAAAGTCATTTATTTTTTTCTTGCCAAGCTTTACCTCTTCCGGGTGGAAAGAGAAAAAGAGAAAGAAAGGAAGGAAGGAAGAAAAGAATGACAAGAGATGTCCCCAAGTGATCACTGGTTCTCCTCCATAGGGTCCTGGCGGGGACCTCAGCAGAATACGCCCTCAGGAGACCAGCACTGTACCTCATGGGGCCCTTTGGTGACTGCAGGTCCCAGGGCACTGCTTCCTTGTCCCAAGCACAATAACTTCCCTGGGGGCAGCTGCCCTCTTCACTAGAGTCTCTCCGTGTCCGGAGTTCTCTTTGCTACAACGAGGGACAGTAATAGTGGGGTCATGGTCAGGTTGGATGACGTTGGGAGTTCCAAGGAAGGGCAGCATGGCTGGGCTTGTGTCCTCTGGACCTACTGGCAGCTCCAGGTGAGTGGGGTAAGTTGGGGTCAGGCAGGGAAGCGGTATTTAATGTTAGTCAACTGCACACTTTAAATGGTTAAAGTGGAAAATATATTTTTTACAAAAAAAACCCAAAGAACAAAAAACAAAAAACCCTGGTGGCATGTGAATGTACGTAAAATCTAATGGCTTAAAAAGAAAAATTCTTAGGCCAAACGAAGGAGTAAATTACTAATACATTCTAAAACATGAGCCTCAAAAGCATGATATTCAGTATAAGAAGCCAGACATAAAGGGCACATATTGTATGATTCCAGTCACATGAAATATTCAGAATAGGCATATCCATAGAGACAGAAAGCAGATTTGTGGTAGCCACGGCCTGAGCATAGGTGGAATAGAAGGGACTAAAGGGGATGGGGTTTCTTTGTGAGGTGATGAAATGTTCTGTTATTAGTGCCGATGGTTGCACAACTTTGTGAATAGATTATAAATCACTAAATTCTACACTTTTCAAAGGGTGAATTTTATGGTACGTGAATTGTGTCTCAACTTAAAAAATAGTGATTAATAAATGTGATTTTTAAAATAACATGGGGAACATTATAGTGAGTTTTATTTGCTTCCTGCCCTACTAAGCTCTGTGATATGAAAAAAGACACACACACCACCCCCCCCCCTCAAATGAGAACAAGCACTATTTACTCAGAACTTGTCTATAGAGCACGGGAGTCAGCCACCGCCACTCACATCAGGCTGAGAGTCAGGCACACATAAGAGTGGGGACACTTTCTGGTGGCAAAAAAAGGAAGGCATGTCCTTCCCAGAGCTTGTGATGGGGGTGGCTGGAGACAAGCTGATAGGAAGAGGGGCATCCTAAGTGATTACTTAGGGGAATATATTTGGCTTTCCCCGCATTTGGTTCTACATGGAAAGGACTGAAAATGAGGAAGCTGTGAGTCACTGACCAAGTCCTGACACTTGGGGCCTATTGTTGCAGAGGTTGAAGTCTGGTTTTCCAGATTGGTTGCTGCAGGGTGTGGGGCAGGGCCTTGTGGCTGGAGGGAGAGGTTCCCAGACTTCCAGGTGGATTTAGAAAATTCTGCATCCCAAAACCCTCCTTCATCATCTTCAATCAACCAGATCCTCTGTGAATAGATAAACTTGAATCAATGTTTTTAAAATTAACTGCAAACAGAATTAGAAATGACTAATGTACAATATAATGACATATTAAAAGGCAAATATCAATAGAAAAATCTAACGGAATTTTATAAATTCCTTCCAAGCAATGAATATGCTCAATTAAAATCATATGCTCATGAACTGCAGTATTTGGTAGCACATATCTGTGTGAAAAGAATTTTCAAATATGAAATATGTAAACCATGCAAAATCTCCTTATAAGTCAGGATTAATAACTTAAATTTTGATGATAGGAATCTCTAATAAGCTAAATGGCATCCCCCTTGCAAAACAATTCCAGTTTTCTCATTAGCAGACTTGTATCACAAAAAATTGTACTAAATATATTTTAAATTTCATAAATCAACATTTTGTGAAAAAATTGCAAATGATAGTAGTTATTACAGTAATGTCGATTTACTGTAAACATTAGGATTTCTCATTTCACTAATGTTTAATTTGTAGTGAAGCTCACAACAACAAAAAATTTAATTCATTAAATTATCTTCTTGCCACAATACCGAAAACCGGCCATCTGGTCGACCTTGCCGCTGCAGACGTCAAGCGACGAGCAACTGGTGTGAACCTCAACAGGAAGGATCCAGATCGCACACCGGCGAAGGCGCACCGCCACGCCCCTGACACCCGTCCTGGACCCATGCCACCATCGGTCCCATTTCTCGCCGTGGGGGATCCTCCCGTCCGCCCGCGCGTCTTTATGCCGTTCCCTGTCTGCAGAGCTTCTTCAGAGAAGCTACCGACAACCGCGCCCACCCAGGACCGCGGCCAGTCTCGTGCCTGCTCACGACCATCACCGGATGCCCCGGGCGGTCCCTGTTTCCCAAAGAAACGACTACGACCTACGGCCACTGAAGCCTAGGAGGGACTGCCGCCCCTCCACTAGCGCCCTCCACGCTTGCCCTCGACTGTCCGCGTTGAACGGACCTGCACAAACGCAAGCGCCAAACTGACGAGGTGACAAAGGAGTGGGGACGGGAGCTCCACGCGTAGACGCCGGTTCAATCTGCCGGGTGGATACCGTCTCTTGATACGCACCCCGTGCCCTTGTCTCGGGGCAAGATTCGCCCCCATGACCGCCTCGCGTGGAACCCGGAGAAAATGAAGTGGCCCGCGGTGAGCAGCCCCACTGCCTCGACTGCACCGGGATGGACCCGGGGCCCCAAGCCGGCGAGGACGCACCGACGGATCGTGACACACGGAGGACGACGTCGTGCACGGATATCCTCTCCTGTTCACGCATAGCAGGACTGGAAGTCTCAGCGAGCCAAGGGGCACCAGGGAGTGCTGGTCGACCGGCGCAGACCTCCCCACAACCTTCCGAGGGAGCTCAGCGCCGGCCCCACAACACACTTTGCTCCACATTCAATCTCCGGTGAGAGCAGCAAGCGCCCACCACTCCGCACCACCGGGATGGTCGCCGCCAGCGTCGCCGGCCTCCCGGAACTCTGCCCCGCGCCTGTGGGCGAGTCACATCCCTCGCGAAGGTCGTCAAAGCTCAGGAGGGAAGGGACAATATAAAAGCGGCTGCCAGGTGGCTCCCGACAACGGGCTCGAACGTCAGCGGGATGGATTCTGATCGCTGGACGGCGAGGGATCAGCTCTGACCGCCCAAACGCTCGAGTTCGTCTCGGGGCGTCCGCCTCGGAGCTACCAGCCGGTTCGGCTCGGCACGGCACGACGCGACCCCAGCAGCGGACAGGGCTGGGAAGATTTGGGCAGGAGGCTGCCGCGAAGGAGACGCGCTCCTCACGCTAATGTGGAGAATTCTGCAGTCGGAACCCTGACTCTGCAGACCTGGGTTCCCTTAGTGCCCAGCCTCTTACCTCCTTATCAGGAGACCTTAGCAATTCACTTGCTTGCTCCAGTTATCTCTGCCCACCCTACACCTGTGCCGCTCTTCTCTCCATGAGCCTAGAGGTGCTTTCCCAAGGAAAAGACATCCCATGCCATTGCAGGTAGGAGCCAAGGAGACAACTGAACATTTGCATATGGACCTATTAGAGAAATTGTATGTATCCAACGCAGGAAGACACAAGACTAAGAGGGTCTTATAACTTTAGCACCACATGGCCATGGCTTTCATGAAACACTGATGTACACTCGGCAAGTCCAGGGGTGCCAGGAAGAAGAAAGACACACACACACGCACACACACAAGCACACACACACACACATCCCCGGGTCTAATAGGAACACTTACCAGGGCTGCCAATGGTGGGATCAGAAAGCCCATTGTTGTCACTTCTGGGGTTCCCTGGGCTAGAACCCCAGCTCATTCAGGCAGATCCTGGTTGTTTTATTGATGTCACTGTGGCAGAGTGAGGTCTTGGAGCTCCCCAGACTGTCGTTTGCTGTCCAGTGCTCTACATTTTGTTCTGTGTACTATACCCCTTCTTCTCCATACACAGTCAAAATTAAGAATCTGCAGAACTTGCATTCAACTTTCTAATTTGAATGAAGGTTAAGAACACAAAGGAAAAGAGTTATGTGAACAACTTTGTTAAGGAACTTATGTTTATCTTTTTGAAGCTATCAAAATGTTTATGAGTAGTCTGTAAAAAGTTAATCTTTTTAAAATTAGGAAAAATAAATGATTCTTTATTGCTATCTCTCACCAAACCCCCACTCACCCCAGCACCTATGACACAGGACTCACCTGATGAAACGCCTGCTCCCCACTGGCCTAGAGATTTCTGCTCTGAGTCATTCTCTATCCCCTGTGTTCACCGCATTCCTAAGTCCACTGCAGCCAGTAACATGATGAAGGAGGCCACTGTGCCCAAGGGATGACCTTTAAAAAAAGAGAAGGAAAAAACCTCTCCCGTCTTCTGTGAGGTCACAGCCTTAATGGAGGCTGCAACAAGTGAAAGTAAATGTTGGGAAAGAGAGTATTTCTTCATTGGTCCCTGACCTGCCATATCCCTAACAGGGTGGTGAACATAACTGGCGTTAATATTTCCAGGGTGCACTTAGAAAATCCGGACCCAAAGTAGAAACCTGACCATTTGGCAAAAGATGGATCAATTCAGGAATCAAAGTAAGTTTTTTTCTCACCTGTTGTTTCATTATCAGGAACTCTGCCACCACCTGCCCTCCTCTGCATCCTTACGCAGGGACAATCCGAAAATCAAGCAGATAAATCTGAGGAAAGAGAAAGCAGCCTTGAGAACCCAGTCTTTCAAAGTACTGTTAGATACACCAGGCATGAATCCCCAAACACTCAGCTGGGAGAGACCCCTCCCACCTAACCCACAGTCATGCGTAGACAGAAGGAATGCTTTTTCCTCCCATGGTCAAAAACAAGGCTGCATTGGCTACTCGACATGTAAGGAGGATATAATATCCCCATTTTGCAGAAAACAATGCAAATTATGGGGTGTTATACTTTGATTTGACTTACTGTTCAAAGTTATTTTTTTATTAATATTCAGTTCCTAGGATTAACACTAACTCCCAGGTAACCCTTACCATGGTCTCCTGGAAAGTCTTGTCTCCACAGCAAGGACACCTCTCGCAAAATTCTCATTTAATAATTCTTGGTGAAAGGCACCAACATTTGTTCTCCAATACCCATTCCAGGCCTTTAGCACCCCACCTTCCCTGTTGCGACCCCCGCCCCACCAGATGCCCTTGCCCTCAGTCACCTTGGTTCCTCCCCATGTGGGAATCAGCAACATCAGAGCCTCAACCCTAGCTCTGCCTTCCATGGCCTTGGACGTGTGGCCAGGAGATTTTCTCTCAATTTAATGAAGGGTGGAACCATCTGAGGACCCATGTCATTTGACATTACATGTCAAACTCTAACCTGGGCTTCATTGAAAAGGTAATTGATTAAACATAGCTCATGGATATAGTGTTTGAAACATAGAGAAGACCTAAAATTAATCAGAAAGCTATGACCAATGAGGGTTTATCAAATAGAAAATCTGTGTGAATTCAGCAAAGTAACACTACCTGTGAATGTAAGTAACATGGGGAGATTTTCAATGAAGACCATCACTGAGGGAACCGCCTAGAATTCACATGTAGAGAAATGACTGAATGAATATTATGTGAGTAATTTTTAACAGCCTCCCTTTCCTTGTCAATAGCAGGGATTTCATGCTGGAGAAGAGCCCACTGAATGCAATGAATATGAGGACATTTCACATACAGCAATCTTAACTCCACATGTGTTATACTTTCAGCCCAAATGGGAGAGACTTCAGCCATTATTCATCACTGAATGGCATTAGCTAATTATACGAGAGAGAAACCATACAGATCTCGGAATGTGGAAGGTTTTTAGTCACCCTCCAACTTTAGACAACATGAGAGACTGCACCCTGGAGTGACTCTTGCAAATGTCCTGAACGTGGGAAATAATTCAGCTGAAGCCTCGCATTTATACACCAACAGCTCACACTGGAGAAGACGAACCTTATAAAGGGAATACAGCAGAGAGCTGGCTTTTATTCACACCAATAAACTCACACGGGAGAGAAGCCCTATGTTTGGAATGACTGTGGAAGAGCTTTCGGTGACCATCCAACCCTTCGATGTCATGAGCACATTCACACAGGAGAGAAACCACAATGAATGTCATTTATGTGAGAAAGCATTTAGTCAAAGCCATAACCTTAGTCATCGGGGAGAATTCACACTGATGAGAAACCCTACAAATGCGATGAATGTGGAAGAGCCTTTAAACGCAGCTCTCATGCTTATATGCACTAGAAAACTGACAGGAGAGACATCCTATGTCTGGAATCCATGTGGTGCAGCCTTTACCCAGAGCTCCCACTTTTATAAACACCAGAGAATTCATACAGAGTAGAAACCCTGTGTCTGTAATCAATGATATGGAGCCTTCAGCCAGAAATTATCCCTTTTAAACCACCAGGAAAGTCATGTGGAGGGAAACCCTGACCCTGGAATCGTGGTGGAAGAGCCTTCAGTTGGAGCTCCAGCCTCAGAATACACAGAGAACTCAGAGTGGGCTGCATCCCTGACACAGTAGAGAAGACAGCCCAAGGTTGACTACGAGGAGAGCCCTCTTGGGGTACACCATCTAATCACTGCTGTAGAAGAAATCCGATGAAATGAATGCTAGAGTCACATTCGTCATGGAGTCATTGGACATGAGAGGGTTCACACTGAAAAAATAGTCTCAGTGTAATGAAGGAAGGACATTCTTCAGGGATTCCTTATTCCTGACTGAACAAGAATGTACTCACACTGAGGAGATGCCAATTCTAAAGACAATGTGGAAAATCTTTCTCTTGCTATTCACATCAGAAAACTCATACTGGGGAAATAGTCTATAAAGAATGTGTTAGCATGCAATTGAGACAATAATTAAGTCCTTCAGCAATTGTCTTTTTATTAAATATACAATATAAAGATGTAGATGGTGAAGGGTTTTGAGAAGTGCTGAAAGCAATATTCAGTATCAAGTAAGAAGAAACGAAGCAAACCTGCTTCAGTAGATCAGCATTTGCAAATATATAAGCACTACTGAGTAGATATGTGTCATTCAAAATCATGAAATATTGGAATGAGTAAGAATGGGCCCGTTTTCTGATAATACTCTGTCACGGTTGATCAGTTAGACACTTTCTGTCTTTATAAAATTATAATCATAATTACAAAGACAGGGATCAGTCAGGAAACAACGTTGAATGTTAACTGAAAATGTAAAACATAGTATGATGTGTGTTAACTCTTACATTAGCGTCCAAATATGTGTATACACGTTCAGGATGAATGGCTTCAAGGATAAATATACACATACTTTGTGATTAACCTCTGCTGTTTCAATTAATTCTATTACTTAACTTTCATTTTCTATTTCCCACATGACTTTAAAAAAGAATTATATATTAATTATATTTAAACAAAGGTGAATAATTGTGGGTACATGGACAGGAAGAACTCAAGAATTCAGAGTCAGACGGTGGTTTAATCCCTACTTAGCATTTTGTAGCCAAGGGTTTCTTTGTTTGTTTTGTCCAAGAAGAACAGATAGATATCTTCAGCACTGAGAAGGTGAAAGATCTTTGCAGACATAAAAAGAGTTGTACTTTAAGAATGTATTAGAACAATAAGGGGTGCATATACGAAATCATGTAAACACAAAGGAGATCACTCAGAGAGCTGTTGGTAAGTCTACTTTTAAAGCTTTACTCTTTGATCTAGGAAAATGGTACTAAAAAATGTTCCGAGGCTTCCCTGGTGGCGCAGTGGTTGAGAATCTGCCTGCCAATGCAGGGGACACGGGTGCGAGCCCTGGTCTGGGAAGGTGCCACATGCCGCAGAGCAGCTAGGCCCGTGAGCCACAATTACTGAGCCTCCGCATCTGGAGCCTGTGCTCCGCAACAAGAGAGGCCGCGATAATGAGAGGCCCGCGCACTGCGATTAAGAGTGGCCCCCACTTGCCGCAACTAGAGAAAGCCCTCGCACAGAAACGAAGACCCAACACAGCCATAAATAAATAAATAAAGAATCCTGGTCAAAAAAGGTGATGATTAAAAAAAAAAAAAAAAAGTTCCGGGAGAAAGATCAGCATAGAGACAATGTCTATTTTGTCAATTAAACCTTCAAGAAGGCTAGCTAGGGAGAGCGTACAGGCTGCATGATGAGTTCTGGCCCTTTTTCAGTTCAATTTATTTTTCTTTGTTGACCAAAACATTCGTTATAGCCCTGAGGTCCATTGAAGTCTAATGGGTTGAGAAATGGTATTCTAGTGCCTATAAAGCCCATCATGGGGACTTTCCTAGCATTCCAGAGGTTAAGACTTCACCTTCCAATGCAGGGAGTGCGGGTTCGATCCCTGGTCGGGGAGCTAAGATCTCACATGGCTCGCAGCTCAAAAACCAAAATATAAAACAGTAACAATATTGTAACAAATTCAATAAAATACTTTAAAAATGGTCCACATCAAAAAAAAAATCTTAAAAAAAATTTTTTTTAAAGCCCAAGATGTTAGCTGCAACATTACTGTGTGTACGTGCATCTGAGTGCACACACACACACACACATGCAAGGGAGGGACACTGTAGCAACTATCTGATCATAAAGGGAAAATGCGACTCAGGAATTATTGGCATAAAGGATTCATGCAGGAGAGAAATAAGCTAAATCACCTTGTTCATTCATTTATCAACTTTTCCGTTATTAAATATTTAATGAGAACTTCCAACATTTCAGAACTTGGATTGTTATGATGATTAAACTGTAAATAACACAACGCATTTCTCTTCCTAGAACTCTGTATTCTAATGCAGGTAATAAGAATATATTGCAAAATAAAATTTCTGACATTAAAAAAAAGAAATGTTCATACATTGTATAGTTACAAAATATCACTACTAGTCTACAATAAAAAGTTGGCACTTCATAAAATAAAATTGACATTTAAAACAGTCTCAATTCCGGAACTTTGAAAGGTTATATATTTTTAGAAAGACTGGTTAGTAAAAATATTTTACAAAATTCTCAATTTTGGAAAAGTTAGTCTGCATGAATTGGGGAGAGCAAAGCTAGATTTCCTGTCTTAAGATCCAGGTTTGCTGTTCTCTATATTCCAAAATAAATACTTGTAAAATTGTTAGAATTCAAAACTATATGTTTGAAAATCAGTAACGATTTTTATAAGGATCAAAATTCTGCTGTACGTTCCTCTTAAAATTCCTTTCATCATCCATTTTATTCAAAATTCAACCGGTTACCATTTTAAGGATAACAGACAAGAGGATTGCTATCTTGCTCTTTATATTGGACTCTTAATTTCTTTCTATTTTTTTCTGATAATCCAAAACAATCCAAAATAACACATTATTATCATAAAATCCACAATTTCCCAGTGTGTTCTGTAGTGTATATAGTCCCAATGCGATTATATACACTATTGGTAAATTTGAACTTAAATGTTTTCCTAAATACAAAATAAAAATCTAAAAATGCATTTACCTATGTGTTTCATTATGCAATAATGCCCTTTTAGGAAAGAAATGGCTTACCAGATGCAAGAATACCTGGAAGTTGCATAATATGTTTTTATATTTAATAAGGTAATAAGTGATTTTTTGTTGTTATATATTTTTATATTCTTATGTAAATTACATATTCATTGCTTCATCAATGTGATTGTTTTCTAGTTTATTTTACTCTAGTGTGAATTATAGTGCATTAACTCTTGATAGTTTTCTACTAGAAAATGATTTTTGATGAAATTCTCCATGATCAATTAACTTTAGTAAACAACACTGCCACAGTCAAGAGATGTCACCAAACCAAAATTTAAAGTAAATACTTTTATGGCTTACAATGTGCTATTTTGAGGCTCAGAAATATCTAGCAGTTTTTGCAGTTGATGCTAATTCAGATGGGTGCTAGGTTTTAGTTACACTAATTTGTGATTATTTCTTAGATGAAAATAAAAAAATCTGCAGGTGGATTCCCTTCCTCAGTGCAGAAATAATTGTGAAGTAGTGTTTGTTCTAACTGAGATTACTGAGAGTAATGTAACATATTTACTTCGACCTAAAGTTTGTTTCCAGGGACAAAATTCGCTAAAAGTTTAACTGTTTTAAAAGTATAAATCCCAGCATACGTGTTTCAAAAAAATTTTTTTCCCCACTTTTCTAGGACAGGGGTTGGCAAACTTGTGTAAAGGACCAGAGAGTAAATATTTTAGATTCACCATATGATGTCTGTTGTTGCTACTCAGCTCAGTCATTGTAGCCAAAAAGCAGCTGCAGTAAAATGTAAATAAAGGAGTATAACTGTGTTTCAATAAAACATTATTTATAGACAAGGAAATTTGAATGCTATATAATTTTCGTGTGTTGCAAATAGTCTTTTATGAATTATTTTCAACCATTTAAAAATATAAAAACAATTCTTTGCTTGCAGTTCCTACCAGCCAAGCTGGGTTTGGAATTTGTCCGATGGGATGTAGGAGGCAATGGACTGTTCTCTCGAGTTACAGTGCAAACATCCCTCCTTAGAGACGAGCATTCCAAAACGAATTGATTGTACTAGCCCTGCGCCAGAAAATATGAAAACTAAAATCAAAACAAAAAACAAATTACCAAAATCTGCCCAAGATGTGAGGGGATAAATTCCTCCCCCAGGGTGCCCCCCTCTGCCCATGTATGGTCCCCTCATGTTGGCGTCCCCAGCCACCAGCAGTGAGTGAGACTGTCCTGCCCCTGTGCTCCCTGTCCGGCCGCGTGCAGGGGCCCAAAGAGTTCTGAGCAATAGTTACTTGCTGGGCACAGTTCCTCATCCATCAATTCACCACTAACTTCTGTGGCTCCCAGAAGGACAGAAAGCCGCCTTTCCAGCCCCACCCCTGGCTTGGAGTCCAGCCGCTAAGAGTCCAGCTTCTCTGAGGGCTAATGGCCAGCGGAGTCTGGCAGCTGTTGTGGGTTCTGTGCACCCAAAGGGGGTTGGGGCCGTGACCTGTTCTTCAGCCTCACGGCCAACACCAGCGGATGACTCTGACCATTCAAGTCACCAAACATCTTATTTTGGCAGGGGACAGAACACCTTCTACAAAACATTTATAAAGAACATTTCTTTCGCCCAGGATGGGAAATCTGGGCCCTTTCACACCAGAGACAAGGATCAAAGTAGTAGCACGCGGGGTGTAGTGTGTAGTTGACCCCCGCGTTGTTGTTCCAGTGCCGGCCCTGCGCGCAGCGTGCAGACAGCGAAGCGGCCCAGCGCTGCGTCCTCCGGCTCTTAGGCTACACACCGGGAAGCCGGAGCACGCAGCGCTGGACCTGGAGCCAGAAGTGGAAGCGGCCCGGTGTCCCCGGACCAGCCAGGAGAACCCTGACGGCGCCTCTGGCGTCCGTATCTGCCCGACTCCGCCTGCAGCTCTGCCGGCAGGTCCGGGAAGGAGCGACGGAGGGGTGGGCGGAACACACGGCAGGGCTCCGGGCTGGGGCGGCGATCGCGGCTGGGCCCATCCCCGCACGTGCTCCTGGCCCCCTCGCTGACGTCGCAGTTGCTGGATGCGTGGCGGGAGCCCTGGAGGCGGCGAGGAGAGGAGCGGGGCGGCCTACAGGCCCAGGAGACGGTCCCGCTCGTCAGCGCTCAGGGGAAGCGGCAGTCATGGGAGCACCACGGGGGGTACAGGGGCTCCTCGGCCCAGCAGAGGGCTTCCCGCCGGCCGGGCTCAGCCCCGCCGGGCCGGAACCGCACCCCCTTCCCTCCCTCGGCGCACACCCCGGCCCGGGGTCTCTGCCGCCGCCGCGGGAACTTGGGGTCGGAGGACGGAGAGAAGGGGCGCGATCCCAGCATCTCCTCTGGCCCCTAGAGGCTGCCTCGTCCTCCGCAGACAGGGGCTTGTCCCTGAGCTTGGCGGCGGGGCCCAGAGCCTCAGACGCGCCGGTGCCCTGGCCCCTCCCCAAGCTGAGGACCCGGTGTTCATTTTGAAATGTATAGAAATTCCAAATTACTCTGTTGTGTAACAAGAAGTAACATAGTGTTGTAGATCAGTTATATTTCAACAGCCAACCAACAAGCAAACAAACTCATCCAATAACTGTCTGATTTGTGGTCTCCAGAGGCAGGGCGAGGGAAGGGGTGGGACTGGATGAAGGTGGCCCAAACTGCAAGCGTCCAGCCATAAGAGAGATGAAGTACCAGGGATGCAACCTAGCACATGATAAAGATAATTAACACTGCTGTCTCCTATACATAAAAGTGGTTAAGAGAATAAATTCTAAGGGTTCCCATCACAAGAAAAACACATTTTTCTATTTCTCTAATTTTGTGTCATATGAGATGCTGAATGTTCACTAAATTTAGTGTGATAATCATTTCATAACATATGTAAGTCAAATCATTATACACTGTAAAGTTACACTGTGCTCTAGGTCAGTTATATCTCAGTAAAACTGGAAGAAGATAAATGAATAAATAAAATGGTGCCCCACTGAATCTCGAATAAAATGGATGCTAAATGGAATTTTAATGGGCATGTGCAGCAGTTTTTGTATTCTAATAAAAACGATTATTGATTTTCAAAAGTGTATTTTGTAATTGAACAATTAATTTAAAAATACTTATTTCATAATATTTTGAACAATTATCTTGACTGTTAGAAATGGAAATCTATCTTTATTCTTCCCAAATCTTGCAGAATAGCTTTTCAAAGGTTCAGAATTTTGTAAAATATTTTTTAATAACCCAGTCTTTTTGACAATTTTTGGCCTTCCAAAGTTCTATAATGACACTGTTATAAATCTCAATTTTATTATATAAAGTGGCAACGTTTCTTTGTAAATTAGTAGCAAACATTTTGTACTTACACGATTTTAAACCCTTATGTATGTTTGATATTTAATATCAGAAATTTTATTTTGCAGTGTATTTGAATTGACTGTGTTATTATGTAGAGTTCTATGAAGAAAGGAACATTGTATTATTTACAATTTAGTCCTCATAACAATCCAAGTTCTGAAATCCTGGAAGCTTTCAGTAAATATTTGTTAGTAATTGAAAATTTGATACATTAATGAATAAGGTAACTTAGATGCTCTTTCTCCTGATGACACATTTATGCCATTGATTCCAGACTCACATTTTCTCTTTAGGATCAGATGGATGCTATATGCTCTCTCCCTTGCTTGCATGTTTGTGTGTGTGCGTGTGCATGTACACAGACAGGAGCACAGACACACAAAGGTTGCAGGCAACATCCCATGCTTTATAGACCCCTACAATACCATGCTTTCACCCATTAGACGTCAGTGGACTTCAAGGTTATAATGAATGTTTTTAGGCCAACAAAGTAAAAGCAATTTCTCTGAGAGGGAGCCAGACCTTATCATGCAGCCCCTACCCTCTCCAAATCTGAAAATGGAACTCTCCATATCTGCAATGATTTACTTTATTTTATCTTACCTTATTTTATTTATTGGGGTATAGTTGCTTTACATTGTTGTGTTTCTGGAATGATCTTCCAACTTCTCGGTCCTGACATATCTATCTGTACTTGGTGGGGAAAAAAATCCTTTCGGCTAAAAAATTCTGATGTAGGCATAAACCCTTGCCTGACTGAATTCTTGCGATTTCCACGGCCTGGTCCACAAATTCTCCAGGACTAGGACTCTTGTGAAAAATTAAATTTATTTGTAATTCAATTTTAAGTTATGAGGGGCACATTAAGTGAAAATATAAAGGAATAAAATCATTGCAGCACCAGTGTTTCGAGACAGAGGGCTTCTCTCCTTGTGAGTTCATCAATGTGAATAAAAGTTAAGGCTCTGCTGAAGTGTGTCCCACATTTGTCACATTAAGGTTTCTCTCCAGTGTGAGTTTCTGGTGTATTTAAATGTGAGGCTTCAGCTAAACTACCTTCCACATTTATAACATATATAGGGGTTCACTTCAGGGTGAGTTTTCTCATGTCATCTAAGGTTACAGCATTGCCTGAAAGCCTTCCCACATTGATGACACCTGCATGGTTTCACTCCAGTATAAATTGGCTTATGTTAATTCAATGATGAATAAGGCTGTAGGCTCTTCCAAATTGATTGCAAGCACACGGTTTCTGTCCTGTGAGAGACCACTCATGTGGCGTGAAAGTTGAGTTCTATGTGAAATCTCCTCATATTTGTTACATTCAGTGGGCTCTTCTTCAGTGTGAAGTCTCTGCTATTGATAAGGAAAGGAAAGACTGTTAAAAGTTTGCTCAAATAAAATTCACTTCTTTAGTTCTATACACATGAATTCTAGGCTGCTCCCTCAGTGATGGTCTCCACCAACTACCCCACCCCCACCATGGTACTTATATTCACATAGAGTCTCACTTTGCTGAATTCACATAGATTTTTCTATTTCATAGCCTCTCACTGCCATCGTTTTCTGATTAAGTTTTAGGTCTTCTTTATTTTTCAAACACTATATACATGAGCTACATTTAAGCAACTGCCCTTTTGAAACTCAAGGTACAGTTTGTCTTTGGGGCAATATGGGTCCAAATGGAAACTATTCAAAAACCTCTGCTGGGCCAGCGTTTAAGTCCACTTTCAGTCAGGTGGTTGTGCTGAATTCCTCTTACCCTAAGATCATGTCTCTAATGTGGACAGCGGGGTTCATCCCCATAAACTTACTGTTGACCTTCAGATAAATGGGTTCTTCCTGAAGCTACCGTCTGTGAACATGTTTAAAATATTGATGTTTAACACAGAGAAAAAGTATGAAATGGAGGAATATACCAGTAATTGGAAACATATTATAGGATATTGACAATTTGAATATATCTTTAAGGGTAAAACAAACGAAAAATAAAATGAGTGGGATGTTGGCGAGATCAAGATGAGGAAAAGCGCCGAAAGAGAGGGACTGAAACAATGGGCGCTGCGTTGAAGTTTAGCACCAGTAACAACAGAGCCATCCTTTCCTCTAAGGCCAAGGAACATGCAGAAGGTTAGATTAATAAGATTGATACGTTCACATAATTGTGGCACTATAGGAGGGATTTTTCTACATTGACTTCAACAAGATTCCAGAGACATTTCACTCAAAGAAGGCTGCAATTGACATTACCCCAGTTCTGGATGAAGTTCACAGTCACATGTCTTGAAAGTCACTGATTCCTAAAAATATGCTGGACATTCTGGTTCAGGCTGCCTCATCTCCCCAAATGTCCAGAGGTGATGGTCGAGGGTGACAGTACTGAGAAAAGGTCGCTGTGTGTATCGAAAGCTCAAACCCTGTTTGACGTCAAGTCCAATGTTCCTCTGGGCTGACTTGGTGTATGCCTTTCAGATGCATCACAGAGATGGGCACACTGTGAATACAGAGTGACTTTCATGATAAAAGAGCATCACATGTGGGGTGGTGTGAAATAACCTGCACAGTCCACAACAGAATGTTAATTCTGAGCTGACTGGCAATTTAAAAATGTGTACTTGGGAATTCATAAATATCCCTGCTCCCCACTACTTTCAGCTAAATCTACAGACTTAGCACAAGGCAGGCAATATATATGTTCCACCACTTATCAGCAGTGACTACAGGCAAAGTATTCCCCAATACAATCCTCACTGTTCTCATGTGGGAAATACTTTAATAACCTCTCAAGAGAGTTGAGTGATGAAATGAGCTGACATGACATGTCTGAAGATAACAAAACCCAATAAATAAAAGCTACAGGTGAATTAGTCATTCAAAAGTCAGAGAGCCTTGATGCAATGTCCACCATTTTGTGTGAGTGAACAGACTGTATATACAACTTGGGGTCCGCAGTTGCTGCCTACCTAACCTCGACACATACCATGCATTCATCACCAGATATGAGGACAGACGGGCTCAACTTCACAAGCCAGTGGTCCCGGGGCTGTCAAACTGTAAGATCATCCCCGACTGACCTTTCCTGTGGGTTGAGGTCCCTCCTCGTTGCCTGGGACCTCACCACTTTGACTATCATTGTGTCTCCTGTAGCTTCCTCCTGTCTTCCCTGCTCACAGACTAATAGGAGACCCTCGATGGTTCAGGCCTCTCCAGGGCTTCAAATATGGCCACAGTTTTCTAAGTTTTCCTCTACCTACTATATCCTCCTCAATGCACCAATTAAGGAAAAAATGTTTTCTGTAAAGTGCTTCCAGTTTCTGAACAAAGGTTACCTAAACAGGGGGGAAATGGATGGTTTGGAAGAAGAATGAAAGAGAGTATTTTGTTTTGACTTTTTACAGTTTTCAAAATTGTCAATTGTATTCTGAGAAAACAGATTAAAAATTGGAAAAAAAAAAAAAAGGAAAATTCGCTTCACTCTGCCCTCTGGGCAAGTCCTGCTGAAGGGTTTCTTCTCTTTCTCCTGTCCCCTCAGACATGCACAGCCCTCTAGCCAGCACCTCTGACCCTGGACGTATTGAACTCACCCGTCCACACACCTCCTCCCCTACCAGGCCTTGAACTTCTGCTCTTGCTCATCCCTCCACTTGTGTCCATCACATGACAGAGCTCACTGCATCGCAGACTTGCTTATGGAGTGAGTCACACCCCCGCCAAGACCATGGCTGAGGGGAGAGAAATACAACCTCTCATGTGCCCTCTTTACCATCACTGCCTTCATGGAGTCTGGAGCACGTTGGTGTAAATGTTGGAAAGGAGACGGTTGATGTATTAGCACCTGCCCTACTCCACGATCCTCACAGAGATGCCAGATGACAGGACTAGTGCTCAGAGCCTTGACTCCCACCTGGATACGCTTAGAGCACTCAGTCCAAGTGGTGGAAACAGAGTTACCATTTCAGGAAAAAAGAGCAAGTCCCCACTCACTTGGGGACACATTGCCAAGAACTCAGCTGCTAGTATTCTCTCTCAGAGACACTATTTACTCTAATCAGGTAAATCGAAGGAAAGAGAAGAAAGCCATGACACTTGAATCATATCTAGAGTTTTCAGAGGTAACAGTCATGAATCCATAAACCTTTACCTGGGAGTGAACAACCACCCCACGTGCAAATGTGAAGTGGTCTATGAGAAATGAGGAGTAATCTTGTTTCCCAGGGTCAAACTAGGAAGGCTTTGGCTACTGCTTCTCATAAGAGAAATAGTAGTATCCCAAATTTACTTATTAGGAAATAAAAATCAAAGAGTTTTTAAAGGTAATTAACCCATGATATTCCAAGTTATTATTCAGTTTCCTCCCTGACCCCAAATGCTAGGAGAAGCTCTAGTGCACTGACCCCTCTCTCCTAACATCTGTGCCAACCTGTCTTCATTTTTATTCCAAATTAATCAAATTAAGTAATTTCAACATATAGTTATGAAGACCAACAATTTCCATATTCTTTTCGTATTCCTTCCAAATTCATCACATCTGCTGATCAAGATTCCAATCTTGGAGGGCTCCAACTACCTGCTTCTTCCATGACTGAATCTAACTAGGATATTAAATCTGGTGGGGTTCAGAAATCTCCCAACATCTTTCAAATATCTCTGGCCATTGTACTATATCTAGATAATTAAGTTTTATTCTATGCCTCACAAATATTTCATACTTTCTCCATATCTTTTGATTTTTAATCATTCTCAGTACTTTCCTCACTTTCCACAAAGGGAATCACCTTCTACTAGACAGATTAATCAGATAATATGAGGAAATTCTTCAGCTCACTGTCAAAAAATCTGCAAATATTCCTCATTGTTAACTCCCAAGCCCATAGGAAGAATTGAAGAATCACCTCGTCCTTGGCCAAGCCTAATTTCTCCAATTGTATTCTTTTCTCTCCTGCATCCCTGGAAACCTCATGTAATTGATTATAATTTAAGTATTATTTACCTTGGTATTAAAATACAAATGCTTTAGAACACTAAAAATATCTTCCTTGAATGTTTGATATCATCAAAAAACACCAGTCTTTATGTAAAGCCACACAAAACCCACAGCCTGGTGGACTGTTTGTAGGTTAAACACATTTATATAAAGACTGATCCTCTTGCTGAAAATTCTCTTCCCAGAACTGGCCACAATTCACAATATAGTGAGACATCTGGTCCAAGGCATCAAGATTGCTTTTGGTGGCTTTTAGAATATTAGCAAATTAAAGAAATCACTTATACTGTCCTTACATATATCTAAGTGGTTAAACTGTTGAGAAGGAAAAGCTTGTGTTAGGGAAGTTATTCCTGGATTAGATTTATCCTGATTGGCATCAGATTAAAGGAGTTCTTTCTTCATAATTATAAAATATATGAGGTTATCAGATGTATTAACAGTAGCCCACAGACAATTCTATGCCTGATTCTATAGAAAGAGACTAAAACTTTAAACTCAGGAGTGTGGTAGCTGCATACTTAAGTAAAGACACAAACACAGTTTTCCCACACATTTTGTTTCTGGTGATTACTAAAGAAAAATTTCCCCAGGAGGAATCAAAGTCATTTATTATTCAAGGAATTTTTAATCTAAAGATGGTTATTTAATTTGATTAAAGACCTTTGGTCACAGGCCATCTGAGAGTAGATTATGTAACTGTGTACATGGAATTTCTGTGGATTTACAATTCATATGTAATAGTCAAGAGAAACTTGCTTTATGACTCTACAGTTGACTTTTCTGCAATTAGTCCAGAGAGGAAAACAGGAAAAAAAGAAAAGAAAAAAAAAAAAAGATGAGAGAGATGTGAAATATTAGATGTGTTGCCTGTAGGTTCTATTTAGGACAACAAGGAGAGGAGAGTTACTTAGCTAGTAATTTAAAGAAGGAATCTCTGAGGCACTGACATTTAACCTGAAGGTGAAGCAGTATAAGTGTAGCTGGAACTATGTATATGGATATCAGGGAGGAGATGAACAGAGACGAGGGCACTCATTGTAGAGATAAAATCGATGTTTGATTCAGTTTGTGTGGCTCTGGGACGTTATGTCAATGACGGAGCCCCAAATAATTAGTGGAGCCGTTATCTGAGACTGCAGACGAGAGGAGAAGTAGTTTTAATTTGGGGAGGAAGTTCCTGGCTTCTGTCTGATATACATTTCATTGTAGGTGCCTGCTTCCCATGCAAGTATGGATGACACCTCAGAAATGAAATCTAGCATTCGTTTTTACACATTATTATCATAGTGATAACAGTCGAAGACTGAATAATTATAACAGTTTTCGAAGATGGTGTATATAGTAAAAAGAGAGAAGAGGGTTACAATGGAGTCTTGAGATGTTGAAATAGTATTGTTTGAGGAGAACCGCGCACAGTACACTGGGAGGAACTGACTAGTTTAAAGGCAGTGCGGAGTTTGCGATGTCAGAGGACCTTGGAAATATAAAGTTTCTGACGGAGGTCATAGTCCAATTCTGCTTGGGTCCAAGTAAACTACTGAGAAACATTCATTGGATTTAATTATGGAGAGATAAATATAATGTTATAAAGGTTTATGTATACGCAGATCAATAGGAACAGGGAGATCACCCTTAGTAAATCAAACTGTGGGAGGGGCGCCCAGAGATTGTCACTAATCCTGCACTGCTCTTTCAGTTTACTTTGGAAGGAGGAAATACATTGGGCAGGAACTAGAGATAAATTGGTTCAGAGATTTTGTTTCAAGAATGAAGAAACTGAAAAAGATGAAAGGGGATGGACTGGGAAGAGATGGGTGTTTGTTGGAAGAAGAGCTTCAGTTTACAATTAATAATAAAACATTCTCCAGAGAGCAGGAGAGAAGGGGATACATTTCAGAAAAATGGGCTTATCCAGGTATAGAAATGACTTTCAGTTTAAACAGGAGTGGCATCGCCAATGGGTGAAGATGCAGGAATAGGTGTTGACTTCATGACAGTGAGCTGAAACATTTCTTCAAATTATCTACTTCATCTGCATGGGAGGAGGTGAGCACACTGTTGAAAGTGAGGGAAGGTGAGAATTTCAGGGATTCAAAAAAACAAGAGGAACATTCGAAGTGTGTGCAAAGCATGGGAGAATGATTTATGATCACGTCCTGGTAGGATGCCAGATATTTATAAAACTCATTGGGAGATATGTATGATAGATGCAACGATAGGAAGGGGAGATTTTTTTGTCATCTCTGATTGGGGTCTTGATCATCAACTGTGCTGAGAGGTCAGAGGGACCTGAGAATTGTTCCATAAAACTCAGGAGACATGGGACTGATAGGGAGGCTGGGTCAGTGCACTGGAGGATTCCTGTGTTGGGCGAACCTAAGCACAGTAGTCATTGTGTGAACAGACTGGAGGGGAATTGTTGTGATAACAGGGAGTATTCCAACCACTGATTTGGTAGGTGACATATCCAGGTCAAACTTGAATCGGGAATCCACACCTCAACACCAGCATATTTAGGAATTTGAGATTCAGAAACAGCCTGAGCTACGTTTGAATTCTAGCTCTGTCATTTTCTAGCTGCATGATTTTCTCACATAAGCAAAATTTTGGAACCTAGCTTATGTTACTTGTTAAAGGTAACTAATCTATAAGTAACAGGGTTGTACTAAAGATAAATGAGCAAACGTAGGTAAATCTCAATCACAGGGTCTCAAAAGGAATGTTTTCTCTTTTCAGCATCTCAGGATCAAAGGGTTGTGATCCACCCCTGTTCCTGACACATTATCACTATTTGTCTACGTAGTAGTTAATGTTTAACATTGACCTAGGTAGCACTTGACAGTTTACACATGCTTTCCTATAGAAAAATTATGAAATGAAGAATGTTTCTCCCCATGACATTTAGTAGGACAGAACTCCACCTACTATTTCACTAATGTATCTGAAGGTGTCGACTAAATTTCACCCCAAATTAAACTTCACTCTATATTTGATGAACGTGTCTGCCCTGTGTGGATTGTGGTACCCAACAGTGGGCTTATGATGTACGTACCCTTGCTGCTTTCCTGTGCAAGTGGTTGTTAGCCCTGATTTGTGTGACAAGACGTTCCCACAAGACATGAGTCCCTGGATTGTTTTCCCCACCATTAAGTAGATCCAAAGTGTCCTGGCCACATGTCCAAGGCCATGGAGGGCAGCAATAGTGTTGAGGCTGCCATGTTGCCTGATTCCCACATGGGGAGGAACCAAGGTGACTGAGGGCAAGGGCATCCACGGGGGGCGTGTAGGGCACAGTAGGGAGGGTGGGGGCTCTGAAGCACTGGGGAGGGTGTTGGAGAAAAACTCCTGGTGCATTTGATCAAGAATTATTTCAGGAAACATTTGAGAGTGGTGTTCTTTCTGTGGAGTCAACATTCCCCAACTGATCATTGTGTGGGTTTCCTAGAGTCTGGTGTAAATCCTAGGAACTGAACATTAATGAAATAACTCTGAAAAAGTAGCTCTAATAAAAGTACAACACACAAGGATTTTCATTTTTTATGTATAAATGAAAATATTACTCTCTTGATTATGTGCAATAGCCTACACTGCCTTATTGTTGACCCTGGAGAGAGGGGGGTTCATCATATCTACACATGCCTGTGGGTTAGGTGGTAGGGCTCATTCCCAGGTGAGTGGTTGGGCATTCATGCCTGGCGTACCTAACAATGCTTTAAATGCCTGGATTCTCTTGGTTGCTTTCTCTTTCCTCATCTTTATCTGCTCAGTTTTTCATCTGACCCTGCATGAGGATGCAGAGGAGAACAAGTGGTGGCTGAGTTCTTGACAATGAAACAACAGGTGAGAAGAGACTTATTTTTATTCTTGAATTGGTCCATCTTTTGCCAAATGGTCAGGTTTCTCCTTTTGGCCTGGATCTTCTAAGTGCACCCATGAAATACTAATGCCAGTTATGTTCAACACCCTGTTAGGGAGACTGATGTGGAAATAATCTCCTTCCGTCATTCACACCCAATTGTTCCAGACTCCATTAAGGCTGTGACTTCACAGAACAGATGGGAGAGATTTTCACTAAAAACAATAAATACAGTCCTTAGGCTCAGTAAAGAAAAATTCCCTAATTACCATGTGAATGACTACAAGGGCCTTAGGTGTGTGGTGAACACAGGTGATAGTGATGAGAGAAACAAGTTTCCAGACGGGGGGGAGCAGATGTGTCATCAGGTGAGTCCAGTGTGAAAGGTGCTGGGGTGGAGGTGGGTGCTGGGCAATAAAGAGTCATGAGGAATTATTTACTATTTCTAATTTTTAAAATATTAAACTTTTTATAGAGTATATTTGAACATTTTTATATATACAAAAGAAGATAAAGAAAATTTCCTTCCTAAACTTCTTCACAATAACTCAGTTATCCTATGTGTACTTTTCTTTTTAAGGAGTTTCCAATTTATTTATTTATTTATTTATTTTTGGCTGTGTTGGGTCTTTGTTGCTGAGCACGGGCTTTTTCTACTTGCGGTGAGCGGGGGCTACTCTTCGCTGTGGTGCGCGGACTTCTCATTGCGGTGTCTTCTCTTATTGCTGAGCACGGGCTCCAGGCGCGCAGGCTCAGTAGTTGTGGCTCACAGGCTTGGCCGCTCCACGGCACGTGGGATCCCCTCAGACCAGGGATCAAACCCGTGTTTCCTGCATTGGCATGCGGACTCTGAACCACTGCGCCACCAGGGAAGTCCCTCCCTGTGTGTTCTTCACCTTTGTTCAATCTTGAAAATTGAATGTAACATATGCAGATTATTATTTTCTTAATTGTAACTGTGTATTGAGGAGAAAGTGTATGATAGAATGAAATGTAGGGCACTGGACAGTAAATGACAGATTAGGGAGCTCCAAGCCCTCACTCCCCACCAGTGACATCAATACAGCAGCCAGGATTTTTCAGCGCAGGGGACCCAAGAAGTGGCAACAATGATCTCTTTTCTGCTCCCACCACTCTCAGACCTGGCAGGAGTATGGATTTACTGCCGATGTGTGTGTGTGTGTGTTTCTTTTTTCTTCGTGCCACAGCTGGACTTGCTGATTGAGCCTGCGTGTTTTAAGAAAGCAATGGCCATGTTGCGCTAACAATACAGTGGACCCTCTGTCGCTCTTGTGTCCTTGGGAGTTGAGTGCACACAAAGTTTGTAGGATGGATCCAGGCGCGAACTTCCAGTTGTCCCCTTGGCTCATACCTGCTATACAAGGGGAATGTTCTTTCCTTGGGATATCAGCTCAAAGCTTTTGGAGAGAAAGACTACACAGGTGTAGGTTGGGGCCAGCAACCCTCGGCATGGACGACTGGGCAAACCAAGTGAATTGCTATGGGCTCCTGATATGAGGAAACAGGCTGAGGACATAGGGAGCCCAGGCCTGCAGAGTGAAAGTTCTACTTGCCTGTAGGTGGCTCTGGGAGTGGGTGGAGGAGAGACATTGAGGGGCGGAGATGCCAGCTGCCTGTCCCAGGACTGCAGAAGGAGGGGGCAGAAAAGCAGGAAGTGTGGCTCATGTTTGTTTCTGACACACTCATCTTTCTGGCTCTTGACAGCAGGCTATAAGGAGGAATTTATTCTTGTTTTTCAAAGTTGCTTTACCTATTCCAATCCTTTACTTTTCCATTTACTTTTCTTAAAAGATATATATAAACTTGCTATTTTCATTAAACAGTTTGTCATCAACATTTTTCCCAAGTCAATACCTATGGATCTCACTCATTTGAAAATACATCAATAAACCAAAGCACAAAGTGATAGTACTGTATTGTCTGAATGTACTTGAAATTTACTTACCTGCTCCCTCTTAATGGCTGTTTTCTAAATGTTCTGTTCTTAAGTAATACTGACATCAATATTCTTATTACACACGTATTTGCACAAATGTTCCCACCCACCCACTTCTTGCCATTTGACTTTGCTTGTGGAATATGTAAAGATCAATTAGGTGGTCAAGTTATCAATCATTTGCTTTATGGCTTCTGGGCCCTGGTTTTTATGTTTTAGTAACATCTCCACTCTGCAATTACAGAATAAAATGTCATCCGTGTTTTCTATTGGTACTTTCATGGTTTCAGCTTACAGTTCACGCAGTCCATCCCCCTGCAGAACTTTCCTTGTTTACAGCGGCCGGCGGCCCAGGAATAGCGTGAAGAGCGCTTCTCCCTCGTGGCAGCCTCCCGGAAACATCCTCCCAGCTCCTCGTCCCCCGTCTGCTGCTGGGATCGCGCCGTGTCGCGCCGAGCCGGGAGTTAGTTGAGAGGCGGACGTCCCGAGACGAGCTCGGGCGTTTGGGCTGCCCGCGCTGCACCCTTGCCGTTCGGCGATCGGGATCCGGCCCGGGGACGTTCGAGCCGGTTGTCGGTCGCCACCTGGCGGCCGCTTTTATATCGTCCCTTATCTCCGGAGCGTCGACGATCTTCACGAGGGCTGATACTCGGCCGCCGGGCGCGAGGCAGAGTTCCGGGAGGCCGGCGACGCTGGTGGCGACTGTCCCGGTGGCTCCGAGGCGTGGGCGCCTCCTGTTGTCGCTGGAGATTGGGCCTGCAGCTCTACGGGGGTGTCACCATCGCCGCGCTCCCGAGGGAGGTTTTGGGGTTGCCTGGCTTGGTCGACCAGCATCCGCCCGTAACCCTCCAGCCGCGGGGACCGACCGGACTCGACACGACCTGGGTCGACCGCCGCGTTGTGAAGGGAGAGGGTCTTATGAGCACTCCGGAGCTCCTGAGGCTTGATGGTAAGTCCTTCTGAGTCACTTTAGGAGCGTTCATTTTCTACCACCTCGGTCCCCCAGCGTCCCACTCCGTAGTTGGCGAACGGCCCGGGCCCGTGCGTTGAGGCCGGTGGAGGGCGCAACGTGCTTGTTGGCTGGCGCGCTTGGGTCCCAGTCTCCGGGCCATGGGCGCTTCCTGCTCTCGCGGGATTTTGACGGGGAGACCGGTGTAGTGTGAGGCCGGCGCTGCGCTCCCTAGAGTCGTTGAGTGGTGGTCTGGGAGGTTCGACAGGCATTCCCTGGTGCCCTCTGCCCGCGAGGAACGCTCAAGTTGTTGCGCGTGGTCAGGAGAGCGTATCCGTTCCTGGCGTCGTCCTGTGTGTCCCGGTGGTCGTCCTTTCGTTTTCCAAGTCTCCTCTGGGGGTGGCTGTAAGTCTCCTACGGACGTGGACGGCGCCAAGTTTCCGCCAGCCTTCCTTCTGGATCCCGTTCGCCCTAATTCCCAAATTTGTTTCTCTCCGCAGTGGGTTCGGCCCGGAGGGCGACCCCGGCCTCCTCGTCCTCCTTCCCACGGGACCGCGACGCCCCGGTGCTGCGTCCCGGCCGCCTTGGGGATCCGGTGCGTCCCGGTCCCGTCTCCGTGGTGGAGCTCCTCCCTGGCGTCCACTTTCTCCGAGATCCACGAGAAGCGTTCATGGGGCTCTGCAGACGGGATTCGCCCGCAGGCCGAGGTGCGTCTACGTGGGAGCGCCCTGCGTCTCCTCTTCTGTTGGCCTCGGCAAAGCGCTTGTGTGTCAACCACACACAGGTCCCCTCACCGCAGGTGACGACACGAACAGTCGCGGGCGAGCGGGTAGGGCGCTCCAAGCGCGGACACGGGCCCTCCTGTGGCTTGGTGGTCGGAGAAGCCTAACAAATGGGAAATGGGGAGCTGCCTGGGTCGTCTGGTGATGGTCGGAGGAGGCCCGAGGCCGGGCGCGGTCCTGGGTGGGCACGGTTGTCAGAGGCTCCTCGAGAGACTCTCGTCCCGGAATGGCCTCTGAACGCGCGTGTGGACGGGGAGACAACCGGGAGAGAGAAATGGGACCCGTGGTGGACCCAGAGGGGACGAGTGCAGAGGGATGGTGCGCACCTTCTCTGGCGTGCCATCCAAATCTATCGCGGTGGTTTTCCATCCATTTGGTTGTTACCTGGCGTCCGCTGCTGCAAGGGCGATTAGATGGCCATACGGCGGTGTCGTGGCAAGTAAAAATTTCAGTGACTTGAGCATTTGAGAGCCATTAGTGTACACTGGTGAAGTGACAAAGTCTGAGATCTACAGAACTGAAAATTACTACTGTTGTTACTCAACATTGTTATTACTATTGTTTGTAATTAGCGATAAAACTGAGTAAAGTTGATTCACACAGTAGCCGATTATTTGAAGATGATCAAAGAGGGGTTTCAGTATTTCTAAATCCTCCTAAATGGGCAGAGGGCAAGGTGGAGACAGCAGGTATGTGCCAGGTAAGGCTGTGATGGGTGTGAGAATAAAGGGCAGTGCTGAGAAGAAAGATTATGGAGGGTTTCTGAAGGTAGAAGAGGTTGGAAAGCATTTTTAAACACACGTGAGGGATAGGTCTGATGGGTTGCGGTTTAAAGAAAGAGAAAGGCTCATTGCTAGTCTCTGCAGAAGGATTCAGCAGAAGAGTCTCTAACATCTTATCAAATGCTCTCTGAGTTAAAAACACTCCAGGTTAAATCCTTTAGAAACATATCCTACATATTTGCTAGCAGCAGAATACTGCTTGCCAAGGTTATGCATTACTGCATTGTTTGTAATATAAACAGATTATTGAATGTCAGCGTTCATCCCAACGTGGATTGGCAAAGTGCATTATAGTACATCATCCATTCAGTGCACTGTCGTGTAGGAAACTATGTCTTGATAGAGGATAATTTGCAAGATATTGTTAAATGAATAAAAGCAAGATATAACAAAACACCGTGCCTAGTATTCTACTATTTGTGTTTCTAATTAGGGTGCCAAGGAGAAATATATATTCATATTTGCTTGTATGCACATAAAGACACTCTGGAAGTATGCGTGGGAAACCAGATACATGGCTACCTGTGGAGGGCAGGGGCTCCTGGGCAAAGAGGGGGAGGTGGTGGGGGGGCACAATGTAATGCAAAGTATGTTATATTTTCAGGACCTTCAACCATGTACATGTATTATAACCTCTCTAGAAACTCAAGAAATTGAATTTTTTAAACCTCCGAGGATTAAAAATGCATTTACTATTTCTACCAACTGTGAGTACATTTCAAGTTTGTTTTACCATGGAGATTTGCCTTCTCTAAAATGTCTACTCAAGCCTTCCATGGTGATTTTGACTATTTTCCTTTACTTTGGTAGGAGACAAAGAAAACCAGGGGAATCACTGCTGTGTAGTTCATCAGCCATCATCGGTGGTTCCCCCCGCTTTTTTCTCCTTTCAAATACTTTATACACTCTGTTTTTTTGGTGCTATTTTCATGATTTTTATTTGCAAGAAAGAGTATATAGGAGAAATAAAGCTGTATTAGGGTTTTGCTAGGGTTGCCAGAACAAAGATACTGTAGACTGGGAGGCTTAATTAATTTTCTCACAGCTCTGGAGGCTTTGAGTCCAAGATCAAGGTGTCCACAGGTTCAGTTTCTTCTGAGGCCTCTCTCCCTTGCTTGCAGATGGCCGCATTCTTGCTGCGTCCTCACATGGACTTACCTCTATGAGCTGAGTGTGCATGGCTGTGTCCTAACCTTCTCTTCTTATAGGGACACAGCTCTGGATTAGGGCTCACCCATAGGACCCATTTTCACTTAATCACCTCTCCTAAGGCCCTATTCCCAAATACAGTCACATTATGAGGTACAAGGGTGTCGACTTCAACATATGAATTTATAGGGTTTCAGTTCAGACCTTAAGGGCAGCTGCTCCCCGTTGGTTGAAGTAGAAATTTCAGAGGAGAGAGGAGTCTTCCCACATGGCTTAGAACTTCTTGACCCAGCCAAGTCATGACCATAAGCCTGAGTCCCTGTTGTTTTACTATATGTCTCTGTGACTGAGAGTGTAGGTCAGGGAATGAATAAGAAATTATGTCCTCAGTACATTGTCACTAAATGTTTCAGCCTTTTGGAGGCCAGGTGTTCACAAAAGTAAAGAAGTTATGTTTTGCTCAGCAAGTTCTTGGCCTAGGCATGTACACAACGCACTGAGGAAGCAGCCTAAGTGTCTCCCATATGCTGAGCGGGCCACAGACACAGGAGCAGGAGACAGCCATTAGAGGCCACAGCCTCGCTGGGAAGCAGCTGCATCACCAGTTTTGCTCAATCAGATCTGTGCTCTAGGTACTGAGCTTGAGGAGGGCGTCAGTCCTGGGACACTGGACACGATGCAGAAAAATTACCTTAAACCCAGAGTCATACTTAAATAGAAAAATGTGAGATATTAAATTTTATGGCCTCCACTGAGCTATAAACTTGGTGAAGGTGGTAATGTTATACATTTCACCTCTTAGTCTGCAGAAAATTTCACATGCTGGAATCCTGGAGACTCTCAATAAATATTTGTTACTTTAATGAGTGGTGTGTGAGAGCTACCTGATTTTTATTGAAGACTGCTGTCCCTTGATAATTTATCTATGAAATCCGGAACACTTGGGGGATATGTTTTCCCTTAAGTATCTGATGGATACTGTGGACCCTCCACCTAGTAATGCACATGCACAGACACAAACACATCGCTGCACCGACCTCAAGTGTTCTATTTCCCTCTTTTCAAGCTCATAGACCAACCCATTAGCATTCTATTTGTATGGGCTTTATAATGGTTTTGTGTCTGTGGGTGTGTGTGCACATCAAGAAAGAAAAAGTAATCGATTTGAAGAGAGAGAACACATCATGTAGCTCCTGCACTCTCTCAAGCCAACCGACAGCAGATAAAATTACGACATAGGCATTCTCCACAGGGACCATCTCTTTTCCCCAGGTCTTTATTTATTTATTTATATTTATTTATTTTTAACATCTTTATTGGAGTATAATTGCTTTACACTGGTGTGCTAGTTTCTGCTTTATAACAAAGTGAATCAGCTATACCCCAGTCTTTATTGATTAGCACCATCTCATTGGAGGAACAATGGAACTCGGGAGGGGGACCAAGTCCCTCTGACTTCCCTGGCTCATGGTGCAGAAAGTTGGAGGGGCGCCCCAGCCCCTGCCCCCGGTTACTCCCTGCAAAGTAGGGGCCACAGACTCAGCAGCACAGCAGAGCCACTTCTCTTTTGCTTACTGTTCTCATGGAATATCTTTTCCCATATTTTCACTTTCAGCATATGAGTGTCTTTACTTCTAAGTGAGTCTGTTGTAGACAACATAAGTTGGACCCTTTTTATGTTTATCATGTCCATCTTTGTTTTTAAACTGATGAGTTTAAGCTATATATATATAAATTACTGACATGGAATGACTTTTAATTGCCAATTTGTTTCCTGTAATGTCATAGAGCTTTTCTGTCCCACATTTTCTCCCATACTGACGTCCTTTGTGCTTACTTTTTGTACTGACTCATTTTTTAAATTAATTTATTTGGCTGTGCCAGGTCTTAGTTGTGGCATGGGGGACCTTTGATCTTCTTTGTTGCATGCGAACTCTTAGTTGTGGCATGTGGGATCTAGTTCCCTGACCAGGGATTGAACCCAGACCCCCTGCATTGGGAGTGTGGAGTCTTCGCCACTGGACCACCAGGGAAGTCCCCTGACTGACTTACTTTTAATTTCCTTCTGTGTATATTCTATACATATTAGATTTGTGGATACCATGGAGATTATATATAAAATCCTATCCAACTAGCTTAAACTGATATCAAAATAATTTTAATCACATGCAAAATCTCTATTACAGCTCCTATTACATTACACATTAATTACATGTTATTAATGTCACAAATCACATATTTATACATTGTTTTCTGTTAATGTAGATGTATGAATTAGTTATTTGAGGATGCTATAACAAAATGCCACAGCTTGGGTAGCTTATAAACAGAAGTTTATTTCTCATGGTTCTGGAGGCTGAAGTGTGAGATCAAGGGGGTTAGGTAAAGGTCTTTTTCTGAGTCATAGACTTTTCATTATATCATCACCTGGAGAGCCTGTGTGCTGCAACAACCGAGCCCCCGTGCCACAGCTAGATATGAAGGCTGTGCGTCACAACAAAGATCCCATGTGCTGCAACTAAGAGCCAATGCAGCCAAATAAGTAAATAAATACATATTTTAAAATAAATAAAAGTACACAAATCCTATTCATGGTGGCTCTGTCCTCATAACCTAAGCACACCCCAAAGGCCCTACATCCTAATACCACCACATTTGGATGTTATATTTTTATCATATGAATTTTAGGGGAAACAATCACACAATAACAATAAATTTATAATTATTTTAATATTTTCGTTCTTAAAAAATCCTAGAATAATAAAAAGTGTAGTTACAAGTCAAAATTATAGCTTTTTTTCTATTTGTCCATTTATTTACCTTTATCAGAGAAATTTATATTTTCATATGGCCTCAAATTACTGGTGTCCTTCCGTTTGAACTTGAAGTACTCCCTTTAGCATTTCTCGAAAGGTAGGTATTATGGTACTGAACTCCTTCAGCTTTTGTCTGAGACTGTCTTTCATTTTCCTCATTTTTGAAGAATAATATTGTAAGATATAGAAATGTTTTTAGGTAGCTTCCCCCAGTACTTTAAACATATCGTTTCACTCTCTTCTGGCCTGCAAAATTTCTGATGAGAAAAAGCAACTGATAATCTAACTGACGATAACCATTAAGTGGATCATAATAATTGTCACATATAACTTTGTTTATATATATTTCTTAACATTAACCTATTTTTAAAAAGTACTTATTGTTACAAAATTTTGTATTTATCATTCCAAGATTACTTAACAAATCTATATATTTATTCTACTTATTTATAAAATAATAGGTTATTAGCCAAAATTATGAAGTCATAGTTGAAATGTGTGGTAAAGCATTCTTGATAAGAGTTTTTCCATGTCTGAGAATTTTGTTATGAACTCTGGCTTTTCGGTTTGATTTTAGCATAAATAGATCCAGTGTGAGAATTCAACGTTGACTAAGGAATTAAAAATCCCTGAGGGCTTTCCTTCATTCATTACAGTAAAAGTGTTTTCTATGTTGTGAAAACTCACGTGTATGTAAGTCTATTCAATGATAGTCTCCAGTTAAAATTATCTCCATGTCAGTTACATACACATAGTATGTAAATCTTCTGCAGGGACATCCCCCCTTTGTAGCATTTCTACTAGCTATCATCAAAATTCAGTCTAATTTAGTCCATAAAGTGAACACTTTATGCTGGGCTAGTGTTTACACTACACTGTAACTGAGTTATATGAGTCTGCTGAATTCCTAACTTACCTCACTCCCAGGTTTCACATGTGGATGACCAGGGTTCACACCTGAAGAAATTTACTAATTTCTTACAGCTACATTGGTCCACCAGGAAAAAAAACTTGCCTGGATATCATTTTTTGCTTTTAATGGTCACAATTTTTGCTTGAAGTAAGACAAAAATAATAATTAAATTAAATAAATAAGAAATGACACATGTGACATTAGGGGGATTAAATTGTTGAAAAGTACAGTACATGGGAAAGAACATGAATTTGAGGAATACACCAGTGAATAGAAACATGGTTTAGAAAAATGTTAATAAGCTGTTCAGTGTTTAAGTAAAAGAAAAATAAAATAAATTCAGACGCTACAGGGAATATGAGAGGAAAAATTATTAAAGAGACTATGGCAAAGACAAAAACATGAAATTTTAACTCCCACGAGGACAGGAATTTTGCTTCGAGGTGAAAAGTACAGGGGGAAACGTGAAGAGAAATTGATGTGTGATGCGTAATGACAGAATCTGGATAATTTGACTCAATGGCTTCACATACATTTCTAAAAATATCCTTTAGTCGAGCAAATCTCCAGTTGACATTCCAAGTGTCCTGCTCCCTCCCCACACTGAGCACATGTGTCTGGAGCTGACTTGGACCCCAGCCTGGGGAAACCCTCCTCGTCCCTCCACACCTACTCTTCTTGCTCCAACTGGGAAATTACATCTGGTTTGCAGAGCTGATGCCCTGATACATGTGGGAAATGCTGGATGGATTTAAAGTTCTGTGCTGAGAACAGTGCATGCAATGCAACTGCAGGACAACATGCCAAGGCTCAAGTGTGAGGGCATCAATGGCAGCCCAGGTTCCAGCACCCTGAAGGGGGAAAACACTGAAGGTTGTCACCTGACACATCACTCAAAGACAGTAAAAGTCTCTGGCTGCTGCTGTTCTTGCCCAAGAGGAAAGACAGGCTGCAGGCTGCCTAGACGTCTCAGACAGGAAGGAAGCAACGTTTTCATAATGTGGTTAACACTGTTTTCCAACAGAATCCAATAAACATAAGACCCATGAGATTATTGCATGGAGTTCATGTAGAAAGGGGGATACAAGCTGTTATGTATTTTTGCTGTGTTCAAACCTCATAATAGTCCCCGGAGCAGAAGAATTACTTAGCAACATAAAGTCACTTGTTTGTTAGATAAAATAACCCTTTTCTGTGTTCAGCATTATTTTGCGTGTTGGTGGCAGACTAGTAAGGAATATGTGCGACTGTGGTAATGGAGACTGTATCTCCATGCAGGGACACACGTGCTGTGATAAGTAAAGGAACACATTCATTCCAGGTTGCTCTAAGTGCTACAGAAGCATGAGTCAGGGCCAAGAGTGCAGCGGCATATGTGGAAGCTGCAGAGCCTATCTCAATAAGACATGCATAAGGAAGTAAATAAATATTGAGAGACTCACCCAGAAGACGAGACAACGGACGTCTTCCAGCATCACATCTGTGTACATCTTTCTCTGCAATGTGTCCAGCAGGTCCCACTCTTCATGACTGAGTTCTACAAACACGTCCTCAAAGGTCACTGATCTCTAAAGCCCCTTCAATGGCTTCTCTGGGCTGATATGGCATGTCCCTTTCATACATATTCAGAAATATATATACTGTGAACAAATGTTACTAAAGGAAACATATCAGGTGTTGTGTAAAATAACCTACCAATTTCCCACAAAAGTGGTAATTCAACTTCCAGATTGGTTATTATAAAAATTTTACATGCAAATTCGTAACTAATATTCTCCTCCCAATTTCAAGTAAGTCTGTAGGTGCATCAAAAGGCAATCAATAGCCCTGATCTGCCACTTTGTCAATTGCCAGGCAGTGGGGGTAGAGATAGAGCTGAAGCTCCATGTACATTTTCTGTGTTTTTTTTCACGTATTGAAGGTGTATCTGGAGTCCTGCTTTTCTTTCCCAGGTTTGAGCTGCAGACATCAGTCTTCAGAACTCATAAGATTTGCTGGCTCCATGTGTCAGGAAAGCCCTGGATCCACTTTTCTCTTCTACATAGTTCTCTCCTCTGGGGTTGGAATATGAGACTTAAGTCAGCCCATGCCCTCCCATGGATTTCTTTTATCTGCTGCTGTTTATTTTTGCTCTATTTATACCTTCACTATGCAAACCTATGACTGTGGCTCCAAAGTCTATGCTAACCTAGGACTCTGATTCCAAAATACCCCAAGAAACTTGTCATTCAATTAGGGAAGTCTGTAATCCCTCAGTCCTTAAGTTTATTAGTATTATTATTGGTAGTAGTACAATTAATATCTTTATGATTGTAATCACTATTGATATTATTATTTATCACTATTGTTGTTATTGCATTTCTTATTAAGTTTCTCTGCTCATGAATGTATCCAATTTACTGAAGAGTATTGTGGAAGGTTTTCAACAGACTTACATACACATGGTGATTCCTGGTTCCTGCTGTACTTATGGGGACTCGTTGGTCAGAGAGCCTCCTGAGATATTCAGACTTAACCACTGGAGGAAGGGACAGTTGTTACTGGTAAGTGAGCCCCAGGGAGGACACTCTTGACTTTCTTGAGCCTCTAGAACAATGTTTAAGTCCCCTTAAGGGACCAGAAAGTGGTGCCAGTGCAAGAGCCCTGGAAGACACCCTTGTCCTACCACACTCAGCACAGGATTTTCCACCTCAACTCTGGGCCAGGAACCACTCTCACATCTCCTGGGAAGGCTGGAGAGGGTGTCCCTCCTGAAGTCCAGTCCCCCAAATTTTAAAAGTCAGCCCAGGAACTGACATTGTGACAAGTGAGGAGTAAGGAGAGTATCCTTGGCATGCCTGAACCTGGGGACATGTTCTAAATTCACTCAGGGGTCCAGGAAAAGCTGGTGCAGCACTGGCAGACATAGAGATGGTGACGTGCCTGCTCAAGTAACCACTTATTTTTCTAAGTCCCCCAGGGAGCCCCTGCACTGTTTGTGCCAACATATCATCCTCCCTGCTGACCCAGGATCACCTAGGATGACATCTTCCAAAAGCCTTGGTGTGACATATGCAAACCGAAGTGTCTGGACTTTATGGGACCGGGTAGGTACAAATGGCAGAAGCACAGGCAAGGTGCTGGTGCTGAGACAGTGCTGGGGTTAAGCATGTATCACAGACGAGGCCTCTGCATGTAGGGTGTGCAGAAAGCTCCTGACTTCCCTGCCTGGAGCCCAGGCCCCCTAGCCAACTGGCCAGTGTTCTGAAATCTGGTGGTGGTTATGAGGCAGGCAGGACAAGGTCCCTTTACTATGGACCGGGGAACTTATTCTATGTCCCTTAGGACTCCCCTTCCCTGGTTTGCATATAAGTTCCCAAGTTCGCCCACACCCTCGTCCTCTTTGGTATTCTACTCCCTCCTGCTTGTTTTCTCCTCTCAGAACAAATTTCTTTGTGCAAACCTAGGATTCTGACTCTAAAATACCCCAGAGAACGTCTGATATAGGTACCCTGAAATTTACTTAGAGGAGTCTGTACGCGAATCTGCCATCTTTCTAAGTTTATTTTTCTCTTTAACAGTAGTAATGGTAATATCATCATAATTCTCACTATTATTGTTTTTAGTCCATTTTATTACCTTTATTAACATACATTATCTTTGTGGTTGTTTTTACATAATATTGAGTAGATCTGCTCTATGCTAAAGATTGTCTGATTTACTGAATATCATTATGGAGGTTTCCCAACATACACCTAGTTACTCCTGAGCTCCCACGGTACTTAGCTGGGTGCCCTCAACTCAAGGTCTCTATGAAGCTGGGGCTGAGGTCTCAGCTGTCGCTCCACAGAGGAGGATTTGCTCCCAGACTCACTGAGATGGGTACTGGCAAGATGAAGTCTGAGCTGAGAGCTTAGTGCCTCTGTCTGGAGGCCTGGAACCTCCCTGTGTTCTCTCCTATGTGGGCCTCTCCATATGGCAGCTACTAACACCCTTGCAGGCTTCCCCAGGTCCAGGGATAGGAGAGACAGACAGAAACAGAGAGAGAACACAGGATGCAGCAAGTGATGCAGCAAGTGAGAGAGAAGTGACAGAGGTTCTGTCAATGAATCTTAACACTGACCTCCCATGACTTGTTATATTCTGTTGGTCAGAAGCCAGTCACTAGCTGCTTAGTAGTTGCACAAAGAGTGGAGTTTCCTCACTGGATGTGGATCACAGTCTGTGGCTGGGAACACCCAGGAAGGCATGTGCAGTGGTCTCCCCCAGAACTGGGAAAAGTAGCTGCATTCTGGAAATAACTGAAAGTGATGAAAGTCCAGCCTCAATCATCAGAAGAGAAGTGAAAAGAAGACAATGTGTTACGTGTCATTTCTCATCCACTAAAGCAGCAAAAGAAAAGCTCCCTGAACTCCTGAAACTGGAACCCTTGGTGGGAATGAGGCACAGGGCCACTCATTCCTCAGTGGTAGGAGGGGCACTGACTCGTCCTGGAGGGTGATGGCTGCTGCATCCACAGATGCCACCCACTTGATTAAAGATGTTACTTCTAGAAAGCAAAGGCAGTGGTCAGAGGTGTGTACGAAGAGTCCTCGTGGGTGGTGTTGTCTGTCTTATTTCTAAGAGCCCTGCATGGACACCTGCTTCCAGAGGGGAGCTGGTTGCACTGACAGTAAGAACAGGCTGCAGCTGTTTACAATGACAGTGTCCGTACTACCCAAAGCAGTCTACAGGTTTAATGTGATCACTATCAAATTACACATGACATTTTTTCACAGAACTAGAATAACCCTAAAATGTATATGGAACCATAAAAGACCCAGAATTGCCAAAGCAATCCTGAGAAAAAGAACAAAGCAGGAGGCATAACCCTCCCAGACGTCAGACAATGCTACAATGCTAATCAAAACAGCCTGGTATTGGAACAAAAGCAGACATATGGATCAAGGTAACAGAATACAGAGCCCAGAAATAAACCCACAGACCCATGGTCAATTCATCTCTGATGAAGGAGGCAAGAATAGACAATGGGGGAAAAGACAATCTCTTCAGCAAGAGGTGTTGGAAAAGTTGGTTCATGCAAATCAATAAAGTTAGAACACACTTTCCCACCATACACAAAAATAAACTCAAAATGGCTTAAAGACTTAAATATAACACATAACACCATGAAACTCCTAAAAGGGAACGTAGGAAAAACGTTCTCTGACATAAATTGTACCAGTAGTTTCTTAGGTTAGTCTCCCAAGGCAATAGAAATAAAAGCAAAAATAAACAAACGGGACCCACTCAAAGTTATAAGTTTTCTCACAGCAAAAAAAGCATAAACAAAATGAAAAAAGAACATACAGACTAGGAGAAAATGTTTCCAAATGCTGCGAACAACAAGAGCTTCATTTCCAAAATATACAAACAGCTCATACAACTCAATAACAAAAAACCAAACAAAGCAATCAAAAAATGGGCAGAAGACTTAAACAGACATTTCTCCAAAGAAGACATACAGATGGTCAATACGCACATGAAAGGATGCCCATCATCACTAATTATTAGAGAAATGCAAATTAAAACTACACTGAGGTATCACCTCACACCAGTCAGAATGGCCATCATCAAAAACCAGCAAATAACAAATGCAGGAGGGAGTGTGGAGAAAAGGGAACCCTCCCACACTTTTGGTGGGAATGTAAATTGACACAGCCACTATGGAGAACAGTATGGAGGTTCCTCAATAAAACTAAAAATAGAGTTCCCATATGATCCTGCAATCCCACTCCTGGGCATATATCCAGAGAAAACCATAATTCGAAAACATATATGCACCCCAATGTTCATAGAAGCACTATTTACAATAGCTAAGACATGGAAGCAACTTAAATGTCCATTAATAGATGAATGGATACAGAAGACGTGGTACATATATACAATGGAATATGACACAGCCATAAAAAGAATGAAATAATGCCATTTGCAGCAACATGGATGCAACTGGAGATTAATATACTAAGTGAAGTAAGCGATAAAGAGAAAGACAAATACTATATGATATTACTTATATGTGAAATCTAAAATATGGCACAAATGAACCTATCTACAAAACAAAACAGACTCACAGACATAGAGAACAGACTTGTGGTTACCAAGGGGGAGGGGTTTGGGGATGGATGGACTGAGAGTTTGGGGTTAGTAGTTGCAAACTATTACATAACGAATGGATAAAAAACAATGTCCTCCTGTATAGTACAGGTAACATGATATTCAATATCCTGAGATAAACCATAATGGAAAAGAATATAAAACAGATGTATATATGTGTATAACTGAGACACTTTACTATACGGCAAAAATTAATACAACATTGTAACTCAACTATATTTCAATTAAAAAAAAAATCAGTTGATGTGAACAACACTAAAGGCCAAATGATCCTAAGAGTCATATACAGAACATTTTATCCAACATACGCTGAATACACAGTCTTCTCAAGTGCAGAAAAAATATTTTCTAGAAAAGACCACATGATACACCACATATCAAATCTTAGTAAAGTCAGGAAGACTTAAATTATACCAAGTGTATTGTCTGGCCATATTATTAAACTAGAAATCAATAACAGGAGGAAAACTGGAGCACTAATGAATACAAAAAAATTGATCAACACTCTCCTGACCAACTAATTTATCAAAGAATAAATTTAAGAAGAAATAAGACAGTATTTTGAGACAAACTGAAATGGAAACAGTATACTAAAAGCTATGGGAGGCAGCAAAAGGAGTGTTAAGAGGGAGGTTTATTGTAATAAATACCTACCTTATGAATTAAGAAAGATCTCAAATAAAAAACCTAACTCTTCTGTTCAAGGACCTGGAAAAAGACCAAACTGAGCCCAAAATTAGCAGAAGGAAGAAAATTATAAAGATTACAGCAGAAATCAATGTGATAGAGAAGAGGAAAACAACAGAAAAGATTAGCAATACTAAGAGTTGGTTCATTAAAAGATAAAATTTCAAACCTTTAGCTAGAGTAACCAAGGAAAAGGAGAGAAGACCCAAATCAACAAAATTATAATTAAAAGAGAAGACATTACAACTCTACTACAGAGATAAGAAGGATAACATGTTACTTTGAACAACTACATGCTAACAAACTGGGCAACCTAGATAAATGGAAAAAATTCTTAGAAACATACAACCTAACAAAAGTGAATTAGGAAGAAAGAGAAAATCTAAATGAACCAATTAGTAGTATGGAAATTAAATGAATAATCAAAACTCTTCAAATGAAGAAAAACTCAAGATCAAATGGCTTCACTGTTAAATTTTACCAAATATTTAATGCATTAATGCCAATCCTCAAAGTCTTCAAAAAAGAAAGAGAAAAAATGGATGAGGAGGGGAAACTCCCAAACTCATTTTACAAGGTCAGCATTACTTTGATATTATAATCTGAAATGGACACTGCCAATTACAGGCCAATAACACTGGTGAATATAGGTTTAAAAATTCTGAATACATACTAGCAAATCAAATAAATGTGATGCATCATATTAATAGAACAAAGGAAAAATATAATATCAATAGGCACAGAAAAAGCATTTAATAAGTTAGGTATAAAATGAATGTAACTCAACATAATAAAGGCCAAATATTGAGGCTTCCCTGGTGACGCAGTGGTTAAGAATCCACCAGCCAATGCAGGGGACATGGGTTCAAGCCCTGATACAGGAAGATCCCACATGCCAAGGAGCAACTAAGCCCGTGCGCCACAACTACTGAGACTGCTCTCTAGAGCCCGTGAACCACAATTACTGAGCTTGTGTGCCACAACTACTGAAGCCCACATGCCTAGAGCCCATGCTCTGCAACAAGAGAAGCCACTGCAATGAGAAGCCCACGCACCACAACGAAGAGTAGCCCCCGCTCACCGCAACTAGAAAAAGCCTACATGCAGCAACAAAGACCCAATGCAGCCAAAAATAAATAATTTTTTTTAAAAAAGGCCAAATATGACAAGGTCACAGTTCAAAGCACACTCAAGAGTGAAAGTGTGAAACTTTTTCTCTAATATCAGAAACAAGACAAGGGAGTCCACTCTCACCACTCATTCAGCATAGTAATGGAAGTCCTAGCCAGGGCAATCGGTCAAGGAAGAGAAATAAAAGGCATCAAACCTGGAAATTAAGGAGTAAAAGTGTGTCTATTTTAAGATAACATGATTTTATATATAGAAACTCCGAAAAACTTCACCAAAGACCTCTTAAAGCTAATCAACGTAATCAGTAAAGTTACAGAGTAAAAACTTAAAATGCAAAAATCAGTCATATTTCTATACACTAACAATGATCTGAAAAAAGAAAACCATTCTATTTATAACAGCATCAAAACTAATAAAATAATAAGGAATAAATTTATCTAAGGAGATGAAAGATAGCTACAATACAAGCTTCAATACACTGATGAAAAAATTGGAAAAGACAGAAAAAAATGTAAAGTTATCCCTTGTTCATAATTGGAAGAATTAATAGTTTTAAAATGTCCATACTACCCAAAGCCATCTATGGATTTAATGCAATTCCTAGCAAAACCCAATGGCATTTTTTAAAGTAGAAAAAAAAAAAAAACAGAAATGTATGTGGAACCACAAAAGAACTTGTATATGCAATGCGATCATGAGAAAGAAAAACAAACCTGGAGGTATCACATTCCATGATATCAAACTGTATTATAAAGCTTTAGTAAGGTAAATAGTATGGTACTGTCATATAAAAAGGCATACACAACAATGAAATAGAACTGAGAATCAAGATATAAACCCATGCATATAAGGTCAACTAATATTTGATAAGGCAGTCAGGAACACTCGGTGGAGAGACAGTCTCTTCATTAAACAGTGTTTGGAAAACTGCATAGTTACATGCAAAAGAATAAAACTAGACTCCTGTCTAACACCACTCATGACAATTAAAGAGAAATAAGATAAGGTAAAGACAACTGTAAGATGGGAGGCCATAAAACTCCTGGAAGAAAACCGTAAAAATCTTTTTAACACAGATCTTAAATATTATTTTTGATGATACCTTAAGCACAAGCAACAATTTAAAACATTAACAAGTGGAACTATATCAAACTAAAAATCTGCTACACAGCAAAATAAATAATCAACAAGATGAAAAGAGCCTATGTAATCAAAAATAATATTTGCAAACCTTATAACTAATAAGGGGTTGATATCCAAAATACATCATAGAACTCAATAGCACAAAAAAATTAAGACAATTAATAACTGTGCCAAAGACCCCAATGGACATGTTTCCAAAGAAGATATGTGAATGTACAACAAATACATGAAAATGTGGTCAACGTCACTACACATCAGGGAAATTAAATCAAAACCACAATGAGAGTTCACCTCAGGACTGTTAGAATGGAACTCATGAAAGAGACAAGAGATTTGCTAGCAAATGCTAGCAAAGATGTGGAGAAAAGGGCTGATTTGTGTGCTTTTGTTTGTCTTATAAATTGGTTCAGCCTCTATGGAAAACACTAGAGAAGGCCCTCAAAATTTAATAGGGCTACCATATGGTCCAGCATTTTCATCTATGGGAATATATTGAAAGAATTAAAAACACTATGTTGAAGAGATATCTGCACCTCTATGTTCATAGCAGCAGTATTCACAATAGCCAAGACATGGGAAAAAAACGTTTGTCTATCAACAGATGAGTGGATATCAAACTTGTGGTGTATTTAGAAAATGGAGTATTATTCAGCCATAAGAAAGAAGGAAATCCTGCCATTGGTGACAATATGGATGGACCTTGAGGGCATTATGCTAAGTGAGAGAAGTCAGACCAAGCTTATATGTGAAAAAAAAAAAAAAAAAAAACCCACAAAAAACTCATAGAAAAAGATCAGATTTTTGGTTACCAGAGGAGGGAGGTGGGAAGAGGGAGAATTTGATGAAGTCCAAAAGTACCAACTTGCAGTTATAGGATAAATAAATATTGAGAATGTTATGTACAACATGATGAAAAGAGTTACCACTGCCATATGGTATATTTGAAAGCTGTTAAGCAAGTAGATCTTAAGAGTTCTCATTACAGGAAACTATATTTTCTTTTTCTTTTTCTTTCTTTTCTTGCATCTATATAAGATGATGTATGTTAACTAATCTTACTGCAATAACAATTTCACAATATATGGAAGTCAAATCATTATAATGTGCATTTTAAACTTAAATAGTACTGTGTTCAATTATATCTCAATAAAACTGGGGGGAAATTACAACAGCTTTACAATAATGTCTTTGAAATTTAAAAAAAATATTAAAAAGAAATGGAAGCACAACTTGCTAAAACTTATGGGCTGCAAGAAAAACAGTTATAAGAGAGTTTATTGCAACAAATGCCTACAATAAGAAAAAAGATCATAAATAAACAACCTTACTTCTCAAGGGACTAGGAAACAAACGAACAAACCACTAAGCTCACAAGTAACAAAGCAATGAAATAAGAAATACGAGAACAGAAATAAACAGATAACATGCAAACAATAGAAAACATCAATGCAAGAGGTGGTTTTTGAAATGAAAACAAAATTAATCTTTTAGCTCTATTAATGAAGAATAAAAGAGAATACTCAAATAAAATCAGAAATGAAAAAGGAGACATTACAACTGATGCAATAAAAATACAACAGCTCATGAGAGGTGACCATCAACAAATATATACCATCAAACTTGATACCACAGAAGAAATGAATTCCTAGCAACATAAAAACTACCAAAACTGGGGGCTTCCCTGGTGGCACAGTGTTTGAGAATCTGCCTGCCAATGCAGGGGACACGGGTTCGAGCCCTGGTCTGGGAGGATCCCACATGCCGCAGAGTAACTAGGCCTGTGAGCCACAACTACTGAGCCTGCGTGTCTGGAGCCTGTGCTCCGCAACAAGAGAGGCCGCGACAGTGAAAGGCCCGCTCACCGCGATGAAGAGTGGCCCCCACTTGCCGCAACTAGAGAAAGCCCTCGCACAGAAACGAAGACCCAACACAGCCAAAAATTAATTAATTAATTAATTAAAAAACAAACAAACAAACAAAGAAAAAAAAAACACTCACTAGCTTTCCAATATTGTTAAAAAAAAAAAAAACTACCAAAACTGAATCAGGAGGAAATAGACAAACCGAACAGACCAATGATGAGTGAAAAGATTGTATCAGTAATAAACAATTTACAGAAAAAAAAAAAAAAAAAAGGCTAAGACCAGATTGTTTCACTGGGAATTCAACCAAACATTTAAATCAAATTAAAACAAATCCATGTCAAACTTTTCTAAAAAACTTTGAGGTACATTCCCAAACTCATTTGATGAGTCCAGCATTATTTTGATACCAAAGCTAGATAAGAACACTACAAGAAAAAAAAATTGTCAAGTATTACTGATATAGATGCAAAAATTCTCAGTGAAATACTAGCAAACAAAATTCAACAGTATAGTGAAAGGATCATACGCCATGATCAAGTGGAATTTATCCCTAGAATGCAAGGGTAATTCAACCTATGTAAATCAAACATGTGATGCACCACATTAAGAGAATGAAATATGAAAATCATATGGTTATCTCAATAGATACAGAAAGAGCATGTGAAATAATTAAAGAACATTCCATGATAAAAAATACTCAACAAATTGCTATACGTAGAATGTACCTCAACACAATAAAGGTCATATTGAACAAATTCACAGCAGACATCATACTCAATGGTGAAAGCTTGAAAGTTTTTCTGCTAAAAATATAAACAAAATAAGTTTGTGCACTCTCACCACTCCTTTTCAGCATAATACTGGAAGTCATAGCCAGAGCAATTAGGCAAGAAAAAGAAATAAAAGAAATCCAAATTGAAAAGGATAAAGTAAAGCTATTTCTGTTTGCATTTAATATAATCTTATATAGCGAAAATCCCAAAGATTCCACAAAAAATGTATTACAAGTTATGGACAAATTCAGTCAAGTTGCAAGATACAAAATCAACATGTGAAGAGCAATTGTACTTCTATATACTAACAATTTGAAAAAGAAATGTAAAAAGCAATCATATTTAAAATGGTATCAGCAATAAATAAAACATTTAGGAATAAATTAAACCAAGTAGGTAAAATATCCACACACTGAAAATGACAAAACACTGATGAAAAAACTGAAGATACAAATAAATGAAAAAAGTTTCCATGGTTATGAAACAGAAGAATATTGTAAAAATCTCTATACTACGCAAAGCTGTCTATAAATTCAGTGCAATCCCTATCAATATTCCAATGATTTTTACACAGAAAGAGAAAACAACCCTAAAATTTGTATGGAACCACAAAACACCTCTAATAGCCAAATCAACCTGGTCAAAGAAGAACAAATCCAGGGGCATCACAATTCCTAACTTCAAACTTTATTACAAAGCTATAGTAATCAAAACACTAGATTCTGGCAAAAAATAGAGACCTAGTCCAATGAAACAGAATCAAGAGCACAAAAATAAAACTAGTCACTTACTGTTAACAAATATTTGACAAGGGAGCCAAGGAGACACAGTAGGGGAAATACAGTCTCTTCAATAAATGGTGCTGGAAAAAAACTGGATAACAACCTACAGAAGAATACAATTGGACCCCTTTCTTGTACCACTCACAAAAATTAACTCAAAGTGGACTGAAGGCTTAAATATAAGACCTAAAGCTGTAAAACTACTTGAAGAAAGCATAAAGAACAAGTTCCTCAATATAGTTTTGGCAAATATTTTTCAAATGTAACACCAAAGGTGGAAGCCGCAAAAGCAAACAAAACAAAACAAAACAAAAAAGTGGAACTACAGCAAACAAACAAAGGAAAAACTTTGCATAGCAAAGTGAACAATCAGCAAACTAAAAAGCAACTATAGAACAGGAGAACATATGTGCAACCCATTTTTTTTGGATAAGGGTTTAATATTCAAAATATATAAGTAACATAAAATAATAGCAGTCAAAAATTAAATAAAAAATGGGCTAAAGGACTTGAAAAGACATTTTTCCCCCCAAAAGACATACAGATGGCCAACAGGAACATGATCAGATGCTGAACATCACTAATCATCAGAGAAATGCAAATCAAAACCACAATGATACATCAGCTCACACGGGTTAGAATGGCTATTATAAAAATGAAAAGTAAAAACAAATGTTTGTGAGAATGTGAAGAAAAGGCAACTCGTGTGCATTTTTGGTGGAAATGTAAACTAGTACAGTTTAATGAATGTAAAAGAATTAAATTGGGGCTTCCCTGGTGGCGCAGTGGTTGAGAATCCGCCTGCCAATGCAGGGGACACGGGTTCGAGCCCTGGTCTGGGAAGATCCCAAATGCCGCGGAGCAACTAGGCCCGTGATCCACAACTACTGAGCCTGCGCGTCTGGAGCCTGTGCTCCACAACAAGAAAGGCCGCGATAGTGAGAGGCCCGCGCATCGCGATGAAGAGTGGCCCCCGCTTGCTGCAACTAGAGAAAGCCCTCGCACAGAAACAAAGACCCAACACAGTGAAAAATAAATAATAAATAAATAATAAATAAATTTTTTAAAAAAAGAATTAAATTGGACCCCTATCTCACACTACTCACAAAAATTAACTCAAAAGAGATTAAAGACACAAATGTATGACTTGAAACCATAAAACTCCTAAAAAATTCTGGGGAAAAATCTCCTTGACCTTGGTCTTGGGAATAGTGATTTTTTGGTTATGACCCCAAAGGACAGGCAACAAAGCAAAAGCAAAAATAAACAAATGGGACTAAGTCAACCTAAAAAAGCTTCTGCACAGAAAAAAACACACACAAAAAAATCACACACAAAAGCAAAACAAAACAAAAAACAACTAATTAGAAAGGGATAAAGGATCTGAATAGATATTTTTTCCAAAGAATACATAGAAACGTCCAACAGATATATGAAAAAAATATTCAATGTCTTCAATCATCAGGGAAATGAAAATCAAAACCATGAGATCATGTCACTCCTGTTAGAATGGCTACAGCCAAAAGACAAAAGATTACCAGTGTTTGAAAGAACATGGAGAAAAGAAAATCCTTGTGCATTGTAGGTAAAGATGTAAATTACTACAAGCACTATGAAAAACAGTATGGAGGTTCCCCCCAAAACTATAAGTAGTGTCCAGTTGTCCCAGTACCATTTGTTGAAGAGACTATCCTGCCCACTGAGTGTGCTTTACTCCCATCTCAAATATTAGTTGCTTATACACAGGGGTTTACTTCTGGGCTCTCTATTGTGTTCCTTTAGTCTATGTGTGTATTTTAGTGCCAGTAACATAGTGTCGCATAACTACAGCATTGTAATATAGTTTTTTTGTTGTTTAAAATAAATTTATTTATTTATTTACTTATTTTTGGCTGTGCTGGGTCTTCGTTGTTGTGCATGGGCTTTCTCTAGTTTCTTCGAGTGGGGCCTACTCTTCATTGCAGTGTACTGGCTTCTCATTGTGGTGGCTTCTCTTGTTGCAGAGCACGGGCTCTAGGCACACGGGTTTCAGTAATTGTGGCACGTGGGTTCAGTAGTTGTGGTTCACGGTGTCTAGAGCGCAGTCTCAGTAGTTGTGGTGCACTGGCTTAGTTGCTCTGTGGCATGTGGGATCCTCCCAGACCAGGGCTTGAACTCGTGTCCCCTGCATTGGCAGGCAGATTCCTAACCACTTCACCACCAGGGAAGCCCCTGTAATATAGTTTTAAATCAGAAAATGTGATGACTCCCAATTTGTTCTTTCTCAGGATTGCTTTGGCTATTTACGGTCTCCTGTGGTCACGTACAAAATTTTAAAATTGATTTCTCTATATCTGTAAAAGATGCTGTTGGAATTTTGATAGAGGTTGCATTGAACCTATAGATGCCTTTGGGTAGTATGGACATTTTAACAACAATAATTCTTCTGATCCATGAACACAGTACTGTATATCTTTCCACTTGTTTTGTCTTCTTCAACTTTTTTGATCAAAGTCTTGTAGTTTTCTAAGTACAAATTTTTCACTTCCTTCGTTAAATTTATTCCTAAATATTTATTGGTTTTAATGCAATTTTGAATGGGGAAAGGATAGTGTCTTCAACAAATGTTGTTGGGAAAACTGGAAAACCACATGCAGAAACATGAAACTGGACACCTGTCTTATACCATTCACAAATATTAATTTGAAGTGGATTGAAGACTGGAACGTAAGACCAGATACTATAAAACTCTTAGAAGAAAACAGAAGAAAAAGAAGAATCTCCTTAACACTGGTTTGGGCAATAATTTTTGGATACGATCCCAAAAGCATAAGCCAGAAAAGTAAAAACCAACAAATGGGATTATATCAAACTAAAAAGCTTTTTATATATATAAAAAATATAAAGTCTACATACAGACAAGGAGAGAATATCTGCAAATCCTATGTTGCATCAAAGAGTATAAACTTTCAGTTTTAAGATGAGTAAGTTCTGGGAACTTTAATGTACAGCATGGTGACTATAGCTAACAATGCTGTATTATATATTTGAAAGTTGCTAAGAGAGCAGATCTCAAAAATTTTACCATAAAAAACAGTTAATCATGTGAGTTTATGGAAGAATACTTATTGTGGTAATCATTTCACACTATATATCTGTATCAAATCACCACACTGTACATCTTAAACTTACACAATGCTGTATATCAATTGTGCCTCAATAAGTCTGGAGGAAAAAAAAAAAGAGAATTTCAAGATGGATACAGGAGCATGAAATCAAGCATGGGCACTTCTGAGTGAAGAACCTTGGGTCACATCCATGTAGCTGGCCCCAGTTCTACCTGCAAAACCACAACGAAAATCTGACCACTGGTCCCCATCACCAGGGCTAACAACCTGCCTGAGCGCCCACCTTGGTTACTGCAGCAGTCTCCTAATTGGCGCCCCAGTTCTGCTTTTGCCCCCTCAGTCAGTTGGTAGGACAGCAGCCAGAGGAAGTCAGATGATAGCCCTCCTCTGCTTAAAACCATTCACCCAGAGTAAAAGCCAATGTCCTTTAAATGGCCGACAATCTGTTGACACCCCCAAGGGCTCTATCCCTTGCTCACTTAACTTCAACCACCCAGCATTCCCAACTTTCCTCAAACAAGCCAGCCATGTTCCTTCTTTACAGCATTTTACCTTGCTCTCCCCTCTGCCTGGAATCTGTTTTTGCCACCTATGCACACTATGTATGGCCTCTCTCATATCTTTTAAGTCTTATTCACAGGTATTTACTGAGCAAGACTATGTGCCAGACACTATTCAAGGCACAGATGTTTGGACCCAGCATCTCTCTGATCTTACTGAGGTGGAGCCTCATTTCATAAACTTACTGGCTATTTTTTCTGGAAAAAACAGATACATAAATATGGGAGTGTAGCAATCGCTCAGGCATAATCCCAAATAATAGATACAGAAGTTTAACTCTCAGAAAGGTGGAACATAACTTCCCAACTCCTTAAATGTGTCCTGCACGCAGTGACATCCTTCCACAAGGTACACACTCAATGGACGGGGGAAAAGATGGATGTTACAGTGAGGAACTTGACAAACCCCACCTCAGCCAGGTGATCAAGGGCAACATCAACAGTAACAAGTCACCTGCAGAGCATGTGCCCTTGATATGAAATGTGAATTCCATTTGTTCTTCTCCAGAAACACATAACCCCAGGCTAATCACGAGGGAAACAACAGGTAAATCCCAACTGGAGACTGTCAAGGTCATCAAAAACAAGAAATGTCTCAGAAACTTGAACAACTAACAGTGTCCTAAAGAGAAATGGCAGCTAAATGGAATGAGGGTGAGATATCCTGAATACAATCCTAAAAGAGAAAAAGGGAAGTCTAAGAAAATTTGAAACCAAAGTGGGTTGTAGTTAAGAATCAGGTGTCAACACTAGTTCATTAACTGTAAAAATGTACCCTAATGACATGAAACTGTAATAAGATAGGAAACTGAGTCTGGGCTACTTGTGAAATCCTGCAGTATTCTTGCAAATTTTCTATAAATCTAAAACAATTTTAAAATGAAAATGCATTAAACAAAATTTTTATTTTTTTTCTAACACATATTATTTTTAAATTGTCCTACCAGTAATTACTATTAATTTCCCCTGTCACCTAGTTGAACTGTTTCATTTTGTTAAATAAGATTTATAACAGAGAGAAGTAAATAACCCATGCTAGTAGAAAATTTCCAATAACACCAATTTTACATATTTTATGTTAAATTATTAATGCACATGTGTATAATTATTTATTATATATTATGTTATTTGGGAGGTTTTTTTGTTTTTGTTTTCTTTTGGCTGTTGTCATTTTACTGGTATGGCTGTGTCCTGGGTCACTTTCTAAGAAGTTACTCACCAGAGATGTCTGTCAGGACTCAGAAGTGACTCTACATGTCACTTCATGGTTGAACACATTCAAACAGCCCATTTATAAAATAAAAATAAAATAACTAATAGTTCATTGTGACTGGCTCACTTATTCCAAGAATGTTTTTTAAAATTTTTGTTTCCATGCTTACATTTTATACTAATGGAACAAAATCAAATTATCTGCCAACTCAAATATCACATTAGAATAATGAGAATAGAGTTGTGACCACAAAAATTCAATGTTTCATCCTGATATTTTCTAATCAGAAGTGTTCTTAAAAATATTCAAAGTCAGTTCCTAGGGGATAGCTGAAAGTGACAAAATCAGAAACCCCAAACAGCAGACAAACTTGCAAGTGATTTTAGATGTTGCCATATAATGTGCCAGAAATAAATTACCTCTTAGAAGATTACATAAAATTACTTGAAGCTCAAACTCTGGAATGCTTCCCAATTTTGTCAGACTTACATGTTATTATAATGTCTATATCCATTTAGCTAATGAGGTAGGTAAAGATAAAAAGTGATCTGTTCTTATGTGTTTAATACAGTTTTAAAAAGTATATAATGCTCCTAAGAAATCAGGTTAGATCTGGAATACAGATGAAAATATGAAATGAAAGTACTTTTCCTTGCTTTGTACAAGAGCAGTAGCCCATCATGTACAAATATGTCAGATGACAAGATACCTTCATGTTAAAAACAATGCCATCACTGCAAAAGAAAGCTTTATTGATTGTACTGAAGTAAAAGGAAAAAGTAGATATGATATACCTCAGGTAATTATGAGTATATTGGAAAAAGATAATGTTGACATAAAAATGCTCATGGTCACAGATATTATACAGGTGCAACTGTGGCAGATGTACGAAGAGGTAGAAGCCATGTTCCTCCACTCAACATGACAATGCCAAATTTGTGACCTGATCATTTCTTAACCTTCATGGACAAAATTTCTGCTCTCACAATTTAAAATATGCCCTTTAAAATACTGTATAATCAGAGGATGTGATATTTTAATGTCTGTTCTAAGTAGTACTTTAAACACACATGAGACTATCCAATTGTCAGTCAGAAAGATCACATGCAATCAGCTATCATTCCATGCAAATGAATGGCATGTAACAAATATTCACATATGTGTGCAGCTATATAAAACATGTTAGCATATATGAATAAGATCACCTCTATTATATTAATATTTAATGTAAAATCATATTAGCAAATGCACTGTTGTGAAATCAGAAGCATCTAGGTATAAATAGATTACAAATTTTTATGCAGTTTTCACAATGGGATAATATTGTGACCAAAGTGGAAATTGTAAAGAAAGTTGTCCAAGAAAAAATCTTGACCATAGGAAAAAACGCATGCTTATTATAAGGCCTCTCCCCTTGTTTACAACCAATGTCAGAAAGTAACCTTGAACTAGGTTAGAAGAATAAAAACTTTAACAAGACATAGGAATACTCTTCCTGCTGTAGAAAATAAATCAAAAGAAAAAGTAAATAAATAAACTATGCAGATTCTACAGATAGATGTATCAATTCTTATGGGAAAGAGGCTTACAATAAATAATAAGGAGATTATAGATATCCTAATTTCACCTTTTGAATGGAGATATACAAAATTAAGCTAAAAACCTTCATATTCTGTATTAGGAGAAAATTTATTTGTTATGCATGTATTTAATTTACAAAAAGCAGCCCAGGTCTTACCTTTTAAGTATTCTGTTGAAGTTTTAAGTTTTAATATATTTCATCTTAAATGGTCTTATGAAGTATGCAATGGTTGGTATTTTAAAAATCGTCACTGTGCCTGGAACTTCTAAAAGTGATTCACAATGTTTTAAATTACATTCTTATAACAATTTGGTATTGACCTGAATATTATGATTTTTAATAATACTAGTCACATTGGAACATTGCAGAAGATTTTTCAATGAGCTTATGTGTATAAATATTTAAGACTGTCACTGTATTGTGAGAAAATTTCAAACACAGCAATATTTTGACTTGAAAATGAGAAAAATCTAAAAAGTACATTTTAAATATTGCTGAATGTGGGGCTTCCCTGGTGGTGCAGTGGTTAAGAATCCAACCGCCAATGCAGAGGACACGGGTTCGAGCCCTGGTCCGGGAAGATCCCACATGCCGTGGAACAACTAAGCCCGTGAGCCACAACTACTGAGCCTGATCTCTAGAGCCTGCGACCCACAACTACTGAAGCCCACGCACCTAGAGCCCATGCTCTGCAACAAGAGAAGCCACCGCAATGAAAAGCCCGCGCACCACAACGAAGAGTAGCCTCCGCTCGCCACAACTAGAGAAAGCCCATGCAACAACGAAGACCTAATGAAGCCAAAAATAAAATAAATAAAATAAATTAAAAACAGAATGATTTGTAAAAAAAAAATAATATTGCTGATGCAAAAAAAAATGCACAACATGAGAGTTGTGAGTTAAGTTTTATTTGGGGCAAAATAAAGACTATATCCTGGGAGACAGAATCTCAGGTACCTCCAAGAAACTGCTCCAAAGAGGCAGGGGGAAGGTCAGTATATATGTGATTTTGGTGAAGGGGGAGTACACGCAATCGAGCACATATATTTTTTGCAGAAGGTTTCTGCTCCTCTCATGCAGGCTACGGCTAGTCACGAGGCGCAGACGTCACCATGAAGGATTTCAGTGCTTCTCTAGACACGAGGAGATACAAGAACTGGGCTCATAAAATCAGCTCCTGCAAGTATCTAACTCTCTGAAGAGCTGTCCTGCCAGCTTCCCCGGAGCACAGAGCGCCTCATTTCTGCTCTCCACCCTGAACTACTTTCAGGGGGTGTTGAAGGTCAGCGGCTGCAGCAGCTGCGCCAGCACCTGATTTAATCCCTGTCGAGGTAGATGGCAAGTGCCGATCCATAGCTGACAATACGCTCCAAATAATTTTATTCCCTTAAGACAGGAAAGTAAAAGTACAATAAATTCTGATTCTGACATGTTTAAACTATAAAACTTAACATAGTGTGCTTTACTACACTTTTTTTTTACTTTTTCAATATTTTTTCAACTACATCCACGTTACCTGCACATCATCCGTGTATAGTCTGTTAGTTACGGTCTTTGAACAAAGGAGTAAGTGGATAATTCCGTGCGGTTGAGGACAAGGGGCGGAAACATTTCTCTTGGCCACTAAGGAAAAGGGACATTTTTACAACCTTCCGGGGGCGTCTGAGGAAACGCAGCAGAGTCTGTCCGCGACGGTGAACTCTCCCCGTCGCCCGCGAGGACACGCGCTTCCCGCGCTCCGCCCCGGGCGGGGCTCCTCCCGCCAACCGCCCCGCGTCCGGAACAGACGCCCCGCCGGGAACAGCCTCCCCGCCCCCGGCCCCTCGGAGACCGGATCCGAGGGACAACAAGCGACATCGAACGTTACCTGAGAAGGTGGGGATACACCGCGCGGGGCGGCGGGAAAGGAAGGCGCGGAGCCGCGAGGAGGGGGCACAGCCCCTTTTCAGCGGCCGGGGCGCGGGCGGGGAACGTCTTCCTCCCGCAGACCAGCCAGCCCCACGCCCGGGCCCGCAGCCGCCATGGCGCCTCTCCTCCGTCCTCAGGGAAGACCACCCATCAAGTCCGGGTGTAGTTGCGCATGCGCCCCATCGCCTGTGACATAGTGGCTTCGTGCCCCCCCTGCAGGCCCTTGGGGGCAGTGCAGGATGCTCAGAACTCACTGGAGAATATGTGCCCCCTCCCAGCCAGGATGCTAAATTACTCAAAATCGCAGTGCCCCAGCCTCTCTGCTGATGGCACTGGTGATGCTCTGATCCAGCCATGCCTGCTCTCTTGCCTGGGATGTGCTCCACTCTTTGGAGCCATGTCATCTGGTTTTTAGGTCATCCAAAATAAATGATAATAACCTCTATTCTATGCCACAATGACAGTAACCATTTCAGGTCCCTAGAAAGGAGCCACCAATTTCCACCATCAGATTCTCCACTGGATCTTCAACCTGTTAGACACAGAGGACAGCTGCTCTGCTTGGAATAAAATTCTCTGAAGTAATATACAGAGTTGATCACAATCACAAGTAACTGAAACAGAAGATGAGAGTGGAAAATCTATGGACTTTTCCTCATTTGAGAATAGGAGTCCACAGTTAATTCCAAGAAATCATTAGCTATCTGAAGCAGTGGAATACAGCTGGCATACCTTGGAGCTTGTCAGGGAGGGAATCAAACTGTGTTTTCCCTCATTTAGCAAATCCTCTCAAAAAATAAGGAAACAAGAAAAAACATTCTGCTTATGACCATCTCTATTCAATTATATTTTTATGCACAAGAAAGTAATGTAAAATACGTAAAATATAAAATATCAGGAAAAAAATGATAATGTATTTAAGATACACATTTCTAATATCCATAATTATTTACAAAATTCATAATCAGTTTCTTAAATAAACAAACTCATAAATTACATTTTAGAGCTTATCCTTTCAGAACTTCAAGTGGGATTTGCTGTTTCAGATTTTGGAATGTAATTTTTCTTGAAAAAAATTCTTCAGAATATACCTTTGTTACAGACTTTAAACTAAAGTTACCTGCTTAACAGATATACATGAAAATATCAGTTGTTTGAAACTTTCATAAACTTACACTCACATCATATAACAGCTCAACAAAGGCTTTGAAATAGCAAATGATTCTGCTTGTTAATTTTCTTCCAGTAAGCAATTCAGGGACCCAACAACATTCGATTTGTGGATTTTCCATCATCAACATGTGCTTTCAGCTACGGGTATGTTCCTTGGGTTTATTCCACTTAGTTGTAAAGGGAAAATGTATGGCCCATCATGGAGCGTGTTTTCAGGGCCTGAGCCTATACACAGCAAATATCACTTCCACCCCCAATTTACTTACTGGGAACCACTTCACTGTGAATGATCTTCATCCTTAGGGCTCCAGAGGATGTGGGCCTTTTAGAGGCTGCATGTGGGGGCATCAGAAAGAGCTCACCTTTGAGCAGAGCCCTTCTTCCTGTGTTCATGCTGGTGCAGGGAGGTGGGGTACAGGTGCCCTAACTGTCTCTTGCTTGTGCTAGGACATCGACATGTGTCCTGGCCACTCCTGCTACATGTCCGCCTGCATCTGCCCATGTTAGGAGGCCTGTGCACCTGTGCCTGCCTGAGCTCACTCACGCCAACAACCCATCTACTGTTGCTGGAGCCTGAGAACCTGTCTGGCTGTTCACGCACCTATGCATCTCTGCATCGAAGCCCTCTTTATATAATTTGAAAACTGAAGCCCAGAAAGAGGCAGGGACTCGTCTAGGACACCATATGTGAGCAGAGGCCAGAAGAAAAGTGAGGAATCCAGCTCCCTAAGCCAGTACTCATTCCCCCCCATCATGTTTGGTTTTGAAATAAGAGCCCCTAAGATCCTGGTGAACTCCTGCCAACCCGGCGCAGTTTGGGCCATTACTCTCTCCACATCTCCATGCAGACACAAGTATGTACAAATAGAAATAGGGTTCACAGCTGGGGATGGTGAGAGGGTGGTTAAGGAAGAGAAAACACAATGTAAGTGCTGAGGAGAGCAGGAAAAGTTTGGAGACAGCTCTGCCATGGAGCAGGGGCGTCCACCCCCCTGGCAGTGTGTCCAGAGGTCCAAAGCATGAGGGGGATTCTCCAATTTCCCAGAGTCCTGCCTGGGTGTGGGCCATCTCCCTAGTGTTCTCCAGGGGACAGGGCCTGGGGTCGTACAGTCCACCATTCTGATCTTCTAGAACCCAGCTGAGCACACACCCCATTTCGCAGTGTAGACAGTGCTGCAGGGGAGAAGGGCTTTCCTTCTCTGCAAATTGTGTGCTTGCCGTGGCGGATTGCAAGTGTTCTGCATGCTTGGAAAGTCTGTTGAGAACCTTGGTTCTCCATCACTGACCACTGTGTTCTGAGAGTTTGGCAAAATGCTTTCCACTTCACGGAGGTCCCTCAGAGGAGGGATGAGCTGGGGAAACGAGGCCTTGTGAGCACAAGGGGGCAGAGCCTCAGCCCCAGAGCCAGGGTTCTAGAAAGAAGACCAGTCCTAGTTGGGGCCTCGTGGTCCTCATTTGGATGTGGGGATATCATTGCTTTGGCTGAGGTCATCCCTCACGAGTAAAGAGACACCACAGTGATGGACAAAAAGGTGGGGAAAAGGAAGCTTCTGAGGCCCCTTTCACTGCACTGCCCTGGAGCCTGTATGTTCTACTCTATGCCCCTGTGACTCTGAAGAGCCTCTGTGTTGAGGACACCCAAATAAAGGTACCAGTTTTTGGGGGGTGTGCAGGCCCGGGGCCACAGTTGTAGTGCTGGCCACCTAGGAGCAGACAGGCTTTTGCATCACTGATGCCCACTGAAGGTCACACAGAGGACTTTGTGGTCCCCCCTGCTTCACATACAACTTTAAACTCTTGTTAGTAGCTTTCACCGCCACAGTCCAGCTGGTTAAAAGGGAGGAGGGCGCCAAGATAGTCACATACATCCCTTCAGCAACTATGCACCAAGCACTCCCTCTCTGCCAGGTGCCCATGTGTGGGGCCCAAAATGACCTAGAGTTCCCTAGTTTCCAGGAGCTCACAGCCTGGAGCAGAGATGGCCAAAGGTACAAGAGCAAGACATATGAAAGAAAAGAGCAAGTGCTAGACTGGAAATAAAGACTGTGCTCTGAGGGAGGTCTGGGGAGTCCCTGGGTAGGAGGGTCTCAGAGGCCTCACTGGACTGACAGTTACTGGGACCAGAATGACAAGAGCGAGCCAGCCCTACACACATCTGGGAGCAGCATGTCAGGGAGAAGTCACCACTGCTGCAGACACCTGTGGGCAGAAGTGAGTGGGCCAGAGCAGCTGGAAAGTGATGAGTAGGACTGGAAAAAAACCTGCGAGGGTTAGGGGGAGTCACAAAGTCAGGGCCATATCCTGGGGTCTGGTAGACTGTTAGGTGTCTGTTTCTTTCTGACAACATTTACCCCAACCTTGCATCTTAAAATTACATACATTTACTAGCTCGCAATTTTTCTGGGTAAGAAATACGGGCACAGCTTAATGGATTCCTCTGCCTCAAAGTGTCTCACAGGCTGGGGCTGCAGCCTCAACTGAGACTCAAGTGACAGAGGATTTGGTCCCAAGTTTACTCACAGAGTTCAGGATGCAGGTTGGATTTGGAGTTTGAGTTCCTTTCTGTGTGTTGACTTGGGCAGTGCCTCCATTCTTTCCTTTGTAGGACTCTTTATATGACAGCTCAAAACATCTCTGCTTGATTCCTCAATTCAGGGATAAGAGAGCGAGAAGTGGAAAATTAGAGCGGGAATAAAAGGGAGGTGAGAGATTTTTGAAATTAAAGTGTACACATGACATTCCATCACTTTGGCTAAAATCTACTGATTGGGGTGTTTGCTAACCACTTAGTAATTACACAGAGGTATGTATAGCAAAGGTGGGGTCACTGGGTAGCATGTGGAAGCTGCCCACCACACAGGCCAATTTGAGTCACTTGGGTCTCATTCAAATGATAACAGGAAACAATTGAACAGTTTTACTCCAAAGGGTGACAGTGTGTGAATTTCCATTAATTTCAACCCCCTCATGCTGCTGACCTAAAAATGAGGCCAAGAGGGGAAGTGACAGTTCCAATATCACCTTACTGAAACTCAGACCTCTTTTGAGTTATTTTATGCTGTGTCCCACCCCTTCTTGTAATTTTTCAGTCTCTCCTTTGTGCCTTAGACACACGTGACACCAGCCACAGCTGTTATAGACATTATCTCAATGCACATGGCGATGCTCCTAGAAAGACATTCTAGCCCGATCTCCACTGTGCAGGTTGGAAGACTGAGGAACAGCTGAGAGGAGCAGGATGTTTTCCAGGACACAGAACTGGTGAGAAAAGGGACTGATTTCAGCTGTGTCTCCTGAAAGTTAGGACCCTAGTTACATTTCCAGACAGCTGTGGCCAAGGCTGTGTCACCTCATCGTGTACAAAAAAGAGGATGACATGGGGTGGGGGAGAGAGGAGCAGTTAACAGCCTAGAAGCGGATTTGGGTAGATTTGATTGAAGGGAGGATCCCAGGTAATAAGATCTTGAATAAGTGACCTCACTTCCTTGGTGAGAGGTCCCAACAGAACTTAAACACTGGTAACGAGGCACCCACATTATAGGGAGAGCCCCCCAACAGCTAACTCCACTGGAGACTCTCAAGAGAACAATCTATTCTCCTGTTGTGCCCCACTTTTCAGAGGCTCTGGGCTGAGGGACTTTTCTGTCGCTGTGGACATTGCTCAGCCCTCGTCACCGATACCTCTGGCCATTTGGCAGGAGGCACCGAAAGGTAACAGAGGGCAGCCCAGTGCAGGCCAGCCCCATACCGCAGCCCAGCATTGTTTGTGTGTGAAGGGGGTGGCGGGGGCAGGGGATGAGGGGTACATCCTTCCAGGGCAGAAGCGGGTCGTTAGGTGTCGGCAGCCTGGGGCGTCTGTCGTGCCCACACCCCAGGTCGTGGCTGGCAGGACGAGAGGTGAGCGCTCGAGACCAAGATCATCTGCGCACATGTTAAGCCTGAGCCCTAGAGCTTTCATCTGCTTTCCCCCCTGGCTGGGGACTTGACGGATGCCTCTCTGTACCTGAACTGAGGAACACAAATTCTCATGGGGACTGTCCCTGTGGCAATATTGTTAACACACTATGTTAAATGAGGCTCTCTGTGCTCGGGGGAAGCTGGCAGGACAGCTCTTCGGAGATTTAGATACTTGCTGGAGCTGATTTTATGAGTCCAGTTCTTGTATCTCCTCGTGTCTAGAGAAGCACTGACATCCTTCATGGTGACGTCTGCTCCTCGTGACTAGCCGTAGCCTGCATGAGACGAGCAGAAACCTTCTGCAAAAAGTATATGTGCTCGATTGCGTGTATTCCCCCTTCACCAAAATCACATATATACTGACCTTCCCCCTGCCTCTTTGGAGCACTTTCTTGGAGCTATCTGAGATTCTGTCTCCCAGGATATAGTCTTTATTTTGCCCCAAATAAAACTTAACTCACAACTCTCATGTTGTGCATTTTTTTTTACCTCAGCAATATTTATTATTTATTTTTTTTACAAATCATTCTGTTTTTAATTTATTTATTTTATTTATTTTATTTTTGGCTGCATTGGGTCTTCGTTGTTGCATGGGCTTTCTCTAGTTGTGGTGAGCAGGGGCTACTCTTTGTTCTGGTGCACGGGCTTCTCATTGCGGTGGCTTCTCTTGTTGCAGAGCACGGGCTGTAGGTGCGTGGGCTTCAGTAGTTGTGGCTCTCAGGCTCTAGAGATCAGGCTCAGTAGTTGTGGCTCACGGGCTTAGTTGTTCCGCGGCATCTGGGATCTTCCCGGACCAGGGCTCAACCTGTGTCCTCTGCATTGGGGGGTGGATTCTTAACCACTGCACCACCAGGGAAGCCCCACAATCAGCAATATTTAAAATGTACTTCTTAGCTTTTTTCTCATTTTCAAGTCAAAATATTGCTGTGTTTGAAATTTTCTCACAATACAGTGACAGTCTTAAATATTTATACACATAAGCTCATTGAAAAATCTTCTGCAATATTCCAATGTGACTAGTATTATTAAACATCATAATATGCAGGTCAATACCAAATTTTTATAAGAATGTAATTTTAAAAATTGTGAATCACTTTTAGAAGTTCCAGGCACAGTGACGATTTTTAACTACCAACCATTGCATACTTCAGAAGACCATTTAAGATGAAATATATTAAAACTTAAAACTTCAACAGAATACTTAAAAGGTAAGACAGGGGCTGCTTTTTGTAAATTAAATACATTCATAGCAAATAAATTTTCTCCTAATACAGAATATGAAGGTTTTTAGCTTAATTTTGTATATCTCCATTCAAAAGGTGAAATTAGGATATCTATAATCTCCTTATTATTTATTTTAAGCCTCTTTCCCATAAGAATGGATATTTCTATCTGTAGAATCTTCATAGTTTATTCATTTACTTTTTCTTTTGGTTTATTTTCTACAACAGAAAGAGTATTCCTATGTCTTGTTAAAGTTTTTATTCTCCTAACCTAGTTCAAGGTTACTTTCTGACATTGGTTGTAAACAAGGGGAGAGGCCTTATAAGAAGCATGCATTTTTTCCGATAGCCAAGATTTTTTTCTTGGACAACTTGCTTTACAATTTCCACTTTGGTCATAATATTATCCCATTGTGACAACTGCATAATAATTTGTAATCTATTTATACCTAGATGCTTCTGATTTCACCACAGTGCATTTGCTAATATGATTTTACATTAAATATTAATATAATAGAGTTGATTTTATTCATATATGCTAACATGTTTTATATAGGTGCACACATATATGAATATTTGATACATGCCATTCATTTGCATGGAATGATAGCTGATTGCATCTGATCTTGCTGACTGACAATTGGTTAGTCTTATGTGGGTTTAAAGTAGTACTTGGAACAGACATTAAAATATCACATCCTCTGATTATACAGTATTTTCAAGGTCATATTTTAAATTGTGGGAGCAGAAATTTTGTCCATGAAGGTTAAGACATGATCAGGTCACAAATTTGGCATCGTCATGTTCAGTGGAGGAACATGGCTTCTACGTCGTCGTACATCTGCCACAGTTGCACCTGTATAATAACTGTGACCATGAGCATTTTTATGTCAACATTATCTTTTTCCAATATACTCATAATTACCTGAGGTATTTCATATCTATTTTTTCCTTTTACTTCAGTACAATCAATAAAGCTTTCTTTTGCAGTGATGGCATTGTTTTTAACATGAAGGTGCCTTGTCATCTGACATATTTGTACATGATGGGCTACTGTTCTTGTGAAAAGCAAGGAAAAGTACTTTCATTTCATATTTTCATCTGTATTCCAGATCTAACCTGATTTCTTAGGAGAATTATATACATTTTAAAACTGTATTAAACACATAAGAACAGATCACTTTTTATCTTTACCTACCTCATTAGCTAAATGGATATAGACAGTATAATAACATGTAAGTCTGAAAAAATTGGGAAGCATTCCAGAGTTTGAGCTTCAAGTAATTTTATGTAATATTCTAAGAAGTAATTTATTTCTGGCATATTATATGGCAACATGTAAAATCACTTGCAAGTTTTTATGCCGTTTGGGGTTTCTGATTTTGTCACTTTCAGCTATCCCCTAGGAACTGATTTTGAATATTTTAAAAAACACTTCTGATTAGAAAATATCAGGATGAAACATTGAATTTTTGTGGTCACAACTCTGTTTTCATTATTCTAATGTGATATTTGAGTTGGCAGATAATTTGATTTTGTTCCATTAGTATGAAATGTAAGCATGGGAACAAAATTTTTTAAAAAGCATTCTTGGAATAAATGAGCCAGTCACAATGAATTATTAGTTATTTTATCTTTATTTTATAAATGGGCTGTTTGAATATGTTCAGCCATGATGTGACCTGTAGACTCACTTCAGAGTCCTGACAGACATCTCTGGTGAGTAACTTCTTAGAAAGTGACCCAGGACACAGCCATACCAGTAAAATGACAACAGCCAAAAGAAAGAAAAAAAAAACAACCTGCCAAATAACATAATATATAATAAATAATTATACACATGTGCATTAATTATTTAACATAAAATATGTAATATTGGTGTTATTGGAAATTTTCTACTATCATGGGTTATTTACTTCTCTCTGTTATAAATCTTATTTAACAAAATAAAACAGTACAACTAGGTGACAGGGGAATTTAATAGTAATTACTGGTAGGAAAATTTAAAAATAATATGTGTTAGAAAAAAATAAAAATTTTGTTTAATACATTTTCATTTTAAAATTGTTTTAGATTTATAGAAAATTTGCAAGAATAGTGCAGGATTTCACAAGTAGCCCAGACTCAGTTTCCTATCTTATTACAGTTTCATGTCATTAGGGTACATTTTTACAGTTAATGAACTAGTGTTGACACCTGATTCTTAACTACCACCCACTCTGTTTTCAAATTTTCTTAGACTTCCCTTTTTCTCTTCTAGGATTGCATTCAGGATATCTCACCCTCATTCCATTTAGCTGCCATTTCTCTTTAGGACACTGTTAGTTGTTAGAGTTTCTGAGACATTTCTTGTTTTTGATGACCTTGAGAGTCTCCAATTGGGATTTACCTGTTGTTTCCCTCGTGATTAGCCTGGGGTTATGTGTTTCTGGAGAAGAAAAATGGAATTCACACTTCATATCAAGGGCACATGCTCTGCAGATGACATTACTGTTGATGTTGCCCTTGATCACCTGGCTGAGGTGGGGTTTGTCAAGTTCCTCACTGTAACATCCATCTTTTCTCCCGTCCATTCAGTGTGTACCTTGTGGAAGGATGTCACTGCGTGCAGGACACATTCAAGGAGTTGGGAAGTTATGCTCCACCTTTCTGAGAGTTAAACCTCTGTATCTATTATTTGGGATTATGCCTGAGCGATTCCTACACTCCCATATTTATGTATCTGTTTTTTCCAGAAAAAATAGCCAGTAAGTTTATGAAATGATGCTCCACCTCAGTAAGATCAGAGAGGTGCTGGGTCCAAATATCTGTGCCTTGACTAGTGTCTGGCACATAGTCTTGCTCAGTAAATACCTGTGAATAAGACTTAAAAGATATGAGGGAGGGCATACAGAGTGTGCATAGGTGGCAAAAACAGATTCCAGGCAGAGGGGAGAGCAAGGTAAAATGCTGTAAAGAAGGAACATGGCTGGCTTATTTGAGGAAAGTTGGGAATGCTGGGTGGTTGAAGTTAAGTGAGCAAGGGATAGAGCCCTTGGGGGTGTCAACAGATTGTCGGCCATTTAAAGGACATTGGCTTTTACTCTGGGTGAAATAAAGGACCAGTGAATGGTTTTAAGCAGAGGAGGGCTATCATCTGACTTCCTCTGGCTGCTGTCCTACAAACTGACTGAGGGGGCAAAAGCAGAACTGGGGCGCCAATTAGAAGACTGCTGCAGTAACCAAGGTGGGATCTCAGGCAGGTTGTTAGCCCTGGTGATGGGGACCAGTGGTCAGATTTTCGTTGTGGTTTTGCAGGTAGACCTGGGGCCAGCTACATGCATATGACACAAGGTTCTTCACTCATAAATGCCCATGCTTGGTTTCATGCTCTTCTATCCATCTTGAAATTCTTTTTTTTTTTTCCTCCAGACTTATTGAGACACAATTGATATACAGCATTGTGTAAGTTTAAGATGTACAGTGTGGTGATTTGATACAGATATATAGTGTGAAATGATTACCACAATAAGGATTCTTCCATAAACTCACATCCTTAAATTTTTTTGGTGGTAAAATTTTTGAGATCTGCTCTCTTAGCAACTTTCAAATATATAATACAGCATTGTTAGCTATACTCACCATGCTGTACATTAAAGTTCCCAGAACTTACTCATCTTAAAACTGAAAGTTTATACTCTTTGATGCAACATAGGATTTGTAGATATTCTCTCCTACTCTGTATGTAGACTTTATATTTTTTACATATATAAAAAGCTTTTTAGTTTGATATAATCCCATCTATTGGTTTTTACTTTTCTGGCTTATGCTGTTGGAATCATATCCTCAAATTATTGCCCAAACCAGTGTTAAGTAGATTCTTCTTTCTGTTTTCTTCTAGGAGTTTTATAGTATCTGGTCTTATGTTTCAGTCTTCAATCCACTTCAAATTAATTTTTGTGAGTGGTATAAGATAGGTGTCCAGTTTCATTTTTCTGCATGTGGTTTTCCAGTTTTCCCAACAGCATTTGTTGAAGACATTATCCTTTCCCCATTCAAAATTGCATTAAAACCAATAAATATTTAGGAATAAACTTAACAAAGGAAGTGAAAAATTTGTACTTTGAAAACTACAAGACTTTGATCAAAAAAATTGAAGAAGACAAAACAAGTGCAAAGATATACAGTACTGTGTTCATGGATCAGAAGAATTATTGTTGTTAAACCGTCCATACTATCCAAAGGCATCTATAGGTTCAATGCAATCTCTATCAAAATTCCAACAGCATCTTTTACAGATATAGGGAAATCAATTTTAAAATGTTGTCCATGACCACAGGAGACCCCAAAGAGTCAAAGCAATCCTGAGAAAGAACAAATTGGGAATCATCACACTTCCTGATTTAGAATTATATTACAGGGGCTTCCCTGGTGGTGCAGTGGTTAGGAATCCGCTTGTCAATTCAGGGGACACGAGTTCAAGCCCTGATATGGGAGGATCCCACATGCCGCAGAGCAACTAAGCCAGTGCAACACAACTACTGAGACTGCGCTCTAGACACCGTGAACCACAACTACTGAACCCACGTGCCACAACTACTGAAGCTCGTGTGCCTAGAGCCCGTGCTCCGCAACAAGAGAAGCCACCACAATGAGAAGCCCGTATACTGCAACGAAGAGTAGCCCCCGCTCGAAGAAACTAGAGAAAGCTCGCGCGCAACAACGAAGACCCAGAGCAGCCAAAAATAAGTAAATAAATAAATAAATTTATTTTAAACAACAAAAAAACTATATTACAATGCTGTAGTTATGTGACACTATGATACTGGCACTAAAATGCACACATAGACTAAAGGAACAGAGTAGAGAGCCCAGAAGTAAACCCCTGTGTATAAGCAACTAATATTTGAGATGGGAGTAAAGCACACTCAGTGGGCAGGAAAGTCTCTTCAACAAATGGTACTGGGACAACTGGATACTACTTATAATTTTGGGGGGAACCTATATACTGTTTTTCATAGTGCTTGTAGTAATTTACATCTTTACCAACAATGCACAAGGATTTTCTTTTTGCCATGTTCCGTCAAACACTTGTAGTCTCTTGTCATTTGGCTGTAGCCATTCTAACAGGAGTGACATGATCTCGTGGTTTTGATTTTCATTTCCCTGATGATTAAAGACGTTGAACATGTTTTTCATATATCTGTTGGACATTTGTCTGTCTTCTTTGGAAAAAATATCTATTCAGATCCTTTATCCATTTGTAATTAGTTGCTTTTGTTTTGTTTTGCTTTTGTGTGTCTTTTTTTGTGTGTTTGTTTTTTCTGTGTAGAACGTTTTTTAGGTTGACTTAGTCCCACTTGTTTATTTTTGCTTTTGTTTTGTTGCCTGTCCTTTGGGGTCATAACTAAAAAAATCACTATTCCTAAGACCAAGGTCAAGGAGATTTTCCCCCAGGATTTTTTTAGGAGTTTTATGGTTTCAAGTCATACATTTGTGTCTTTAATCTCTTTAGAGTTAATTTTTGTGAGTAGTGTGAGATAGGGGTCTAATTTAATTCTTTTACATTCATTAGATGGTACCAGTTTACATTTCCACCAAAAATGCACGAGTTGCCTTTTCTACACATTCTCATAAATATTTGTTTTTTCTTGTCATTTTTATAATAGCCATTCTAACAGGTGTGAGCTGATGGATCATTGTGGTTTTGATTTGCATTTCTCTGATGATTAGTGATGTTGAGCATCTGTTTATGTACCTGTTGGCCATCTGTATGTCTTTTGGGGGGAAAAATGTCTTTTCAAGTCCTTTAGCCCATTTTTTATTTAATTTTTGACTGCTATTATGTTGTTACTTATATATTTTGAATATTAACCCCTTATCAAAAAAAAACAATGGTTTGCACATATGTTCTCCTGTTCTATAGTTGCTTTTTAGTTTGCTGATTGCTCATTGTGCTATGCAAAGTTTTTCGTTTCTTTGTTTGCTGTAGTTCCACTTTTTTTTTTTTTTTTTTTTGCTTTTGTGGCTTCCACATTTGGTATTATATCCGAAAAATATTTGCCAAAACTGTATTGAGGAACTTGTTCTTTATGCTGTCTTCAAGTAGTTTTACAGCTTTAGGTCTTATATTTAAGCCTTCAGTCCACTTTGAGTTAATTTTTGTGACTGGTACAAAAAAGGGGTCCAATTGTATTCTTCTGTAGCTTGTTATCCAGGTTTTTTCCAGCACCATTTATTGAAGAACCTGTATTTCCCCAACTGCATCTCCTTGGCTCCCTTGTCAAATATTTGTTAACAGTAAATGACTGATTTTATTTCTGTGCTCTTGATTCTGTTTCATTGGACCAGGTCTGTATTTTTTGCCAGAATCTAGTGTTTTGATTACTATAGCTTTGTAATAAAGTTTGAAGTTAGGAATTGTGATGCCCCTAGATTTGTTCTTCTTTGATGAGGTTGATTTGGCTATTAGAGGTGTTTTGGGGTTCCATACAAATTTTAGGGTTGTTTTCTCTTTCTGTGTAAAAATCATTGGAATATTGATAAGGATTGCACTGAATTTATAGACAGCTTTGGGTAGTATAGATATTTTTACAATATTCTTCTGGTTCATAACCATGGAAACTTTTTTCATTTATTTGTATCTTCAGTTTTTTCATCAGTGTTTTGTCATTTTCAGTGTGTGGATATTTTACCTGCTTGGTTTAATTTATTCCTAAATGTTTTATTTATTTCTGATGACATTTTAAATATGATTGCTTTTTACATTTCTTTTTCAAATTGTTAGTATATAGAAGTACAATTGCTCTTCACATGTTCATTTTGTATCTTGCAACTTGACTGAATTTGTCTATAACTTGTAATACATTTTTTGTGGAATCTTTGGGATGTTCTCTATATAAGATTATATTAAATGCAAACAGAAATAGCTTTACATCATCCTTTTCTATTTGGATTTCTTCTATTTATTTTTCTTGCCTAATTGCTCTGGCTATGACTTCCAGTATTATGCTGAAAATGAGTGGTGAGAGTGCACAAATTTATTTTGTTTATATTTTTAGCAGAAAAACTTTCAAACTTTCACCATTGAGTATGATGTCTGCTGTGAATTTGTGCAATATGACCTTTCCTGTGTTGAGGTACATTCTACGTATAGCAATTTTTTTAGTATATTTATCATGAACGATTCTTTAATTATTTCACATGCTCTTTCTGTATCTATTGAGATAACCATATGGTTTTCATATTTCATTCTCTTAATGTGGTGCACCACATGTTTGATTTACATAAGTTGAATTACCCTTGCATTCTAGGGATAAATTCCACTTGATCATGGTGTATAAGCCTTTCAATATACTGTTGAATTTTGTTTGCTAGTAGCTCACTGAGAATTTTTGTATCTATATCAGTAATACTTGACAATTTTTTTTTCATGTAGTGTTCTTATCTAGATTTGGTATCAGGATAATGCTGGACCCATCAAACGACTTTGGGAATGTACCTCAAAGTTTTTTAGAAATGTTTGACATGGATTTGTTTTAATTCAATTTAAATGATTGGTTGAATTTCCCAGTGAAACTATCTGGTCCTAGCCATGTTGTTTGTTTGTGTTTTTTTTTTTTTTGTAAATTTTTTATTACTGATACAATCTTTTCACTCATCGTTGGTCTGTACGGTTTGTGTATTTCCTCGTGATTCAGTTTTGGTATTTTTTATGTTGCTAGGAATTCATTTCTTCTAGGGTACCAAATTTGATGGTATATATTTGTTGATGGTCACCTCTCATGAGCTGTTGTATTTTTGTTGCATCAGTTGTAATGTCTCCTTTTTTATTTCTGATTTTATTTGAGTATTCTCTTTTATTCTTCTTTAGTATAGCTAAAAGGTTAATTTTGTTTTCATTTCAAAAACCACCTCTTGCACTGATGTTTTCTATTGTTTGCATGGTCTCTGTTTTATTTCTGTTCTCATATTTCTTATTTCATTGCTTTGCTACTTGTGAGTTTAGTGGTTTGTTTGTTCGTTTGCTAGTCCCTTGAGAAGTAAGGGTGTTTATTTGTGATCTTTCTTTTTCCTTACTGTAGGCATTTGTTGCAATAAATTCTCTTATGACTGTTTTTCTTGCAGCCCATAAGTTTTAGCAAGTTGTGTTTCCATTTCGTTTTAAGATTTTTTTAAATTTCAAAGACATTATTGTAAAGCTGTTGTAATTTTCCCCCCAGTTTTTTTGTGATATAATTGAACACAGTACTATGTAAGTTTAAAATGCACATTATAATGATTTGAATTACGTATATTGTGAAAGCGTTATTGCAGTAAGATTAGTTAACATACATCACCTTATATAGATGCAAGAAAAAAAAAAAAAGAAAAAGAAAATATAGTTTCCTGTGATGAGAACTCTTAAGATCTACTTGCTTAACAGCTTTCAAATATACCATATGGCCGTGTTAACTCTATTCATCATGTTGTGCATAACATTCTCGAAACTTATTTATCCTATAACTGCAAGTTGGTACTTTTGGACTTCATCAAATTCTCCCTCTTCCCACCTCCCTCCTCTGGTACCAAAAATCTGATCTTTTTCTATGAGTTTTTTGTGAGTTTTTTTTTTTTTTTTTTTGACATATAAGCTTGGTCTGACTTCTCTCACTTAGCATAACGCCCTCAAGGTCCATCCATATTGTCACCAATGGCAGGATTTCCTTCTTTCTTATGGCTGAATAATACTCCATTTTCTAAATATACCACAAGGTTTATATCCACTCATCTGTTGATAGACACACTTTTTTTCCCATGTCTTGGCTATTGTAAATACTGCTGCTATGAACATGGAGGTGCAGATATCTCTTCAACATAGTGTTTTTAATTCTTTCAATATATTCCCATAGATGAAAATGCTGGACCATATTGTAACCCTATTAAATTTTGATTGCCTTCTTTAGTGTTTTCCATAGAGGCTGAACCAATTTATAAGACAAACAAAAGCACACAAATCCACCCTTTTCTCCACATCTTTGCTAGCATTTGCTAGCAAATCCCTTGTCTCTTTGATGAGTTCCATTCTAACAGTCCTGAGGTGATCTCTCATTGTGGTTTTGATTTAATTTCCCTGATGTGTAGTGACGTTGAACACATTTTCATGTGTTTGTTGTACATTCACATATCTTCTTTGGAAACATGTCTATTGGGGTCTTTGGCACAACTTTTAATTGGCTTAATTTTTTTGTGTGCTATTGAGTTCTATGATGTATTTTGGATATCAACCCCTTATTAGTTATAAGATTTGCAAATATTATTATTGATTCCATAGGCTCTTTTCATCTTGTTGATTATGTATTTTGCTGTGTAGCAGATTTTTAGTTTGATATAGTTCCACTTGTTAATTTTTTAAATTGTTGCTTGTGCTTAAGGTATCATCAAAAATAATATTTAAGACCTGTGTTAAAAAGATTTTTACTGTTTTCTTCTAGAAGTTTTATGGCCTCCCGTCTTACAGTTGTCTTTACCTTATCTTATTTCTCTTTAATTGTCATGAGTGGTGTTAGACAGGAGTCTCATTTTATTCTTTTGCATGTAAGTATGCAGTTTTCATGCACTGTTTAATGAAGAGACTCTCTCTCCACCGAGTGTTCCTGACTGCCTTATCAAATATTAGTTAACCTTATATGCATGGGTTTATATCTGGATTCTCAGTTCTTTTCCATTGTTGTGTATGCCTTTTTACATGACAGTACCATACTATTTACCTTACTATAGCTTTATAATACAGTTTGATATCATGGAATGTGATACCTCCATATTTGTTGTTCTTTCTCATGATCGCATTGCGTATACAAGTTCTTTTGTGGTTCCTCATACATTTCTGTGTTGTTTTTTTCTACTTTAAAAAATGCCATTGGATTTTGATAGGAATTGCATTAAATCCATAGATGGCTTTGTGTAGTATGAACATTCAAAAAATATTAATTCTTCCAATTATGAAGAAGGGATAACTTTACATTTATTTCTGTCTTTTCCAATTTTGTTCATCAGTGTATTGTAGCTTGTATTGTTGCTATCTTTCATCTCCTTAGATAAATTTATTCCTTATTATTTTATTAGTTTTGATGCTGTTATAAATAGAATGGTTTTCTTTTTTCAGATCATTGTTAGTATATAGAAATATGACTGATTTTTGCATTTTAAGTTTTTACTCTGTAACTTTACTGATTATGTTGATTAGTTTTAAGAGGTTTTTGGTGAAGTTTTTTGGAGTTTCTATATATAAAATCATGTTATCTTAGAATAGACACATTTTTACTTCTTAATTTCCAATTTTGATGCCTTTTATTTCTCTTCCTTGACTGATTGCCCTAGCTAGGACTTCCATTACTATGCTGAATGAGTGGTGAGAGTGGACTCCCTTGTCTTGTTTCTGATATTAGAGAAAAAGTTTCACACTTTCACTCTTGAATGTGCTTTGAACTGTGACCTTGTCATATTTGGCCTTTTTAAAAAAAATTTATTTATTTTTGGCTGCATTGGGTCTTTGTTGCTGCACATGGGCTTTCTCTAGTTATGGTGAGTGGGGGCTACTCTTCGTTGTGGTGCGTGGGCTTCTCATTGCAGTGGCTTCTCTTTTTGTGGAGCATGGGCTCTAGGCATGTGGTCTTCAGTAGTTGTGGCACACAGGCTCAGCAGTTGACACTCACGGGCTCTAGAGCGCAGACTCAGTTGTTGTGGTGCACGGGTTTAGTTGCTCCTTGGCATGTGGGATCTTCCTGGACCAGGGCTTGAACCCATGTCCCCTGCATAGGCTGGCAGATTCTTAGCCACTGTGCCACCAGGGAAGCCCCGATATTTGGCCTTTATTATGTTAAGTTACATTCATTTTATACCTAAATTATTAAATGCTTTTTCTGTGCCTATTGATATTATATTTTTCCTTTGTTCTGTTGATATGATGCATCACATTTATTTGATTTGCTAGTATTTATTCAGAATTTGTAAACCTTTATTCATCAGTGTTATTGGCCTCTAATTGGCATTGTCCATTTCAGATTATAATATCAAAGTAATGTTGGTCTTGTAAAATGAGTTTGGGAGTTTTCCCTCCTCATCCATTTTTTCTCTTTCTTTTTTGAAGACTTTGAGGATTGGCATTAATGCATTAAATATTTGGTAAAATTTACCAGTGAAGCCACTTGATCTTGAGTTTTTCTTCATTTGAAGAGTTTTGATTACTGATTTATTTTCCATACTACTAATTGCTTCATTTAGATTTTCTCTTTCTTCCTAATTCACTGTTGGTAGGTTGTATGTTTCTAAGAATTTTTCCATTTATCTAGGTTGCCCAGTTTGTTAGCATGTAGTTGTTCAAAGTAGCATGTTATCCTTCTGAGCTCTGTAGTAGAGTTGTAATGTCTTCTCTTTTATTTATAATTTTGTTGATTTGGGTCTTTTCTCCTTTTTCTTGGTTAGTCTAGCTAAAGGTTTGAAATTTTATCTTTTAATGAACCAACTCTTAGTATTGCTAATCTTTTCTGTTGTTTTCCTCTTTTCTATCACATTGATTTCTGCTGTAATCTTTATAATTTTCTTTCTTCTGCTAATTTTGGGCTCAGGTTTGTCTTTTTCCAGGTCCTTGAAGAGAAGAGTTAGGTTTTTTATTTGAGATCTTTCTCAATTCGTAAGGTAGGCATTTGTTGCAATAAACCTCCCTCTTAACACTGCTTTTGCTTCATACCATAGCTTTTAGTATACTGTGTTTCCATTTCAGTTTTTCTCAAAATACTGTCTTATTTCTTCTTAAATTTACTCTTTGATATATTAGTTGGTCAGGAGAGTGTTGATCAATTTTTTTGTATTCATTAGTGTTTCAGTTTTCCTCCTGTTATTGATTTCTAGTTTAATAATATGGTCAGACAATACACTTGGTATAATTTAAGTCTTCCTGAGTTTACTAAGATTTGATATGTGGTCGATCATGTGGTCTTTTCTAGAAAGTATTTTTTCTGCACTGAGAAGACTGTGTATTCAGCGTTTGTTAGATAGAATGTTCTGTATATGACTCTTAGGATCATTTGGCCTTTAGTGTAGTTCACATCAACTGATTCTTTTTTTTTTTTTTTTAATTGAAATATATTTGAGTTAAAATGTTGTATTAATTTTTGCCGTATAGCAAAGTGTCTCAGTTATACACATATATACATCTGTTTTATATTCTTTTCCATTATGGTTTATCTCAGGATATTGAATATCCTGTTCCCTGTGCTATACAGTAGGATATTGTTTTTTATCCATTCTATATGTAATAGTTTGCAACTACTAACCCCAAACTCCCAGTCCACCCTTCCCCAACCCCCTCCCCCTTGGTAACCACAAGTCTGTTCTCTATGTCTGTGAGTCTGTTTTGTTTCATAGATAGGTTCATTTGTGCCATATTTTAGATTTCACATATAAGTAATACCATATAGTATTTGTCCTTCTCCTTATGGCTTACTTCACTTAGTATGCTAATCTCTAGTCTCATCCATGTTGCTGCAAATGGCATTATTTCATTCCTTCTATGGCTGAGTAATATTCCATTGTATATATATACCACATCTTCTGTATCCATTCATCTGTTGATGGACATTTAAGTTGCTTCCATGTCTTAGCTATTGTAAATAGTGCTTCTATGAACATTGGGGTGCATGTATCTTTTCGAATTATGGTTTTCTCTGGATATATGCTCAGGAGTGGGATTGCAGGATCATATGACAACTCTATTTCTAGTTTTTTTGAGGAACTTCCATACTGTTCTCCATAGTGGCTGTTTCAATTTACATTCCCACCAACAGTTTAGGAGCGTTCCCTTTTCTCCACACCCCCTCTTGCGTTTGTTATTTGCAGACTTTATGATGATGACCATGCTGACTGGTGTGAGGTGGTACCTCATTGTAGTTTTAATTTGCATTTCTCCAATAATTAGTGATGATGGGCATCCTTTCATGTGCCTATTGGTCATCTCTATGTCTTCTTTGGAGAAATGTCTGTTTAAGTCTTCTGCCCATTTTTTGATTGTTTTTTTTGTTATTGAGTTGTATGAGCTGTTTGTATACTTTGGGAATCAAGCCCTTGTTGGTCACATCATTTGGAAATATTTTCTCCTAATCTGTATGTTGTCTTTTCATTTTGTTTATGGTTTCTTTTGCTGTGAGAAAACCTATAAGGTTGAGTGGGTCCCGTTTGTTTACTTTTGCTTTTATTTCTATTGCCTTGGGAGACTGAACTAAGAAAACACTGGTACAATTTATGTCAGAGAAACTTTTGCCTATGTTCCCTTTTAGGAGTTTTATGGTGGTATGTGTTATATTTAAGTCTTTAAGCCATTTTGAATTTATTTTTGTGTATGGTGGGAGAGTGTGTTCTAACTTTAATGATTTGCATGAACCAACTTTTCCAACACCTCTTGCTGAAGAGATTGTCTTTTCCCCCATTGTCTATTCTTGCCTCCTTCATCAGAGATGAATTGACCATGGGTCTGTGGGTTTATTTCTGGGCTCTCTATTCTGTTCCCTTGATCCATATGTCTGTTTTTGTTCCAATACCAGGCTGTTTGATTAGCATTGTAGCATTGTCTGACGTCTGGGAGGGTTATGCCTCCTGCTTTGTTCATTTTCCTCAGGATTGCTTTGGCAATTCTCAGTCTTTTATGGTTCCATATACATTTTAGGTTTATTTGCTCTAGTTCTGTGAAAAAATGTCATGTGTAATTTGATAGTGATTACATTAAATCTTCAGACTGCTTTGGGTAGTATGGACACTGTCATTTTCAACAGCTGCAGCCTCTTCTCACTGTCAGTGGAACTAGCTCCCCTCTGGAATCGGGTGTCCATACAGGGCTCTTAGAAATAAGACAGACAACACCACCCACGTGGACTCTTCGTACACACCTCTGACCACTGTCTTTCCTTTCTAGAAGTAACCTCCTTAATCGAGTGGGTGGCGTCTGGGGATGTGGCAGCCATCACCCTCCAGGAAGAGTCAGTGCCCTTCCTACCACTGGGGAATGAGTGGCCCTGTGCCTCATTCCCACCAAAAGTCCCAGTTTCAGGAGTTTGTTGAGCTTTTATTTTGCTGCTTTAGTGGATGAGAAATGACACATAACCCATTGTCTTCTCTTCACTTCTCTTCTGATGATTGAGGCTGGACTTTCATCACTTTCAGTTATTTCCAGAATGCAGCCACTTTTCCCAGTTCTGGGGGAGACCACTGAACATGCCTTCCTGGGTGTTCCCAGCCACAGACTGTGATCCACATCCAGCGAGGAAACTCCACTCTTTGTGCAACTACTATGTAGCTAGTGACTGGCTTCTGACCAACAGAATATAACAAGTCATGGGAGGTCAGTGTTAAGATTCATTGACAGAACCTCTGTCACTTCTCTCTCACTTGCTGCATCCTGTGTTCTCTCTCTGTTTCTGTCTGTCTCTCCTATCCCTGGAAATGGGGAAGCCTGCAAGGGTGTTAGTAGCTGTCGTATGGAGAGGCCCACATAGGAGAGAACACAGGCAGGTCGCAGGTCTCCAGACAGAGGCACTAGGCTCTCAGCTCAGACTTCATCCTGCCAGTACCCATCTCAGTGAGTCTGGGAGCAAATCCTCCTCTGTGGAGCGACAGCTGAGACCTCAGCCACAGCTTCATAGAGACCTTGAGTCGAGGGCACCCAGCTAAGTACCGTGGGAGCTCAGGAGTAACTAGGTGTATGTATTTTGTATGTTGGGAAACCCTCCATAATGATCTTCAGTAAATCAGACAATCTTTAGCATAGAGCAGATCTACTCAATGTTATGTAAAAACAACCACAAAGATAATCCATGTTAAAAAGGTAATAAAATGGACTAAAAACAATAATAGAATTATGTTGATATTACCATTACTACTGTTAAAGAGAAAAGTAAACTTAGAAAGATGGCAGATTCGTGTACAGACTCCTCTAAGTAAATTTCAGGGTACCTATATGAGACGTTCTCTGGGGTATTTTAGAGTCAGAATCCTAGGTTTGCACAAAGAAATTTGTTCTGAGAGGAGAAAACAAGCAGGAGGGAGTAGAATACCAAAGAGGAGGAGGGTGTGGGTGAACTTGGAAACTTATATGCAAACCAGGGAAGGGGAGTCCTAAGGGACATAGAATAAGTTTCCCGGTCCATAGTAAAGGGACCTTGTCCTGCCTGCCTCATAACCACCACCAGATTTCAGAAGACTGGACAGTTGGCTAGGGGGCCTAAGCTCCAGGCAAGGAAGTCAGGAGCTTTCTGCACACCCTACATACAGAGGCCTCGTCTGCGATATATGCTTACCCCCAGCACTGTCTCAGCATCAGCACCTTGCCTGTACTCCTGCCATTTGTACCTACCCGGTCCCATAAACTCCAGACACTTCAGTTTGCATATGTCACACCAAGGCTATTGGAAGATGTCATCTTAGGTGATCCTGGGTCAGCAGGGAGGATGATATGTTGGCACAAACAGTGCAAGGGCTCCCTGGGGGACTTAGAAAAATAAGTGGTTACTTGAGCAGGCATGTCACCAACCCTATGTCTGCCAGTGCCACACCGGCTTTTCCTGGACACCTGAGTGAATTTAGAACATGTCCCCAGGTTCAGTCATGCCAAGGATACTCTCCTTACTCCTCACTTGTCACAATGTCAGTTCCTAGGCTGACTTTTAAAATTCGGAGGACTGGACTCCAGGAGGGACAACCTCTCCATCCTTCCCAGGAGATGTGAGAGTGGTTCCTGGCCCAGAGTTGAGGTGGAAAATCCTGTGCTGAGTCTGGCAGGACAAAAGTGTCTTCCAGGGCTCTTGCACTGGCACCACTTTCTGGTCCCTTAAGAGGACTTAAACATTGTTCTAGAGTCTCAAGAAAGTCAAGACTGTCCTCCCTGGGGCTCACTTACCAGTAACAACTGTCCCTTCTTCCAGTGGGTAAGTCTGAATATCTCAGGAGGCTCTCTGACCAATAAGTACCCATAAGTACAGCAGGAACCAGGAAGCACCATGTGTATGTAAGTCTGTTGAAAACCCTCCACACTACTCTTCAGTAAATTGGATGCATTGATGAGCAGAGAAACTTAATAAGAAATGCAATAACAACAGTAGTGATAAATAATATCAATAGTGATTACAATCATAAAGATATTAATTGTACTACTACCAATAATAATACTAATAAACTTAAGGACTGAGGGATTACATACAGAGTTCCCTAATTGAATGACAAGTTTCTTGGGGTATTTTGGGATCAGAATCCTAGGTTAGCACTGGCTTTGGAGCCACAGTCGTAGGTTTGCATAGTGAAGGTATAAAATAAGCAGCAAAAAAGAGCAAAAATAAACAGCAGCAGGTAGGAGAAATCCATGGGAGGGCATGGGCTGACTTAAGTCTCATATTCCAACCCCAGAGGAGAGAACTATGTAGAAGAGAAAAGTTGATCCAGCGCTTTCCTGACACATGGAGCCAGCAAATCTCATGAGTTCTGACGACTGATGTCTGCGGCTCTAACCCGGGAAAGAAAAGCAGGACTCCAGATACACCTTCAGTACGTGAAAAAAAACACATAAAATGTACATGGAGCTTCAGCTCTATCTCTACCCCCACTGCCTGGCAATTGACAAAGTGGCAGATCAGGGTTATTGATTGCCTTTTGATGCACCTACAGACTTACTTGAAATTAGGAGGAGAATATTAGTTATGAATTTGCATGTAAAATTTTTATAATAACCAATCTGGAAGTTGAATTACCACTTTCTTGGGAAATTGATAGTTTATTTTACACAACACCTCATATGTTTCCTTTAGTAACATTTGTTCACAGTATATATATTTCTGAATATTTATGAAAGGCACATGCCATATCGGCCCAGAGAAGCCATTGATGGGGCTTTAGAAATCAGTGACTTTTGAGGACGTGTTTGTAGAACTCACTCATAAAGAGTGGGACCTGCTGGACACATTGCAGAGAAAGATGTACACAGATGTGATGCTGGAGGACGTGCATTGTCTCATCTTCTGGGTGAGTTTCTCAATGTTTACTTCCTTATGCATGTCTTATTGAGATAGGCTCTGCAGCTTCCACATATGCCACTGCACTCTTGGTCCTGACTCATGCTTCTGTAGCACTTAGAGAATCCTGGAATGAATGTGTTCCTTTACTTACCAAAACACATGTGTCCCTGCATGGAGATACAGTCTCCATTACCACAATCGCACGTATTCCTTACTAGTCTGCCACCAACATGCAGAATAATGCTGAACACAGATAAGGGCTATTTTATCTAACAAACAAGTGACTTTATGTTGCTAAGTAATTCTACTGCTCGGGGGACTATTATGAGGTTTGAACACAGCAAAAATACATAACAGCTTGTATCCCACTTTCTACATGAACTCCACATAATAATCTCATGGGTCTTATGTTTATTGGATTCCGTTAGAAAACAGTGTTAACCACATTATGAAAACGTTGCTTCCTTCCTGGCTGAGACGTCTAGGCAGCCTGCAGCCTGTCTTTCCTCTTGGGCAAGAACAACAGCAGCCAGAGACTTTTACTGTCTTTGAGTGATGTGTCAGGTGACAACCTTCAGTGTTTTCCCCCTTCAGGGTGCTGGAACACTTGAGCCTTGGCATGTTGTCCTGCACTTGCATTGCATGCACTGTTCTCAGCACAGAACTTTAAATCCATCCAGCATTTCCCACATGTATCAGGGCATCAGCTCTGCAAACCAGATGTAATTTCCCAGTTGGAGCAAGAAGAGTAGGTGTGGAGGGACGAGGAGGGTTTCCCCAGGCTGGGGTGCAAGTCAGCTCCAGACACATGTGCTCAGTGTGGGGAGGGAGCAGGATACTTGGAATGTCAACTGGAGGTTTGCTCAATTAAAGGATATTTTTAGAAATGTATGTGAAGCCATTGAGTCAAGTTATCCAGATTCTGTCATTACGCATCACACATCAATTTTTCTTCACGTTTTCCCCTCTACTTTTCACCTCAGAAAAGCAAAATTCCTGTCCTCGTGGGAGTTAAAATTTCATGTTTTTGTCTTTGCCATGGTCTCTTTAATAATGTTTCCTCTCATATTCCCTGTAGCATCTGAATTTATTTTATTTTTCTTTTACTTAAATACTGAATATCTTACTAACATTTTTCTAAACCATGTCTCTATTCACTGGTGTATTCCTCAAATTCATGTTCTTTCCCCATGTAATGTACTTTTCAACAATTTAATCCCCTTAATGTCACATTGTCATTTCTTATTTATTTAATTTAATTACTATTTTTGTCTTATTGCAAGCAAAAATTGTGACCATTAAAAGCAAGAAATGATATCCAGGCAAGGTTTTTTTTTTTTTTCCTGGTGGACCAATGTAGCTGTAAGAAAATAGTAAATTTCTTCAGGTGTGAACCCTGGTCATCCACATGTGAAACCTAGGAATGAGGTAAGTTAGGAATTCAGCAGACTCATATAACTCAGTTACAGTGTAGTGTAAACAGTAGCCCAGCATAAAGTGTTCACTTTATGGACTAAATTAGACTGAATTTTGATGATAGCTAGTAGAAATGCTACAAAGAGGGGATATCCATGCAGAAGATTTACATACTATGTGTATGTAACTGACATGGAGATAATTTTAACTGGAGACTATCATTGAATAGACTTACATACACATGAGTTTTCACAGCATAGAAAACACTTTTACTGTAATCAATGAAGGAAAGCCCTCAGGGATTTTTAATTCCTTAGTCAACTTTGAATTCTCACACTGGATCTATCAATGCTAAAATCACACTGAAAAGCCAGAGTTCATATCAAAATTCTCAGACATGGAAAAACTCTTATCAAGAATGTTTTACCACACATTTCAGCTATGAATTCATAATTTTGGCTAATAAGCTATAATTTTATAAATAAGTAGAATAAACATATAGATTTGTTAAGTAAACTTGGAATGATAAATACAAAATTTTGTAACAATAAGTACTTTTTTAATAGGTTAGTGTTAATAAATATATATAAACAAAGTTATATGTGACAATTATTATGATCCACTTAATTGTGATCGTCAGTAAGATTATCAGTTGCTTTTTCTCATCAGAAATTTTGCAGGCCAGAAGAGAGTGAAACAATATGTTTAAAGTACTGGGGGAAACTACCTAACAACAATTCTATATCTTACAATATTATTCTTCAAAAATGAGGAAAATGAAAGACAGTCTCAGACAAAAGCTGAAGGAGTTCAGTACCATAATACCTACCCTTCAAGAAATGCTAAAGGGAGTACTTCAAGTTCAAATGGAAGGACACCAGTAACTTGAGGCCATATGAAAATATAAATTTATCTGATAAAGGTAAATAAATGGACAAATAGAAAAAAAAGCTATAATTTTGACTTGTAACTACACTTTTTATTATTCTAGGATATTTTCTAAAACCAAAATATTAAAATAATTATAAATGTATTGGTATTGTGTGATTGTTTCCCCTAAAATTCATGTAAAAATATAACCTCCAAATGTGGTGATAGTAGGATGTAGGGCCTTTGGGGGGTGTTTAGGTTATGACGGCAGAGCCACCATGAATAGGATTGCTGTGCTTTTATTTATTTTAAAATATGTATTTATTTACTTACTTATTTGGTTGCATTGGCTCTTAGTTGCAGCACGTGAGATATTTGTTGTGACGCCCAGGCTTCATATCTAGCTGTGGCACGGGGACTCGGTAGTTGCAGCACATGTGCTTAGTTGTCCCATGGCATGTGGGATCTTAGTTCTCTGACCTGGGATTGAACCCGTGTCCCCTGCATTGGAAGGCGGATTCTTAACCACTGGCCTACTAGGGAAGTCTCTTCTGTGCTTTTAAAAGAGATCCCAGAGAGTTTTCTAAACACTTCCTCCTGGTGATGATATAATGAAAAGTCTATGAGTCAGAAACAGACCTCTACCTAACCCCCTTGATCTCACACTTCAGCCTCCAGAACCATGAGAAAGAAACTTCTGTTTATAAGCTACCCAAGCTGTGACACTTTGTTATAGCATCCCCAAATAACGAATTCATACATCTACATTAAAAGAAAACAATGTATAAATATGTGATTTGTGACATTAATAACATGTAATGAATGTGTAATGTAATAGGAGATGTAATAGAGATTTTGCATGTGATTAAAATTATGTTGATATCAGTTGAAGCTAGTTTGATAGGATTTTATATGTAACCTCCATGGTATCCACAAATTTAATATCTATAGAATATACACAGAAGGAAATTAAAAGTAAGTCAGTCAGGGGACTTCCCTGGTGGTCCAGTGGCGAAGACTCCATGCTCCCAATGCAGGGGGCCTGGGTTCAATCCCTGGTCAGGGAACTAGATCCCACATGCCACAACTAAGAGTTCGCATGCCACAAAGAAGATCAAAGGTCCCCCATGCCACAACTAACATCTGGCACAGCCAAATAAATAAATTTTTAAAATGAGTACAAAAAGTAAGCACAAAGGACGTCAGCATGGGAGAAAATGTGGGACAGAAAAGCTATATGACATTACAGAAAAATTGGCAATTAAAAGTCATTCCATATCAGTAATTTATATATATATATATATATATATATATAGCTTAAACTCATCAGTTAAAAAACAAAGATGGACAAGCTAGACATAAAAAGGGTCCAACTTATGTTGTCTACAAGAGACTCACTTAGAAGTAAGGACACTCATGCTGAAAGTGAAAATATGGGGAAAGATATTCCATGAGAACAGTAAGCAAAAGAGGAGAAGAGTGGCTCTGCTGCCTCTGCTGCTGAGGCTGTGGCCCCTACTTTGCAGGGAGTAACTGGGGGCTGCTGCAGGGGCTGGGGCGCCCCTCCCACCCTCTGCACCGTGAGCCAGGGAAGTCAGAGGGACTTGGTCGCCCTCCCGAGTTCCATTCTTCCTCCAATGAGAATGGTGCTAATCAATAAAGACCAGGGTATAGCTGATTCACTTTGTTATAAAGCAGAAACTAACACACCAGTGTAAAGCAATTATACTCCAATAAAGATGTTAAAAATAAGTAAATAAAGACCTGGGGAAAAGAGATGGCCCCCGTGGAGAATGCCTATGTCGTAAGTTTATTTGCTGTCAGGTTGGCTTGAGAGAGAGCAGGAGCTACATGGTGTGTTCTCTCCCTTCAAATCGATTACTTTTTCTTTCTTGATGTGCACACACACCCACAGACACAAAACCATTATAAAGCCCATACATATAGAATGCTAATGGGTTGGTCTATGAGCTTGAAAAGAGGGAAATAGAACACTTGAGGTCGGTGCAGCAATGTGTTTGTGTCTGTGCATGTGCATTACTAGGTGGAGGGGACACAGTATCCATCAGATACTTAAAGGAAAACATATCTCCCAAGTGTTCTGGATTTCATAGATAAATTACCATAGGACAACAGTCTTCAATAAAAATCAGGTAGCTCTCTCACACACCACTCATTAAAGTAACAAATATTCATTGAGAGTCTCCAGGATTCCAGCATGTGAAATTTTCTGCAGAGTAAGAGGTGAAACGTATAACATTACCACCTTCACCAAGTTTATAGCTCAGTGGAGGCCATAAAATTTAATATCTCACATTTTTTCTATTTAAGTATGACTCTGGGTTTAAGGTAATTTTTCTGCATCGTGTCCACAGTGTCCCAGGACTGACTCCCTCCTCAAGCTCAGCACCTAGAACACAGATCTGATTGAGCTAAACTGGTGATGCAGCTGCTTCCCAGCGAGGCTGTGGCCTCTAATGGCTGTCTCCTGCTCCTGTGTCTGTGGCGTGCTCAGCATATGGGAGACACTTAGGCTGCTTCTTCAGTGCGTTGTCTACCTTCCAAGGCCAAGAACTTGCTGAGCAAACATAACTTCTTTACTTTTGTGAACACCTGGCCTCCAAAAGGCTGAAATATTTAGTGACAATGTACTGAGGACATAATTTCTTATTCATTCCCTGACCTACACTCAGTAAGAGAGACATGTGGTAAAACAACAGGGAATCAGGCTTATGGTCATGACTTGGCTGGGTCAAGAAGTTCTAGGCCATGTGGGAAGACGACTGTCTCCTCTGAGATTTCTGCTTCAACCAACGGGGAGCAGCTGCCCTTAAGGTCTGAACTGGAACCCTATAAATTCATATGTTGAAGTCCAGACACTTGTACCTCATAATGTGACTGTATTTGGGAATAGGACCTTAGGAGAGGTGATTAAGTGAAAATGGGTCATATGGGTGAGCCCTAATCCAGAGCTGTGCCCCTATAAGAAGAGAAGGTTAGGACACAGCCATGCACACTCAGCTCATAGAGGTAAGTCCATGTGAGGACGAAGCAAGAATGCGGCCATCTGTAAGCAAGGGAGAGAGGCCTCAAAAAAACAACCTGTGGACACCTTGATCTTGGACTCCCAGAGCTGTGAGAAAATTAAGTCTCCCAGTCTGCAGTATCTTGTTCTGGCAACCCTAGCAAAACCCAAATACAACTTTATTTATCCTATATTTCTCTTTCTTGCAAATAAAAATTATGAAAATAGCACCAAAAACACACAGTGTATAAAGTATTTGAAAGGACAAAAAAGCAGTGGAACCACCGGGGAAACTAATGAACTACCTACACGGCAGTGATTCCCATGGTTTTCTTTGTCTCCTACCACAGTAACGGAAAATAGTCAAAATCAGCATGGAAGGCTTGAGTAGACATTTTAGAGAAGGCAAATCTCCATGGTAAAACAAACCTGAAATGTACTCAAGTTGGTAGAAATAATAAATGCATTTTAATCTTTGGAGGTGTAAGAAATTCAATTTCTTGAATTTCTAGAGAGGTTATAATACATATGTACATGGTTGAAGGTCCTGAAAATATAAAATACTTTGCATTACATTGTGCCCCCCACCACCTGCCCCCCTCTTTGCCCAGGAGCCCCTGCCCTCCAACAGGTAACCATGTATCTGGTTTCCCACGCATACTTCCAGGGTGTCTTTATGTGCATACAAGAAATATGAATATATATTTCTCCTTGGCACCCTAATTAAAATCACAAATAGAATACTAAGCACGGTGTTTTGTTATATCTTGCTTTTATTCATTTGACAATATCTTGCAAATTATCCTCTACCAAGACATAGTTTCCTGCACGACACTGCACTGAATGGATGATGTACTATAATGCACTTTGCCAATCCACGTTGGGATGAACGCTGATATTCAATAATCTATATTACAAACAATGCAGCAATGCATAACCTTGGCGTGCATTATTCTACTGCTAGCAAATGTGTAGGATATATGTTTCTAAAGGATTTATAACCTGGAGTGTTTTTAACTGAGAAAGCATTTGGTAAAATGTTAAAGATACTCTGTTGCTGAATCCTTCTGCGGAGACTAGCAATGAGCCTTTCTCTTTCTTTAAACTGCAACCTATCAGATCTATCCCCCCACATGTGTTTAAAAATGCTTTCCAACCTCTTCTACCTTCAGAAACCCTCCATAATCTTTCTTCTCAGCACTGCCCTTTATTCTCACACCCATCACAGCCTTACCTGGCACATACCTGTTGTCTCCACCTTGCTCTCTGCCCATTTAGGAGGATTTAGAAATACTGAAACCCCTCTTTGATCATCTTCAATCAGCTATTACGTGAATCAACTTTACTCAGTTTTATTGCTAATTACAAACAGTGGTAATAATTACAATGTTGAGTAACGACGACAGTAGTAACGTACAGGTCTGTAGGTCTCAGAACCTCTCATTTCACCAGTGTGTACGCTAATGGATCTCAAAACAAATTCTCAAGTCACTGAAATTTTTTCTTGCCACGACACCGCTGTATGGCCATCTAGTCGTCCTTGCAGCAGCGGACGCCAGATAACAACCAAATGGAGGGAAAACCACCAGGATAGATCTGGATGGCACGACAGAGAAAGTGCGCCTCCACCCCTCTGCACTCATTCCCTATGGGTCCACCACAGGTCCCATTTCTCTCTCCGGGTTGTCTCCCCGTCCACACTCGCGTTCAGAGGCCATTCCGGGACGAGATTCTCTCGTGGAAACTCTGACAACCGCGCCCGGCCTCGTGCCTCCTACGACCATCACCAGACGCCCCAGGCAGCTCCCCATTTCCCATTTGTTAGGCTTCTCAGACCACCAAGCCCCAGGCGTGACCGTGGACGCGCCTGGAGCTCTCCCCCGCTCGCCCCTTTCTGTCCGTGTCGTCAACTGCGGTGAGGGGACCTGTGTGTGGTCGACACACAAGCGCTTCGCCGATGAGGCCAAAAGAAGAGGGCACGCCGGGCGCTCCCCCGTAGATGCACCTCGGCCTGAGGGAGAATCCCGTCTGCGCAGCCCCTTGACCGCTTCACGCGGATCTCGGAGTAAGTGAACGCCGGGGAGGAGCTACGGCGACGGGAAAGAGACGCACCGGATCCCCAAGGCGAGCGGGACGCAGCACCAGGCGCCCTACTGGCCGGGGCGTCGCGGTCCCGTGGGAAGGAGGACAGGGAGGCCGGAGTCGCCCTCACTGTGCCTCCTCGTTTCGCCATCCGGCCGTACCCACTGCGGAGAGAATCAAATTTGGGAATTAGGGCGAACGGTATCCAGAGGGAAGGCCGGCAGAAACTTGGCGCCGTCCACGCCCGTAAGAGACTTTCAGTCATCCGCAGGCGGACTTGGAAAACGAAAGTACGACCACCTGGACACACGGAGGACGACGCCGGGCACAGATACCCTCTCCTGACCACACGCAGCAACTTGGGTGTTCCCCGCGGGCAGAGGTCACCAGGGAGTGCCGGTCGAACCATCCAGACCACCACTCAACGACTTCTAGGGAGAGCAGCGGGGGCCTCAGTACACAGATCTGCACGTCCAAAACGCGAGAGCAGGAAGCCGTCATGCACCGGAGACAGGGACCCAAGCGCGCCAGCCAAAAAGCACGTCGCGCCCCCCACCGGCCTCAACTCACGGGCCCAGTCCGTTCCCCACCTCCGGAGTGGGACGATGGGGAACCGAGGTGGTAGAAAATAAACGCTCCTAAAGTGACTCAGAAGAACGGTCCATCAATCCTCAGGCGCTCCGGAGGGCTCGGAAGACCCTCTCCCTTCACAACGCGGCGGCGGGCCCAGGTCGGATCGAGTCCGGTCGGTCCCCGCGGCTAGAGGGGCACGGGCGGATGCTGGTCGACCAAGCCAGGCAACCACCAAACTGCACTCGGGAACGCGGCAATGGTAACACCCTCAAGAACCTGCACGCCCAATCTCCAGCGACAACAGAAGGCGTCCACGCCTCGGAGCCACCGGGACAGTCGCCACCAGCGTGGCCGGCCTCCCGGAACTCTGCCTCGCGCCCGGCGGCCGAATATCAGCCCTCGCGAAGATCGCCGAAGCTCCGGAGACAAGGGACGCTATAAAAGCGACCGCCAGGTGGCGCCCGACAACCGGCTCGAACGTCCACGGGCCGGATCCCGATCGCCGAACGGCAAGGGTGCAGCGCGGGCCGCCCAAACGCCCGAGCTCGTCTCGGGACGTCCGCCTTGGAGCTAGCTCGCGGCTCGGCACGACATGGTTCGACCCCGGCAGCAGACGGGGGACGAGGAGCTGGGAGGATGATGCCGGGAGGCTGCCGCGAGGGAGACGCGCTCTTTACGCTATTCCTGGGCCACAGGCCGCTGTAAACAAGGAAAATTCTGCAGGGGGATGGACTGCGTGGACTGTAAGCTGAAACCATGAAAGTACCAATAGAAAACACGGATGACATTTTATTCTGTAATTGCAGAGTGGAGATGTTACTAAAACATAAAAACCAGGGCCCAGAAGCCATAAAGGAAACGACTGATAACTTGACCACCTAATTGATCTTTACATATTCCACAAGCAAAGTCAAATGGCAAGAAGTGGGTGGGTGGGAACATTTGTGCAAATACATGTGTAATAAGAATATTGATGTCAGTATTACTTAAGAACAGAACATTTAGAAAACAGCCATTAAGAGGGACCAGGTAAGTAAATTTCAAGTACATTCAGACAATACAGTACTATCACTTTGTGCTTTGGTTTACTGATATATTTTTAAATGAGCTAGATCTATAGGTACTGACTTGGAAAAAATGTTGATGACAAACTGTTTAATGAAAATAGCAAGTTTATATATATCTTTTGAAAAAAGTAAATGGAAAAGTAAAGAATTGGAATAGGTAAAGCAACTTTGAAAAACAAGAATAAATTCCTCCTTATAGCCTGGGGTCACGAGCCAGAAAGATGAGTGTGTCAGAAACAAACATGAGCCACACTTCCTGCTTTTCTGACCCTTCCTTTTGCAGTCCTGGGACAGGCAGCTGGCATCTCAGCCCCTCAATGTCTCTCCTCCACCCACACCCAGAGCCACCTACAGGCACGTAGAACTTTCACTCTGCAGGCTTGGGCTCCCTATGTCCTCAGCCTGTTTCCTCATATCAGGAGCCCATAGCAATTCACTTGGTTTGCCCAATCGTCCATGCCGAGGGTTGCTGGCCCAACCTACACCTGTGCAGCCTTTCTTTCCAAAAGCTTTGAGCTGATATCCCAAGGGAAGAACATTCCCCTTTTATAGCAGGTATGAGCCAAGGGGACAACTGGAAGTTCGCGTCTGGATCCATCCTACAAACTTTGTGTGCACTCAACTCCCAAAGACACAAGAGCGACAGAGGGTCCACTGTATTGTTAGTGCAACATGGCCATTGCTTTCTTAAAACACGCAGGCTCAATCAGCAAGTCCAGCTGTGGCATGAAGAAAAAAGAAACACACACACACACACATATCGGCAGGAAATCCGTACTCCTGCCAGGTCTGAGAGTGGTGGGAGCAGAAAAGAGATCATTGTTGCCGCTTCTTGGGTCCCCTGTGCTGACAAATCTTGGCTGCTGTATTGATGTCACTGGCGGGGAGTGAGGGCTTGGAGCTCCCTAATCTGTCATTTGCTGTCCAGTGCCCTACATTTCATTCTGTCTATCATACACTTTCTCCTCAATACACAGTTACAATTAAGAAAATAATAATCTGCATATGTTACATTCAATTTTCAAGTTTGAACAAAGGTGAAGAACACATAGGGAGGGACTTCCCTGGTGGTGCAGTGGTTCAGAGTCTGCATGCCAATGCAGGAAACACGGGTTTGATCCCTGGTCTGGGAGAATCCCACGTGCCGTGGAGCGGCCAATCCCATGAGCCACAACTACTGAGCCTGCGCACCTGGAGCCCGGGCTCAGCAATAAGAGAAGACACCACAATGAGAAGTCCGCGCAACTCAACGAAGAGTAGCCCACGCTAGCTGCAAGTAGAGAAAGCCCGAGCTCAGCAGCAAAGACGGAACACAGCCAAAAATAAATAAATAATAAATAAATAAATTGGAAACTCTTTAAAAAGAAAAGTACACATAGGTAACTGAGTTATTGTGAAGAAGTTTAGTAAGGAAATTTTATTTATCTTCTTTTGTAGATATAACAATGTTCAAATATAATCTATAAAAAGTTTAATATTTTAAAAATTAGAAATAGTAAATAACTCCTCATTACTCTTTATTGCCCAGCACCCACCTCCACCCCAGCACCTTTCACACTAGACTCACCTGATGTCACATCTGCTCCCCCCCGTCTGGAAAATTGTTTCTCTCATCACTATCACCTGTGTTCACCACACACCTAAGGCCGTTGTAGTCATTCACATGGTAGTTAGGGAATTTTTCTCTACTGAGCCTAAGGGCTGTATTTATTGTTTTTAGTGAAAATCTCTCCCATCTGTTCTGTGAAGTCACAGCCTTAATGAAGTCTGGAACAATTGGGTGTGAATGACGGAAGGAGATTATTTCCACATCAGTCTCCCTAACAGGGTGTTGAACATAACTGGCATTAGTATCTCATGGGTGCACTTAGAAGATCCAGGCCAAAAGGAGAAACCTGACCATTTGGCAAAAGATGGACCAATTCAAGAATAAAAATAAGTCTCTTCTCACCTGTTGTTTCATTGTCAGGAACTCAGCCTCCACTTGTCCTCCTCTGCATCCTCATGCAGGGTCAGATGAGAAACTAAGCAGATAAAGATGAGGAAAGAGAAAACAACCAAGAGAATCCAGGCATTTAAAGCATTGTCAGCTATGCCAGGCATGAATGCCCAACCACTCACCTGGGAATGAGCCCTACCACCTAACCCACAGGCATGTGTAGATATGGTGAACCCCCCCTCTCTCCAGGGTCAACAATAAGGCAGTGTAGGCTACTGCACATAATCAAGACAGTAATATTTTCATTTACACATAAAAAATGAAAATCCTTGGGTTTTGTACTTTTTTTAAAAAAATAAATTTATTTATTTTTAGCTGTGTTGGGTCTTCGTTTCTGTGCGAGGGCTTTCGCTAGTTGCGGTGAGTGGGGAACACTCTTCACCGCGGTGCCCGGGCCTCTCACTATCGCGGCCTCTCTTGTTGCGGAGCACAAGCTCCAGACACGCAGGCTCAGTAGTTGTGGCTCACGGACCCAGTTTCTCTGCGGCATGTAGGATCTTCCCAGATCAGGGCTCGAACCCGTGTCCCCTGCATGGGCAGGCAGATTCTCAACCACTGTGCCACCAGGGAAGCCCCCGGGTGTTGTACTTTTATTAAAGCTACCTTTTCAGAGTTATTTCATTAATGTTCAATTCCTAGGATTTACACCAGACTCCAGGAAACCCGCACAATGATCAGTTGGGGAATGTTGACTCCACAGAAAGAACACCACTCTCAAATGTTTCCTGAAACAATTCTTGAACAAATGCACAAGGAATTTTTCTCCAACACCCGCCCCAGTGCTTCAGAGTTCCCACCCTCCCTGCTGTGCCCTGCCCCCACCCCCGGATGCCCTTGCTCTCAGTCACCTTGGTTCCTCCCCATGTTGGAATCAGGCAACATGAGAACTTCAACCCTACTGCTGACCTCCATGGTCTTGGACATGTGCCCAGGCCACTATGGATCTATTTAATGGTGGGGAAAACAATCCAGGGACTCATGTCTTGTTGGAAGGTCTTGTCACACAAATCAGGACTAAAAACCACTTGCACAGGAAAGCAGCAAGGGTACGTACATCATAAGCCCACTGTTGGGTACCACAATCCACACAGGGCAGACACACTCATCAAATATAGAGTGAAGTTTATTTTGGGGTGAAATTTAGTCGACACCTTCAGATACATTAGTGAAATAGTAGGCGGAGTTTTGTCCTACTAAATGTCATGGGGAGAAACATTCTTCATTTCATAATTTTTCTATAAGAAAGTATGTGTAAACTGTCAAGTGCTACCTAAGTCAATGTTAATCATTACCTACTACGTAAACAAATACTGATAATGTGTCAGGAACAGGGGTGGATCACAACCCTTTGATCCTGAGAAGCTGAAAGGAGAAAACATTCCTTTTGAGACCCTGTGATTGAGATTTACCTACGTTTGCTCATTTATCTTTAGTACATCCCTTTTACTTATAGATTAGTTACCTTTTAACAAGTAACATAAGCTAGGTTCTGAAATTTTGCTTATTTGAGAAAATCATGCAGCTATAAAATGACAGAGCTAGAATTCAAACGTAGCTCAGGCTCTTTCTGAATCTCAAATTCCTACATATGCTGGTGTTGAGGTGTGGATCCCAGATTCAAGTTTGGCCTGGATATGTCACCTACCAAATCAGTGGTTGGAATCCTCCCTGTTATCACAACAATTCACCTCCAGTCTGTTCACACAATGACTACCGTGCTTAGGTTCTCCCTACACAGGAATCCTCCAGTGCACTGACCCAGCCTCCCGATCAGTCCCATGTCTCCTGAGTTTTATGGAACAATTCTCAGGTCCCTCTGACCTCTCAGCACAGCTGATGATCAAGACCCCAATCAGAGATGACAAAAAATCTCCCCTTCCTATGGCTGCATCTATCATACGTATCACCCAATGAGTTTTATAAATATCTGGCATCCTACCAGGACGTGATCATAAATCATTCTCCCATGCTTTGCACACACTTCGAATGTTCCCCTTGTTTTTTTGAATCCCTGAAATTCTAACCTTCCCTCACTTTCAACAGTGTGCTCACCTCCTCCCATGCAGATGAAGTAGATAATTTGAAGAAATGTTTCAGCTCACTGTCATGAAGTCGACACCTATTCCTGCATCTTCACCCATTGGCGATGCCACTCCTGTTTAAACTGAAAGTCATTTCTACACCTGGATAAGCTCATTTTTCTCAAATGTATCCCCTTCTCTCCTGCTCTCTGGAGAATGTTTCATTATTAATTGTAAACTGAAGCTCTTCTACCAACAAACACCCATCACTTCCCAGTCCATTCCCTTTCATCTTTTTCAGTTTCTTCATTCTTGAAACAAAATCTCTGAGCCAATTTTTCTCTAGTTCCTGCCCAGTGTATTTCCTCCTTCCAAAGTAAACTGAAAGAGCAGTGCAGGAATAGTGACAATCTCTGGGCGCCCCTCCCACAGTTACTAGGGGTGATCTCCCTGTTACTCTTGACCTGCGTATACATAAACCTTTATAACATTATAGTTATCTCTCCATAATTAAATCCAATGAATGTTTCTCAGTATTTTACTTGGACCCAAGCAGAATTGGACTATGACCTCCGTCAGGAACTTTATACTTCCAAGGTCTTCTGACATCGCAGACTCCCCACTGCCTTTAAACTAGTCAGTTCCTCCCAGTGTACTGTGTGCGTTTCTCCTCAAACAATACTATTTCAACATCTCAAGACTCCATTGTAACCCTCTTCTTTCTTTTTACTATATACACCATCTTCGAAAACTGTTATAATTATTCAGTCTTCGACTGTTACCACTACGATAATAATGCGTAAAAACGAATGCTAGATTTCATTTCTGAGGTGTCATCCATACTTGCATGGGAAGCAGGCACCTACAATGAAATGTATATCAGACCGAAGCCAGGAACATCTTCCCCAAATAAAAACTACTTCTCCTCTCATCTGCAGTCTCAGATAGCGGCTCCACTAATTATTTGGGGCTCAGTCGTTGACATAACGTTCCAGAACCACACAAACAGAACCAAGCATCGACTTTATCTCTACAATGAGCGCTCTCGTCTCTGTTCATCACCTCCCTGATATCCACATACATAGTTCCAGCTACACTTACACTGCTTCACTTTCAAGTTAAATGTCAGTGCCTCAGAGATTCCTTCTTTAAATTACTAGCTAAGTAATTCTTCTTTCCCTGTTGTCTTGAATAGAACCTACAGGCAACACATCTAACATTTCACGATATCTCTACTCGTCTGTTTTTTTTTCTTTTCTTTTTTTTCTGTTTTCCTTCTGGACTAATTGCAGAAAAGTCAACTGTAGAGTCATAAAGCAAGTTACTCTTGAATATTACTTATGAATTGTAAATCCACAGAAATTACATTTACAGAGTAACCTAATCTACTCTCAGATGGCCTGTGACCAAAGGTCTTTAATCAAATTAAATAACCATCTGTAGATTAAAAATGCCTTGAATAATAAATGACTTTGTTTCCTCCTGGGGAAATTTTTCTTTAGTAATCACCAGAAACAAAATGTGTGGGAAAACTGTGTTTGTGTCTTTACTTAAGTATGCAGCTACCACACTCCTGAGTTCAAAGTTTTAGTCTCTTTCTATAGAATCAGGCATAGAATTGTCTGTGGGCTCCTGGTAATAGATTTGATAACCTCATATATTTTATAATCATGAAGAAAGAACTCCTTTAATCTGGATGCCAATCAGGATAAATCTAATCCAGGAATAACTTCCCTAACACAAGCTTTTCCTTCTCAACAGGTTAACCACTTAGATACATGTAAGGAAAGTATAAGTGATTCCTTTAATTTGCTAATATTCTAAAAGCCTCCAAAAGCAATCTTGATGCCTTGGGCCAGATGTCTCAGTGTTTTGTGAATTGTGGCCAGTTCTGGGAAGAGAATTTGCAGCAAGAGGATCAGTCTTTATATAAATGTGTTTAACCTACAAACAGTCCATCAGGCTGTGGGTTTTGTGTGGCTTTATATAAAGACTGGTGTTTTTTGATGATATCAAACATTCAATGAAGATATTTTTAGTGTTTTAAAGCATTTGTATTTTAATACCAAGGTAAATAATACTTAAATTATAATCAATTACATGAAGTTTGCAGGGATGCAGGAGAGAAAAGAATACAATTGGAGAAATGGGGCTTGGCCAAGGAAGAGTTGATTCTTTAATTCTTCCTATGCGCTTGGGAGTCAACAATGAGGAATATTTGCAGATTTTGTGACAGTGAGCTGAAGAATTTCCTCATATTATCTGATTAATCTGTCTAGTAGAAAGTTATTCCCCTTGTGGAAAGTGAGGAAAGTACTGAGAATGATTAAAAATCAAAAGAAATGGAGAAAGTCTGAAATATTTATGAGGCATAGAATAACACTTAATTATCTAGATATAGTACAATGGCCAGAGATATTTGAAAGATATTGGGAGATTTCTGAACCCCACCGGATTTAATATCCTAGTTAGATTCAGTCATGGAAGAAGCAGGTAGTTGGAGCCCTCCACGATTGGAATCTTGATCAGCAGATGTGATGAATTTGGAAGGAATATGAAAAGAGGAATATGGAAATTGTTGGTCTTCATAACTATATGTTGAAATTACTTAATTTGATTAATTTGGAATAAACATGAAGACAGGTTGGCACAGATGTTAGGAGAGTGGGGTCAGTGCACTGGAGTTTCTCCTAGCGTTTGGGGTCAGGGCGGAAACTGAATAATAACTTGGAATATCATGGGTTAATTACCTTTAAAAACTCTTTGATTTTTATTTCCTAATAAGTAAATTTGGGATACTACTATTTCCCTTATGAGAAGCAGTAGCCAAAGCCTTCCTAGTTTGACCCTGGGAAACAAGATTACTCCCCTTTTCTCACTAACCACTTCACCTTTGCAGGTAGGGTGGTTGTTCACTCCCAGGTAAAGGTTTATGGATTCATGACTGTTACGTTTGAAAACTCTAGATAGGATTCAAGTGTCATGGCTTTCTTCTCTTTCCTTCGATTTGCCTGCTTAGAATAAACAGTGTCTCTGAGAGAGAATACTAGCAGCTGAGTTCTTGGCAATGTGTCCCCAAGTGAGTGGGGACTTGCTCTTTCTCCTGAAATGGTAACTGTTTCCAGTGGATAGAAAGGTGCCACCACTTGGACTGAGTGCTCTACGTGTATCCAGGAGGGAGTCAAGGCTCTGAGCACTAGTCCTGTCATCTGGCATCTCTGTGAGGATCGTGGAGTAGGGCAAGTGCTAATACAGCAACGGTCTCCTTCCAACATTTACACCGACGTTTTCCAGACTCCATGAAGGCAGTGATGGTAAAGAGGGCACGTGAGAGGTTATATTTCTCTCCCCTCAGCCATGGTCTTGACAGGGGTGTGACTCACTCCATAAACGAGTCTGCGATGCAGTGAGCTCTGTCATGTGATGGACACAAGTGGAGGGATGAGCAAGAGCAGAAGTTCAAGGCCTGGTAGGGGAGAAGGTGTGTGGACGGGTGAGTTCAATACGTCCAGGGTCAGAGGTGCTGGCTAGAGGGCTGTGCAGGGCTGAGGGGGTAGGAGAAAGAGAAGCCCTTCAGCAGGACTGGCCCAGAGGGCAGAGTGGAACCAATTTTGCTTTTTTTTTTTTTTTTTTCCAATTTTTAATCTGTTTTCTCAGAATACAATTGACTGTTTGGAAAACTCTAAAAACTCAAAACAAAATACTCCCTTTCATTCTTGTTCCAAACCAGCCATTTTCCCCCTGTTTAGGTAACCTTTGTTCAGAAACTGGAAGCACTTTACAGAAAGCATTTTTTCCTTAATTGGTGCATTGAGGAGGATATAGTAGGTAGAGGAAAACTTAGAAAACTGTGGCCATAGTTGAAGCCCTGGAGAGGCCTGAACCATCAAGAGTCTCCTATTAGTGTGTGAGCAGGGAAGACAGGAGGAAGCTACAGGAGACACAATGATAGTCAAAGCGGTGAGGTCCCAGGAAACGAGGAGGGAAAGAGGGACCTCAACCCACAGGAAAGTTCTGTCGGGGATCATCTTACAGTTTGGCAGCACGGGGACCACTGGCTTGTGAAGTTGAGCCCGTCTGTCCTCATATCTAGTGATGAATGCATGGTATGTGTCGAGGTTAGGTAGACAGCAACTGCGGACCCCAAGTTGTATATACAGTCTGTTCACTCACACAAAATGGTGGACATTGCATCAAGGCTCTCTGACTTTTGAATGACTAATTCACCTGTAGCTTTTATTTATTGGGTTTTGTTATGTTCAGACATGTCATGTCAGCTCATTTAATCACTCAACTCTCTTGAGAGGTTATTAAAGTATTTTCCACATGAGAACAGTGAGGTTTGTATTGGGGAATACTTTGCCTGTAGTCACTGCTGATAAGTGGCAGAACATATATATTGCCTGCCTTGTGCTAAGTCTGTATTTTTAACTGAAAGTAGTGGGGAGCAGGGATATTTATGAATTCCCAAGTACACATTTTTTAATTGCCAGTCAGCTCAGAATTAACATTCTGTTGTGGACTGTGCAGGTTATTTCACACCACCCCACATGTGATGCTCCTTTACCATGAAAGTCACTCTGTATTCAGAGTGTGCCCATCTCTGTGATGCATCTGAAAGGCATAGGCCAAGTCAGCCCAGAGGAACATTGGACTTGACGTCAAACAATGTTTGAGCTTTCGATACACACAGCTGCCTTTTCTCAGCACTGTCACCCTCGACCATCACCTCTGGACATTTGGGGACATGGGGCAGCCTGAACCAGCATGTCCAGCATGTTTTTAGGAATCAGTGACTTTCAAGATATGTGACTGTGAACTTCATCCAGAACTGGGGTAATGTCAATTGCAGGTTCCTTTCAGTGAAATGTCTCTGGAATCTTGTTGAAGTCAATGTAGAAAAATCCCTCCTCTTGTGCCACAATTCTGTGAACGTATCAATCTTATTAATCTAACCTTCTGCATATTCCTTGGCCTTAGAGGAAAGGATGGCTCTGTTGTTACTGGTGCTAAACTTCAACGCAGCGCCCATTGTTTCAGTCCCTCCCTTTCAGCGCTTTTCCTCATCTTGATCTCGCCAACATCCCACCCATTTTATTTTTCTTTTGTTTTACCCTTAAAGATATATTCTAATTGTCAATATCCTACAATATGTTTCCAATTACTGGTATATTCCTCCATTTCATACCTTTTCTCTGTGTTAAACATCAATATTTTAAATATGTTCACAGACGGTAGCTTCAGGAAGAACCCATTTATCTGAAGGTCAACAGTAAGTTTATGGGGTTGAACCCCGCTGTCCACATTAGAGACATGATCTTAGGGTAAGAGGAATTCAGCACAACCACCTGACTGAAAGTGGACTTAAACGCTGGCCCAGCAGAGGTTTTTGAATAGTTTGCGTTTGGAACCATATTGCCCCAAAGACAAACTGTACCTTGAGTTTCAAAAGGGCAGTTGCTTAAATGTAGCTCATGTATATAGTGTTTGAAAAATAAAGAAGACCTAAAACTTAATCAGAAAACGATGACAGTGAGAGGCTACGAAATAGAAAAATCTATGTGAATTCAGCAAAGTGAGACTCTATGTGAATATAAGTACCATGGTGGGGGGGTAGTTAGTGGAGACCATCACTGAGGGAGCAGCCTAGAATTCATGTGTAGAGAACTAAAGAAATGAATTTTATGTGAGCAAACTTTTAACAGTCTTTCCTTTCCTTATCAATAGCAGAGATTTCACATTGGAGAAGAGTCCACTGAATGTATCAAACATGAGGAGATTTCACATAGAACTCAACTTTCACGCCACATGAGTGGCCTCTCACAGGACAGAAACTCTATGCTTGCAATCAATTTGGAAGAGCCTTCAGCCTTTATTCATCATTGAATTAACATAAGCCAATTTATACTGGAGTGAAACCATGCAGGTCTCATCAATGTGGGAACACTTTCAGGCAATGCTGTAACCTTAGATGACATGAGAAAACTCACCCTGAAGTGAACCCCTATCTATGTTATAAATGTGGAAGATAGTTAACTGGAGCCTCACATTTAAATACACCAGAAACTCACACTGGAGAGAAACATTAATGTGATAAATGTGGGACACACTTCTGCAGAACCTTAACTTTTATTCACACTGATGAACTCACAAGGTCAGAAATCCTCTCTCGAAACACTGTAAAACCTGGTGCTTCAATGATTTTATTCCTTTTATATTTTCACTTAATGTGCCCTTTATAACTTAAAATTGAATTAAAAATAAATTTAATTTTTCACAAGAGTCCTAGTACTGGAGAATTTGTGGACCCGGCTTGAAAATCCAAAAAATTCAGTCAGGCAGGGATTTATTCCTATATCAGAATTTTTTATCCAAACGGGTTTTTTCCCCACCAAGAACAGATAGATATGTCAAAACCGAGAAGTTGGAAGATCATTCCAGAAACACAACAATGTAAAGCAACTATACCCCAATAAATAAAATAAGGTAAGATAAAATAAAATAAATCATTGCAGACATGGAGAGTTCCATTTTCAGATTTGGAGAGGGTAGGGGCTGCATGATAAGGTCTGGCTCCTCTTCAGATAAATTGCTTTTACTTTGTTGGCCTAAAAACATTCATTATAACCCTAAACTCCACTGACGTCTAATAGGTGAAAGCATGGTATTGTAGGGGTCTATAAAGCATGGGATGTTGCCTGCAACCTTTGTGTGTCTGTGCTCCTGTCTGTGTACATGCACACGCACACACACAAACATGCAAGCAAGGGAGAGAGCATATAACATCCATCTGATCCTAAAGAGAAAATGTGAGTCTGGAATCAATGGCATAAATGTGTCATCAGGAGAAAGAGCCTCTAAGTTACCTTATTCATTAATGTATCAAATTTTCAATTACTAACAAATATTTACTGAAAGCTTCCAGGATTTCAGAACTTGGATTGTTATGAGGACTAAATTGTAAATAATACAATGTTCCTATCTTCATAGAGCTCTACATTCTAACGCAGTCAATTCAAATACACTGCAAAATAAAATTTCTGATATTAAAAATCAAACATACATAAGGGTTTACAATTCGTGTAAGTACAAAATGTTTGCTACTAATTTACAAGGAAACGTTGCCACTTTATAAAATAAAATTGAGATTTATAACAGTTTCATTATAGAACTATGGAAGGCCAAAAATTGTCAAAAAGACTGGGTTATTAAAAAATGTTTTACAAAATTCTGAACCTTTCAAAAGCTATTCTGCAAGATTTGGGATGTATAAAGATAGATTTCCATTTCTAACAGCCAAGATAATTGTTCAAAATATTATGAAATAAGTATTTTTAAATTAATTGTTCAATTACAAAATACACTTTTGAAAATCAATAATGGTTTTTATTAGAATACAAAAACTGCTGAACATGCCCATTAAAATTCCATTTAGCATCCATTTTATTCGAGATTCAATGGAGCACCATTTTATTTATTCATTTATCTTCTTCCAGTTTTACTGAGCTATAACTGACATAGAGCACAGTGTAACTTTACAGTGTATAATGATTTAACTTACATATGTTATGAAATGATTATCACGCTAAATTTAGTGAACATTCAACATCTCATATAGACACAAGATTAGAGAAATAGAAAAATGTGTTTTTCTTGTGATGGGAACCCTTAGAATTTATTCTCTTAACCGCTTTTATGTATAGGAGACAGCAGTGTTAATTATCTTTATCGTGTGCTACCTTGCATCCCTGGAACTTCATCTCTCTTATGGTTGGACGCTTGCAGTTTGGGCCACCTTCATTCAGTCCCATTCCTTCCCACGCCCTGACTCTGGCGACCACAAATCAGACTCTTATTGGATGAGTTTGTTTGCTTGTTGGTTGGCTGTTGAAATATAACTGATCTACAACACTGTTACTTCTTGTTACACAACAGAGTAGCTTGGAATTTCTATACATTTCAAAATGAGCACCGGGTCCTCTGCTTGGGGTGGGGCAGGGAACCGGCGCGTCTGAGGCCCTGGGCCCCGCCGCCAAGCTCAGGGACAGACCCCTGTCTGCGGAGGACGAGGCAGCCTCCAGGCGCCAGAGGAGATGCTGGGATCGCGCCCCTTCTCTCCGTCCTCCGACCCCAAGTTCCCGCGGCGGCGGCAGAGACCCCGGGCAGGGGGGTGCGCCGAGGGAGGGAAGCGGGTGCGGTTCCGGCCCCGCGGGGCTGAGCCCGGCCGGCGGGAAGCCCTCTGCCGGGCCGAGGAGCCGCTGTACCGCCCGTGGTGCTCCCATGACTGCCGCTTCCCCTGAGCGCGGACGAGCGGGACAGTCTCCTGGGCTTGTAGGCCGCCCCGCTCCTCTCCTCACCGCCTCCAGGGCTCCCGCCACGCATCCAGCACCTGCGGCGTCAGCGAGCGGGGCAGGAATTCGTTCTGGGATGGGACCAGTCGCGATCGCCGCCCCAGCCCGGAGCCCTGCCGTGTGCTCCGCCCGCCCTGCGGTCGCTCCTTCCCGGACCTGCCGACCGAGCTGCAGGCGGAGCCGGGGAGACACGGAAGCCAGAGGCGCCGTCGGGGTTCTCCTGGCGGGTCCGCGGATACCGGGCCGCTTCCACTTCTGGCTCCAGCGGCTTCCCGGTCTGTAGCCTAAGAGCCGGAGGACGCAGCGCTGGGCCGCTTTGCTGTCTGCATGCTGCGCGCAGGGCCGGCACTGGAACAACAACGCGGGGATCAACTACACACTGCACCCCGCGTGCTACCTCTTTGATCCTTGTCTCTGGTGTGTAAGGGCCCAGATTTCCCATCCTGGGCGAAAGAAATGTTCTTTATAAATGTTTTGTAGAAGGTGTTCTGTCCCCTGCCAAAATAAGATGTTTGGTGATTTGAATGGTCAGAGTCATCCGCTGGTGCTGGCCGTGAGGCTGAAGAACAGGTCACGGCCCCAACCTCCTTTGGGTGCACAGAAGCCACAACAGCTGCCAGACACCGCTGGCCATTAGTCCTCAGAAAAGCTGGACTCTTAGCGTCTGGACTCCAAGCCAGGGGTGGGGCTGGAAAGGCGGCTTTCTGTCCTTCTGGGAGCCACAGAAGTTAGTGGTGAATTGATGGATGAGGAACTGTGCCCAGCAAGTAAGTATTGCTCAGAACTCTTTGGGCCCCTGCACACGCCCGGACAGGGAGCACAGGGGCAGGATAGTCTCACTCACTGCTGGTGGCTGGGGACGCCAACACGAGGGGACCATACATGAGCAGAAGTGGGCACCCTGCGGGAGGAATTTATCCCCTCACATCTTGGGCAGATTTTGGTAATTTGTTTTTTGTTTTGATTTTAGTTTTCATATTTTCTGGCACAGGGCTAGTACAATCAATTCGTTTTGGAATGCTTGTCTCTAAGGAGGGATGTTTGCAGTGTAACTCGAGAGAACAGGCCATTGCCTCCTACATCCCATCGGCCAAATTCCAAACCCAGCTTGTGCTGGTAGGAACTGCAAGCTAAGAATGGTTTTTATATTTTTAAATGGTTGAAAATTATTCATAAAAAGACTATTTGCAACACACGAAAATTATATAGCATTCAAATTTCCTTGTCTCTAAATAATGTTTTATTGAAATACAGTTATACTCCTTTATTTACATTTTACTGTAGCTGCGTTTTGGCTACAATGACTGAGCTGAGTAGAAACAACAGACATCATATGGCGAATCTAAAATATTTACTCTCTGGTCCTTTACACAAGTTTGCCAACCCCTGTTCTAGAAAAGCGGGAAAATAAAAAATTTTGAAACACGTATGCTGGGATTTATACTTTTAAAACAGTTAAACTTTCAGCGAATTTTGTCCCTGGAAACAAAATTTAGGTAGAAGTAAATATGTTGCATTACTCTCAGTAATCTCAGTTAGAATAAACACTAATTCACAATTATTCCTTCACTGAGGAAGGGAATCCACCTGCAGATTTTTTTATTTTCATCTAAGAAAAAATCACAAATTAGTGTAACTAAAAGCTAGCACCCATCTGAATTAGCATCAACTGCAAAAACTGCTATATATTTCTGAGCCTCAAAATAGGACATTGTAAGCCATAAAAGTATTTACTTTAAATTTTGGTTTGGCGACGTCTCTTGACTGTGGCACTGTTGTTTACCAAAGTTAATTGATCATGGAGAATTTCATCAAGAATCATTTTCTGAGAGAAAACTATCAAGAGTTAATGCGCTATAATTCACACTAGAGTAAAATAAGCTAGAAAACAATCACATTGATGAAGCAATGAATATGTGATTTACATAAGAATATAAAAATATATAACAACAAAAAATCACTTATTACCTTATTTTCTGTTATTAAATATAAAAACATATTATGCAACTTCCAGATATTCTTGCATCTGGTAAGCCATTTCTTTCCTAAAAGGGCTTTATTGCATAATGAAACACATAGGTTAATGCATTCTTAGATTTTTATTCTGTATTTAGGAATACATTTAAGTTCAAATTTACCAATAGTCTATATAATCGCATTGGGACTATATACACTACAGAACACACTGGGAAATTCTGGATTTTATGATAATAATGTGTTATTTTGGATTGTTTTGGATTATCAAAAAAAATTAGAAAGAAATTGAGTCCAATATAAAGAGCAAGATAACAATCCTCTTGTCTGTTATCCTTTAAAATGGTAACCGGTTGAATTTTGAATAAAATCTATGATGAAAGGAATTTTAAGTACGGCAGAATTTTTATCCTTATAAAAATCGTTACTGATATTCAGACATATAGTTTTGAACTCTAACAATTTTAAAAGTACTTATTTTGGAATATAGAGAACAGCAAACCTGGATCTTAAGACAGGAAGTCTAGCTTTGCTCTCCCCAATTCATGCAGACTAGCTTTTCCAAAATTGAGAATTTTGTAAAATATTTTTACTAACCAGTCTTTCTAAAAATATATAACCTTTCAAAGTTCCAGAATGGAGACTGTTTTAAATGTCAATTTTATTTTATGAAGTGCCAACTTTTTATTGTAGACTAGTAGTGATATTTTGTAACTATACAATGTATGAACATGTCTTTTTTTAATGTCAGAAATTTTATTTTGCAATTTATTCTTATTACCTGCCTTAGAATACAGAGTTCTATGAAGAGAAAGGCGTTGTGTTATTTACAGTTTAATCATCATAACAATCCAAGTTCTGAAATGTTGGAAGTTCTCATTAAATATTTAATAATTGAAAAGTTGATAAATGAATGAACAAGATGATTTAACTTATTTCTCTCCTGCATGAATCCTTTATGCCAATAATTCCTGAGTCGCATTTTCCCTTTATGATCAGATAGTTGTTACAGTGTCCCTCCCTTGCATGTGTGTGTGTGTGTGCATTCAGATGCACGTACACACAGTGATGTTGCAGCTAACATCTTGGGCTTTTTTAAAAAATTTTTTTAAAAGATTTTTTTTTTTGATGTGATGTGGACCATTTTTAACGTCTTTTATTGAATTTGTTACAATATTTTTACTGTTTTATATTTTGGTTTTTTGGCTGCGAGCCATGTGAGATCTTATCTCCCCAAGCAGGGATCGAACCCACACTCCCTGCATTGGAAGGTGAAGTCTTAACCTCTGGAATGCTAGCAAAGTCCCCATGATGGGCTTTATAGGTCCTAGAATACCATTTCTCAACCCATTAGACTTCAAAGGACCTCAGGGCAATAACGAATGTTTTGCCTAACAAAGAAAAGAAATTGAACTGAAAAAGGGCCAGAACTCATCATGCAGCCTGTACGCTCTCCCTAGCTAGCCTTCTTGAGGGTTTAATTGACAAAATAGACATTGTCTCTATGCTGATCTTTCTCCCGGAACTTTTTTTAGTACCATTTTTTCTAGATCAAAGAGCAAAGCTTTAAAGGTAGACTTACCAATGGCTCTCTGAGGGATCTCCTTTGTGTTTACAAGATTTAGTATGTGCACCCCTTATTGTTCTAATACATTCTTAAAGTAGAACTCTTTTTATGTCTGCAAAGATCGTTCACCTTCTCAGTCCTGAAGATATCTATCTGTTCTTCTTGGACAAAACAAACAAAGAAACCCTTGGCTACAAAATGCTAAGTAGGGATTAAACCACCGTCTGACTCTGAATTCTTAAGTTCTTCCTGTCCATGTACCCACAATTATTCACCTTTCTTTAAATATAATTAGCATATAATTCTTTTTTAAAGTCATGTGGGAAATAGAAAATGAAAGTTAAGTAATAGAATTAATTGAAGCAGCAGAAGTTAATCACAAAGTATGTGTGTATTTATCCTTGAAGCCATTCATCCTGAACGTGTATACACATATTTGGACACTAATGTAAGAGTTAACACACATCATACTATGTTTTACATTTTCAGTTAACATTCAGCGTTGTTTCCTGATTGATCCCAGTCTTTGTAATTATGATTATAATTTTATAAAGACAGAAAGTGTCTAACTGATCAACGGTGACAGAGTATTACCAGAAAACGGGCCCATTCTTACTCATCCCAACATTTCATGATTTTGAATGACGCATACCCACTCAGTAGTGCTTACATATTTGCAAATACTGATCTACTGAAGCAGGTTTGCTTCGTTTCTTCTTACTTGATACTGAATATTGCTTTCAGCACTTCTCAAAACCCTTCACCATCTACATCTTTATATTGTATATTTAATAAAAAGACAATTGCTGAAGGACTTAATTATTGTCTCAGTTGCATGCTAACACATTCTGTATAGACTATTTCCCCAGTATGAGTTTTCTGATGTGAATAGCAAGTGAAAGATTTTCCACATTGTCTTTAGAATTGGCATCTCCTCAGTGTGAGCACTTTCTTGTTCACTCAGGAATAAGGAATCCCTGAAGAATGTCCTTCCTTCATTACACTGAGACTATTTTTTCAGTGTGAACCCTCTCATGTCCAATGACTCCATGACGAATGTGACTCTAGCATTCATTTCATCGGATTTCTTCTACAGCAGTGATTAGATGGTGTACCCCAAGAGGGCTCTCCTCGTAGTCAACCTTGGGCTGTCTTCTCTACTGTGTCAGGGATGCAGCCCTCTCTGAATTCTCTGTGTATTCTGAGTCTGGAGGTCCAACTGAAGGCTCTTCCACCACGATTACAGGGTCAGGGTTTCTCTCCACATGAGTTTCCTGGTGGTTTAAAAGGGATAATTTCTGGCTGAAGGCTCCATATCATTGATTACAGACACAGGGTTTCTACTCTGTATGAATTCTCTGGTGTTTATAAAAGTGGAGCTCTGGGTAAAGGCTGCACCACATGGATTCCAGACATAGGGTGTCTCTCCTGTCAGTTTTCTAGTGCATATAAGCGTGAGAGCTGCGTTTAAAGGCTCTTCCACATTCATCGCATTTTTAGGGTTTCTCACCAGTGTGAATTCTCCCCGATGACCAAGGTCATGCCTTTGACTAAATGCTTTCTCACATAAATGATATTCATTGTGCTTTCTCTCCTGTGTGAATGTGCTCATGTCATCGAAGGGTTGGATGGTCACTGAAAGCTCTTCCACAGTCATTCCAAACATAGGGCTTCTTTCCCGTGTGAGTTTATTGGTGTGAATAAAAGTCAGCTCTCTGGCTGCATTACCTTTATAAGGTTCGTCTTCTCCAGTGTGAGCTGTTGGTGTATAAATGCGAGGCTTCAGCTGAAATATTTCCCACGTTCAGGACATTTGCAAGAGTCACTCCAGGGTGCACTCTCTCATGTTGTCTAAGGTTAGAGGGTGACTAAAAACCTTCCACATTCTGAGATCTGCATGGTTTCCCTCTAGTATAATTAGCTTATGTTTATTCAGTGATGAATAATGGCTGAAGTCTCTCCCATTTGGGCTGAAAGTATAACACACGTGGAGTTAAGTTTGTTGTATGTGAAATGTCCTCATATTCTTTGCATTCAGTGGGCTCTTCTCCAGCATGAAATCCCTGCCATTGACAAGGAAAGGAAGGCTGTTAAAAATTACTCACATAATATTCATTCAGTCATTTCTCTACATGTGAATTCTAGGCGGCTCCCTCAGTGATGGTCTTCATTGAAAATCTCCCCATGTTAGTTACATTCACAGGTAGTGTTACTTTGCTGAATTCACACAGATTTTCTATCTGGTAAACCCTCACTGGTCATAGCTTTCTGAGTAAGTTTTAGGTCTTCTTTATGTTTCAAACACTATATCCATGAGCTATGTTTAATCAATTACCTTTTCACTGAAGCCCAAGTTAGAGTTTGACATGTAATGTCAAATGACATGGGTCCTCAGATTTTTTCCATCCTTCATTAAATTGATAGAAAATCTCCTGGCCACATGTCCAAGGCCATGGAGGGCAGAGCTAGGGTTGCGGCTCTGATGTTGCTGATTCCCACATGGGGAGGAACCAAGGTGACTGAGGGCAAGGGCATCCGGGGGGGCGGGGTGCGCAGCAGCGAAGGTAGGGTGCTAAAGGCCTGGAATGGGAGTTGGAGAACAAATATTGGTGCCTTTCACCAAGAATTATTAAGTGAGAATTTTGCGAGAGGGGTCCTTGCTGTGGAGGCAAGACTCTCCAGGAGACCATGGTAGGGGTTACCTGGGAATTAGTGTTAATCCTAGGAACTGAATATTAATAAAATAATAACTTTGAACAGTAAGTCAAATCAAAGTATAACACCCCATAATATGCATTGTTTTCTGCAAAATGGGGATGTTATATCCTCCTTACATGCCGAATAGCCAATGCAGCCTTGTTTTTGACCATGGGAGGAAAAAGGATTCCTTCTGTCTGTGCATGACTGTGGGTTAGGTGGAAAGGGTCACTCCCAGCTGAGTGTTTGGGGATTCATGCCTGGTGTATCTAACAATACTTTGAAAGGCTGGGTTCTCATGGCTGCTTTCTCTTTCCTCAGATTTATCTGCTTGATTTTCGGATTGTCCCTGCATAAGGATGCAGAGGAGGGCAGGTGGTGGCAGAGTTCTTGATAATGAAACAACAGGTGAGAAAAAAACTTACTTTGATTCCTGAATTTATCCATCTTTTGCGAAATGGTCAGGTTTCTACTTTGGGTCCGGATTTTCTAAGTGCACCCAGGAAATATTAACGCCAGTTATGTTCACCACCCTGTTAAGGATATGGCAGGTCAGGGACCAATGTAGAAATACTCTCTTTCCCAACATTTACTTTCACTTGTTGCAGCCTCCATTAAGGCTGTGACCTCACAGAAGATGGGAGAGGTTTTTTCCTTCTCTTTTTTTAAAGGTCATCCTTTGGGCTCAGTGGCCTCCTTCATCATGTTACTGACTGCAGTGGACTTAGGAATGTGGTGAACACAGGGGATAGAGAATGACTCAGAGCAGAAATCTCTAGTCCAGTGGGGAGCAGGCGTTTCATCGGGTGAGTCCTGTGTCATAGGTGCTGGTGTGAGTGGGGGTTTGGTGAGAGATAGCAATAAAGAATCATTTATTTTTCCTAATTTTAAAAAGATTAACTTTTTACAGACTACTCATAAACATTTTGATAGCTTCAAAAAGATAAACGTAAGTTCTTTAACTAAGTTGTTCACATAACTCTTTTCCTTTGTGTTCTTAACCTTCATTCAAATTAGAAAGTTGAATGCAATGTCTGCAGATTCTTATTTTCTTAATTATGACTGTGTATGGAGGAGAAGGGGCATAGTACACAGAACAAAATGTAGAGCACCAGACAAAAAACAACAGTCTGGGGAGCTCCAAGATCTCACTTCGCCACAGTGACATCAATAAAACAACCAGGATCTGCCTGAATGGTCTGGGGTTCTAGCCCAGGGAACCCCAGAAGTGGCAACAATGGACTTTCTGATCCCACCATTGCCAGCCCTGGTACATGTTCCTATTAGACCTGGGGATGTGTGTGTGTGTGCTTGTCTGTGTGCGTGTGTGTGTGTCTTTCTTCTTCCTGGCACCCCTGGACTTGCCGAGTGTACATCAATGTTTCATGAAAGCCATGGTCATGTGGTGCTAAAGTTATAAGACCCTTTTAGTCTTGTATCTTCCTGCGTTGGATACATAAAATTTCTCTAATAGGTCCAGATGCAAATGTTCTGTTGTCTCCTTGGCTCCTACCTGCAATGGCATGGGATGTCTTTTCCTTGGGAAAGCAGCTCTAGGCTCATGGAGAGAAGAGCTGCACAGGTGTAGGGTGGGCAGAGATAACTGGAGTAACCAAGTAAATTGCTAAGGTCTCCTGATAAGGAGTTAAGAGGCTGGGCACCAAGGGAACCCAGGTCTGCAGAGTCAGGGTTCCGACTGCAGAATTCTCCACATTAGCGTGGGGAGCGCGTCTCCTTCGCGGCAGCCTCCTGCCCAAATCTTCCCAGCCCTGTCCGCTGCTGGGGTCGCGTCATGCCGTTCCGAGCCGAACCGGCAGGTAGCTCCGAGGCGGACGCCCCGAGACGAACTCGAGCATTTCGGGGTCTGAGCTGATCCTTCGCCGTCCAGAGATCAGAATCCATCCCGCTGACTTTCGAGCCCGTTGTCGGGAGCCACCTGGCGGCCGCTTTTAAATTGTTCCTTCCCTCCTGAGCTTTGGCGACCTTCGCGAGGGATACGACTCGCCCGCCATGTGCGGGGCAGAGTTCCGGGAGGCCGGCGACGCTGGCGGCGACCATCCCGGTGGTGCGGAGTGGTGGGCGCGTCCCGCTCTCACCGGAGATTGAATGTGGAGAGCAGTGTGTTGTGGGGCTGGCGCTGAGCTTCTTCGAAGCATTGTGGGGAGGTCTGCGCCGGTCGACCAGCACTCCCTGGTGCCCCTTGGCCCGTGGAGACCTCCCGTCCTGCTACGCCTGACCATGAGAGGATGTCCGTGTCCGACGTCGTCCTCCGTGTGTCACGATCCGTCGGTGCGTCCTCGCCGGCTTGGGGGCCCGGGTCTAACTCGTTGCAGGCGATGTTGTGGGGCTGCTCACAGGGGGCTACTTCAGTTTCTCCGGGTTCCACGCGAGGCGGTCACGGGGGCGAATCTTGCCCGGAGGCAGGGGCACGGGATGCGTGTCAACAGACGGGATCCACCCGGCAGATTAAACCGGCGTCTACGCGTGGAGCTCCCGCCCCCACTACTTGGTCGCCTCGTCAGCGTGGCGCTTGCGTTTGTGCAGGTCCCCTCACCGGGGACTGTCGAGGGCAAGAGGGGAGGGCGCTCATGGAGCGCCCGCAGTCCCTCCTAGGCTTCGGTGGTCGTAGGTCGTAGTCGTTTCTCTTTGGAAAACAGGGACCGCCCGGGGCATCCGGTGATGGTGGCGAGGAGATCCGAGCCTGGCCGCGGTCCTGAGTGGGCGCGGTTGTCGGTAGCTTCTCTGAAGAAGCTCTGCAGACAGGGAACGGCCTACAGACGCGCGGGCGGACGGGATGATCCCCCAGGGCGAGAAATGGGACCGACGGTGGCCTGGGTCGGGGGCGGGTGTCAGTGGCGTGGCGGTGCGCCTTCGCCGGTGTGCGATCTGGATCCTTCTTGTTGAGGTTCACACCAGTTGCAGGTCGCTTGGCGTCTGCAGCGGCAAGGTCGACCAGATGGCCGGATTTGGTTATTGGGGCAAAAGAAAATTTAATGAATTAAAAAATTTTTTGTTGTGAGATTGACTGCAGTGTGAACATTAGTGAAATGAGAAATCCTAATGTTTACAGTAAATCGACATTACTGTAATAATTACTATAGTTTGCAGTTTTTTCCACAAAATGTTGATTTATGAACTTTAAAATATATTTAGTACAATTTTTTGTGATACAAGTCTGCTAATGAGAAAAATGGAATTCCTTTGCAAGGGGGATGCCATTTAGCTTATTAGAGGTTCCTATCATCAAAATTTAAGTTGTTAATCGTGACTTATAAGGAGATTTTGCATGGTTTACATATTTCATATTTGAAAATTCTTTTCACACAGATATGTACTACCAAATACTGCAGTTCATGAGCATATGATTTTAATTGAGCATATTCATTGCTTGGAAGGAATTTATAAAATTCTGTTAGATTCTTCTATTGATATTTGCCTTTTAATATGTCATTATATTGTACATTAGTCATTTCCAATTCTGTTTGCAGTTAATTTTAAAAACATTGATTCAAGTTTATCTATCCACAGAGTATCTGATTGACTGAAGATGTTGAAGGAGGGTTTTGGGATGCAGAATTTTCTAAATCCACCTGGTAGTCTGGGAACTTCTCCCTCTAGCCACAAGACCCTATCCCACACCCTGCAGCAAGCAATCTGGAAAACCAGACTCCAACCTCTGCAACAATAGGCCCCAAGGGTCAGGACTTGGTCAGTGACTCACAGCTTCATCATTTTCAGTCTTTTCCATGTAGAACTAAATGCAGGGAAAGCCAAATATGTTCCCCTAAGTAATCACTTAGGACGCCCCTCTTCCTAACAGCTTGTCTCCAGCCTCCCACATCACAAGCTCTGGGCAGGACATGCCTTCCTTTTTTTGCCACCAGAAAGTGTCCCCACTCTTATGTGTGCCCTGAGTCTCAGCCTGATGTGAGTGGTGATGGCTGTCTCCCGTGCTTTATAGATAAGTTCTGAGTAAATAGTGCTTCTTTTCATTTGGGGGGGTGTCTTCTTTCATATCTACAGAGCTTAGTATGGCAAGAAGCAAATAAAACTCATGATAATGTTTCCCATGTTACTTAAAAATTCACATTTATTAATCACCATTTTTTAAGTTGAGACATAATTCACATACCATAAAATTCACCCTTTGAAAAGTGTAGAATTTAGTGATTTATAATCTATTCACAAAATTGTGCAACCATCAGCACTAATACCAGAACATTTCATCACCTCAAAAAGAAACTCCAACCCCATTAGTCTCTTCTATTCCACCTATGCTCAGGCCGTGGCCACAACAAATCTGCTTTCTGTCTCTATGGATATGTCTATTCTCAATATTTCATGTGACTGGAATCATACAATATGTGTCCTTTATGTTTGGCTTCTTATACTGAATATCATGCTTTTGAGGCTCATGTTTTAGAATGTATCAGTAATGTACTCCTTCTTTTGGCCTAAGAATTTTTCTTTTTAAGCCATAAGATTTTAACGTACATTCACATGCCACCAGGGTTTTTTGTTTTTTGGGTTTTTTTGGTAAAACATATATTTTCAATATTAACCATTTAAAGTCTACAGTTGACTAACATTAAGTACCACTTCCCTGCCTGACCCCAACTTATCCCACTCACCTGGAGCTGACAGTAGGCCCAGAGGACACAAGCCCAGCCATGCTGCCCTTCCTTGGAACTCCCAACCTCATCCAACCTGACCATGACCCCACTATTAGTGCCCCTCATTGTAGCAAAAGGAACTCCGGACACGGAGAGACTCTAGTGAAGAGCGCAGCTGCCCCCAGGCAAGTTGTTGTGCTTGGGACAAGGAAGCAGTGCCCTGGGACCTGCAGTCACCCAGGGCCCCCATGAGGTACAGTGCTGGTCTCCTGAAGGTGAATTCTGCTGAGGTCCCCGCCAGGCCCCTATGGAGGAGAAGCAGTGAACACTTGGGGACATCTCTTGTCATTCTTTTCTTCCTTCCTTCCTTTCTTTTTCTTTTTCTCTTTCTATCCGGAAGAGGTAAAGCTTGACAAGAAAAAAATAAATGACTTACTAGACCATCCATATTTCAGGGCTGCCTCATGGATCTGTCCTTATTTTCTCAATAAAAGCCCTCTAAGGAACTAAGATATGCTACCTGTTCCATGCACGCTCACCTGTGTGCCTGCCCCGCAGTCCTCCATCTTCCCTTCCCTCTTCCAACTCTTCGCTCCCCTGTGGGGGCTTATTCAAGGGCAAAGATTGCTGTGAGTTCCAGCATGATATCTGCCTCACCCCCTTCATGACTGTCTTGCTGACTCAATAGCCTGTGTTCTGGCTGGTCGGGAACCCTCGTCTTTCCTCTGCTCAGGGACTCTGCTCATCTTCAGCAACACCCACCTGTACTCCTCACTGTTCAGGCCCTGGGAAATCGGCTGTCCTGACCTGGGACAGCTTTAAATATAAGAAATTGCTACCTTCCACTGCTGGGGTCAGAAGGCTGGGTGTGTGGTCCAAGGCTCGCGGAGGTGTTTTGCACCCTCCCAGAATCTCCTCTCACCTCCCTAAGAAACTCTACTACCAGGACACCTCCAACCAACACCCTCCATTAGTTGCTGAGCTGTCAATATTTCCAGCCCAGAAAGACCACAGCCTGTGCTTTGCAACAGGGAAAACCCTCCCCTCTACCTCCAGTCCATCCAAGTCGCCCCCCCGTTCCTCAGCTAGCATATCCCACAGACGGTTTCTGAGTCTGTTCAGCAGGCGAGGTCCCATAGGTGTCAGGTCCTGAGTCTCTTCCAGCCACCATGTTCCACCCAACCTTACATGATGAGTCCACGGTCCTCTGGGAGTGCAGGGGCCCCTCCCATGTGCCTCTTCTGTCACTGTTGCTGGATCTCCTTCCTCCTTAAATCAGGGCAAGGAGCTTGGTTTCTCTTTGCCTGTGAATGGGGAAGGGTAGGAGGGGACGAGTGGCCTACAGAGTCCAGTCCATTCTGCATCCTGTGGGCCCATAACCCTGGTGGGTAGAAGCAGAGGGGGTAATGGGACAGCGAGGTTCTTGATCTGCTTAGTGGCTCAGGATTTAGGGCACATTCAAGTGGAAGCTGAACCTACTGGAGAATGTTGGTCAACAAACAGTTTCTGCGTGTGTAGGAGCTGAACCAGTTCACCAAGCTCTCGCAAAACTAACATCCATTTATAAACACTCTTCTGGTAACAGGGGAAGGTCAGACGATGTTCCAGGAAACTTCTCCCTAACCTCCTGGGAACATTCTGACAGGGTCTTTGAATAAGCAACAAACGTCTGCTTTGGTTATGAAGACATTGGATGATTTGAAGGTACATTTTGGAAATGTAGAAAACTACAGTACTTCAAAATTAAAATCCTATTTTATGATTTAGAATCTACTGTACTTAGATGACTGATAAATTGTTTAATTAAAGCTTTGGTAAAAATAAAAGCTGAGAGCTAAACAGTTTTAACATTACTTTCTATTTTCATAATTTTTACATTATAATCTAAAACTGTGGCATGCTTAACTATTTGTCCATCTATCTCTCATTCTCCCTCTCTCCGTAGTTTTAAGATGTTTGTCACTATTTGGCAGGTGCCAATTCTTCTGCAACATGCACACTTCATTCTGTAGGAGAAGTGGTAACGTTTGTTCACAGGAGTGTAAGTGATGAGGTGATGCGCGAGCGGGCTGGGCCACTGCAATGTGGTGAAAGAAGGGCAGGCATTGTCCAGGGGGGCTGGGCCCTGGCCCCTGGCCCCTAGGCTCCTGCTTTTATCCAGACATCTGGGACGCCCTGATTCACTCTTGACCCAGTAAACAGGGGCCCTAGAAAATCTCTGTGAGCAGCCCTGGCCAGGAGACTTTCACGTACTTCTCTCCATTTACATCGTGGGCATGGAGTTCTCTCATAGATCTTCAAAGTTCTCAGTTCTTCTGATTCCTATCATCTTCGATTTTCTTCTTGCCAAGGATGTCACTAACTAAATCAGCCTATATATGATTAATATGAACATATATTATTGATATATTAATAAATATTAGTATATTAAAATAATATTAGTATATCATATTTAACATTTTATTTATATTATATGTACGTATATTTATGTAGTATTAATTTATTATAATAAATTAAATTAATAAATATAAATAAGCTATTAATATGAATATATATTACACCTGCGAGTCAGGATTTGCCTCCTGGGTGCTCAACTCTGCCCACTGAGCCACACTGTTTGCCTGAAAAAATGAAGACTTCAGGGAAAAGTGAAAGGTCAGGGGGAGGCGGGCAGAGAAGACCTAACCTGCAATCACAGTGAAGAATGAGGTGTGTTCTCAAGACCAGCTTGAAGCGCACACTCTTAGTGAGGGGAGTGGATGCAAACACCGGCTCCCGCCCCGTGCGCCCCGTCTGGAGTGGGGGGGTGGGGGAGGAAGCGTCCTCCAGTAATTTCTTCTCCGGCTCCTCCCACCAGACACCCTTTCTTCCCCAGTCTCTGCTGTGACACTGTGTTTTGCCACCTGAAGGTGAATTTACCCCTCTCCCACTGTTTTCCTCCCTTCTGTCTCTCTTTTCTTTCCCTTCCTTGAGGCTCTCAGGCTTGCTATCAGCCAGGCTGGGGTCCACAGTCAATCATAAGCACCCACCTTGCAGCCAGCGTGCTGTCCTTGCCCCATCTTCCTCCTTTCAGAGCTGGGATAACTGGGTACCTGCTGTCACTGGAGACTTTCCCTGCTGTTAGTCTCCCCCCGCCAGGTGCTCGGATGTGCAGGACAACTAAAGGCGCCTCTGACTTTCCCCGGGTGTGCATGCTAGCACCGATTGGAGGTTGCTAAGGCTTGCCACCTAAGCACAGGCTGTGCGTTGGTTTAAGATATAGCCCAAAATTACAATAAGAAAAAAACTCCCTGAGAAGATTGGCATGACTAAATATATTCAGAACTTCATTAAGCCTATTCTCATACACTCAATTTACTACAGCTTTAGAGGTTTCTAACTTCTACTCAGATTTGCAAAGGTTGGTCACTGGGAAATTTATTAGCTGCCATTGTTTTCCAGATGGCAGAGTAAACAGGGACTAAATGTAGAAACACCTGCAAAATACCTAATATGGTCAAAATTGTCTGACTACTTTTACAATGTTATTGTTTAACCAACCAGACAAATGAGAAATGCCAGAGAAAAGTCAAATATAGGTGTATTTTCCTTCAGCCAAAAAGATGACAGTGAGAGGTGAGGTGAGGAAGCTGGCCCAGTGTAGGTGGTGGGACCAGGCAGTTGAGACTTTATGCAGGCAGCTGTGGCGGCAGCTCTACCACGTCCTCCACGGGGCTGGTCTCTCAGCACCCCAAGACGGGCAGCTTTTCTTGGTAAACTCAGTGTCATGATATCAGCCATTCATCAGGTACTTCTTTGGCTTCACACGTGAGCAGGACCCTTGTAGCTGCAAGGTTTACAAATTAGAGCCTCTGCAGTCACTAGTCTGTGCTCTGTGCTCTCCTCAACTGAGGCTTCTTCTGGTGTCTATCACAGCACTTATACCACATCCTGAGTGTCCAGGCTTACAGCGGTGCTGCTTGAGACTGGGCTGTGACATTTCCGTGTCTAGCATGTAGCAGGCATTGCATGAATATTTATTGGGGACAAGGAGGCTAAACTGCACAAGCGTCTACTCCTAAGCTGATTCACACAGCTTGTGACTGCAGCTGAGCTCCAGAGACCTCACTGCCTGTGGTGGGTGCTAAAGCTCTCACAGCTTGTTTCATCTGCGTGTTCTTTTCCCCCTGATAATATGACCCTTTTAGCTTCTCCTCCTAGAGGTTTGCATAGACCAAGTAGGAAGGACCAAAGTTGTTCCAGTCTTGTGTCAGGCTGTTAAAGCTCAACTACACTGAAAGCTCATGAGAGGTACAGTATCACGTGGGGTTGACTTTCAACAAGAGGTGTCACAGTGCCACTGACCTCAACAAGCTTATTCACTTTTTTTTTCACACACACACACACACACACACTGTATTTTATTTTTACAAGAGATAAATAGACTGACACCAAGCATTGTACATGGATGACCACAACAAAAGCAACAATGATTGCAATTACCAAACATGAAACACACTCATACTATGTCATAATATTGACATTCAGTCCAGTAATCCTCCACTGTAACAGCTCCTTTACTTTGAAGTGAAAATTGATTTGTATATTCTTTGCCTCTGAGTCCTTGTGGGATTTTACCTTTTTTAAAATTCAAACAGAAAGTCACAAAAATTATACTCATCCTCATCAGTTCACTCAGTCCCATGTAATTAATTTTTTTTTTTCATCTTGATCTTTTGTTAGCACTTTTATGAGCTCATCAGTTTTTCATTAGAGTTCTGAAAATGCTTATTCATTCAGTTCAGCAGTACAGTCAGGTACCAGAAACCTGTACTTGTCAGAGTCTTTTCCATGAATTTCCTGAAGATGAATCCCTTTTATAGGAACATATTTACAAAAGCATCAGAGTACACCCAGAACTGTCTGTAAATGACAAAAGACTTAAAAATGACCACGGTTAAAGATTTGATGAAAGTTCATAATAATGCAGTTGACAAGAAAATTAGTTATTTCTGAGATATACATTTTAAAGTAATAACTAGGATTATGACTTATAACATTATACCAGAACATATAAGATTTTTAGAAATTTCATGTAATGTCTGAAACATTTATATTAACATATTTCCATACAAATAACCCAATGAAAGTTTAGTATTAGTTGTTTTGTTTGTTTGTTTATACTGCAGGTTCTTATTAGTCATCAATTTTATACACATCAGTGTATACATGTCAATCCCAATCACCCAATTCAGCACACCACCATCCCCACCCCACCGCAGTTTTCCCCCCTTGGTGTCCATATGTCTGTTCTCTACATCTGTGTCTCAACTTCTGCCCTGCAAACTGGCTCATCTGTACCATTTTTCTAGGTTCCACATACATGCGTTAATATACGATATTTGTTTTTCTCTTTCTGACTTACTTCACTCTGTATGACAGTCTCTAGATCCATCCACGTCTCAACAAATGACTCAATTTCGTTCCTTTTTATGGCTGAGTAATATTCCATTGTATATATGTACCACAACTTCTTTATCCATTCGTCTGTTGATGGGCATTTAGGTTGCTTCCATGACCTGGCTATTGTAAATAGTGCTGCAATGAACATTCGGGTGCATGTGTCTTTTTGAATTACGGTTTTCTCTGGGTATATGCCCAGTAGTGGGATTGCTGGGTCATATGGTAAATCTATTTTTAGTTTTTTAAGGAACCTCCATATTGTTCTCCATAGTGGCTGTATCAATTTACATTCCCACCAACAGTGCAAGAGGGTTCCCTTTTCTCCACACCCTCTCCAGCATTTGTTGTTTGTAGATTTTCTGATGATGCCCATTCTAACTGGTGGGAGGTGATACCTCATTGTAGTTTTGATTTGCATTTCTCTAATAATTGGTGATGTTGAGCATCTTTTCATGTGCTTCGTGGCCGTCTGTATGTCTTCTTTGGAGAAATCTCTATTTAGGTCTTCTGCTCATTTTTGGATTGGGGTGTTTGTTTCTTTAATATGGAGCTGAATGAGCTGTTTATATATTTTGGAGATTAATCCTTTGTCCGTTGATTCGTTTGCAAATATTTTCTCCCATTCTGAGGGTTGTCTTTTCGTCTTGTTTATGGTTTCCTTTGCTGTGCAAAAGCTTTGAAGTTTCATTAGGTCCTATTTGTTTATTCTTGTTTTTATTTCCATTACTCTAGGAGGTGGATCAAAAAAGATCTTGCTGTGATTTATGTCAAAGAGTGTTCTTCCTATGTTTTCCTTTAAGAGTTTTATAGTGTCCAGTCTTACATTTAGGTCTCGAATCCATTTTGAGTTTATTTTTGTGTATGGTGTTAGGGAGTATTCTAATTTCATTCTTTTACATGTAGCTGTCCAGTTTTCCCAGCACCACTTATTGAAGAGACTGTCTTTTCTCCATTGTATATCTTTGCCTCCTTTGTCATAGATTAGTTGACCATAGGTGCGTGGGTTTATCTCTGGGCTTTCTATCTTGTTCCATTGATCTATGTTTCTGTTTTTGTGCCAGTACCATATTGTCTTGATTACTGTAGCTTTGTAGTATAGTCTGAAGTCAGGGAGTCTGATTCCTCCAGCTCCGTTTTTTTCCCTCAAGATTGCTTTGGCTATTCGGGGTCTTTTGTGTCTCCATACAAATTTTAAGATGATTTGTTCTAGCTCCATAAAAAATGCCATTGGTAATTTGATAGGGATTGCATTGAATCTGTAGATTGCTTTGGGTAGTATAGTCATTTTCACAATGTTGATTCTTCCAATCCAAGAACATGGTATATCTCTCCATCTGTTGGTATCATCTTTAATTTCTTTCATCAGTGTCTTATAGTTTTCTGCGTACAGGTCTTTTGTCTCCCTAGGTAGGTTTATTCCTAGATATTTTATTCTTTTTGTTGCAATGGTAAATGGGAGTGTTTCCATAATTTCACTTTTTGTATAAAGGTTTTAGTCCAATACTCTGCTCAAAAAGTGCAGAATGCACATTGTGTGATGTTTCAGCCCTTTGCTCTTGCTCTAGGGCAAGATTTCTCAACCTGGGGATTAAAGACATTCTGAGTTGGATAACTTTTTGCTGTGGGAACTGTCCTGTGAGTTTTGGGATGTTGAGCAGCACACCTGGTCTCTACCCACTAGCATCTCCTCAGGCGTGACAACCCAAAATGTCTCCGGATGTAGCCACTTGTCCTCTGGGGATGGGGGATTGGGGAAAAATTGCCCCAGCTTAAAATTGTTTCTAAAGTGACACCAGTAGATTGCAAGGAGAACCAAAACAACAGCTACAAAAACAACAACAACGACTGACTCACGAAGACTTGCCCAGTGATGGAATTATGACAAACTAAAGAATAGGCTTTCATTGTGTAGTAGCTTCAGGCTATTTTTGGATCCTTCTGTGCAGATAACAGTCGAAGCCCTCCATCTCTTAGTGGTATTTGGCCCAAGGCCCCAAGATGCCTTTACCTAAAGTGTGTTTAATGTCACTCTCGTTTAATATATTCCCCCAGATCTGCCCCTCTGTGTGCCTGCATCAACAGCGTGTATCTACTTAGATTATACAATGTGAGAAAACAGAATCCTCATTTTTCAATAGCCTTCAGGATAACAACTCACAATGAACCTAAACTAATTTTACTGATAATAGTGTGACTTTGCTGCCAGAATATATAGTAAATATTAGGAAACAATCTATTTTAGAGTAATAATTCAAAGTGAAGTTAAAGAAATTTAACCATCATGACTGTTTACCACCAGAATCAGGTAGTGTAGCATGTTAGGTGGTGCATCAAGGGGAAGATGACAAGCCAAATATCTCTAACATGTTCCCCACTTACTCATCTCTAAAATATGGGGCACCACTCAGGGTGCACATGGATGTGCCACCCACACCTCTGGCCCAGAAAACACACACTGCCCAGCTGCTGGGGTGCGATCAACAGGCAATTTCCAGCCAAGATCCCCTCAGCAGCCTCACCCATGCATGGGTCCCTCTCAGGGCTGCCACATCCAATGCTCAAGTGCAGATGGGCACTTACAACACCTATGATGGCCACATATGCTTCAGAGCCCCCATGGGCTGAGCCAAGGCTTCCTCAGGGCCGGACACCTGCTCAACTATGCCATCTGGCCAATCCTGCTCCCTCTCTGCCCTGTCACAGTGGTTGACACCTAATTTGCACCCTGCTTGCCAAAATCCATCTTAACATTCCCTTCCAGAGAAACTGAGTTGTGACGGGGGGAAAGCAGTGATGAGAGGGATTTGGGAGCTAGACTGCTCCGCAGTTGGCAGTAACAAGGACCCCTCCATGGGATAGGTGGAGCACCCATAGTGTCTGAAATAGGTGACGGTCCAGGTGTGCAAACTCTCACAGGTGACAGGGTAGTAATTGCTAGTCACCATCGAAACCAGCAGAGGAGCTTCTGGGTAGAAAGAAAGCAGAGAAAGCTGAACCCCCTAGCCAGACCCAGGATTTTGATAAAAGATATTTTCACATATTTGAGGTATGGGGAAGTCGTCTGGCTTATACATGAGTTAACTTGAATGTTACGCATACTAGAACAGCCTGCGTGTGGCCTATCAAACATACATTGTGCTTCTGCTTAAATTATTAAAGAAAAGAGTGCATTGAGTAGAAGTAAAGAATGTCCATGTTAAAAATAAAGATGAAATGCCTCCCTTCCTTGGACGCCAATGCTGAAGCTCCTTCAATAATAAGCCTCACTTCCCAGGTGCCAAGGCCATGCTGACTTGCTGTGTATGGGCTGATCTGTTCTTTGTTTGTTTGTTTTGGTTTTGTTTTTGTTTTTTTCCCTGAAACCTTAAAGGAATGTATCCCTGACTTGTTTAATGTTCTTTTTTTCTGACAATATATAAAACTGTACTGAAAACCATGCTTCCCTGGGACAGTTCCACAGAGATATCTGAGGGGTTGTCTTCCAGGCTATAGTCCACAGTTTGGCTCAAATAAGATGCTTTTCTATTCCTACTATAGATTGTTTATTGATTATTTTCATCAACAATTTATTAGTTAAAGTAGTCAGGCTCCAAGCCCCAGACGAGGTTAGTCAGCCACCCACCAGAGGTCTGCTGGCCCGTGGGAGTTTAGGGCCGTGAGAGGGACCCTAACTTGGTAGTGGAATTCAGGAGGATGCCCCTGAGCATTGAAGCCCACACTCTTCTGACCCCTGTGAGCCTGCAGAAATGGCCAGCCATCACTCTGGAGACCAGGTGCCCCCCCTCCATTCTGTTCTTGCAACGAGAATGAGTGCTTCGTCTCTTCTTCCTGCTCAACTTCCTCCCTTTCAGCTACCAGCCCTGGGGAGAAATTGGTAACCCCAAACAGCCCCCAAATTGCCGCAGTGCTCACATGAATAGTTGGAGGAAGTAGCTGAAGTAGCAGAAGGAGTGAGATTTCCCTAGAGCCGGAAAAGTGCGGCCAGATGCGTCACTTGCGGGTAACGACCCCAGCTGCCACCGTCCCTTTGGCCTTCCAGGTGTAGGGGGTCTGCCGGATCCTTGCTAAGTCTATTTTTTCCCATTCCCGGCCCTTCCCTATCATCACCCCTTCACCTTGAATCATGTTCAAGAAATTTGATTAAAAAGACAATGTGTTCAGCTACATCCAGTGGAAAACCTGCTATTAAGGGTATTAAGAATAAGTAGAACCTTTCCCAGGCATTGAACCATGGCTTCATCCAATCGTGCCTAAGAAGGAACCAGTTAAAAGAGTGGGATGCCATGAACAGATGGAAATCTTTATAATGACTGGAGAGTTACTCTATTTAGAAAAAGAGAAGGGTCGTTTTATCCAATCCCAAGGTTATTCCACACAAAAAGAGATAAAAATGACCCTTTTTCCACACCAGCAGGTGGATAAAGGAGCCATCGAATTTGTACTCAGAGGAGTTGATATCACGTGTCTAGGCTTAGCTTCTCCAGGAGCTAAGATCTGCTCCTCTGCAGCAGATAGGATTGTTGCAATTGAGGCAGAAGGAAAACAGCTTGCTCTGGGTGCTGCAGTCATGAAGATGTCTGCAGATGATGCTGAGAAAGTCAACACAGCAACTGGCATTGAAACATGTATTATTGAAAAGATGGGCTGTGGCACGTAAAAGCGTGTAAATAAGCCTCAGAAGGAATGCACTTGGGCTCCACATGGATGCGGTGCAATATCTGTGTTTGTGTGTGTGTGTGACAGCATGACGACAACACCCCTGTGATTATGCTGAATAAATTCAACACATGCAGAAAAGAGAATCAAACAAACAAACAAGTGTTGCCGCCTTGCTTGGAAACAGTGCAGACGAGCTGTCCCTGTATCCTCTCATGGCGATCAGGCTATAACTCTCCCGAAATAGCTTCAGGACCCAGCCAGTGTGCTGGTGGGGCTGCGATAAGACAGATGGGACTGAATTCTCAGTGTGTCAGCTGAGGTGCTCTCATGTGAGGGTCTGGACAGGACCGAGTGGGGAAGAGTCAGGTGTAGGGGCGCTGAACTGGCTGGGGGGCTTCTCTTCCAGCATCCCTGCTGAGTCAGAGCCCCTCTCAGCCCTTCATGGTGGAGAAGCGAGACGAGGAGACACCTCAGCCCCTACACACCGACAGGCAGCTCCCGGCTACTGCAGACTTCCAAAACCTCATGCTATGAACTGACTTGTAATAACTTTGTTTTTGTCATTGATGTGCTAGATATTTTTAGTAGGATTAATCTGAAAACCGGTTATTACCACCGATGTCAGTAATGGAATTAGCTGCGCTAGAGACAGCCTACAGTTTAACCTAAGTTTACGACCAAGTTTTCCCCTCAAAGTTTTAAGGAATTCAAGACCAGACTAGAATAAGACAAGACACCACAGAAACTGCTTGGTGACTGGGCTTTATCTTCACTTTAAAGAAAATTATCTCTGAAAACTTAGAAAAGTTTAATTATGCATATTGTTATTAGCATGAAGGTGAGAGATAGAAATGAAATATGAACCTGGATATGCTTATAGCAGTATTATGTGGTTCTGTGGAAAGCTTTCTGCAGTGTTCTCAAATAGCAGCAGAAAACCCCAAAATAGGAAATGGTGACACCTCAAAGTCATGCTGTTACCTGCCAAAGCAAGCTGCAAAGCAACACAGAGTATTTAAGACAAGTAAAAATGAAACTCTATTATCTGTGAGTAAATAAAAGTATATTTGAAAATGGTTTTTTTTAAGTTGGAAGAATATATACAAATGAACCATGGATACCTTGATACGGGTGAACGAGAAATTGTACTTTTACTCTGAATTATCCAGTTTTGTGTGTGTACTTGGAACAAGATGAACTTGAACAAGAGTGTACACTGTTTGTATTTAAAAACACGCGCACACATGCACAACTTTACATGTGATTACATAGAAATGTCTTGTCATACAGCCTAGAGTCAAGTCAAATAGTAAGTTACGTGGAAGAGAATGGGTCTTTATTTAAGGATTAAAGACAGAACACACTTGAGACACAAATAGTGAAACCCTCGCTGCACAGTAGTCACTAGAACATTCCTTGAGCATTCGCTGGGTTTAAGCCAGCTTGGAAATCAGTTATTTGTCTAAAACAAGTGAGAATTTATGCCAGGTTCCTAGAAAACATATGTATTAATTAACTTGGCTGCCAGTATCTCTCCGGGGAAGAAATGTACATTTTGTTCTCAAAACTCATTTGGGCCATTTGTATCATGGATTGGTCCCTTAAAAACAAAACTCCCAAATCAATATTTAAAAATACCATTTTTGTGTACTTGAAATCTTCCTCCTTTTAAGAGCTTTTTCTTTTTCTGTCATCTGTTCTACACAGTGTAAAGTAAGAACAGTCGAGTCCGCAGCAGGAGCCGCTTCTCAGGGGGCTCTGGGCTTTGGTCATGACTAGAGTTGAAATGGCAACGAACATGTTTGATGCAGAACCCTAAAGTCATTTTGGTACTGGATAATCTGGATCTACAGAAAGCACATGACAGCCTGATACTGTTTCCTACATCTGCCACAATTTAAAATAATTTTCTAATGTTTTATTTTCTGTAACCTGAGATTGGGGATGTTGGGGAGAGAGTATAAATATAACTATTTACATAACTCAGTATTAATAGGGTATAAATAGAAAGTATAATTAGACGTGAGTCTAATTCACCTTCATATCCTAGTTTCTGTGATTCTCAGTAGATAAGGCTCAGGTTAGATTCCCGGCTTATTTCCACAGACTGGACAGTAAGTGACACCTTCGGCCAGTTTAAAAAACAGTTCACTGCTTTGGTTTGTTGTTGTTGTTTTTTAACCAGTTTGCCACACTTGGCCAGGAACCAAAACAGTTTGGTGCATAAGTTCATTAAGTCCTGGCCATTGTCATGGGAGAGTAATTTTAGAAGAGCGCAAAGCCATTTAAATAGATCTGTATGAAGTATTTACAAATAACCACAGGAAGAGACTTTGCCTCTCTGTAGATTGAGGTTATCCAATAATGAAATGCGTTTAGTGTTTTGTGCCATAAATACTCTCTGCCACTTTAATTTCTGGTAATGACAAAAGTCTGCCTGTGACCAGCCCTAAACTAGGTTGTCCTTTGACCCTGGCCAGACACAGAGACTTTATATAGTTAGGTTTTCTTGTCCGGGAGAAAAAAAAACTTGACCTAGCTGCTCACAAGCGAAAAACAAATTATTAGACCTTAAAATGTTCCAGTAGAGTGCAGGTCAAACACTCCTGATTCTAGAGACTTCATAGAATGTTTTTAAACCTTTTCAGCTACCAGTCGCTCTTGATTCTGAAAGCTTACTTTACTTCGTACTGTTCACAATGGAAATGTGTTGAAATCACTGCAGCTATGTTCTGGTCCAATGCACAAGTATCTCTACAGACTAGGAATAGTGATAAAATATTGTGAAGGGGTAAATCCAGGGCATTTAATTTTATTTGAACAAAAACCTGTGTACAAACACATTTTATACATGACTTCAGGGAGGCCACAGACTCCCTGGGCTCCCTAAGCCCCTCAGATTAAGAGCTCCTGACCTGGGAGTGAAAGAAAACAAAGGCACCCCTACCACCCTCCCCATTCAGACCTCTGGTCTCATCTCAGCCACACCCGTGCGAAGGCAGGTGGACACTCAGCACACGTACTGTCCCAGCTGCACGGCGGTCAGACGTGTTATACGAAGCAGATCCGCCTCACTGCACCTCTGCTTCTACATCCTGCTGGCCCAGAAGGAGATTTAGAAAAAGCACAGAGGAGAACATCAACTCAGCAGAGCAGGCTCTAAGCACAAGGGAGTGGAGAAACAGGATGCACAAATCAGCCCAGGGAATGACTGACTTCTGCGGGTTTTGTTGATAACAGATGTGGGTGAAGCCTTCCTGCTCCCTGCTGATGGCATCTCTGTATCTGCAGGCACTTTCTCTTTGCCTCGCAATGAAATACAACTGCTTGTCAGAAGGCCGATCTCTTCTGTCATCCATAGATCGTCTTCTCCCGGCTGTCACCCCTGGAACCCAGGACTGTATGCTGATTGTTTCATTGGTTGTTAACATTTCTATAAACGGGTATCTAACTGCCAAGAGTTCAAAATCCCTTTGGTCTGTGAGGTCCCACCACAAATTCACTCTCCAGAGTCATCTCTGTAGTAGGTAAAAATGCCACAAACTTAGGATTGAAGATACTACTGTGGGAACATGAAATAAATTTAGAACCTTAGAAAGTCTAATTGTAAAGGTATTTGTTTTCCTTTAAAGTCTGATAAGAAAATGACCCTCTTGCTTATCTTGTCTAAAGAATACAGATGGACAGGTACTTACTGAAGAAAAGCTACAAAATTTGAGACTGAAGAATGGAATTAAAAGAGAATGGTCTCATGCAGAATAACTACTCTGGGTTTGACAAGTTGGGAGGAAAAAGAAATTGATTCAAGAAAAGATCTTATTATTAGAGCTGAGACCATATGCCATTTAGTCAAGTTTCTTTTTCTGAAGGCCAGATCGCCTTGCACAGACTTGTACAGACACAGGGCTGCAACTATCTTCTCTGCTGATGTACAGAGGGGTCCTCAGCCACCACTCCAGACCACCGCATTGTGCAGAACTCGAGATGCTCAGGACTCTGTCCTATGTATCCCTGGGGAGTGACTCCCAAAGGGTCCATCCACTGGGCCTAGTTCTACATGTTTTTAAACACCCTTTAAACCTCTGAAGAGAGCTCTCCTCTCTCCCACATGAAATATCCCCTCCCGTGTCACACCTCCTCACTGTCAACATGCCTGCTGGTTTTACAATCAGTCTTAAGATATGGTCTCCTGACTAATATTTCTTATTATAATAAAGTCAATGGTTTTATACAATATCTTATTGGCATTATTAATATGTCAGATGCAGAGAAAGAATTCAAGTATTAAGGCAAATAATTGTCCTCCAGCCATATGAATTATCTAAGTATTGTCTCAACTGATAATGAATCTACAGAGCCTTTTCATGGGGAGAAATGGGACAAAGGTCAGAAAATTAGATCATGCTTAACTCGTAAAATTAGCAGTGGTAGATGTTCTTTGAAAAGAAGAACACAAAGGATTATGAATCAGAAAACTGCTTCCAAAGTGAAAGAAAATAAGCAAAAGCAACCAGAAAATTCTCATGAGTAGACATTTTAGAGAAGCTGGATAATCTTTTTGGTAAAACAAATTTGACTTTCATTCAGTTGGAAGAAATCGTGCTATAAGTTTTAATCTTTAGAGGTTTAAAAAAAATTTAATGTCCATATTTCTGAGAAGTTGATAATACGTGTACAAGGTGCAAGAACCTAAAAATATTAAATACTTTATATTGCATTCTGCGTCCTGCCATTGCCCAGGACCCCTGTCTTCAAAGTCAGCCACTGTGGTGGATTTCCCAGGTATCATTCCAGAGTGTCTTTTTATGTGTATACAAGCAAATGTGAATAGCTATTTTTCTTTCACTCCACATTTTAATACATAAATAGTTGTATAATGTTTCATTATATCTTCCTTATATTCAGTTGACAATATCTGGGGAAAAAAACTTCTATCAGGACGTTGTTTCCTACAAAGCAGTCCACTGAGTGGATGATGTACTATAATGCATGTTGCCAGTCCACATTGGGATAAACACTAATATTCAACCATCTTTTGACATTACAAACAATGCTGCAATGCATAACTTTGGCCTATGTTATTCTACTGCTAAAATATGTATAGGATAGTTTCTAAAGGATTTGTAGCATGAAGCATTTCTAACTGAAATAGCATTTGATAAGATGTTACCAGTAAGATAGCAGGTACTGAGCTTTTCTGAGGAACCTAGAAATGGTCATTTCTGTTTAGTTTATTATAAATTCAACCTCTCCTCTACAAGATTTCTCCCCAATCTGTGCTTAAAAACATTTTCCAACCTCTTCTACCCTTGTGACTTCTCTATAATCTGTTCCTCTTCTTAGCAGTGTCATTAATTCTCATGCCCACAACAGCCTGACATGGTCTCTAACTTCTGTCTGCCCGTCTCTGTTTGTCCATCATTGCTCAACCCACTCCACTGGAGATAGAGTCAACATGGCCAGACATCTTGTTGAGTATGAAAAAATGTATCATGGATGATTCTGACTCACTGAGCCTGGATGAGAGGAGACATCCAGAGGGGAGTTTAAAGTAGCTGGGGAAGGAGAAGAGGATTTAGGTTTCATCCATGATCATCATTCAGGGGAAGATGCTACTGAGCCTTTACATAGGAACAAGAGAAGACAGAGTTGGAGGCAAGTACTTGTAATGGCCCTGAAATTACAGCTGAACTGAGAGGCAGGGACTTCAACGGAAGAGCAAGGGAGAGAATACAGTGACTTGGGAGGTCCAGGGGGCGATTATTTGTGGGGCAGGGCATTCAAAAGGAGGGAGCTACCCGGAGAGAAAACTCCACAACTGCCTGATGATCCCTCTGAGTCTCTGTCGAGTACCAATCTGAGCACACACAGGTGAAATTTTACAAGTCTGGGTGGGAACAATTTCTGTGGGAAGAACAATTACTGGAGAACTGTACATTAAATACTTTCCAAAGTTCATGTATGGCTGAGAATCCTCACCAGCCAGAGTGAAGAAACCTCCTTGAATACATGGAGCATTCAATTAAGACACCAGAAATTGTGCATATTAGAAGTGGAACTAATCACAAGCCCTAGAATAAAGTATACTCTAGGACTGTATTAAAGGGTATTCTAGAACTGTACTAACAAACCTTAAAAATAAGACTTGAAAGGGTCTAAGTGATATGCAAGTAATCATTTCCTATCAGAAAAAAAATTTTTAAATAAACACTTTAAATAACTTAGAAAAAACTCCCACTTCTATAACCGAGGAAACTCCAAGGGAATTAGGGGCCTTGTGTGAGACCCCAGGTCAGATAGATATATATATGTATATATACATTAGAATATTCAGGAAATTGACTACTTTCTGGAAAAATATGAATTCTCAAGACCAATATTTAAAACAACTAAAACAAAAGTAAAATAAGCAAGGAAGGATATAAAATAAAAATTTTCAACAATTACTTCTGAAAATCACGTATGGGCTATGCAAGTAAAAAAAAAGAAAACAGCTGACTACAAAAGTAACAAATAGTTTCAGAGAATCAAGAATAGAAGAATAGAGGAAATCTGTATTTTGTGAAAGTAATTTAACCTTGATATCAGATATAAATGATATGAAACAAAACCACACAACAATTGTACCTGTTGGTGGGAATGTACATTGATACAGCTGCTATCAGAACAATATGGCCGTTCCTTAAAAATCTAAAAATAGAACTACCATATGACCCAGCAATCCCACTACTGGGCATATACCCTGAGAAAACCATAATTCAAAAAGACACATGCACCCCAAATGTTCATTGCAGCACTATTTACAATAACCAGGGCATGGAAGCAACCTAAGTCTCCATCAACAGATGAATGGATAAAGAAGATGTAGTACCTATATAAATGGAATATTACTCAGCCAGTGAAAGGAATGAAATTGGGTCATTTGTAGAGACATGGATGTACCTAGAGACTGTCATACAGAGTGAAGTAATTCAGAAAGAGAAAAACATATATCGTATATTAACGCATATATGTGGAATCTAGAAAAATGGTACAGATGAACTTATTTCCAAAGCAGAAGTAGAGACACAGACATAGAGAACAGATGTATGGACACCAAGGGGGGAAAAGGGAGGTGGGATGTATTGGGAGATTGTGATTGACATATATACACTACTCTGTATAAAACAGATAACTAATGACAACCTGCTGTATAGCATAGGGAACTCTAAATGCTCTGTGGAGACCTAAGTGGAAAGGAAATCCAAAAAAGAGGGGATATATGCATACATACATCTGATTCACTTTGCGGTACAGCAGACACTAATACAACATTGTAAAGCAACTATACCCTAATTTTAATAATCCTATCTTACTAAAATACTAATTAATAATATATGAATTGTTGAATGTTAAAGGACATTTTCAGAGATTATGAGATTTCTCAATAGTAAATGAAAAGGCACTGAAAATCCTTAAAATATAACAGTTCAAAGGACAAGAATCATAAAAAAATGCACAAAGCAACTGACTCTCTACATTTAAGATATAGAAAACATATGTATAAATCTCATCCATAAAAAAGCAATTACAATTTAAAATAAACATATTTTAAAGGAATATAGAGAATGAATAAGTAGAAAAAAAATCACATTTACAAAATACCATTTAAAAAGACCAAAAAAAAAAAAAAAAAAGAGAAAAATGCCATGATTTTGTAGAACACCAAATATTATAGAGATATCTACCTTTCTCGATTTTAATTCTCATAAAACTTCCAATCAAAATCATAGTGTGTTGTTAAGGAAGTGATTAAGATTTAGCTGAAAGTCAAGCTAGAAAATTTTTTGAAAAGAATGAGTGAAAAGTGCCTTACTAATTATATATATAAAGTTAAATTAAGAGTGTGGATCTAATACAGAAAAAGATAAACTAGTTGTCGACTTTAAAAAAAAGCACAACGTGAGAATTGCAAGTTAAGCTTTATTTGGGGCAAAATGAGGACTATAGCCCAGGAGACAGCATTTCAGAGAGCTCTGAGAAACTGCTCCAAAGAGGCAGGGAGAAGGTCCATATATATGTGGTTTTGGTGAAGGGGGAGTACATGCAATCGAGCACATATATTTTTTTGCAGAATGTTTCTGTTAGTCTCGTGAAGGTTACTGCTAGTCTCGAGAAGCAGACCTCACCATGAAAGATCTTAGTGTTTTTCTAGATATGAGGGGATACAAGAATTGGACTCCTAAAATCTTCTCCTGAAATTATCTAACTCTCTGAAGAGCTGTCCTGCCAGTTTCCCCAGAGCACAGACGGCCTCATTTCTGCTCTCCACCCTGAAGTCTTTTCAGGGAGTGTTGAAGGTCAGTGGCTGAAGCAGCTGCACCAGCACATGATTTAATCCTTGTCGAGGTAGATGACAAGTGCCAATTCATAGCTGAGACTACTGTTACCCTAAATGTAGATTCTAGGATGAGAGCGTATATGATAAAGGTATTACAATCAATAGAAGCCATTATGGACCATACAATAAGTGGTGATGAAAAACTGGGTACTTAATTTTCTTTAAAAAGTATTTACATCTTCACTCAAAACCATACATAAAAGTAAATTTGATATAAATTTAAACAGGGTTTTATTTATATATATATATATATGATTTCTAGATGGGAAAATCTCAAACATAAAAAGGATACAAGAAAAATTACATAAAAATGGGAAACTTCAAGAGGTTAACATTTGTGTAAGTTACTATTTTTAACATTAAAACATTAATACAAATTGATTTAAACACAAAGAATAAAACAGATCTGAAACACACACACGAATGATGTGCACAGAAAATTCTTTTGAGTAAATAAAAATACAAACATAAAACATTGATCTCACAAGTGAAAAATAATACAATCCTTTCTACCTTTAGGAAAACTTTCAAAACTTGGCACAATTAAATCAAAAGTGGTGAACAGCCACATACATAAATGGGTACATTTCTAGGAAGCAGTTTTTAAAGATGTGTTAATAAACCTCTTGTAATTCCATCTTTAGAATTCTACTACTAACAGGGGGGAAAATGATATGCGGACATGTTTTTACATAGAAAAGGTATTCAAATACTTTACTTTTAAGATGGAAAAATTGTGAAGAGCCCTAAATCTACAATCTAAATAGCAAGGAAATGGTTAAACTATATTGCACATGTTCCTGACATAACATTATTCAGGCATTATCATAATGTCTATGAAGATATTTAAATACAGGTCAATAAATGCATCATAGCAGCTACTTTTTAAATTACGTGTTACATATGTTGAACCCTTAACTTTGGGAATCTAATTTAAATCCTTAGAGCAGGCCTGGAAGGTGGGTTGTGTCATCTGCAAATCAGATGCCCAATCTTGCATTCTTTCAATGCATTGCCCCCAAAATTATATACTACATTACATTATATATATATGGAGAGAGAGAGAGAAATTAACAATATTTACATGTGAGTTTATTAGGAGTGTAAATATATTAAAATATTACTAGCTCTTTCTTTGTGATAGAGATGTGCATGATTCTTATTTTCTTGATACTTTATAAATTTGGACAACACATTACTCACATAATCACGGTAAAAACCAATTTAAAAACGATGAAGCATCCAAAATATAGATGAAAATTTCTGGGATATTATTTTTATTTAGGTAAAGATTTATTAATATTTCTTGGAGTGCATTTATTTTAGAGTTGTTTAATCAAAGTAAGTGGAATATGTTGTTAAGACAGTGTGGGGTTCCAGAACAAGAAATGTTCAAACACTGGCTTTAACCATCTCAGATAGTCAGGGTCATTACTTTTTAAAATCTAAAGTTAGAGAGCAGGGACTATAGTGCCTATGGAACTACTCACCCTCCTTTGTGGATTTTCATATTTCAAAATGTTGTTCTCCACACCTATTGAAGCTCATACTACATTAGCATTATATTATAATATTCTATATTTAACCATACAAAAGCCTACAGTATTTTTGATTGCATAATCTGAGAACTGAATTCATTAAGAGAAAATGACTCAACTGAACATGGAAGCCAAGGTAGGCTTTACACCTTAGTACTCCTTTTTTCCATAATGTGTTATATTAATTATTTACAAATAATTGTTAAAGTCCCTTTTCTAAACTTCCTTCAACTGCAGTTCATGATCCTTAGGGATCTCCAGATTTAAGGCCATATATGCTCTTTCATAGCCATCTTGGAGAAAGATATTAATACATTGTCAGAGTTGCAATAAGGTATTGCTCTAACATGCCTGACATACAAGGAACAATTTGAACATATTCTGAATCTCACTTGTGTTCACATGTAATTTTGTCCAGAGAAACAGTTGGTGAATGAATGCACAGCTGCACCCAGAGGAACTTAGCCAGGTGGAAAAACACAAAATACACACTTGCACACACCTCAAACAGCTACCCCACTCACATCAGACGTTACAGCTTTTTATGCGATTTCAAGTCACCTTTCTCTCACTGCTTCACAATCGCCCACAAGCTGCAACCCTTCTGACACCCAGATTAACCAGCAAACTGCAGACCTTTTTCAAGATAAAGTGCCATATTTGTTGTGGGTAATTATTTAACCATTTAGCACATATAATTACACTACCATTTTTATTAGGATTTGGGCTGCTTTAACTAATATACCATAGACTGGGTGGTTTTGACAACAAACATTTATTTCTCACAGTTCTGGAGGCTGGGGAGTCCAAGATCAAGGTAGCAGCACTTGTCTGGTGAAAGCTGTTTCCTGGAGAGGTATTCTCTGGGTGAAGAGCAGAGAAAGCAAGGTCTCAGGTGTCTTTTTATAAGGGCACTAATCTCATTGATGAGAGCTCCACCCTCCTGACTTAATTACTTCCTGAAGTAACATCACATAACTGCCAAATAACATCACATTGGGAATTTGTCTTCAAAATATTAATTTTCAGGGGACAGAAACATTCAGTCCCTAGCAAGGTCTTATTTTTTAATGTACCAATGACAGTTTTTGAGTATTGGGCCTTAAACCCATTTCCCCACAAGCCCTGTGGTTTTGGTTTTTTTGTTCTTGCTTTTCATTTTAAAATAGATTTTTTTCAGCTTTATTGCGGTATAATCAAGAAACCTTCATACTGTTTTCCATAGTGGCTACGCCAATTTACATTCCCACCTACAAGTGCACAAGGATTTCCTTTTCTCCACATCTTAGCTAACACTCATTCTTTTGTCCTTTTGAGGGCAGCCAACCTAATGGCTGTGAGGTGATATCTCACTGTGGCTTTGATTTTTATTTCCCTGATGATTACTGATGTTGAACATCTTTTCATGTATTGTTGCCCATTTGCATGTCTTCTTTGGAAAAATATCTATCCAGTTCTTCTGCTCATTTTTTAAGTAAATTGTTTTTGTTTTTGTTATTGTTGTTTTGCTATTGACTTATGTAGGTTTTTATACAATCAGCATATTAACCCCTTATTAGATATTTGCAAATACTTTCTCCCATTACATAGTGTGCCTTTTCACTTTGTTGATGGTTTCCCTTGCAGTGTAGAAAACTTTTAATTTTATGTACTCCCACCTGTTTCTTTTGGCTTTTGTTGTCTTTGTTTCTGGTGGCAAATCCAAAAAAAAAAAAAAGAAAACATTGCCAAGACAGGTGTGAAAGAGCCAGTCCCCTGTACTTTCTTGTAGGAGTTTTATGGTTCCAGATCTTAAATTTTTCTTCAATCCACTTTCAGTTGATTTTTAAGAGGGGTATAAAATACAGATCCAGTATTATACATTTGCATGTGGCTGCCAGTTTTTCAAACACAATTTATTGAAGAGACTATCCTTTCTCAATTGAGTATTCTTGACCATGTTGTCAGACATTAGTTGACTGTACATGCAGGAGTTTATTTTAGAGCTCTCCATTCTGTTCCATTGGTCTGTGTGTCTATGTTGATGCAAGTATTATACTGTTTTGATGACTATAGCTTTGCATTGTAATTTGAAAGCAAGAAGTGTGATCCCTTCAACTTTGTTCTTCTTTCTCAAGATTGCTTTACTTTTTCAGAGTCCTCTGTGGTTCCACACAAATCTTAAGATTGTTTTTCTATTTTTGTGAGTAATGCCATTGGAAATTTGATACATTACATTAATTATTTTAATTACATTAAATCTGTATGTAGATTGCCTTGGGGAGAATGGAAATGTTGCCACCATTAATTCTTCCAATCTATGAACATGGAATATCTTTCCATTTATTTTGTAAACACTAGTACCTAAATCTTTGTCAGCATCTCTGATTATTTTCTTTATATGAATTCCCAGAAGTAGAATTACTAGGTCAAACACCATAAATATTTTACAATTTTTAATGCATATTACCAAATGATGCTCCAGAAACAAATGGTACCATCTACATTTTTCCAATCTAGCATCTAAGAGTGTTGGTCTCACTGCATCCTCACCACGTTTACCTTTGCATTTTTACTGACACCTTGCTAGATAGATATACAAAATAAATAAATAAATAAATAAAGTTACTTTCACATCTGGATGAAGTGCTTATGGAGATTCTGACTAATGGGAAATTCTAAGGAGGATAATTTTAAGGGTTTAGATATGATTTTAGTTAATTGTAGCTGTTTCATCCCTACAAAACTATTTTGGGGGTTGAATACAGGAGTGTGCCTGTGTTTATTTTCTTCCTGGGGATTGAAGCCTCTGCATGTCACTCTGTTGCTTCCACTTTGTACTTTACTATTATTCTCCCACTACCCTGCCCTGTCGCCTCCCCTAGCCAGAGACACTGTTAGTAACGGAGTTCCACCAGCAATTTGCCAGCGAGTCTAATTAAAAGCACCCACACACTGATGATTTTCATCTGGGTCCTGAAATATGAATTAATGTGATTTGTCTGGAAAAACTCTCATAAAACATGAACTCTGTTAGGGTGTGGGTGGGTGATGAGAGAAAACAGTGAAAATTGTGTGTTTGGGGGTGGTGGGCAGAGACATCCATTTGGCTCCCAACAGCCTGGCACACTTCTCTCCTAGAGCAACTGAACACTCGATATTTAACTGAGCGCAGCGCTACCCGAGACTACAGACGTTCCCGGCCTCCTGTGCAGCTGGGTTGTTTGTGAGACTAAGCTCTCCCTCCAAGATAGAAGGAAAGAAATTTGTGCAACTTCTAGGATATTTCCTACATGGGAGAGGCAGGCCTTACTTTCTCCTTTTTCCTCTGTCCTACTTCACGAATGTAAACACTGAAACTGTAGCTCCATCCTGCCCCACGTCCATCCCGGAGGAGGCCAACTCCCCTAGGATGGCAGAGTATCAAGGATGACAGAGAAGCTTCTTGAAGTAGCCTTGCGAGAGCAGCCCCAGACTGCCTGCATCCAGATCAGAATGTGAGAGAGATGTAAACTTCTGTTTGGCATAATTACGTGGCGGGGGGTGGGGGAGGAATGGGGTTGGGCGGTGTGTTGCAGCAACTGAAGTCTAACCAACACAGGAATCCTGGAAGGGGATCCTATCTGCACTTCCCAAGGGTCAGGCTGCTCCAAGGACCACGGCTGTCTGATACTTTCACCTTTCCCTTTCATGGGTGGTGGCGGGACAGCCAAGCTCAACAACAATCCAATATCCTCTCCAGGCGCTTCTCCGGAAATCTACTGGGTGAAGATGGATGCTCCCAACACAAGGAATCTGTAGCTAATATTTTCCGGGATACGGTCTTGTTCTTTCCACCCAGAGCGTGCACCCCGGCGATCTCCTAAACACATAGCTTGTTTTGAAACGTGCTGTGGTGTTTCCCTGCTGATACGTGCAGATTCTAAATAAATAACTCAGGGCACAGACCATCTTACGTGTGTTGTAACTTGAATGTTGCTGGAAAGATGAGTTTAGAACTAAGTCTTGTGCTAAACGAATACATTTAAGAGCTTAATTTGGAAAACCAAAAAATTCCAATTGCGTCATCCACCCACAAAGCGGGACTCAACTCAAGCCTTGGCCTGAGCTCCCCATTCAAGTGCAGGTGTATGGGTCTTCCCAGGTGTCTGGTCTTGTCCATGTAACTTCTCATATACTCTCGAGCCTTACGGACCCCACAATTTTATGTTGAAAAGACAGCCTAATATATAATAAAATAAGAAAGTGATTGAGAACATTGTAAAAAGTTTCATAGTTCATTTGTTCTTTATTTGTTCATGCTTAATTATCTACAGAGTGTCTTTTCTTTCGGGACTGGTTTAAAATATAGTTTATTCATAGGGAATTTGAGGTAAAGTAAGGCCAAGGGATCACTAGATGACTGTCACTGAAAAGATGGTTGGTTACTTGCAGCTCCCAAGAGGAGGGGACAGGCCGCCCATTGGTCAGCAGGCAGAGGGAGGGAGGGGAATTCGGGACAAGTGCTTTTTCTGTGATTCCCCCAGAAGGAACAGTGAGGAGGGTGAGCAGATTCAGGGCTGACTAGCCTGTAGGATGTCAGGGGCTGTCTCTGGTGTCTGGGTGATGAGGGAAGGGAGACAGTGGCCCCCAGCATGAGAGCCACAGAGGAGGTGGATGGATGGTGAGGGCTCTGGATGGATTGGTTTGCATTTGAAAAGCAGGTCTGGGAGCAGGTCTGAATCCAGGGAGGCAGGAGAGGAGGGTCCCAGAGGCCAAGGCAAGGGGACCCGGGCCTGGCACAGGGTTGTCTGGAACAAGGCGTGCCCGGCATGTGCACGTGAGGAGATGTTATATTTTCAGGTTACAGAGCCTAGAAACTTGGTCCACACTAGGGCGCAGCTTAAATGTCACCTCCTCAGAGACACGACCCCTGCCTGTGCATCTGCAGTGACAGCCACCCCCGCCTACGTGTCCCAGCCATCACCCACCTCATTCCTGCGCAGCACCCTGGGCCGGCTCTGTCAGCACCCACTGTGGCTGCCCCACCTGGAGGAACTCTCCCCACGAGGTCCCAGGCCTGCGAGCTCCTCTGCCACCGCTGTCCCCTCTCTCTGCCACCCAGTCGCTCCCCCGCCCTGTTCTCCTGCTTACCCGGAGGTCTGCCCTTCCCTGCACAGCTGCCGACCCTTCTACACGCTGTTCTACTTACTGTCTGTCCCCCTCCGCAGCGTCAGCTCCATGGGAGCAGCAGGGGTGTTTCTTTCAAAATTGTTCTTGTTTTTGTATGTTTTATTCTCTGCGCTGCCTACAGCCCAGGTCAGTGTGGAGCCCGAGGTAGAGACTCCATAAACACTGAATGAGCAGCTCCTATCACAGCCCTGAACGCGCCTTTTTGTGATTTCCTTGTTGGGTGAGTCTCTGTCTCCTCGGGATTGGGAATCCCTTCCCCCAGCACAGGCCTGACACACAGCAGTTGCTGGATCAGCATTTTGAGGAATGAATATGCCACTCACTGTGCTTAACACAAGGACCCAACAATGATGAACCTTGTTGCTGCCCTCAGGGGACAGTTAAAATCAAGACAACAGCCCCAAGGGAGTGGCTTAGTAAGAACAATGTCATCAAAAGACGACTTAAATGCAGTTTTGGCTGCTCCAGAAACGGAATCTTAATCCAGTGAATCAGGAATCCTCTCATCAGCACTAGCTAAGTCATCTGTCTGGGAGACCCCCGCCATCCCCTAATGCAAAGAAACCTTGCGAAAACCCACAGGATTCTTTGTCCAGTACAGCTTCCTTGTTTCAGCTCCCTTCTGCCTATAAGCGTCTTTCATTTTGTGCAACTCCTCAGAGCTCTTTCTAGCTCCTAAATTGGATGCTGCCTGATTCATAAATCTTCAAATAAAGCCAGTGATTTTAAAATTTTACTCAGTCGAATTTTATTTTACTTTTTTTTTTAATGGAGCTTATAGTTTATTTTAAGTTTATATTTTGCTTTAAGAGATTGTCCTAGAATCAGTCGGGTTTATTACTGCTATGTAAGAAACTATTACAAAACGTTGTGGTTTGAACTATAATTTATTATTATCTCTGCTAGTTCTGGGAGCTGTCTGTGCTTAATTGCGTGCTTCTTGCTTAGAGCTCCTCGTGCTGCTGCAGTTGGAGGGCAGTGGGGGCGGCGTCACCGAGAGGCTCCAGCAGGCCACACACAGGGCTGGCTGGGGGTCACATGTGCTGTGGGCCAGGGTGTGCACGTGCCCTCCGCACGTGGCTTGGTTTCCTCGCAGCAGAGCCTGTGTTTCCAGGGACCACAGTGTATCAGGAGCAGTCTGAGTAAAGAAAGGGGCAGTGACCAGATCTCTTCTAAGGCTGGTTCAGGACTGGCCCAAAGTCTCCTCTATAATTCTCTATGGGTCAAAGCAGTCACAGACCAGGCCAGATGTAGGAGTTTGGAGAAACAGACCACTTGTCTCCTCGGGGTAGGGTGCCTTGTTTTGTATAAGGAAGGAAGGAATTGAAGGTGGCTGCCTTTTCCAGATAAACCACCACGAAGATTCTGTGATGAATGCTACAACTGAGCAACAGATGTCAGGGTCCAATACAGTCTACCTGAGCTCTTGGAGTCCATAAGGTGAAGCATATGAAAAAAGACAATTCCAGAACCTTCCATGAAGGAGGAAATGGTGTGGGACTTTTCCTCACTATAAACACTGAGAAACTGGGCAAAATATATAAAACAACTTTTTATGGTCTTTGGACAATAGGAAGCAGAGGAGAATGGGGCTGGTAGGGACCATCCAGGGACAAGATTGCTGTTTCATTGGCGCTGTGTTACTAAGGGCCTTGCGAGTCTAAGCAGGATCTGAGCTTTGTCTAATACACAAGAGCAACTCTGTGATGTTCAGATTGAGGGGATGGGTGGTTAGGAGTTAGCACAATCAGGGCTCAGATTTGCAGGGTTCATAATCTGAGACCACAGAAAGATAGGAAGCTCCCAGCGGTCCCAGAAGCCACCCACAGGAGGGGTCTCTATCCACACACAAGGACCATGGACTCATCACATGAGGTTTGGGTCCCTGGATGAGCCCCAGCCCCTAACACCTAGTGTGGGCTCATTTGCTGAATGAAGATGCAGAAACTCTCTTGGAGATGCAGGATGTGAGGAATGGGTGGGGCTTGGATGGACTGAGGGTAGAGGAAAGGGTTTTTTAAGTTCTAGAGAGGGGAATGAGGTCTTTCCAGGCTGGAAATGTTGCTACTTCCGCCCAGCCCCCATCAATTGGAAGGTAGTCCTCAGAGGTGTCCTGAACATGGAGTTCCTTATATCAATGGGAGGAGAGATTAGGAGGATGTGAAATGTCCCTGAGACACTTGGACCTGACACCCACCCATGTGACCTTAGCTCTGGGAAGTAGCAGCATAGCATATTTAGGGCTGTCCCCAAATCAGGACAGCAGCTGCTTTCCCTGGGTCTAATTTTGCATCTTTATAATAACAGTGAGAAACCTGCAGAAGAACAAGATACCAAGACCTTCAGGAGATTCTCCTTCTGACCCCTTCTTTCTCAATCTAGGGCAATGCTCTATGACCTCCAGCTATCCCCCTATACATTCAGTTCTCACTCACCCAGCACATGGCACACATTCACTGAGGCCCTACTGTGTGCCTGACCTGGTCCAGACACCAGATGACAGCAGTGGGTGAAATAGGTGGAGGGAGATTCCAATTCACATGCAGGTGACAGACTCATGGGGAAAACAGATTAAAAAATAGAGGTACACAATATCAGGAGGTGATATGTATCATAAAGAAAAGTAAAGTAAACTTTTGAAAATTCCTGAAGAAGTTTAGGGAGCTAACATGTAGAAGACACAGTGTTCTCGGCTGAAAGAATAGCAAGAGAAAAGGCCCTGCAGTCACCATGGGCTGCATGTTTTAGAGTCTTAGTTTTTATCTGGAATACTTGTCTTGTGCTCAGTCTGTTTTGCTTTTATTTGGAAGCCTTGATTTCATTTTCCTAGCTCATTAGCTTGAGGTTGGTCACACCAATCTGGTAAATTCAATTCCAGTGATTTATTTTAGCAAATTCTACTCCAGAGATTCAAAGTGGAAACATGTGAAATTGGGCCCAGCACTCTGTTAGCAACTAGCAGGCTGTGGACTGAACCCCCATGATGACTGCAGTTAATAAACTTCCTCAGTGTCCTCAGTCCCCCTCCGCTCCACTTCCTCCCCATCTCATCTGGGTCAAAGCTCTGATCCTGCTCCTCTGTCACACCTTCATTTCCTATGCTTAGCTCACCTGTCATCTCTGCCCGAAATTCCCCCAGGCTTCTTAAAGTCCTAGGTCCCAAACCGAGTGCATCCCTTGTCTCCTCTTGTTGAATCCCTATCAGTGAGGGAACCCCTTGATGGCCCCACCCTCAAGCTCTAAGACACGACCTCTGCCCCATCCTCCCCCCTTGTATCCCACCCCATGATCCCATAGTTGCAGCACTCCCTGTCATTCTCTCCTTCCACCTTTCTATCTTGAGCTGCCCACCACCCTCTCCCTCGTCAATAGGTCCCCTTGAGGTGAGCACAATTACATATAGGATCACTGAGGCCACACAGGCAGGTGTTGCTGGGAATGCCAGGCAGTATCCCAGAGCAGAGGACAGACGAGTCCTCCCTGAGAAGGCAGAACACAGGGCATCGTGGTGTCAAGACACCCACATATGTCAAGACACATAAAGGGAGTGAGGCAGGTATCACGCTGTAGCCCCTCCCCACTGATCCCCCATTGTGCCCTGTTTCCAAGTTTGCAAACCCTCAGTGGGCCAGGCCTCCTTGTCTGTGTTAGGGGGATGGCATACATTAGTGTATCTATCCACTCATTCATTGATCTTGTACTTGGGTCCTGCTCAATGCCAGTCTTTGGCTAGATGTTAACTCATCCTTGAAGAGCCTCTTCATATATCACCTTCTCCACGAAACCCTTCTTGAACAACACCCCTTCTCCTGGCTGCCTCTGGCCTCATCTGGGACACCATCGCCCTCAGTGGTGTGATCATGCTTTGAGTAACTCTCCTGCCTGTGAAGACAATGAGTCAGAGAGAGAAAGGATCTTGAAAAACTGTGATGACTAAATAAGTAAACAGATAAAAGGATTAAACACAGGCCATGTATAGAGTAAGTTCACCAAAGTTTAATTCTTTCTTCCTCCTCCTTCCCTCCTTCCAGGACTAGGAGCCCAACGGACCTTATTTAACACTCACCTCATGTAGAACTTCAAGGGCCTGGTAGATTTTTATCTTTTGTGTACTTTAACACTTTGAAAATATTTCATGGCTGTATTAATCAAAACTGAGAAAATTATACGTTGAGGGGCAGGCATCCCCCAGTGGTGTCTGAGTCAAAACAGGACGATATAAGAACACAGGATATTGAGGAGGAATTGACTTGGGCTCCCTGGGCGGCAGCAAGTAGGGAAACAGAAGCAGAGGGAGGAAGTTTCTACCTCGTACCCACCGTGACACATCTGTCCCTCTTGTACTGAACTAGCCTGATGGTGATTACCTGGAGGTGGACGTGTCTCCTGGCAGATGGCGTGGCCTTAGGGGACAGCATTAGAAGTCACTAGACTTCAGTTCGAAGCCCTCTGCCTGACTTAGGACAAGTCTTCGGTGCCTTGGATCCCCTTTTTTTAATCTTAAGGAATGTGATAGCGAGGCTGCGTACATGAGCGCCCAGAGGTGGTGGAGGCCGGGTGCCTGGCGTTGGTCACTGGGGGATGCTGCCGCCCTGTTAGTGCTGTCCCTGGAATCCCAGCCTGGAATACGGCTGTGTGTGTGGAATATCCAGATGAAGCCATGAAGGCATCAGAGAGACACTGTCAGTCGGTGTCCGGGCAGCATTGAATTACAGAAGACTCGGCTTTCCTCCAGTCACTTCCAGCTGCTCAGGCCCTGTTACCACTGGCCACATACCCTTTCTGAAAACAATATCCTGGGAACTCAGAGTCACAGCATGGTGACCTGGCCCCCAGATGGCTGAGGGTGTGTCAGGAGCAGTTTGCTCACAGGAGGCTGGGGCCCCATGGCTCTGACATGGGCCTGGGAGTGGAGCTGGCATGGCAGGGCTACACAGCATGGGGTATTGGGTGCCTGGTCTGGGCTGCCATCATCCAGGTCCGCATCACCATGAAGTCACCTGCCAACTTCTGAGCTCAGAAGCTGAGCAGGGTTGAACCTGGTTAGTACTTGGTGGTGAGACAGACTGGGATACCTGGTGCTGTAGGCTTTGCCACTTGTCTCTCCTTTCATCTCTCTCTCCCTTTGCCACTGCTGCCCCCCTCCCCTTTCACAGGTGGTCACCACTTTGGCCACTGGGTGGTGGCACAAATTGGTGGAGTCTTGGAAAGGGTGGGTGGTGTGGAGAGTTCTGAGAAAGGGCAGCACGGCTGGGCTGGTGTCCTCTGTGCTTTCTGGCAGCTCTGGTTTGGTGGGGCAATTTGGGGCTCTGGAATTGTCTGCATAAAATGGTTATAATAGCAATTTTGGTACTCTATTTTCCACATTAAAAACAATGGTAGCACGTGTGTGTGTATTTTTTTTCTTTTTGCCGCACCACGCAGCTTGTAGGATTTTAGATCCCCCACCAGGGATCGAACCCAGGCCCTTGACAGAGAGAGGGCGGTGGAGTCCTAACCACTGGACCACCAGGGAATTCCCTGTGTGTGTATCTTAAGGACTTACAAAGAAAAGTTCTGAGGCCAAAGAGAGGAATTAATCACGTGATAAAACATGGATGAGCCTCAAAAACATGACACTGTATAAGAAGCCAGACATAAAGGCCACAGTTGTACAAATCCATGTACTTGAAATATACAGAGAAAGCAAATCCACAGGGATTAAAAGCACACATTTATTTGCCTACGGCTGTGGGGAAAAGGAATAAGAAGTGACTTGTTAAGGGGTCCTAGTTGTCTTTGTAGGGAGATAAAATATTCTGGATCAGATAGTGATGATGGTTGCACAACTTTGTAAATAGACAATAAATCACTAAACTGTAGAGTGTGCAAAGAGAATTTTATGATATCTGATTTCTATCTCAACTTAAAAACCAGTGATTAATAAATAAAAGGTTTTTGAAAAATAATTGGAAACACATATTATCCTCATTGCTTGATTTGGATCCCACTCTAAGCACTGTACAGATGAACAAAAACCCCCCTCCCCCAAAATGAGAACAAGCACTATTTACTCAGAACTTGTCTATAGAGCACGGGAGTCAGCCACCACCAGTCACATTCCGCTGAGACTCAGGCAGGCATAGGAGTGGGGACGCCTTCTGGTGGAAAACTAGGGAGGCATATCCTGCTCACAGGTTGTGAAGTGGGGAAGCTGGAGGCGGGCTGACAGGAGGATGGGCATCCCACGTGATTGCTTAGGGGAACCTATTGATATTTGTACAACTTTCCCCCATTTGGTTCTCAATGGAAAGGTTGAAAAATGAGGAAGCTGTGAGTCACTGACAAAACACTGACACTTGAGGTCTATTGCTGCCGAGGTTGAGGTCTGGTTTTCCACGTTGGTTGCTGCAGGGTGTGGGGCAGGGCCTTGTGGCTGGAGGAGAGGTTCCCCGACTTCCAGGAAGATTTAGAAAATTCTGCATTCCAAAACCCCTCTTTCATCATCTTCAATCACATACTCCGTGCATACAGAAACTTGAATCACTGTTTTCAAAATTAACTGCAAACAATGGTAATAATTACTGTAATTTTGAGTAACACCGACAATGGTAATTTTCATAACTATAAATCTCAGTATTTCTCATTTAACTAATGCCCACATTATAGTGAATGTAGCTTGTAACAGAAAAAAATCATTACTTTGTTTTTTTTTATTCCGAATATCGCCGTCGGGCCATCTGGTCGACCTCGCCTCATCAGCCACCTGGTGAAGATTCACTAGTGCGAACCTCACCCAGACGGGTCCGTGTCGCACACCGATGAAAGCGTTCCGCCGCCACCTTGACACCCCGGCTCGACCCAGTCCACCATCCGTCCCATTTCTCGACCCGGGGCAAATAGAAGAGGGAACGCTGGGCGCTCCGCGCGTAGGCGCAGCCCGACCTGAGGGAGATCTGGTGTGCGGAGCCCAGTGGCCGCTTCACGTGGAACCTGGAGAAGTGAAAGTGGCCGCCAAGGAGCAGCCCCACCGCCGCGAAGGCACTGGGAACGACCCGTGCCCAAAGCGGCGAGGACGCACCGCCGGACGGCTTCTGGGCCGGGGCTTCGCGGCTCCGTGGAAAGGAGGACGGTGAGGCCCGGGTTCGCCCTCCCAGGGCCTCCTTGTTTCGGGCACCGGCCATCCCCTACATGGAGAAACGTAAACATTTGTGTGTTAGGGTGACCGGGATTCACGGGGGAGGCCGTTGAAAACTGGGCGATGTCTGCGTACATCCGTGTTGTTCCCAACCTCCAGGCGAGTTGGAAAATTTCAGAAAGTACGACCACCGGGACACACGGAGGAAGACGCCGGGCACGGACACCCTCTCCTGGTCACACACAACAGCCCGAGCTGTCCCCGCGGCCCAAGGGGGACCACGGCGTGCTGGTCGACCCGGCCAGTATACCCAAACACTTCCAGAGCTCAGCGCCAGCCTCAGAAGCTATAGACCTGCTCGGCCAATCTCCGGCGACAACATGAAGCGCCCACGCCTCGGCGCCACGGGGACCGTCGCCGCTAGCGTCGTCGGCTTCCCGGAACTCTACCTCGTGCTCGGCGGCTGAATCTCAGCCCTCGCGAAGGTCACTGAAGCTCCGGATGGAAGGGACGGTCTGAAAGCGGCCGCCACTTGGCGCCCGACAAGCGGCGGGAAAGTCCGAGGGACGGATCCCGATTAACGGCCGGCGAGGTTGCAGCGCGGGCCGCCTAAGTGCCCGGGCTCGTCCCGGGGCGTCCGCCTCGGAGCTAGCTCCTGGATCGGCACCGCGGGAAGCGACCCCGGCAACAGGAGAAGAGGGCGTGGGACTGGGAAGAGGTCGCCGGGAGGCTGCCGCGGAGAAGCGGTCCCCACGCGATTCCCGGCGGGCCGGGCGTACTAGCGGCCCAGAGCGCTCGGGCGGGTCCCTGCTCCTGGGAGCACTTAGGGATTTTGCGGGGGTTTGGGCTGCGTGGACTGTAAAACTGAAACCATGAAAGTACTCGTAGAAAACATGTATGAATGATTTTTATTCTGTGGTTTCAAAATGGAGTCCTTGTCAAGCATTTTTTTAAAAAGTCCAGAAACCATCAAAGAAATGAATGATAAACTTGACCACAAATTCATCTTTACATATTCCACAAGCAAAGTCCAATGATAAGAAACCGGTGTGTGAGGAACATTTGTGCAAATACATGTGTAATAAGATTACTGATATCAGAATTACTTAATATAAAAACAGAACATTCAGAAAGCATAGCCGTTAAGAGGGACCAGGTAAGGAAATTTTAGTATGTCTACACAATGCAATATTATCAATTTGTATTTTAGTTATTGATATTCTTAAATGAGGTAAATCTATAGGTGGAAAGATGTTGACTTGGAAAGATGTTGATGATGGACTGTCCAATGGAAATAGCAAGTTGTAGGACTTCCACTGGTGCTAAAAATAAAAATTAAAACATACACACACAAACACACAGGAGAGACTATAGCATCCATCTGATCTTACGGGAAAATGTGACTCTGGAATCAACCACATAAATGTGTCATTCAGGAGAAAAATCATCTAAATCACCTTATTCAGTCGTTAATCAAATTTTCATTTTTTAACAACTATTTTCTGAGAATCTCCAATATTTCAGAATTTGAACTGTTATGAGGATTGAAAGGTAAATAATACTATGTCCTTACCTTCATAGACTTCTACTTCTTAATAAGTAAATTAAATTACCCTGCAAAATAAAACTTCTGATATTAAAAATTAAATGTAAAGAAGGGTTTACACATTATATACTTCTAAAATTTTGCTACTAGTTTACAAAGAAAAGTTGGCACTTTATAAAATAAAGTTGACATTTCAAACATTGTCAATTCTGGATCCTTGATTAGGCTGTATATTTTCAAAAAGGCTGGGTTATTAAAAATACTGTCTAAAATTCTGAACTTTTGTAAAGTTGCTCTGCAAGATTTAGGAAGAGTAAAGCTAGATTTCTTTTCCTAAGAGCCAGGTTTCCTGTTTACTGTATCATGAAATAAGTATTTTTAAAACTCATTGTTTGCATTCAAAAATAAAGTTTTGAAAATCAATAATGGTGTTTATTAGAATAGAAAATCTGCTGCACATGCCCCTTAAAATTACATTTATCTGCCATTTTATTTGAACATCCATGGGGCACCATTTTCAAGAATACTGTACAAGAGGATCTCTATTTTAATCATTACTTGGGACTCCTATTTTCTCTTAACTTAATTTTAGAGAATCCAAAACACCCCAAATAACACAATATTGCCATATAGACATTTCCTGAAATGTGCTATAAGCTATATAGATTATTGATAAATTTGAAATGAAATGTATTTGTAAATACATAAGAAAAAAACAAAATGTACTTTGTGTTATTTTTATGCAAGAATGCACTTTTAAGAAAGAAAGGTTATACCAGATGCAGGAATCTCTGGAAGTTGCATGAAAATGCTTTTGTATTTAATAACCGAAAATTATGTAGTTCTACACGTTGGTTATTGTTGTTAAGTTTTCAGAAGCATATTAAATTATGTATTCATTATTTCATCAATGTGACCATTTTAGAATTTGCTTTACTCCCAAGTGTAAATTAGAACTCATTAGCTCCTGATAGTTTTCCATCAATAAATTATTCTTGTTTTTAAAATAAATAAATTTATTTATTTAAAAAAAAAGATCCTATAATGAAAGAAGCTTCTCTTTTAAAAAGCAGTGATGCACAAGGATAAGAGTTCTTGTGCAATGTGCAGATAATATAAAAATGAAGTTGGTTGCTATCGTCATCCTTAGTGCAATTTCACTACTCCGGTTTTTTTCAGTATACCTGGAAAATTAAATCTGTGATCACAAAGTCATATCATTTTTTAAAATACATCTTTATTAGAGTATACTTACTTCACAATACTGTGTTAGTTTCTGTTGCACAACAAAGCGAATCACCCATATGCATACACATGTCCCCATATCACCTCCCTCTTAAGTCCCCCTCCCATCTTCCCTATCCCATCCCTCTAGGTCATAGCAAAGCATTGAGCTGATCTCCCTGTGCTATGCTGATGCTTCCCACCAGCCAACTATTTTACATTCGGTAGTGTAAATACGTCGATGCTACGCTCACTTCGCCCCAGCTTCATCCTCCCACCCCGTGTCATCAAGTCCATTCTCTATGTCTACCTCTTTATTCCTACCCTGCAACTAGGTTCATCAGTACCTTTTTTGTTTTTTTTAGATTCCATATACATGCGTTAGCATACGGTATTTTTTTTTTCTCTTTCTGACTTACTTCACTCTGTATGACAGACTCTATGTCCATCCACCTCACTACAAATAACTCAGTTTTGTTTCTTTTTATGGCTGAGTAATATTCCATTGTATATATGTGCCACATCTTCCTAATCCATTCATCTGTCAATGGACATTTAGGTTGCTTCCATGTCCTGGCTATTGTAAACAGTGCTGCAATGAACATTGTGGTGCCTTTCTCTTTTTGAATTATGGTTTTCTCAGAGTATATGTCCAGTAGTGGGATTGCTAGGTCATACGGTAGTTCTCTTTTTATTTTTTAAGGAACCTCCATTGAGTTTTCCATAGTGGTTGTATGAATGTACCTTCTCACCAACAGTGTGGGAGGGTTCCTTTTTCACCACACCCTTTCCAGAATTTATTGTTTCTAGCTTTTTTGATAATGGCCATTCTGACTGGCGTGAGGTGATACCTCTTTGTAGTTTTGATTTGCATTTCTCTAATAATTAGTTATGTTGAACATCTTTTCATGTGCCTCTTTGCCATCTGTATGTCTTCTTTGGAGAAATGTCTATTTAGGTGTTCTGCCCATCTTTTCATTAGGTTGTTTCTTTTTTTGATATTGAGCCGCATGAGCTGTTTATAAATTTTGGAGGCTAATTCCCTAGTCAGTTGCATCATTTGCAATTATTTTCTCCCATTCTCGGTTGTCTTTTCATTTTGTTTATGGTTTCCTTTGCTGTGCAAAAGCTTTTCTGTTTAATTAGTTCCCTTTTTTTATTTTTGTTTTTATTTACATTACACTAGGAGATGGATGGTAAAAGATATTGCTTTGATTTATGTCAAAAAGTGTTCTGTCTATATTTTCCTCTAAGACTTCTATAGTATCCAGTCTTACATTTAGGTCTTTAATCCATTTTTACTTTATTTTTGTGTATGGTGTTAGAGAATGTTCTAATTTCACATTTTTTTACATGTAGCTATCCAGTTTTCCCAGCACCAATTTATTGAAGAGACTGTCTTTCTTTCATTTTATAGTCTTGCCTCCTTTGTCATAGATTAATTGACCATAGGTGGGTGGGTTTATTTCTGGGCTTTCTATCCTGTTCCACTGATATATATTTCTGTGTTTGTGCCAGTACCATACTGTTTTGATGACTGTAGCTTTGTAATATAGAGTGAAGTCAGGGAGCCTGATTCCTCCAGCTCTGTTTTTCTTTCTCAAGATTAATTTGGCTATTCAGGGTTTTTTCTATTTCCATACAAATTTTAAGATTTTTTGTTCTAGTTCTGTGAAAAATGCCACTGATAACTTGCTAGGGATTGTGCTGAAGCTGTAGATTGCCTTGGGTAGTATAGTCATTTTAACAATGTTGATTCTTCCAATCCAAGAACATGGTATATCTTTCCATCTGTTTGTGTCACCTTTGATTTCTTTCATCAGTGTCTTATAGTTTTTGGAGTACAGGACTTTTGTCTCCTTAGGTAGGTTTATTCCTAGAAAATCCTAAAGACGCTACAAGAAAACTACTAGAGCTCATCAATGAATTCTGTAAAGTTGCGGGATACAAAATTGAAACACGGAAATCTGTTGCATTTCGATACACTAACAATGAAAAGTCAGAAAGGGAAATGAAAGAAACAAATCCATTTACCATCACATCAAAATATATATATATAATTCTTGACAATCAACTTATGCCATTTTGAGGTTTTTGCCTTTATAAGCCTCCCCAATCTTGTAGTCTGGCTGAACACATTTCACATCCTTCTAGAATCTGTCTCTCCTGAGCTATAGACCTCAGTTTGGCACAAATAAAATTCTTTTCTATTCCTAGTATAGATTGATTTAGTGATCATTTATATTGACAACACAATTAAACAGTTTCTTTTTTTTAATTAATTAATTAATTTATTTATTTATTTTTGGCTGTGTTGGGGTCTTCGTTTCTGTGTGAGGGCTTTCTCTAGTTGCAGCAAGCGGGGGCCACTCTTCATCACGGTGCTCGGGCCTCTCACTATCGCGGCCTCTCTTGTTGGGGAGCACAGGCTCCAGACGCGCAGGCTCAGTAGTTGTGGTTCACGGGCCCAGTTGCTCCACGGCATGTTGGATCTTCCCAGACCCTAGCTCGAACTCGTGTCCCCTGCATTGGCAGACGGATTCTCAAACACTGCACCATCAGGGAAGCCCAAGAGTTTCTTTATAACAGTTCAGAATATGATGAACAGCTAAAATATGAGTTACAGATACTAAAGCCCACTTTCATTTAGTTCATGGAGGCTGCTACAAGGGCAGGGGACAGGGAGGTGCTCTGAGCAAAGGGTTACATTTAGAGGCTTTATTCCCATTTTCCCACCTTCCTTTGCCTCCAGGACACTTGTCACCCCAAAATGTATGGTTTTCTGTCCATCCAGAAGTTCCTGCTTTTCTTTGTCTGCCTACAGACCCCCGTTGTTTACAAGATGTATGGTTTCCTGCCATCTGGTCCTACCCCCTTTTTCTGCTCACGTCTAGCTGTTTGCCTGCTGGAGCAGCCAGAGGTGCCGCCCTGGGCTCCGGGCCGTTTGGGGGCAGGGGCGCTTAGACTTCTCACTCTGCTGGCTTCCAGACAGAGGCCAAAGAAGTGGAGCGGGATGTGCTGGGCCCCTGTGTTGTCTGTCCTGAGCCCAGGGCTGGCACTGGACAACAAGGCAGGAGTCAACTACACATGCCCAGGCAGGTCCCTTCTTTAATCCTTCATCTCTGGTGTGAAAGAGCCCAGATTTCCCACCCTGGGCAAAAATTATTCTTTAAAAATATTTTGCAGAAGGCGTTCTGTTCTCTGCCAAAATATGATGTCGGTTGAATGAACATCACCAGAGTCATCTGTAGGCATTTGCTGTCAGCTGCAAGGGCAACTCATAGCCCCAAACCCTTTAGGCGCTGGGAGCAGAACACGGCTGTTCGACTCCCCTGGATCATTAGCTGTCAGAGAAGCTGGAGCCTTACAGGCCATAGCATCCTACAACCCATGGGCCAAATTCTGCCCCCAGCCTGTGCTGTAGGACCTGCAAGCTAAAAATGATTTTTGTATTTTTAAATGTTGAAAGAAAATTTAAATATTTTGCAACATTTGAGAATTATATGACATTCGCATTTTAGTGTCTATAAATAATGTTTCATTGGAGCACAGCTCCTTTGTTTACCTTTTATCTGTAGCTGCTTTTCTGCTACAATGGCAGAGTTGATGGATAAAGCAGAGGTCATATGGCAAAGTTTAGGATATTCACTCTCTGGTCCTTTAGAAAAGTCTGCCAGCTCCTTCTCTAGAAAAGTAGTATTTTCTTACCACTATATGCTGAGGGTTACACTCAATAAGCAGGTAAACTTTTGGTGAATTTTGTCCCTGGAAATAAACCTTGGGTAGCTGTAAAACTGATTACATTACTCTCAGGAATCTCATAATAAATCTAGCCACCAAATGTGCAATTATTACTAGGCTGAGAAGGGAATTCATGTGCTGACTTCTTTCATCCAAGAAATCACCACAAACTAACATAACTGGAATACATCTCCTATCTGAATTAGCATCAACTACAGAAAATACCAAGTATTTCCAATCCTACGAATGGGGCAGAGTAAACCATAAAACTAGTTTTGACCTTTGCTTTAGAGGCATCTCTTATAACTGTAGCAGTGTTTGCCAAAGTTTATTGAACAAGAAAATCAAAAAAATAATAATAATTTATTGATAGAAATCTGTCAGGATTTAAAAAGTTCTATTTACACTCAGAGGAAAAAAAGCTATAAAAATGGTCACATTGATGACACAATTACTATATAATTTACATATGCTTATGAAAATTTTATAAAAGCAAAAATAACTAATTAGAATCATACTATTTTTTGTGATTAAATAAAAAGCATTTTCATGCAACTTCCTGGTATACTCTTGAATCTGGTGCACCGTTTCTTTCTTAAAATGCATTCCTGCATAATGAGAACACATAGATAAAGGCAGTTTGTATTTTTCTTTTGTATTTATAAGTACATTTTAGTTGAAATTTATCAATAGTGTATAAAGCCTATAATACATTCTGGGAAATGCTGATTTATCTGGTAATAACGTGTTATTTTGGATTGTTTTGAATTATCTACAATTAAATTAGAATAAAATTAGGACCCCAATAAAATAATCAAAATAGATATCATTTTGTCTAATATCATTTAAAATGGAAACTCATTAATTCTCAAATAAAATAGTGGTAAATGGAATTTTAAGAGGCTTGTAGAGAAAATTTTCTATTCTTATAAAGCATACTGATTTTCAAAAACATACTTTAGAATTCAAAGAATTCAATTTAATAATACTTATTTTATAATGTAGTGAACAGTAAACCTTGCTCTTAGGAAAGGAAATCTAGCTTTCCTCTTCTTGCATCTTGCAGAATAGCTTTCCAAGGGTTCAGAATTCTGTAAAATATTTGTAATAACCCAATCATTCTGAAAATATATAATCTTTCAGAGTCCTATAATTGACAATGTTTTAAACATGGATTTTCTTTTATCAAGGGCCAACTTATCATTGTAGACTAGATGCAAACATCTTATAATTGTACATATATGAACACTTGTCAGAAACCTCTGGAGGGTAGACATACACATGGATCTCTGGGGGGAGGGGGGTTGTGTCACTGTGCATGAGTTTACACGTCCCTGGTGTTTGAACATATTCTGAAAATGGGACTCTTACCATGTCTGCAATCATCTTCCACCTTCGTAGTCATGGAGATATCGACCTGTTTTTGATGGAAAAACAAAACAAAACAAAACAAACCCTTGACTACAAGTCTAAGGTAAGTGATGAACCTATGCCTGACTCTGAATTCTTGGAATGTTCCTCTCCAGGTACAAACAGTTCTTCAGGACTAGCACTCTTGTTAAGGTTAAATTAATTCTTTTTTCAGTTATGAGGAAGATAATAAATAAAATTTAAAAGTAGTAGAATTAATCGAAGCACCAGAGTTTAATCACAAATCATGTGTTTATTCTCGTGGCCATTCATCCTTGACGTGTGCATACATATGTGAACACTAATATAACAGTTAACATCATTTGTGTTCTACTTTTTAGTTACCATTCAAAGTTAGTTCCTGATTAACCCTAATGTTTCTAAATATATTTCCAACCTCATAAAAATAGAAAGTCACTAACTGATCAATAATGACTGTATTGAAGGAAAACTGGCCCATTCTTACTGAGCACAAGGTTTCATTGTTTTGAAAGACACACGCTCGCTCACTAGTGCTTATATATGTCCAAGCGCTGATCCACTGAAGTGGGGTTGCTTTATTTCTTGTTACTTGTTACCAAAGTTTGCAGTCAACATTTCTCAATATACTTCACCATCTACACATTTCTGCTGTCTATTTGTAATACACTTTCCCACAGTTGATATTGTAGAGAATATTTTTTCCTGGATCTCAGCACTCATGTTTTTGTGTAGTCACTAGCAGTTTTTTCTGTTCTGAAGTGTGCAGTGAGCATCTCTGGATGGGCCTGAGGTGACCAGCTGAGTGACTATAGCAGCTCACTTAACTCCTCCGTCACTGAGGGTCTGGACAAATGGGACTTTAAGGTCCTTTGTGTTCATTCTTCTGCACATTTCCTGAGGATTGTACACACTGGGGACATATTAGAGAACGAGACACAAGGGACCCTGCTCTCACGTTGCTGGGGGGAGTACACAGACTCCTGTAAATGAAAGTCTAAGAAAAATAACTTTGAAGAGCACTACCAAGACTACAAAGCTGGCGATGACCGAAGCCCAGAGCGCCCGGGCCGCTGCTGCCAGGACAGCCGGCCAGTCTCACCACAGCGGGGCGTTCTCTGCTGCTTACTCAGCCTCCTTCATTACAGATGGCATTTGAGATGTGATGGGAAAAGAGAAAGCTCTAATGTACAATGGGCTGGGGAGGGGCCAGCGTTAGACGAGGGGGGCCCTGAGGCTTTTCTGAGGAGCTAACATCTGAGCCGCCATGCAGGTGAGAAGAAGCCACCAGCCCTTTGAAGGTCTAGGGCAAGGGCATCCTAGGCAGAGGGACGAGCAAGGTCGGAAAGTTGCAGATGGGTCCAAAGCCGGATGGTGAGAAAACACTGTGGTTCCATTGTCCTGAGGGGCATGAATGATGGGGTGGAGGGGGAAGGGGAGAGATGGGCCGAGTCAGGGCCTGGCTCAGGCTGGGAGTCTGTGGTCTGAGATTTGCTCCTGCTGTGAACGCTGCTCTATGTTCCTAGTGCACATTAGATGTCCTGTGCCCAAACAGGGGGAAGACAGAGGGTCTAGCAGACATATTGGGCTGGATGAAGTAGGCGAGGCACCAGCAAGATCACAGGGTCTGAAATCAGCAGGGACTTTCGTGACATCAGTGAGCCAATTTCTAACACAGGAGACTGAAGGCCAAGTTCAGCAGTCTTGCTCAGCATGAAGCAAAATGAATTCATTTATAAATTTGCAGAACTATTGTCTCAAAGAAAAAGTTCATCTTTCTGAAGGTCACATAGAAAGGCTACAAGGGAACCAGCCTTTAGAAATCCTACTTCTGTGGAAGAAAGTCACCAGGAAATTGCTTGGAGAGTTTAAGGAACGTGTAGCTTTAAAATAGAGAAAGAAAAGACGGAAAAGTAAGAAGAGTTCAGGGGTGAAGGGGCTCATTCTAAGCGAGCAGGCTGTGTCTGGTGGTAGGCAGCCGCTCAGTGCTGCACACTCCTTCCCCTGTTGCCAGGATCATTCGTATTGTGCTTTATCTGCACCATTTACAAACGCAATTCAGCTGAAGTAACTCTTACTGACTCAGCTAGCTCCCACTTGACGTTCTCAGCTCACGGGCATGTGGAGTCTGCAGGAACCCCCTCCTCCAGAGAAGGCGTAGGGTCTCCACCTGACACATGTGTCCCCTGTCCCATCATTTCACCAGTGTCACGTGGCCTCCTTGCTTGCCTCTGCACAGCATTGTTCCTGACGGGATCCCTTTTTAGGCGGGGGAATCATTCTTGTCAGCCATCACCTCAGCATCAATGTCCTCTCACCTGCAATTTTACTTCTATATTCTTTGAAAGAGCATTTCAACAAATTCTCGATTTGAACATGTATGTTTTGTATTTATTGATTTTTATGCATCCTTCAGTGTATCCTATGCTCTGGCTTCTGCCCTTAGCTTGTCGTGAAACCCCTGTCTGAGTTTATCAATGACATCGAATCTCCCTTCCTGTTACCTCTTTTCCATTCTTCTCCACCCTTCTGTGACACATGTCACTACAGACACATCCTTATTGCCATGACATTCCGTCCTTCCTTTGGGATGTTTATTATGCCTTCCTGCTTCTCTGCTGCGTCGTGGACCCGTGTGTGCTCTGCCCGCCACTCCCAGCAGCCTCCCCCCTCTCTCTTCCCTTTGGAGCCCCTGCCTCCCAGGTCAGCCGTCATTACTGAGCAGCAGCTCCCTAGGACTTATCTCCAACCTGACTTCCCCGTGCCCGCCTCTGGGCTCTGTAGCATGTTCCCCTGAATAATTACCATGCATGAAACCTCATTCCTCTCCCTCTTCTTCTCCTCAGCTACATCCCTTGTAAATGACCCCTCTCTTCTGGGCCCCAAGGCTCCATGGTTCAGAAACATCCATGATCTATTTCTCTAAACACGGGAGGTTACCTGTCCATGTTGAGTCCAACTCTAATGGAGTGAGATGAGCAATGATGGCCACACCAAGTCCACGCTGCACCCCTTCTTTGATCATTTTCTCTGGTGTGAACGGGCCCAGGCTTCCATCCTGGTAAAAACAGCTCTATAAAATTATTTTGTAGAAGGCGTTCTGTCCCCTGCCAAAACAAGACGATTCATGAATCGAAATGCCAGTCATCCTTAAACTTTGGCTGTGAGTCTCAAGAGCTGGTCACAGCCTCAACCATATTTGGGTGCACAGAGCACAAAACAGCTGCCACGTTTTGCTGGACATTAGCCGTCACAGAAGCATGACTCAGTGGCCAGACTCCACGTCCAGGGGTGGGGCTGGAAAGGCAGCTTGATGTCCCTCTGGGAGACGCTGTAGGTACTGGTGACTTGACGGATGAGGAACTGTACCCAGCAAGTAACTGCTGCTCAGAAATAATGGGGGCCCTGCACGTGGCAGGACACGGGGCACAGGGACAGGACACCTTTCACTCACTGCCCGTGGCTGCGGATGACAAGATGAGGAGACCGTGCACGGGGGGCTGGGGCATCTTGGGGGAGGACTTGATGGGGAGCCTTTGGTAATTTGGTATGTATTTTGTTTTTATATTTTCTGGCATGTGTCTAATGCAATCAGTTTATTCTGGAATGCTGATTTCTAAAAAGTGTCGGTTCCACTGTGGCTCTATAGATCAGCCCATGGCATGCTGCATCTTGGGGGCCAAATTCTGCCCCAGCCTGTGCTGGTAAGACCTGCAAGTTAAGAATGGTTTTTATAATTTTAAATGTTAAGAAAATTTAAAAAACTTTTGTGAGACGTGAGAATTATATGACCATGAAATTTCAGTGTCTATAAATAAATAAAGTTTTATTGGAGCACAGCTATGCTCATTCATTTACCTTTTATCTGTGGCCACTTTCCTGCTGCAATAACAGAATTGAGTAGATGCAACACAGGTCATGTGACAAAGCCTAAAAGATTTACTATCTGCCCTTTAGAACATTTTGCCAGACCTGGGTTAGGAAAGTAGTATTTTTTAACACTACATGTTGGAGTTTTACCTAAAGAGCACTTAAACTTAGGAAATTTTGCCGTGTGAAATAAACCTTTTTTTGGTAAATATAAAACTGATTACATTACTCTCAGTAATCTTCGTTAGAAGACACACTAAGACACAAAAGGTACAATTTTTACTGCTCTGGGGAGGGAATCCACCTGTTGCCTTCTCTCATCTAAGAAAAAAATCACAAATCCCTGTTACTGAAATACAGCTCCCATCTGGATGAGCTTCAACTATAAAAACTACCAGGTATTTTCTGAGTATGAATATGGGGCATCATAAACCACAAAACTATTTAGTTTGAACTTTGGTTTGAGAAATCTGTTTTGACTGTGGCAGTGTTTGCCAGAGTTCATTGAATATGTAAATTTTTTAAAAGAATAGGGGGAGGATTCAAGATGGCAGTATGGGAAGATGGAGAGTTAGCATCTCCCCACAACTAGGGCACCAGTCGGCCGCTGGTGGGAAACTCTGACCCCCAAGGAGACGGGAGGAACCCCAGAGTGAACTGGTAGGACATACGGGGACTGAAGGGGGAGGAGAAGTGGAAGCCAGACAAGATCGGTGCCCCTGAGGCTGGGGAGATCAGGAGAGGCAGGTGGGAGTGACTCCCCAGAAAGAGCAGGAGATGAGTGGAGGGCGTTTGTTTTTCTTTCTTTTTTTTTTTTTTTTTTTTTTGCTACCCCATGTGGCTTGCAGGATCTTGATTCTCGAGCCTGGGTTTGGGCGGAAACTCCTGCAGTGGGAGGTCCAAGTCCAAACCACTGGACTAACAGAGAACCTCAGACCCTAAGGAATGTTCATCAGAGTCAGGTCTCACAGAGTTCCTCATCTCAGCAGCAAGACCCAGCAATAGCCAATAGCATACAGACTCCAGAGATGGAAACCTCAGGCCAAACCACAGGTATAACAGGAATACAATCCCAATCATAAAAAAAAAAAAAAAGACACAGCAAAAAACCATGTCACAGATGAAGGAGGAAGGTAAAAACCTACAAGACCAAATAAATGAAGAGGAAATAGGCAACCTAAATGAAAAATGATTCAGAGTAATGACAGTAAAGATGATCTAAAGGGCTTCCCTGGTGGCTCAGTGGTTGAGAATATGCCTGCCAATGCAGGGGACACGGGTTCGAGCCCTGGGCTGGGAAGATCCCACATGCCGTGGAGCAGCTGGGCCCATGAGCCACAATTACTGAACCTGCGCATCTGGAGCCTTTGCTGCGCAACAAGAGAGGCCACGATAGTGAGAGGCCCGTGTACCGCGATGAGGAGTGGCCCCCACTTGCTGCAACTAGAGAAAGCCCTCGCACAGAAACGAAGACCCAACACAGCCATAAATAAATAATTAATTAATTAATTAAAAATTAAAAAAAAAAAAAGATGATCCAGAATCTTGGAAATAGAATGGAAACACGGATTGAGAAAATACAAAAAATGTTTAACAAAGATCTAGAAGAACTAAAGAGCAAACAAACAGAGATGAGCAACACAATAACTGAAATGAAAAATACACTAGAAGGAATCAATAACAGAATAACAGAGTGAAAAGAATTGAAGACAATCTCAGAGACATCTGGGACATCACTAATGCACCAACATTCGAATAATAGGGGTCCCAGAAGAAGAAGAGAAAAAGAAAGTGTCTGAGAAAATATTTGAAGAGATTATAGTGGAAAACTTCCCTAACATGACAAAGGAAATAGTCACCCAAGTGCAGGAAGCACAGGCAGTTCCATACAGGATAAACCCAAGGAAAAACACACCAAGACGCGTATTAATCAAACTAACAAAATTAAATTCAAAGAAAGAATATTAAAAGCAGCAAGGGAAAAACAACAGTAACATACAAAGGAATCCCCATAAGGTTATCAGCTGATTTTTCAGTGGAAACTCGGCAGACCAGAAGGGAAGGCAGGTTATACTTAAAGTGATGAAAGAGAAAAACCTACAACCAAGATTACTCTACCCAGCAAGGATCTCATTCAGATTCGATGGAGAAGTCAGAAACTTTTCAGACAAATAAAAGCTAACGGAATTCAACACCACCAAACCAGCTTTACAACAAATGCTAAAGAAGCTTCTCTAAGCGGGAAACACAAGAGAAGAAAAAGGCCCACAAAAACCAACCAAAAACAATTAAGAAAATGGTAATAGGCACATACATATTAATAATACCCTTGAATGTAAATGGATTAAATGCCCCAAACAAAAGACACAAACTGGCTGAATGGATACAAAAACAAGACCCATATATATGCTGTCTACAAGAGATCCACTTCAGACCTAGGGACACATACAGACTGAAAGTGAAGGGATGGAAAAAGGTATTCCATGCAAAAGGAAATCAAAAGAAACCTGGAGTAGCAATACTTGCATCAGATAAAATAGACTTTAAAATAAAGACTATTACAAGAGATAAGGAGGAACACCATATAATGATAAAAGGATCAATCCAAGAAGAAGATATAACAACTATAAATGTTTATGCACCCAACATAGGAGCACCTCAATACATAAAGCAAATGATAACAACCATGAAAGGAGAAATCGACAGTAACACAATAATAGTAGGGGACTGTAACAGCCCACTTACACCAATGGACAGATCATCCAAACAGAAGATAAATAAGGAAACACAATCTTTAAATGACACAATAGACCAGATAGACCTAATTGATATTTATAGAACATGCCACCCAAAACTGGCAGAATACACTTTCTTCTCAAGTGCACACAGAGCATTCTCCAGGACACATCACATCTTGGATCACAAATCAAGCCTCGGAAAATTTACAAAAATTGAAATCATATCAAACATCTTTTCTGACCACAACACTATGAGATTGGAATTCAATTACAAGAAAAAAACTGTAAGAAACACACATACATGGAGGCTAAACAGTGCACTACTAAATAACCAACAGATCACTGAAGAAATCAAACAAGAAATTTAGAAATACATAGAAGCAAATGACAATGAAAACACGCTGACCCAAAACCTATGGGATGCAGCAAAATCAGTTCTAAGAGGGAAATTTATAGCCATTCAATCTCACCTCAAGAAAGAAGAAAAATTTCGAATAAACAATCTAACCGTACACTTAAAACAACTAGAGAAAAAAGAACAAAGAAAACCCAAAGTCAGTAGAAGGAAAGAAATCATAAGTGTCAGAGCAGAAATAAATGAAATAGAAATGAAGAAAACAATAGCAAAGATCAATAAAACTAATAGCTGGTTCTTTGAGAAGATAAACAAAATTGATAAACCCTTAGCCAGACTCATCAAGAAAAAAAGGGAAAGGACACAAATCACTAAATTTAGAAATGAAAAAGGAGAAATCACAACTGACACTGCAGAAATACAAAGGATTATAAGAGACTACTAGAAACAACTATATGCCAATAACATGGACAACCATGAAGAAATGGACAAATTCTTGTAAAGGTATAATTTTCCAAGACTGAACCAGGAAGAATTAGAAAATATAAACAGATGTATCACAAGTAAGGAAATTGGAACCGTAATTAAAAATCTTCCAACAAACAAAAGTCCAGGACCAGATGGCTTCACAGGCAAATTCTATCAAACATTTAGGGAAGAGCTAATACCGATCTTTCTCAAACTCTTCCAAAAATTTACAGAGGGAGAAACACTCCCAAATTCATTCTATGAAGCCACCATCACCTTGATACCAAACAAAACCAGAAAAAGATATCACAAAGAAAGAAAACTACAGGCCAATATCACTGATGAACATAGATGCAAAAATCCTCAACAAAATACTAGCAAACAGAATCCAACAGCACATTAAACAGGTCAGACACCATGATCAAGTGGGATTTGTCCCAGGGATGCAAGGATTCTTCAATATATGCAAATCAATCAATGTGATACACCACATTAACAAATTAAGGAATAAAAACCATATGATCATCTCAATCGATGCAGAAAAACCTTCTGATAAAATTCAAAACCCATTTATGATAAAAAAAAGTTCTCCAGAAAATGAGCATAGAGGGAACTTACTCAACATAATAAAGGACATATATGACAAACCCACCACAAGCCTGATACTCAATGGTGAAAAACTGAAAGCATTTGCACTAGGATCAGGAAGAAGACAAGGCTGTCCACTCTCGCCCCTCTTATTCAACATAGTTTTGGAAGTCCTAGCCACGGCAATCAGAGAAGAAAAAGAAATAAAAGGAATCCAAATTGGAAAAGAAGAAGTAAAACTGTCACTATTTGCCTATGACATGACACTATTCATAGAAAATCCTAAAGATGTCACCAGAAAACTAGTAGATCTAATTGTTGAATTGCGTAAGGTTGCAGGATACAAAATTAATGCACAGAAATCTCTGGCATTCCTATACACCAACAACGAAAAATCAGAAAGAGAAATTAAGGAAACACTCCCATTTACCACTGCAACAAAAAGAATAAAATACCTAGGAATAAACCTACCTAAGAAGGTGAAAGACTTTTACTCAGAAAACTATAAAACACTGATGAAAGAAATCAAAGATGACATAAACAGATGGAGAAATATACCATATTCTTGGATTGGAAGAATCAATATTGTGAAAATGACTATACTACCCAAAGCAATGTACAGATTCAATGCAATCCCTATCAAACTACCAATGGCATTCTTCACAGAATTTGAACAAAAAACTTGCAATTCGTATGGAAACACAAAAGACACCAAATAGCCAAAGCAATCTTGAGAAAGAAAAACGGAGCTCGAGGAATCATGCTCCCTGACCTCAAAGTATACCACAAAGCTACAAAAATCAAGACAGTATGGTACTTGCACAAAAATAGAAATATAGATCAATGGTACAGGATGGTACAGGTATCCACACACATATGGACACCTAATTTATGACAAAGGAGGCAAGAACATAAAATGGGGAAGAGACAGCCTCTTCACTAATTGGTGCTGGGGAAACTGGACAGCTACATGTAAAAGAATAAAATTAGAACACTCCCTAACAATATACACAAAACTAAACTCCAACTGGTTTAAAGACTTAAATGTAAGACCAGACACCATAAAACTTTTAGAGGAAAACATAGGAAAAACACTCTTTGACATAAACTACAGCAAGATCTTTTTTGACCCACCTCCTAGAGTAACAGAAATAAAAACAAAAATAAACAAATGGGACTTAATTAAACTTAAAACTTTTGCACAGCAAAGGAAACCATAAAAAAGACAATCCTCAGAATGGGAGAAAATATTTGCAAATGAAGCAACAGACAAAGGATTAATCTCCAAAATATACAAACAGCTCATGGAGCACAATATCAAAAAAACAAACAATGCAATTAAAAGTTGGGCAGAAGACCTAAATAGACGTTTCACCAAGGAAGACATACAGATGGCCAAAAGGCACATGAAAAGACGTTCAACATCACTAATTATTAGAGAAATGCAAATCAAATCTACAATGAGGTTTCACCTCATGCCAATCAGAATGGCCATTATCAAAAAAGCTAGAAACAATAAATTCTGGAAAGGGTGTGGTGAAAAGGGAACCCTCCCACACTGTTGGTGGGAATGTAAATTGATACAACCACTATGGAAAACAGTATGGATGTTCCTTAAAAAAATAAAAAGAGAACTACCATATGACCCAGCAATCCCACTACTGGGCATATACCCTGAGAAAACCATAATTCAAAAAGAGACATGCACCACAATGTTCATTGCAGCGCTATTTACAATAGCCAGGACATGGAAGCAACCTAAATGTCCATTGACAGATGAATGGATAAGGAAGATGTGGCACATGTATACAATGGAATATTACTCAGCCATAAAAAGAAATGAAATTGAGTTATTTGTAGTGAGGTGGATGGACATAGAGTCTGTCATACAGAGTGAAGTAAGTCAGAAAGAGAAAAAAAAATACCGTATGCTAACGCATATATATGGAATCTAAAAAAAAACAAAAAAGGTACTGATGAACCTAGTTGCAGGGCAGGAATAAAGACGTAGACATAGAGAATGGACTTGATGACACGGGGTGGGAGGGCGAAGCTGAGGCGACGTGAGCGTAGCAACGACGTATTTACACTACCGAATGTAAAACAGTTGGCTGGTGGGAAGCAGCAGCATAGCACAGGGAGATCGGCTCGATGCTTTGTGATGACCTAGAGGAGTGGGATAGGGAGGATGGGAGGGAGACTCAACAGGGAGTGGATATGGGGACATGTGTATGCATATGGCTGATTCGCTTTGTTGTGCAACAGAAACTAACACAGTAATATGAAGCAAGTATACTCTAATGAAGATGTATTAAAAAAAAAGATATGACTTTATGAGTGATCACAGATATAATTTTCCAGGTATACTGAGAAAAACCAGAGTAGTGAAATTGCACTAAGGATGACGATAGCAACCAACTTCATTTTTATTTATCTGCACATTGCACAAGAACTCTTATCCCTGTGCATCACTGCTTTTTGAAAGAGAAGCTTCTTTCATTATAGAATCCTTTTTTTTAAATAAATAAATTTATTTATTTTATTTATTTTAAAAACAAGAAAAATTTATTGATAGAAAACTGTCAGGAGTTAATGAGTTCTAATTTACACTTGCGAGTAAAGCAAACTCTAAAAATGGTCACATTGATGAAATAATAAATACATAATTTAATATGCTTCTGAAAACTTAACAAAAATAACCAACGTCTAGAACTACATAATTTTCGGTTATTAAATACAAAAGCATTTTCATGCAACTTCCAGTGATTCTTGCATCTGGTATAACATTTCTTTCTTAAAAGTGCATTCTTGCATAATAATAACACAAACAAAATACGTTTTGTTTTTTTCTTATGTATTTATAAATATATTTCATTTCAAATTTATCAATAATGTATATAGCTTATAGCACATTTCAGAAAATGTCTATATGCACTATTGTGTTATTTGGGGTGTTTTGAATTATCTAAAATTAAGTTAATAGAAAAATAGGAGCCAAAATAATGATTAAAATAGAGATCCTCTTGTACAGTATTCTTGAAAATGGTGCCCCATGGATGTTCAAATAAAATGGCAGATAAATGGAATTTTAAGGGGCATGTGCAGCAGATTTTCTATTCTAATAAACACCGTTATTGATTTTCAAAAGTTTATTTTTGAATGCAAACAATGAATTTTAAAAATACTTATTTCATGATACAGTAAACAGGAAACCTGGCTCTTAGGAAAAGAAATCTAGCTTTACTCTTCCTAAATCTTGCAGAGCAACTTTACAAAAGTTCAGAATTTTAGACAGTATTTTTAATAACCCAGCCTTTTTGAAAATATACAGCCTAATCAAGGATCCAGAATTGACAATGTTTGAAATGTCAACTTTATTTTATAAAGTGCCAACTTTTCTTTGTAAACTAGTAGCAAAATTTTGGAATTATACAATGTGTAAACCCTTCTTTACATTTAATTTTTAGTATCAGAAGTTTTATTTTGCAGGGTAATTTAATTTACTTATTAATAAGTAGAAGTCTATGAAGGTAAGGACATAGTATTATTTACCTTTCAATCCTCATAACAGTTCAAATTCTGAAATATTGGAGATTCTCAGAAAATAGTTGTTAAAAAGTGAAAATTTGATTAAGGACTGAATAAGGTGATTTAGATGATCTTTTTCCTGAATGCCACGTTTATGTGGTTAATTCCAGAGTCACATTTTCCCGTAACATCAGATGGATGCTATAGTCTTTCCTGTTTGTTTGTGTGTGTATGTTTTAATTTTTATTTTTAGCACCAGTGGAAGTCCTACAACTTGCTATTTCCATTGGACAGTCCATCATCAACATATTTCCAAGTCAACATCTTTCCACCTATAGATCTACCTCATTTAAAAATATCAATAACTAAAACACAAATTGATAATATTGCATTGTGTAGACATACTAAACTTTCCTTACCTGGTCCCTCTTAACGGCTATGCTTTCTGAATGTTCTGTTTTTATATTAAATAATTCTGATATCAGTAATCTTATTACACATGTATTTGCACAAATGTTCCTCACACACCGGTTTCTTTTTTTTTTTTGGAGAATTTTTTTTTTTAATCAGTCATCAATTTTATACACATCACTTTATACACGTCAATCCCAATCGCCCAATTCAGCACACCACCATCCCCACCCCACCACAGTTTTCCCCCCTTGGTGTCCATACGTTTGTTCTCTACATCTGTGTCTCAACTTCTGCCCTGAAACCCGGTTCATCTGTACCATTTTTCTAGGTTCCACGTACATACGTTAATATACGATATTTGTTTTTCTCTTTCTGACTTACTTCACTCTGTATGACAGTCTCTAGATCCATCCACGTCTCAACAAATGACTAAGTTTCGTTACTTTTTATGACTGAGTAATATTCCTTTGTATATATGTACCACAACTTCTTTATCCATTCGTCTGTTGATGGGCATTTAGGTTGCTTCCATGACCTGGCTATTGTAAATAGTGCTGCAATGAACATTCGGGTGCATGTGTCTTTTTGAATTACAGTTTTCTCTGGGTATATGCCCAGTAGTGGGATTACTGGGTCATATGGTAATTCTATTTTTAGTTTTTTAAGGAACCTCCATATTGTTCTCCATAGTGGCTGTATCAATTTACATTCCCACCAACAGTGCAAGAGGGTTCCCTTTTCTCCACACCCTCTCCAGCATTTGTTGTTTGTAGATTTTCTGATGATGCCCATTCTAATTGGTGTGAGGTGATACCTCATTGTAGTTTTGATTTGCATTTCTCTAATAATTAGTGATGTTGAGCATCTTTTCATGTGGTTCTTGGCCGTCTGTATGTCTTCTTTGGAGAAATGTCTATTTAGGTCTTCTGCCCATTTTTGGATTGGGGTGTTTGTTTCTTTAATATTGAGCTGAATGAGCTGTTTATATATTTTAGAGATTAATCCTTTGTCCGTTGATTCGTTTGCAGATATTTTCTCCCATTCTGAGGGTTGTCTTTTCGTCTTGTTTATGGTTTCCTTTGCTGTGCAAAAGCTTTGAAGTTTCATTAGGTCCCATTTGTTTATTTTTGTTTTTATTTCCATTACTCTAGGAGGTGGATCAAAAAAGATCTTGCTGTGATTTATGTCAAAGAGTGTTCTTCCTATGTTTTCCTCTAAGAGTTTTATAGTGTCCAGTCTTACATTTAGATCTTTAATCCATTTTGAGTTTATTTTTCTGTATGGTGTTAGGGAGTATTCTAATTTCATTCTTTTACATGTAGCTGTCCAGTTTTCCCAGCACCACTTATTGAAGAGACTGTCTTTTCTCCATTGTATATCTTTGCCTCCTTTGTCATAGATTAGTTGACCATAGGTGCGTGGGTTTATCTCTGGGCTTTCTATCTTGTTCTATTGATCTATGTTTCTGTTTTTGTGCTAGTACCATATTGTCTTGATTACTGTAGCTTTGTAGTATAGTCTGAAGTCAGGGAGTCTGATTCCTCCAGCTCCGTTTTTTTCCCTCAAGACTGCTTTGGCTATTAGGGGTCTTTTGTGTCTCCATACAAATTTTAAGATGATTTGTTCTAGTTCTGTAAAAAATGCCATTGGTAATTTGATAGAGATTGCATTGAATCTGTGGATTGCTTTGGGTAATATAGTCATTTTCACAATATTGATTTTTCCAATCCAAGAACATGGTATATCTCTCCACCTGTTGGTATCATCTTTAATTTCTTTCATCAGTGTCTTATAGTTTTCTGCATACAGGTCTGTTTTCTCCCTAGGTAGGTTTATTCCTAGGTATTTTATTCTTTATGTTGCAATGGTAAATGGGAGTGTTTCCATAATTTCTCTTTCAGATTTTTCATCATTGGTGTATAGAAATGCAAGAGATTTCTGTGCATTAATTTTGTATCCTGCAACTTTACCAAATTCATTGATTAGCTTTAGTAGTTTTCTGGTGGCATTTTTAGGATTCTCTATGTATAGTATCATGTCATCTGCAAACAGTGACAGTTTTACTTCTTCTTTTCCAATTTGGATTCCTTTTATTTCTTTTTCTTCTCTGATTGCCTTGGCTAGGACTTCCAAAACTATGTTGAATAATAGTGGTGAGAGTGGACATCCTTGTGTTGTTCCTGATCTTAGAGGAAATGCTTCCAGTTTTTCACCATTGAGAATGATGTTTGCTGTGGGTTTGTCGTATATGGCCTTTATTATGTTGAGGAAAGTTCCCTCTATGCCCACTTTCTGGAGAGTTTTTTATCATAAATGGGTTTTGAATTTTGTCAAAAGCTTTTTCTACATGTATTGAGATGATCATATGGTTTTTATTCTTCAATTTGTTAATATGGTGTATCACATTGATTGATTTGTGTATATTGAAGAATCCTTGCATCCCTGGGATAAATCCCACTTGATCGTGGTGTATGATCCTTTTAATGTGTTGTTGGATTCTGTTTGCCAGTATTTTGTTGAGGATTTTTGCATCTATATTCATCAGTGATATTGGTCTGTAATTTTCTTTTTTTTGTAGTGTCTTTGTCTGGTTTTGGTATCAGGGTGATGGTGGCCTCATAGAATGAGTTTGGGAGTGTTCCTTCCTCTGCAATTTTTTGGAAGAGTTTGAGAAGGATGGGTGTTAGCTCTTCTCTAAATGTTTGATAGAATTCACCTGTGAAGCCATCTGGTCCTGGACTTTTGTTTGTTGGAAGATTTTTAATCACAGTTTCAATTTCACTACTTGTGATTGGTCTGTTCATATTTTCTGTTTCTTCCTGGTTCAGCCTTGGAAGGTTATACCTTTCTAAGAATTTGTCCATTTCTTCCAGGTTGTCCATTTTATTGGCATAGAGTTGCTTGTAGTAGTCTCTTAGGATGCTTTGTATTTCTGCGGTGTCTGTTGTAACTTCTCCTTTTTCATTTCTACTTTTATTGATTTGAGTCCTCTGCCTCTTTTTCTTGATGAGTCTGGCTAATGGCTTATCAATTTTTTTACCTTCTCAAAGAACCAGCTTTTAGTTTTATTGATCTTTGCTCTTGTTTTCTTTGTTTCTATTTCATTTATTTCCACTTTGATCTTTATGATTTCTTTCCTTCTGCTAACTTTGGGTTTTGTTTGTTCTTCTTTCTCTAGTTCCTTTAGGTGTAAGGTTAGATTGTTTACTTGAGATTTTTCTTGTTTCTTTAGGTAGGTTTGTATAGCTATAAACTTCCCTCTTAGAACTGCTTTTGCTGCATCCCATAGGTTTTGGATCGTCGTGTTTTCATTGTCATTTGTCCCTAGGTATTTTTTGATTTCCTCTTTGATTTCTTCAGTGATCTCTTGGTTATTTAGTAACGTATTGTTTAGCCTCCATGTGTTTGTGTTTTTTACGTTTTTTTCTCTGTAATTCATTTCTATTCTCATAGCGTTGTGGTCAGAAAAGATGCTTGATATGATTTCAATTTTCTTAAATTTACTGAGGCTTGATTTGTGACCCAAGATGTGATCTATCCTGGAGAATGTTCCGTGCACACTTGAGAAGAAAGTGTAATCTGCTGTTTTTGGATGGAATGTCCTATAAATATCAATTAAATCTATCTGGTCTATTGTGTCATTTAAAGCTTCTGTTTCCTTATTTATTTTCATTTTGGATGATCTGTCCATTGGTGTAAGTGAGGTGTTAAAGTCCCCCACTATTATTGTGTTACTGGCAATTTCCTCTTTTATAGCTGTTAGCAGTTGCCTTATGTATTGAGGTGCTCCTATGTTGGGTGCATATATACTTATAATTGTTATATCTTCTTCTTGGATTGATCCCTTGATCATTATGTAGTGTCCTTCCTTGTCTCTTGTAACATTCTTTATTTTAAAGTCTATTTTATCTGATATGAGTAGAGCTACTCCAGCTTTCTTTTGATTTCCATTTGCATGGAATATCTTTTTCCATCCCCTCACTTTCAGTCTGTATGTGTCCCTAGGTCTAAAGTGGGTCTCTTGTACACAGTATATATATGGGTCTTGTCTTTGTTTCCATTCAGCAAGCCTGTGTGTTTTGGTTGGAGCATTTAATCCATTCACGTTTAAGGTAATTATCGATATGTATGTTCCTATGACCATTTTCTTAATTGTTTTGGGTTTGTTTTTGTAGGTCCTTTTCTTCTCTTGTGTTTCCCACTTAGAGAAGTTCCTGTAGCATTTGTTGTAGAGCTGGTTTGGTGGTGCTGAATTCTCTTAGCTTTTGCTTGTCTGTAAAGCTTTTGATTTCTCCATCAAATCTGAATGAGATCCTTGCCGGGTAGAGTAATCTTGGTTGTAGGTTCTTCCCTTTCATCACTTGAAGTATATCATGCCACTCCCTTCTGGCTTGTAGAGTTTCTGCTGAGAAATCAGCTGTTAACCTTATGGGAGTTCCCTTGTATGTTATTTGTCATTTTTCCCTTGCTGCTTTCAATAATTTTTCTTTGTCTTTAATTTTTGCCAATTTGATTACTATGTGTCTCGGCGTGTTTCTCCTTGGGTTTATCCTGTATGGGACTCTCTGCGCTTCCTGGACTTGGGTGGCTATTTCCTTTCCCATGTTAGGGAAGTTTTTGACTATAATCTCTTCAAATATTTCTCTGGTCCTTTCTCTCTCTCTTCTCCTTCTGGGACTCCTATAATGCGAATGTTGTTGCGTTTAATGTTGTCCCAGAGGTCTCTTAGGCTGTCTTCATTTCTTTTCATTCTTTTTTCTTTAGTCTGTTCCGCAGCAGTGAATTCCACCATTGTGTCTTCCAGGTCACTTATCCGTTCTTCTGCCTCAGTTATTCTGCTATTGATTCCTTCTACTGTAGTTTTCATTTCAGTTATTATATTGTTCATCTCTGTGTGTTTTTTCTTTAATTCTTCTAGGTCTTTGTTAAACATTTCTTGCATCTTCTCGATCTTTGCCTCCATTCTTATTCCGAGGTCTTGGATGATCTTCACTATCATTATTCTGAATTCTTTTTCTGGAAGGTTGCCTATCTCCACTTCATTTAGTTGTTTTTCTGGGGTTTTATCTTGTTCCTTCATCTGGTATGTAGCCCTCTGCCTTTTCATCTTGTCTATCTTTCTGTGAATGTGGTTTTTCTTCCACAGGCTGCAGGATTATAGTTTTTCTTGATTCTGCTGTCTGCCCTCTGATGGTTGAGGCTATCTAAGAGGCTTGATGGGAGGCTCTGGTGGTGGGTAGAGCTCACACACTGGTTTCTTATCATTGGACTTTGCTTGTGCATTATGTAAAGATGAATTTGTGGTCAAGTTTATCATTCGTTTCTTAGATGGTTTCTGGACTTTTTAAAAAAATGCTTGACAAGGACTCCATTTTGAAACCACAGAATAAAAATCATTCATACATGTTTTCTACGTGTACTTTCATGGTTTCAGTTTTACAGTCCACACAGCCCAAGTCCCCACAAAATCCCTAAGTGCTCCCAGGAGCAGGGACCCGCCCAAGCGCTCTGGGCCGCTAGTGCGCCCGCACCACCGGAAATCGCGTGGGGAGCGCTTCTCCGTGGCAGCCTCCCGGCGACCTCTTCCCAGTCCCATGCCCTCTTCTCCTGTTGCCGGGGTCGCTTCCCGTGGTGCCGATCCAGTAGCTAGCTCTGAGGCGGACGTCCCGGGACGAGCCTGTGCATTGGGGCGGCCCGCGCTGCAACCTCGTCGGCCGTCAATCGGGATCCGTCCCTCGTACTTTCCCGCCGCTTGTCGGGCGCCAAGTGGCGGCCGCTTTGAGACCATCCCTTCTATCCGGAGCTTCAGTGACCTTCGCGAGGGCTGAGACTCAGCCGCCGAGCACGAGGTAGAGTACCGGGAAGCCGGCGACACTAGCGGCAACGGTCCCGGTGGCGTGGAGGCGTGGGCACTTCATGCTGTCACCGGAGATTGGCCGAGCAGGTCTATAGCTTCTGAGGCTGGCGGTGAGCTGTGGAAGTGGTTGGGTGTGCTGGCCGGGTCGACCAGCACGCCGTGGTGCCCCTCGGGCTGCGGGGACAGCTCGGGCTGCTGTGTGTGATCAGGAGAGGGTGTCCGTGCCCGGCGTCATCCTCCGTGTGTCCCGATGGTCGTACTTTCTCAACTTTTCCAACTCACCTGGAGGTTGGGAACAACACGGATGTACGCAGACATCGCCCAGTTTTCAACGGCCTCCCACGTGGATCCCGATCACCCTAACACCCAAATATTTACGTTTCTCCAGGTAGGGGGGATCGACCCGGGTGGCCGAAATGAGGAGGCCCTGAGAGGACGACCCCGGGCCTCCCCATCCTCCTTTCATGGAGCCGCGACCCCACGGCCCAGAGGCCGCCCGGCGGTGCGTCCTCGCCACCTTGTGGCCCGGTATGGTCCCAGTGCTGTCGCGGCAGTGGGGCTGCTCTCCGGCGGCCACTTTCATTTCTTCAGGTTCCACGCGAAGCGGCCACGGGGCTCTGCAGACCAAATCTCCCGTAGGTCTGGCTGCGCCTACTCGGGGAGCACCCGTCCCCTCTTCTATTTGTCCTGGGTTGAGAAATGGGACGGATGGTGGACTGGGTCGAGCCGGGGTGTCAAGGTGACGGCAGAGCGCTTTCGTCGGTGTGCGACACGGATCCGTCTGGGTGAGGTTCGCACTAGGGATTCTTCATCAGGTGGCTGCTGAGGCGAGGTCGACCAGATGGCCCGATGGCGATATTGGGAATAAAAAAAAACAAAGTAATGCTTTTTTTCTTTTACAAGTTAGATTCACTATAATGTAAGCATTAGTTAAATGAGAAATCCTGAGATTTATAGTAATGAATATTACCATTGTCGATGTTACTCAAAATTACAGTAATTATTACCATTGTTTGCAGTTAATTTTGAAAACAGTGATTCAAGTTTCTGTATGCACGGAGTATGTGATTGAAGATGATGAAAGAGGGGTTTTGGAATGCAGAATTTTCTAAATCTTCCTGGAAGTCGGGGAACCTCTCCCTTCAGCCACAAGGCCCTACGCCACACCGTGCAGCAACCACCCTGGAAAACCAGACCTCAACCTCGGCAGCAATAGGCCTCAAGTGTCAGTGTTTGGTCAGTGACTCACAGCTTCCTCATTTTTCAACCTTTCCATTGAGAACCAAATGGGGGAAAGTTGTACAAATATCAATATGTTCCCCTAAGCAATCACGTGGCATGCCCATCCTCCTGTCAGCCCGCCTCCAGCTTCCCCACTTCACAACCTGTGAGCAGGATATGCCTCCCTAGTTTTCCACCAGAAGGCGTCCCCACCCCTATGCCTGCCCTGAGTCTCAGCGGAATGTGACTGGTGGTGGCTGACTCCCGTGCTCTATAGACAAGTTCTGAGTAAATAGTGCTTGTTCTCATTTTGGGGGTGGGGGGTCTTTGTTCATGTGTACAGAGCTTAGAGTGGGATCCAAATCAAGCAATGAGGATAATATGTGTTTCCAATTATTTTTCAAAAACCTTTTATTTATTAATCACTGGTTTTTAAGTTGAGATAGAAATCATATATCATAAAATTCTCTTTGCACACTCTACAGTTTAGTGATTTATTGTCTATTTACAAAGTTGTGCAACCATCATCACTATCTGCTCCAGAATATTTTATCTCCCTACAAAGACACCTAGTGCCCCTTAACCAGTCACTTCCTGTTCCTCTTCCCCATAGCCGTAGGCAACTAAATGTGTGCTTTTCATCCCTGTGGATTTACTTTTTCTGTATATTTCAAGAACATGGATTTGTACAACTGTGGCCTTTATGTCTGGCTTCTTATACAGTGTCATGTTTTTGAGGCTCATCCATGTTTTATTGTGCGATTAATTCGTCTCTTTGGCCTCAGAACTTTCCTTTGTAAGTCCTTAAGATACACACACAGGGAATTCCCTGGTGGTCCAGTGGTTAGGACTCCACCGCCCTCTCTCTGTCAAGGGCCTGGGTCGATCCCTGGTGGGGGATCTAAAATCCTATAAGCTGCGTGTTGCGGCAAAAAGAAGAAAGATACACACACACACACACGTGCTACCATTGTTTTTAATGTGGAAAATAGAGTACCAAAATTGCTATTATAAACATTTTATGCAGACAGTTCCAGGGCCCCAAATTGCCCCACCAAACCAGAGCTGCCAACAAGCACAGAGGACACCAGCCCAGCTGTGCTGCCCTTTCTCAGAACTCTCCACACCACCCACCCTTTCCAAGACTCCACCAATTTGTGCCACCACCCAGTGGCCAAAGAGGTGACCACCTGTGCAAGGTGAGGGGGACAGCAGTGATAAAGTGAGACAGGGGTGAAAGGAGAGACAAGTGGCAAAGCCTATAGCACCAGGTATCCCAGTCTGTCTCACCACCAAGTACTAACCAGGCTCAACCCTGCTCAGCTTCTGAGCTCAGAAGCTGGCAGGTGACTTCATGGTGACGCGGACCTGGATGATGGAAGCCCAGACCAGGCACCCAGTACCCCGTGCTGTGCAGCCCTGCCATGCCAGCTCCACTCCTCAGCTCCTGGGGAGAGCGCTGGGGCCCCAGCTTCCTGTGGGCAAACTGCTCCTGACACACCCTCAGCCATCTGGGGGCCAGGTCACCAGGCTGTGACTTGAGTTCCCAGGATATTGTTTTCAGACAGGGTATGTGACCAGTGGCGACAGAGCTGAGCAGCTGGAAGTGACTGGAGGAAAGCCGAGTCTTCTGTAATTCAATGCTTCCCTGACACCGACTGACAGTGTCTCTCTGATGCCTTCATGGCTCCATCTGGATATTCCACACACACAGCCGTGTTCCAGGCTGGGATTCCAGGGGCAGCACTAACAGGGCGGCAGCATCCCCCAGTGACCAACGCCAGGCACCCGGCCTCCACCACCTCTGGACGCTCATGTACGCAGTCTCGTTATCACATTCCTTAAGATTAAAAACAGGGTATCCAAGGCACCGAAGACTTGTCCTAGGTCAGGCAGAGGGCTTCGAACTAAAGTCTAGCGAACTCTAATGCTGTCCCCTAAGGCCACGCCATCTGCCAGGAGACACGTCCACCTCCAGGTAATCACAATCAGGCTAGTTCAGTACAAAGAGGGACAGGTGTGTCACGGTGGTGACGGGATGGAAACTTCGTCCCTCTGCTTCTGTTTCCCTACTTGCTGCTGCTCGGGGGGCCCAAGCTAATTCCTCCTCAATGTTCTGTGTTCTTATATCGTCCTGTTTTGACTCAGACACCACTGGAGGATGCCTGCCCCTCAAGGTATAATTTTCTCAATTTTGATTAGTTCAGCAATGAAATGTTTTCAAAGTGTGGAAGTACACAAAAGATAAAAATCATCCAGGTCATTGAACTTCTACATGAGGTGAGGGTGAAATAAGAACCTTTGGGCTCCTAGTCCTGGAAGGAGGGAAGGAGGAGGAAGAAAGAATTAAATTTTGCTGAACTTACTCTACACATGGCCTGTGTGTAAACCTTTAATCTATTCAGTTATTTAGTCCTCACACTTTTTCAAGATCCTTTCTGTCTCTGGCCAATTGGTTTCACAGAGCTGACAGGCAGGAGAGTTACTCAAAGCATGATAATACCACTGGGGCAGCAGGGGGGTCCCAGATGAGGCCAGAGACAGCCAGGAGAAGGGATGTTGATGAAGAGGGGCTTCGTGGAAAAGGTGACATCTGAAGAGGGTCTTCAAGGATGAGTTCTCATCTAGCCAAAGACTGGCATTGAACACGACCCAAGTACAAGATCAATGAATGAATGGATAGATACACTGATGTATGCCATCCCCCTAACACAGACAAGGAGGCCTGGCCCACTGAAGGTTTGCAAACTTGGAAACAGGGCATAATGGGGGATCAGTGGGGAGGGGCTACAACGTGATGCCTGCCTCACTCCCTTTATGGGTGTCTTGACACCACGATGCCCTGTGTTCTGCTTTCTCAGGGAGCCCTCGTCTGTCCTCTGCTCTGGGATACTGCCTGGCATTCCCAGCAACACCTACCTGTGTGGCCTCAGTGATCCCATGTGTAATTGTGCTCATCTCAAGGGGACCTATTGACGAGGGAGAGGGTGGTGGGCAGCTCAAGATAGAAAGGTGGAAGTAGAGAATGACAGGGAATGCTGCAACAATGGGATCATGGGGTGGGATGCAAGGGGAGAGGGTGGGGCAGAGGTCGTGTCTTAGAGCTTGAGGGTGGGGCCATCAAGGGGTTCCCTCACTGATAGGGATTCAACAAGAGGAGACAAGGGATGAGCTCAATTTGGGACCTAGGACTTTAAGAAGCCTGGGGGAATTTCGGGCAGAGATGACAGGTGAGCTACGCATAGGAAACGAAGGTGTGACAGAGGAGCAGGATCAGAGCTTTGACCCAGATGAGATGGGGAGGAAGTGGAGCGGAGGGGGCCTGATGACACTGAGGAAGTTTATTAACTACAGTCATCATGGGGGTTCAGTCCACAGCCTGCTAGCTGCTAACAGAGTGCTGGGCCCAAATTCACATGTTTCCACTTTGAATCTCTGGAGTAGAATTTGCTGAAATAAATCACTGGAATTGAATTTACCAGATTGGTGTGACCAACCTCAAGCTAATGAGCTAGGAAAATGAAATCAAGGCTTCCAAATAAAAGCAAAACAGACTGAGCACAAGACAAGTATTCCAGCTAAAAACTAAGACTCTAAAACATGCAGCCCATGGTGACTTCAGGACCTTTGCACTTGCTATTCTCTCAGCCTAGAACACTGTGTCTTCTACAGGTTAGCTCCCTAAATTTCTTCAGGAATTTTCAAAAGTTTACTTTACTTTTCTTTATGGTACATATCACCTCCTGATATTGTGTACCTTTATTTTTTAATCTGTTTTCCCCATGAGTCTATCACCTGCATGTGAATTGGGATCTCCCTCCACCTGCTTCTCCCACTGCTGTACTGTGGTGTCTGGACCAGGTCAGGCACACAGTAGGGCCTCAGTGAATGTGTGCCATGTGCTGGGTGAGTGAGCACTGAATGTATAGGGGGGACAGCTGGGGGTCATAGAGCATTGCCCTAGACCAAGAAAGAAGGGGTCAGAAGGACAATCTCCTGAAGGTCTTGGTATCTTATTCTTCTGGAAATTTCTCACTGTTATTATAAAGATGCAAAATTAGACCCAGGTAAAGCAGCTGCTGTCCTGATTTGTGGACAGCCCTAAATATGCTATGCTGCTACTTCCCATAGCTGACGTCACATGGGTGGGTGTCAGGTCCTAGTGTCTCAGGGGCATTTCACAACCTCCCAATCTCTCCTCCCATTGATGTAAGAAACCCCATGTTCAGGGCACCTCTGACGACTACCTTCCACTTGATGGAGGCTAGGAGGAAGTGGCAGCATTTCCAGCCCAGAAAGACCTCCTTCCCCTGTCTAGAACTTAAAAAACTCTTTCCTCCACCCTCAGTCCATCCAAGCTCCATCCATTCCTCACATCCTGCATCTCCAAGAGAGTTCCTACATCTTCATTTAGCAAATGAGCCCCCACTAGGTGTTAGGGCTGGGGCTCATCCAAGGACCCAAACCTCATGTGACGAGTCCATGGTCCTCCTGCGTGTATAGAGAGCACTCCTGTGGGCGTCTTCTGGGAACGCTGGGAGCCGCCTATCTTTCTGTGGTCTCAGATTATGAACCCTGCAAAGCTGAGCCTTGATTGTGCTAACTCGTACCCAACCGTCCCCTTACTCTGAACATCACAGAGTTGCTCCTGTGTATTAGACAAAGGTCAGATCCTGCTTAGACTTGCAATGCCCTTAGGAACACAGCATCAAGGAAACACCAATCTTGTCCCTGTATGGTCCCTACCAGCCCCATTCTCCTCTGCTTCCTATTGTCCAATAACCATAAAAAGTTTTTTATATGTTTTGCCCAGTTTCTCAGTGTTTATGGTGAGGACAAGTCCCACACCATTTCCTCCTTCATGGAAGGTTCTGGAATTGTCTTTTTTCATGTGCTTCACGTTCTGGACTCTGAGAGCTCAGGTAGACTCTATTGGACCCTGGCATCTTTTGCCCAGTTGTAACATTCATCACAAAACCTTCGTGGTAGTTTATCTGAAAAAGGTAGCCACCTTCAATTCCTTCCTTCCTTATACAAAACAAGGCACCCCACCCCGAGGAGACAAGTGGTCTGTTTCTCCAAACTCCACATCTGGCCTGACCTGTGACTGTTTTGACCTGAAGAGAATTGCAGTGGTGACTCTGGGCCAGTCTTGAACCGGCCTTATAAGAGATCTGGCCACTGCCCCTTTCTTTACTCAGACTGCTGCTCATACACTGTGGATCCTGGAAACACAGGCTCTGCTGCGAAGAAACCAAGCCACGTGCAGAGGTCACGTTCACACTCTGGCCCACAGCACAGGTGACCCCCAGCCAGCCCTGTGAGGGGCCCGCTGGAGCCTCTCGGTGACGCCGTCCCAGCTGCCCTCAACTGCAGCAGCACGAGGAGCTCTAAGCAAGAAGCACGCAATTAAGCACAGACAGCTCACAGAACTAGCAGAGATAATAATGAATTATACTTCAAGCCACTACGTTTCGTAATAGTTTATTACATAGCAGTAATAAACCCGACTGATTCTAGGACAATCTCTTAAAGCAAAATATAACCTTAAAATAAACTATAACTTCCATTTAAAAAAAAAGTAAAATAAAATTCGACTGAGTAAAATTTTAAAATCACTGGCTTTATTTGAAGATTTATGAATCAGGCAGCATCCAATTTAGGAGATAGAAAGAGCTCTGAGGAGTTGCACAAAATGAAAGACGCTTATAGGCAGAAGGGAGCTGAAACAAGGAAGCTGTACTGGGCAACGAATCCTGTGGGTTTTCGCAAGGTTTCCTTGCATTAGGGGATGGCAAGGGTCTCCCAGGCAGATGACTTAGCTAGTGCTGATCAGAGGATTCCTGACCCACTAGATTAAGATTCCCTTTCTGGAAGAGCCAAAACTGCATTTAAGTCGCAGTTTGATGACATTTTTCTTACTAAGCCACTCCTTTGGGGCTGTTGTCTTGATTTTAACTGTCACCTGAGGGCAGCAACAAGGTTCATCATTGTTGGGTCCTTGTGTTAAGCACAGTGAGTGGCATATTCATTCCTCAAAATGCTGATCCAGCAACTGCTGTGTGTCAGGCCTGTGCTGGGGGAAGGGATTCCAAATCCCGAGGAGACAGAGACTCACCCAACAAGGAAATCACAAAAAGGCGCGTTCCGGGCTGTGATAGGAGCTGCTCATTCAGTGTTTATGGAGTCTCTACCTCGGGCTCCTCACTGACCTGGGCTGTAGGCAGCGCAGAGAATAAAACATACAAAAACAAGAACAATTTTGAAAGAGACACCCCTGCTGCTCCCATAGAGCTGACGCTGCGGAAGGTGAAAGACAGTAAGCCGAACAGCATGTAAAAGGGTTGGCGCTGTGCAGGGAAGGGCAGGCCTCAGGGGAAGCAGGACACCGGGGCGGGGGAGGGTCTGGGGTGGCAGAGAGAGGGGACAGCGGTGGCAGAGGAGCTTGCAGGCCTGGGACCCCGTGAGGACAGTCCCTCCGTGTGGAGCAGTCACAGTGGGTGCGGACAGGGCCGGCCCTGGGTCTTGCGCAGGAATGAGGTGGGTGATGGCTGGGACACGTGGGTGAGGGTGGCTGTCACTGCAGATGCACAGGCAAGGGACGTGTCTCTGAGGAGGTGACGTTTAAGCTGCGCCCTAATGTGGAGCAAGTTTCTAGGTTCTGTAAACCTGACGGTTTAACATCTCGTCACGTGCACATGCCGGGCTCGCCTTGTTCTAGACAACCCTGTGCAGGCCCGGGTCCCCTTGCCTTGGCCTCTGGGTCCCTCCTCTCCCGCCTCCCTGGATTCAGACCTGCTCCCAGGCCTGCTTTCCAAATGCAAACCAATCCATCCAGAGCCCTCACCATCCACCTCCTCTGTGGCTCTCATGCTGGGGGCCACTGTCTCCCTTCCCTCATCACACAGACACCAGGGACAGCCCCTGACATCCTACAAGCTAGTCAGTCCTGAATCTGCTCACCTCCTCACTGTTCCTTCCGGGGGAATCACAGAAAAAGCACTTGTCCCGAATTCCCCTCCCTCCCTCTGCCTGCTGACCAATGTGCGGCCTGTCCCCTCCTCTTGGGAGCTGCAAGTAACCAACCATCTTTTCAGAGACAGTTGTCTAGTGATCCGTTAGCCTTACTTTATCTCAAATTCCCTATGAATAAACTATATTTTAAACCAGTCCCGAAAGAAAAGACACTCTGTAAATAATTAAGCATGAACAAATAAAGAACAAATGAACTATGAAACTTTTTACAATGTTCTCAATCACTTTCATATTTTATTATATATTAGGCTGTCTTTTCAACATAAAATTGTGGGGTCCGTAAGGCTCGAGAGTATATGAGAAGTTACATGGACAAGACCAGACACCTGGGGAGTCCCATACACCTGCACTTGAATGGGGAGCTCAGGCCAAGGCTTGAGTTGAGTCCCGCTTTGTGGGTGGATGATGCAATTGGAATTTTTTGGTTTTCCAAATTAAGCTCTTAAATGTATTGGTTTAGCACAGGACTTAGTTCTAAACTCATCTTTCCAGCAACATTCAAGTTACAACAGACGTAAGATGGTCTGTGCTCTGAGTTGTTTATTTAGAATCTGCACGTATCAGCAGGGAAACAGCACAGCACGTTTCAAAACAAGCTATGTGCTTAGGAGAGCGCCGGGGTGCACGCTCTGGGGGAAAGAACAAGACCATATCCCCGGAAAATATTAGCTCCAGATTCCTTGTGTTGGGAGCATCCATCTTCACCCAGTAGATTTCCGGAGAAGTGCCTGGAGAGGATATTGGATTGTTGCTGAGCTTGGCTGTCCCCCCACCACCCATGAAAGGGAGAGCTGAAAATATCAGACAGCTGTGGTCCTTGGAGCAGCCTGACCCATGGGAAGTGCAGAGAGGAGCCCCTTCCAGGATTCCTGTGTTGGTTAGAGTTCAGTTGCTGCAAAACACGGCCCCCCCCCCCAACGTAATTATGCCAAACAGAAATTTACATTTCTCTCACATTCTCATCTGGATGCAGGCCGTCAGGGGCTGCTCTCGCAAGGCTACTTCAGGAAGCTTCTCTGTCATCCCTGATGCTCTGTCATCCTAGGGGAGTTGGTCTCCTCCGGGGTGGACGTGGGGCAGGATGGAGCTACAGTTTCAGTGTTTACATTCGTGAAGTAGGACAGAGGGAGAAGGAGAAAGCAAGGCCTGTCTCTCCCATGTAGGAAATATCCTAGAAGTTGCACAAATTTCTTTCCTTCCATCTTGGGGGAGAGCTTAGTCACACAAATAACCCAGCTACACAGGAGGCCGGGAACGTCTATAGTCTCGGGCAGCCCTGCGCTCAGTTAAATATCGAGTGTTCAGTTGCTCTAGGAGAAAAGTGGGCCAGGCTGTTGGAAGCCAAATGGATGTCTCTGTCTCCCACACACAGTTTTCACTGTTTTTTCTCATCATCCACCCACTCCCTAACAGAGTTCATGTTTTATGAGAGTTTTTCCAGACAAATCACATTAATTCATATTTCAGGACCCAGATGAAAATCATGGTGGGTGCTTTTCATTAGACTTGCTGGCATATTGCTGGTGGAACTCTGTTACTAACAGTGTCTCTGGCTAGGGGAGGTGACAGGTCAGGGTAGTGGGAGAACAATAGTAAAGTACAAAGTGGGAGCAACACGGTGACAGGCAGAGGCTTCAATCCCCAGGAAGAAAATAAAGACAGGCACTCTCCTGTATTCAACCCCCAAAATAATTATGTAGGGAAGAAACTGCTAAATTAAGTAAAATCATATCTAAACACTTAAAATTATCCTCCTTAGAATTTCCCATTAGTCAGAATCTCCATCAACACTTCATCCAGATGTGAGAGTAACTCTTTTTTTTTTTTTGTATATCTAACTAGCAAGGTGTCAGTAAAAACTGCAAAGGTAAAGCTGGTGAGGATGCAGTGAGACCAGCACTCTTAGATGCTGGATTGGAAAAATGTAGATGGTACCATTTATTTCTGGAGCATCATTTGGTAATATGCATTAAAAATTGTAAAATATTTATGGTGTTTGAACTAGTTATTCTACTTCTGGGAATGCATATAAAGAAAATAATCGGAGATGCTGACAAAGATTTACATACAAGTGTTTACAAAATAAATGGAAAGATATTCCATGTTCATAGATTGGAAGAACTAATGTTGGCAACATTTCCATTCTCCTCAAGGCAATCTACATACAGATTTAATGTAATTAAAATAATTAATATAATGTACCAAATTTCCAATGGCATTATTCATAAAAATAGAAAAAAAAATCTTAAGATTTTCTGTGGAACCGCAGAGGACTGTTAATAGCTAAAGCAATCCTGAGAAAGAAGAACAAAGTTGGAGGAATCACACTTCTTGCTTTCAAATTACAATGCAAAGCTATAGTCATCAAAACAGTATAATACTTGAATCAACATAGACACACAGACCAATGGAACAGAATGGAGAGCTTTAAAATAAACCCCTGCATGTACAGTCAACTAATGTCTGACAACAGGGCCAAGAATACGCAAAGGAGAAAGGATAGTCTCTTCAATAAATTGTGTTTGAAAAACTGGCAGCCACATGCAAATGTATAAAACTGGATCTGTATTTTATACCACTCATAAAAATCAACTGAAAGTGGATTGAAGAAAAATTTAAGATCTGGAACCCTAAAACTCCTACAAGAAAGTATAGGGGAGTGGCTCCTTCACACCGGTGTTGGCAATGTTTTTTTTTTTTTTTTTTTTTTGCATTTGACACCAGAAACAAAGACAACAAAAGTCAAAAGAAACAGGTGGGAGTATATAAAATTAAAAGATTTCTACACTGCAAGGGAAACCATCAATGAAGTGAAAACGCACACTATGCGTTTGGGAGAAAGTATTTGCAAATATCTAATAAGGGTTAATAAGCCGATTGTATAAAAACCTACACAAGTCAATAGCAAAACAACAATATCAAAAACAAAAACAATTTAGTTAAAAAATGAGCAGAAGAACTGGATAGATATTTTTCCAAAGAAGACATGCAAATGGGCAACAATACATGAAAAGATGTTCAACATCATTAATCATCAGGGAAATAAAAATCAAAGCCACAGTGAAATATCACCTCACAGTGGTTAGGTTGGCTGCCCTCAAAAGCACAAAAGAATGAGTGTTAGCTAAGATGTGGAGAAAAGGAAATCCTTGTGCACTTGTAGGTGGGACTGTAAATTGGTACAGCCACTATGGAAAACAGTGTGAAGGTTTCTTGATTATACCACAATAAATCTGAAAAAAATCTATTTTAAAATGAAAAGCAAGAACAAAAAAACCAAAACCACAGGGCTTGTGGGGAAATGGGTTTAAGGCCCAATTCTCAAAATCTGTCATTGGTACATTAAAAAATAAGACCCTGCTAGGGACTGAATGTTTCTGTCCCCTGAAAATTAATATTTTGAAGACCAATTCCCAATGTGATGTTATTTGGAAGTTATGTGATGTTATTTCAGGAAGTAATTAAGTCAGGAGGGTGGAGCTCTCATCAATGGGATTAGTGCCCTTATAAAAAGACACCCAAGAGCTTGCTTTCTCTGCTCTTCACCCAGAGAATACCTCTCCAGGAAACAGCTTTCACCAGACAAGTGCTGCCACCTTGATCTTGGACTCCCCAGCCTCCAGAACTGTGAGAAATAAATGTTTGTTGTCAAAAGCACCCAGTCTATGGTATATTTGTTACCCAAACTAAGCCAAACCCTAATAAAAATGGTAGTGTAATTATATGTGCTAAATGGATAAATATTTACCCACAACAAATATGGCACTCTATCTTGAAAAGGGCCTGCAGTTTGCTGGTTAATCTGGGTGGCAGAAGGGTTGCAGCTTGTGGGTGATTGTGAAGCAGTGAGAGAAGGGTGATTTGAAATCCCATAAAAAGCTGTAACATCTGATGTGAGTGGGGTAGACGTTTGAGGTGTGTGCAAGTGTGTGTTTTGTGTTTTTCACCTGGCTAGGTTCCTCTGGGTGCAGCTGTGCATTCATTCACCAACTGTTTCTCTGAACAAAATTACATGTGAAGACAAGTGAGATTCAGACTATGTTCAACTTGTTCCCTGTATGTCACGTATGTTAGAGCAATACCTTATTGCAACTCTGACAATGTATTAATATCTTTCTCCAAGATGGCTATGAAAGAGCATATATGGCCTTAAATCTGGAGATCCCTAAGGATCACGAACTGCAGTTGGAGGAATTGAAGCAAAGGGACTTTAAAAATTATTTGTAAATAATTAATATAGCACATTATGGAAAAAAGGAGTAGTAAGGTGTAAAGCCTACCTTGGCTTCCATGTTCCATTGAGTCATTTTCTCTTAATGAATTCAGTTCTCAGATTATGCAATCACAAAAACTGTAGGCTTTTGTATGGTTAAATATAGAATATTATAATATAATGCTAAGGTAGTATGAGCTCCAATAGGTGTGGAGAACAACATTTTGAAATATGAAAATCCATAAAGGAGGGTTAGTAGTTCCATAGGCACTATAGTCCCTGCTCTCTAACTTTAGATTTAAAAAAGTAATGACCCTGACTATCTGAGATGGTTAAAGCCAGTTTTTGAACATTTCTTGTTCTGAAGCCCCACACTGTCTTAACAACATCTTCAACTTACTTTGATTAAACAACTCTAAAATAAATGCACTCTAAGAAATATCAATAAATCTTTACCTAATTAAAAATAATATCCCAGAAGTTTTCATCTATATTTTGGATGTTTCATCGTTTTTAAGTTGGTTTTTACCGTGATTATGTGAGTAATGTGTTGTCAACATTTATAAAGTATCAAGAAAATAAGAATCATGCACATCTCTATCACAAAGAAAGAGCTAATAACATTTTTATATATTTACACTCCTAATAAACTCACATGTAAATATTGTTGATTTCTCTCTCTCTCCATATATATATAATGTAATGTAATATACAATTTTGGGAGCAATGCATTGAAAGAATGCGAGATTGGGCATCTGATTTGCAGACGACACAGCCCACCTTCCAGGTCTGCTCTAAGAATTTAAATTAGATTCCCAAAGTTAAGGGTTCAACATATGTAACACGTGATGGAAATAGTAGCTGCTATGATGCATTTATTGACCTGTATTTAATATCTTCATAGACATTATGATAATGCCTGAATAATGTTATGTCAGGAACATGTGCAATATAGTTTAACCATTTACTTGCTATTTAGATTGTAGATTTAGGGCTCTTCACAATTTTTCCATCTTAAAAATAAAGTATTTGAATACCTTTTCTAAGTAAAAACACGTGCCCATATCATTTTCCCCCCTGTTAGTAGTAGAATTCCAAAGATGGAATTACAAGAGGTTTATTAACACATCTTTAAAAACTGCTTTCTAGAAACGTACCCATTTATGTATGTGGCTGTTCACCACTTTTGATTTTATTGTGCCATGTTTTGAAAGTTTTCCTAAAGGTAGAAAGGATTGTATTATTTTTCACTTGTGAGATCAATGTTTTATGTTTGTATTTTTATTTAATCAAAGGAATTTTCAATCCCATCATTCGTGTGTGTGTTTCAGATCTGTTTTATTCTTTGTGTTTAAATCAATTTGTATTAATGTTTTAAGGTTAAAAATATTAACATACAAATATTAACCTCTTGAAGTTTCCCATTTTTATTTAATTTTTCTTCTATCCTTTTTATGTTTGAGATTTTCCCATCTAGAAATCATATATATATATATATATATTTGTATATATGTGTGTATATATATATATTTAAATAAAACCCTGTTTAAATTTATATCAAATTTATTTTTATGTATGGTTTTGAGTGAAGATGTAAATACTTTTTAAGGAAAACTAACTACCCAGTTTTTCATCACCAGTTATTGTATGGTCCATAATGACTTCTATTGATTGTAATACCTTTATCATATACGCTCTCATCCTAGAATCTACATTTAGGGTAACGCTAGGCTCAGCTACGAATTGCCACTTGTCATCTACCTCGACAAGGATTAAATCATGTGCTGGTGCAGCTGCTTCAGCCACTGACTTTCAACACCCCCTGAAAGGAGTTCAGGGTGGAGACCAGAAATGAGGCCGTCTGTGCTCTGGGGAAACTGGCAGGACAGCTCTTCAGAGAGTTAGATACTTTCAGGAGAAGATTTTAGCAGTCTAATTCTTGTATCCCCTCATATCTAGAAAAACACTAAGATCTTTCATGGTGAGGTCTGCTCCTCGAGACTAACAGTAACCTTCACGAGACTAACAGAAACATTCTGCAAAAAATATATGTGCTCGATTGCAGGTACTCCCCCTTCACCAAAATCACATATATACGGACCTTGCCCCTGCCTCTTTGGAGCAGTTTCTCAGAGCTCTCTGAAATGCTGTCTCCTGGGCTATAGTCCTCATTTTGCCCCAAATAAAACTTAACTTGCAGCTCTCACGTTGTGCATTTTTTTAAGTCGACACTAGTTTATCTTTTTCTGTATTAGAACCACACTCTTAATTTAGCTTTATATATATAATTAGAAAGGCAGGTTTCACTCATTCTTTTCAAAAAAATTTCTAGCTTGACTTTCAACTAAATCTTAATCACTTTCTTAACAACACACTAGGATTTTGATTGGAAGTTTATGAGAATTAAAATCGAGAAAGGTATATATCTCTATAATATTTGGTGTTCTACAGAATCGTGGCATTTTCTGTTTTTTTTTTTTTTTGGTCTTTTTATTTTGTAAATTTGATTTTTTTCTACTTATTCATTCTCTATATTCCTTTAAAATATGTTTATTTTAAATTTTAGTTGTTTTTTTATGGATGAGATTTATACATATGTTTTCTATATCTTAAAAGTAGAAAGTCAGTTGTTTTGTGCATTTTTTAATGATTCTTGTCCTTTGAACTGTTTTATTTTTAAGGATTTTCAGTGCTTTTTCATTAACTATTGAGAAATCTCGTAATCTCTGAAAATGTCCTTTAGCATTCAACAATTCATGTATTATTAATTACTATTTTAATAAGATAGGATTTTTAAAATTGGGGTATAGTTGCTTTACAATGTTGTGTTAGTTTCTGCTGTACCGCGAAGTGAATCAGCTATATGTATGCATATATCCTCTCTCTTTTGGATTTCCTTTCCATTTAGGTCTCCACAGAGCATTGAGTAGAGTTCCCTGTGCTATACAGCAGGTTCTCATTAGTTATCTATTTTATACACAGTAGTGTATATATGTCAATCCCAATCTCCCAATACATCCCACCTCCCTTTTTCCCCCTTGGTGTCCATACATCTGTTCTCTATGTCTGTGTCTCTACTTCTGCTTTGGAAATAGGTTCTTTTGTACCATTTTTCTAGATTCCACATATATGCGTTAATATACGATATTTGTTTTTCTCTTTCTGACTTACTTCACTCTGTATGACAGTCTCTAGGTACATGCACGTCTCTACAAATTACCCAATTTCATTCCTTTCACTGGCTGAGTAATATTCCATTTATATACGTATTACATCTTCTTTATCCATTCATCTGTTGATGGAGACTTAGGTTGCTTTCATGCCCTGGCTATTGTAAATAGTGCTGCGATGAACATTGGGGTGCATGTGTCTTTTTGAATTATGGTTTTCTCAGGGTATATGCCCAGTAGTGGGATAGCTGGGTCATATGGTAGTTCTATTTTTAGATTTTTAAGGAACGGCCATATTGTTCTCCATAGTAGCTGTATCAATGTACATTCCCACCAACAGGTACAATTGGTGTGTTGTATTGTTTTGTATCATTTATGTCTGATATTAGGGTTAAATTATTTTCACAAAATATAGATTTCCTCTATTTTCCTATTCTTGATTCTCTGAAACTATTTGTTAATTTTGTAGTCAGCTGTTTTTGTTTTTTTTTTTACTTGCAAAGCCCGTACGTCGTTTTCAGAAGTAATTGTTGAAAAATTTTATTTTATATCCTTCCTTAATTATTTTTCTTTTGTTTTAGTTGTTTTAAATATTGATCTTGAGAATTCACATTTTTCCAGAAAGTAGTCAGTTTCTTGAATATTCTAATGTATACATACATATATATATATCTATCTGACCTGGGGTCTCACACAAGGCCCCTAAATCTCTTGGAGTCTCCTGGGTGATAGAAGTGGGGTTTTTTTCTATGTTTTTTAGAGTGTTAATTTTTAAATTTTTTTTCTGGTAGGAAACGATTACTTGCATATCACTTAGACCCTTTCAAGTCTTAATTTTAAGGTTTGTTAGTACAGTTCTAGAATACCCTTTAATACAGTCCTAGAGTATACTTTATTCTAGGGCTTGTGATTAGTTCCACTTCTAATATGCACAATTTCTGGTGTCTTAATTGAATGCTCCATGTATTCAAGGAGGTTTCTTCACTCTGGCTGGTGAGGATTCTCAGCCATACATGAACTTTGGAAATTATTCAATGTACAGTTCTCCAGTAATTGTTCTTTCCACAGAAATTGTTCCTGCCCAGACTTGTGAAATTCCACCTGTGTGTGCTCAGATTGGTACTCGACAGAGACTCAGACGGATCATCAGGCAGTTGTGGAGTTTTCTCTCTGGGTACCTCCCTCCTTTTGGATGCCCTGCCCCACAAATTATCGCCCCCTGGACCTCCCAACTCACTGTATTCTTTCCCTTGCTCTTCCCGTTGGAGTCCCTGCCTCTCAGTTCAGCTGTAATTTCTGGCCCATTACAAGTACTTGCCTCCAACTCTGTCTTCTCCTGCTTCTATGTAAAGGCTCAGTAGCATCTTCCCCTTAATGATGACCATAGATGAAACCTAAATCCTCTTCTCCTTCCCCAGCTACTTTAAACTCCTCTCTGGATGTCTCCTCTCATCCAGGCTCAGTGAGTCAGAATCATCCATGATCCATTTTTTCATACTCAACAATATGTCTGGCCATGTTGAGTCTATCTCCAGTGGAGTGAGTTGAGCAATGATGGACAAAGAGAGACGGGCAGACAGCAGTTAGAGACCATGTCAGGCTGTCGTGGGCATGAGAATGAATGACACTGCTAAGAAGAGGAACAGATTATAGAGTAGTCACAAGGGTAGAAGAGGTTGGAAAATGTTTTTAAACACAGATCGAGGAGAAATCTGGTAGAGGAGAAGTTGAATTTATAATAAAATAAAGAGAAATGACCATTTCTATGTTCCTCAGAAAAACTCAGTACCTGCTATCTTACTGATAACATCTTATCAAATGCTAGTTCAGTTAGAAATACTTCAGGCTACAAATCCTTTTGAAACTATCCTATACATATTTTACAGTAGAATAACATAGGCCAAAGTTATGCATTGCAGCATAGTTTGTAATGTCAAAAGATGGCTGAATGTTAGTGTTTATCCCAATGTGGACTGGCAACAGACATTACACTACATCATCCACTCAGTGGACTGCTTTGTAGGAAACAACGTCCTGATAGAAATTTTTTTCCCCCAGATATTGTCAACTGAATATAAGGAAGATATAATGAAACATTATACAACTATTTATGTATTAAAATGTGGAGTGAAGCAAAAATAGATATTCACATTTGCTTGTATACACATAAAAAGACACTCTGGAATAATACCTGGGAAATCAACCACAGTGGCTGACTTTGAAAACAGGGGGTCCTAGGCAAGGGCAGGGGGCAGAATACAATATAAAGTATTTAATATTTTTAGGTTCTTGCACCTTGTACACGTATTATCAACTTCTCAGAAATGTGGACATTAAATTTTTTTTAAACCTCTAAAGATTAAAAGTTATAGCACGATTTCTACCAACTAAATGAAAGTCAAATTTGTTTTACCAGAAAGATTATCCGGCTTCTCTAAAATGTCTACTCATGAGAATTTTCTGGTGGATTTTGCTTATTTTCTTTCACTTTGGAAGCAGTTTTCTGATTCATAATCTTTTGTGTTCTTCTTTTCAAAGAACATCTACTACTGCTAATTTTATGAGTTAAGCATGATCTAATTTTCTTCCCTTTTGTCCCATTTTTCCCTATGAAAAGGCTCTGTACATTCATTATCAGTTGAGACAATACTTAGATAATTCACATGGCTAGGAGGACAATTATTGGCCTTAATACTTGAATTCTTTCTCTGCACCTGACATATTAATAAGGCCTGTAAGATATTGTATAAAACCATTGACTTTATTATAATAAGAAATATTAGTCAGGAGACCATATCTTAAGACTGATTGTAACACCAGCAGCCATGTTGACAGTGAAGAGATGTGACACGTGAGGGGATATTTCATGTGGGAGAGAGGAGAGCTCTCTTCAGAGGTTTAAAGTGTGTTTAAAAACATGTAGAACTAGGCCCAGTGGATGGACCCTTTGGGAGTCACTCCCCAGGGATACATAGGACAGTGTCCTGAACATCTCGAGTGCTGCACAATGCGGTGGTCTGGAGTGGTGGCTGTGGACCCCTCTGTAGATCAGCAGAGAAGATAGTTGCAGCCTTGTGTCTGTACAAGCCTGTGCAAGGCGATCTGGCCTTCAGAAAAAGAAACTTGACTAAATGGCATATGGTCTCAGCTCTAATAATAAGACCTTTGCTTGAATCAATTTCTTTTTCCTCCCAACTTGTCAAACCCAGAGTAGTTATTCTGCATGTGACCATTCTCTTTTAATTCCATTCTTCAGTCTCAAATTTTTAGCTTTTCTTCAGTAAGTACTTGTCCATCTGTATTCTTTAGACAAGATAAGCAAGAGGGTCATTTTCTTATCAGACTTTAAAGGAAAACAAATACCTTTACAATTAGACTTTCTAAGGTTCTAAATTTATTTTATGTTCCCACAGTAGTATCTTCAATCCTGAGTTTGTGGCATTTATACCTACATCACAGATGACTCTGGGGAGTGAATTTGTGGTGGGACCTCACAGATCACTGGGATGTTGAACTCTTGGCAGTTAGATCTCCGTTTATAGAAGTGTTAACAACCAATGAAACAATCAGCATACAGTCCTGGGTTACAGGGGTGACAACCGGGAGAAGACAATCTATGGATGACAAAAGAGATCAGCCTTCTGACAAGCAGTTGCATTTCATTGCTAGACAAACAGAAAGTGCCTGCAGATACAGAGATGCCATCAGCAGGGAGCAGGATGGCTTCACCCACATGTGTTGTCAACAAAACTGTCAGAAGTCAGTCATTCCCTGGGCTGATTTGTGCTTCCTGTTTCTCCACTCCCTTGTGCTTCGAGCCTGCTCTGCTGAGTTGATGTTATCCTCTGTGCTTTTTCTAAATCTCCTTCTGGGCCAGCAGGATGTAGGAAGCAGAGGTGCAGTGCGGAGGATCTGCTTCGTATAACATGTCTGACCGCCATGCAGCTGGGACAGTACGTGTGCTGAGCGTCCACCTGCCTTCCCATGGGTGTGGCTGAGATGGGACCAGAGGTCTGAATGGGGAGGGTGGTAGGGGTGCCTTTGTTTTCTTTCACCCCCAGGTCAGGAGCTCTTAATCTGAGGGGCTTAGGGAACCCAAGGTGCCTGTGGTCTCCCTGAAGTCATGTATAAAATGTGTTTGTGCACAGGTTTTTGTTCAAATAAAATTAAATGCCCTGGATTTACCCCTTCAGAATATTTTTCACTGTTCCTAGTGTGTAGAGATCCTTGTGCATTGCAGCAGAACATAGCTGCAGTTATTTCAACACATTTCCATTGTGAACAGTACGTAGTAAAGTAAGCTTTCAGAATCAAGAGCGACTGGTAGCTGAAAAGGTTTAAAAACATTCTATGAAGTCTCTAGAATCAGGAGTGTTTGACCTGCACTCTACTGGAACATTTTAAGGTCTAATACTTTGTTTTCCACTTGAGAGCAGCTAGGTCAAGTTTTTTTTTCTCCCAGACAAGAAAACCTAACTATATAAAGTCTCTGTGTCTGGCCATGGTCAAAGGACAAACTAGTTTAAGGCTGGTCACAGGCAGACTTTTATCATTACCGGAAATTAAAGTGGCAAAGAGTATTTCAGCCACAAAACCCTAAACGCATTTCATTATTGTATAATCTCGATCTACAGAGAGGGAAAGTCTCTTCCTGTGGTTATTTGTAAATACTTCATACAGATCTATTTAAATGGCTTTGTGCTCTTCTAAAATTACTCTCCCGTGACAATGGCCAGGAGTTAATGCACTTATGCACCAAACTATTTAGGTTCCTGCCCAAGTGTGGTAAACTGGTTAAAAAACAACAACAAACCAAAACAGTGAACTGTTTTTTAAACTGGCTGAAGGTGCCACCTACTGTCCAGTCTGTAGAAATGAGACGGGAATGTAACCTGAGCCTTGTCTACTGAGAGCCACAGGAACTAGGATATGAAGGTGAATTAAACTCACGTCTAATTATACTTTCTAATTATACTCTATTAATAATGAGTTATGTAAATAGTTATATTTATACTCTCTCCCCAACATCCCCAATCTCAGGTTACAGAAAATAAAACATTAGAAAATTATTTTAAATAGTGGCAGATGTAGGAAGCAGTATCAGGCTATCATGTGCTTTCTGTAGATCCAGATTATCCAGTAGCAAAATGCCTTTAGGGTTCTGCATCAAACATGCTCTTTGCCATTTCAACTCTAGTGATGACCAAAGCCCAGAGCCCCCTGAGTAGCGGCTCTTGCTGTGGATCGACTGTATTTACTTTACACTGTGTTGAACAGATGACAGAAAAAGAAAAAGCTCTAAGAAGGAGGAAGATTTCAGGTACGCAAAATTGGTATTTTTAAACATTGATCTGGGAGTTTTGTTTTTAATGGACCAATCCATGATAGAACAGACCCAAACGGGTTTTCAGAATAAAATGTACAATTTCTTTCCCGGAGAGATACTGGCAGCCACGTTAATTAAACATGTGTTTTCTAGGACCCTGGCATAAATTCTCACTTGTTTTAGACAAATAACTGATTTCCAGGCTGGCTTAAACCCAGCGAGTGCTCAAGGAATGCTCTAGTGACTACTGTGCAGCGAGGGTTTCATTATTTGTGCTTCGAGGGTGTTCTGTCTTTAATCCTTAAATAAAGACCCATTCTCTTCCATGTAACTTACTATTTGACTTGACTCTAGGCTGTATGACAAGACATTTCTATGTAATCACATGTAAAGTTGTGCGTGTGTGCGTGTGTTTTTAAATACAAACAGTGTACACTCTTGTTCAAGTTCATCCTGAGTTCCAAGTGCACACACACACACACAAAACTGGATAATTCAGAGTAAAAGTACAATTTCTCGTTCACCCGTATCAAGGTATCCATGGTTCATTTGTATATATTCTTCCAACTTAAAAAAATTTTTTTCAAATATATTTTTATTTACTCACAGATAATATAGTTTCATTTTTACTTGTCTTAAATACTCTGCGTTGCCTCGAACCTTGCTTTTGTCATTTAACAGCATGACTTTGAGGTGTCACCATTTCCTGTTTTGGGGTTTTCCACTGCTATTTGAGAACACTGCAGAAAGCTTACCACAGAACCACATAATACTGCTATAAGCATATACAGGTTCATATTTCATTTAGACTTCACACCTTCATGCTAATAACAATATGCATAATTAAACATTTCTAAGTTTTCAAAGTTAATTTTCTTTAAAGTGAATATAAAGCCCATTCACCAAGCAGTTTCTGTGGTGTCTTGCCTTATTCTACTCTCGTCTTGAATTCCTTAAAACTTTGAGGCGAAAACTTCTTTGTAAACTTTAGGTTAAACTGTAGGCTATCTCTAGCGCATCTAATTCCATTACTGACATCGGTGGTAATAACCGGTTTTCAGATTAATCCTAGTAAAAATATCTAGCACATTAATGACAAAAACAAAGTTATTACAAGACAGTTCATAGCATGAGGCTTTGGAAGTCCACAGGAGCTGGGAGCTGCCTGTCCGTGTGTAGTGGCTGAAGCGTCTCCTCATCTCTCTTCTCCACCATGAAGGGCTGAGAGGGGCTCTGACTCAGCAGGGATGCTGGAAGAGAAGCCCCCCAGACAGTTCAGCTTCCCTACACCTGACTTTTCCCCGCTCGGTCGTGTCCAGACGCTCACATGGGGGCACCTCAGCTGACACACTGAGAATTCAGTCCCATCTGTCTTCTCGCAGCCCCACCAGCACACTGGCTGGATCATGAAGCTCTTTCAGGAGAGTTATAGACTGATGGCCAGGAGAGGACACAGGGGCAGCTCGTCTGCACTGTTTCCAAGCAAGGCGGCAACACTTGTTTTTTTGTTTGGTTCTCTTTTCTGCATGTGTTGAATTTATTCAGCATAATCACAGGGGTGTTGCCATCATGCTGTCACACACACACACAAACACAGATATTGCACCGCATCCATGTGGAGCCCAAGTGCATTCCTTCTGAGGCTTATTTACATGCTTTTACGTGCCACAGCCCATCTTTTAAATAATACATGTTTCAATGCCAGTTGCTGTGTTGACTTTCTCAGCATCATCTGCAGACATCTTCACGACTGCAGCACCCAGAGCAAGCTGTTTTCCTTCTGCCTCAATTGCAACAATCCTATCTGCTGCAGCGGAGCAAAGCTTAGCTCCTGGAGAAGCTAAGCCTAGACACGTGATATCAACTCCTCTGAGTACAAATTTGATGGCTCCTTTATCCACCTGCTGGTGTGGAAAAAGGGTCTTTTTTATCTCTTTTTGTGTGGAATAACCTTGGGATTGGATAAAACGACCCTTCTCTTTTTCTAAATAGAGTAACTCTCCAGTCATTGTAAAGATTTCCATCTGTTCATGGCATCCCACTCTTAACTGGTTCCTTCTTAGGCACGACTGGATGAAGCCGTGGTTCAATGCCTGGGAAAGGTTCTACTTGTTCTTAGTACCCTTAATAGCACGGTTTCCACTGGATGTAGCTGAACACATTTTCTTTTTAATCAAATTTATTGAACATGATTCAAGGTGAAAGGGTGATGATAGGGAAGGGCCGGGAATAGGGGAAAATAGACTTAGCAAGGATCCGGCAGACCCCCTACACCTGGAAGGCCAAAGGGACGGTGGCAGCTGGGGTCGTTACCCGCAAGTGACGCATCTGGCTGCAGTTTTCCGGCTCTAGGGAAATCTCATTCCCTCTGCTCCTTCAACTACTTCCTCCAACTATTCATGTGAGCACTGCGGCAATTTCGGGGGCTGTTGGGTGTTACCAATTCCTCCCCAGGGCTTGTAGCTGAAAGGGAGGAAGATGAGGAGGAAGAAGAGATGAAACACTCATTCTCGTTGCAAGAACAGAATGGAGGGGCGGCACCTGGTCTCCAGAGGGACGGCTGGCCATTTCTGCAGGCTCACAGAGGTCAGAAGAGTGTGGGCTTCAATGCTCAGGGACATCCTCCTGAATTCCACTACCAAGTTAGGGTCCCTCTCACGGCCCTAATCTCCCACGGGCCAGCAGACCTCTGGTGGGTGGCTGACTAACCTCGTCTGGGGCTTGGAGCCTGGCTACTTTAACTAATAAATTGTTGATGAAAATAATCAATAAACAATCTATAGTAGGAATAGAAAAGCATCTTATTTGAGCCAAACTGTGGACTATAGCCTGGAAGACAACCCCTCAGATATCTCTGAGGAACTGTCCCTGGGAAGCATGGTTTTCAGTACAGTTTTATATATTTTCAGAAAAAAAGAACATTAAACAAGTCAGGGATACATTCCTTTAAGGTTTCAGGGAAAAAAACAAAAACAAAACCAAAACAAACAAACAAAGAACAGATCAGCCCATACACAGCAAGTCAGCATGGCCTTGGCACCTGGGAAGTGAGGCTTATTATTGAAGGAGCTTCAGCATTGGCGTCCAAGGAAGGGAGGCATTTCATCTTTATTTTTAACATGGACATTCTTTACTTCCAGTCAATGCACTCTTTTCTTTAATAATTTAAGCAGAAGCACAATGTATGTTTGATAGGCCACACGCAGGCTGTTCTAGTATGTGTAACATTCAAGTTAACTCATGTATAAGCCAGACGACTTCCCCATACCTCAAATATGTGAAAATATCTTTTATCAAAATCCTGGGTCTGGCTAGGGGGTTCAGCTTTCTCTGCTTTCTTTCTACCCAGAAGCTCCTCTGCTGGTTTCGATGGTGACTAGCAATTACTACCTTGTCACCTGTGAGAGTTTGCACACCTGGACCATCACCTATTTCAGACACTATGGGTGCTCCACCTATCCCGTGGAGGGGTCCTTGTTACTGCCAACTGCGGAGCAGTCTAGCTCCCAAATCCCTCTCATCACTGCTTTCCCCCCGTCACAAATCAGTTTCTCTGGAAGGGAATGTTAAGATGGATTTTGGCAAGCAGGGTGCAAATTAGGTGTCAACCACTGTGACAGGGCAGAGAGGGAGCAGGATTGGCCAGATGGCATAGTTGAGCAGGTGTCCGGCCCTGAGGAAGCCTTGGCTCAGCCCATGGGGGCTCTGAAGCATATGTGGCCATCATAGGTGTTGTAAGTGCCCATCTGCACTTGACCATTGGATGTGGCAGCCCTGAGAGGGACCCATGCGTGGGTGAGGCTGCTGAGGGGATCTTGGCTGGAAATTGCCTGTTGATCGCACCCCAGCAGCTGGGCAGTGTGTGTTTTCTGGGCCAGAGGTGTGGGTGGCACATCCATGTGCACCCTGAGTGGTGCCCCATATTTTAGAGATGAGTAAGTGGGGAACATGTTAGAGATATTTGGCTTGTCATCTTCCCCTTGATGCACCACCAAACATGCTACACTACCTGATTCTGGTGGTAAACAGTCATGATGGTTAAATTTCTTTAACTTCACTTTGAATTATTACTCTAAAATAGATTGTTTCCTAATATTTACTATATATTCTGGCAGCAAGTCACACTATTATCAGTAAAATTAGTTTAGGTTCATTGTGGGTTGTTATCCTGAAGTCTATTGAAAAATGAGGATTCTTTTTTCTCACATTGTATAATCTAAGTAGATACACGCTGTTGATGCAGGCACACAGAGGGGTAGATCTGGGGGAATATATTAAACAAGCATGACATTAAACACACTTTAGATAAAGGCATCTTGGGGCCTTGTGCCAAATACCACTAAGAGATGGACGGTTTCGAGTCTTATCTGCACAGAAGGATCCAAAAATAGCCTGAAGCTACTACACAATGAAAGACTATTCTTTAGTTTGTCATAATTCCATCACTGGGCAAGTCTTTGTGAGTCATTTGTTGTTGTTGTTTTTGTAGCTGTTGTTTTTGTTCTCCTTGCAATCTACTGGTGTCACTTGAGAAACAATTTTAAGCTGGGGCAATTTTTCCCCAATCCCCCATCCCCAGAGGACAAGTGGCTACATCCGGAGACATTTTGGCTTGTCACGCCTGAGGAGATGCTAGCAGGTAGCGGCCAAGGGTGCTGCTCAACATCCCAGAACTCACAGGACAGCTCCCACAGCAAAAAGTTATCCAGCTCAGAATGTCTTTAATCCCCAGGTTGAGAAATCTTGCCCTAGAGCAAGAGCAAAGGGCTTAAACCTCACACAATGTGCATTCTGCACTCTTTAAGCAGAGTATTGGACTAAAACCTTTATACAAAAAGTGAATAAGCTTGTTGAGGTCAGTGGCACTGTGACAACTCTTGTTGAAAGTCAACCCCATGTGATACTGTACCTCTCATGAGCTTTCAGTGTAGTTGAGCTTTAACAGCCTGACACAAGACTGGAACAACTTTGGTCCTTCCCACTTGGTCTATGCAAACCTCTAGGAGGAGAAGCTAAAAGGGTCATATTATCAGGGGGAAAAGAACACGCAGATGAAACAAGCTGTGAGAGCTTTAGCGCCCACCACAGGCAGTGAGGTCTCTGGAGCTCAGCTGCAGTCACAAGCTGTGTGAATCAGCTTAGGAGTAGACGCTTGTGCAGTTTAGCCTCCTTGTCCCAAATAAATATTCATGCAATGCCTGCTACATGCTAGACACGGAAATGTCACAGCCCAGTCTCAAGCAGCACCGCTGTAAGCCTGGACACTCAGGACGTGGTATAGGTGCTGTGATAGACACCAGAAGAAGCCTCAGTTGAGGAGAGCACAGAGCACAGACTAGTGACTGCAGAGGCTCTAATTTGTAAACCTTGCAGCTACAAGGGTCCTGCTCACGTGTGAAGCCAAAGAAGTACCTGATGAATGGCTGATATCCTTACACTGAGTTTACCAAGAAAAGCTGCCCGTCTTGGGGTGCTGAGAGACCAGCCCCGTGGAGGACGTGGTAGAGCTGCCGCCACAGCTGCCTGCATAAGGTCTCAACTGCCTGGTCCCACCACCTACACTGGGCCAGCTTCCTCACCTCACCTCTCACTGTCATCTTTTTGGCTGAAGGAAAATACACCTATATTTGACTTTTCTCTGGCATTTCTCATTTGTCTGGTTGGTTAAACAATAACATTGTAAAAATAGTCGGACAATTTTGACCATATTAGTTATTTTGCAGGTGTTTCTACGTTTAGTCCCTGTTTACTCTGCCATCTGGAATACAATGGCAGCTAATAAATTTCCCAGTGACCAATCTTTGCAAATCTGAGTAGAAGTTAGAAACCTCTAAAGCTGTAGTAAATTGAGTGTATGAGAATAGGCTCAATGAAGTTCTGAATATATTTAGTCATGCCAATCTTCTCAGGGGAGTTTTTATCTTATTGTATTTTTGGGCTATATCTTAAACCAATGCACAGGCTGTGCTTAGGTGGCAAGCCTTAGCAACCTCCAATCGGTGCTAGCATGCACACCCGGGGAAAGTCAGAGGTACCTTTAGTTGTCCTGCACATCCGAGCACCTGGCGGGGGGAGACTAACAGCAGGGAAAGTCTCCAGTGACAGCAGGTACCCAGTTATCCCAGCTCTGAAAGGAGGAAGATGGGGCAAGGACAGCACGTTGGCTGCAAGGTGGGTGCTTATGACTGACTGTGGACCCCAGCCTGGCTGATAGCAAGCCTGAGAGCCTCAAGGAAGGGAAAGAAAAGAGAGACAGAAGGGAGGAAAACAGTGGGAGAGGGGTAAATTCACCTTCAGGTGGCAAAACGCAAGTGTCACAGCAGAGATGGGGGAAGAGAGGGGGTCCGGTGGGAGGAGCCGGAGAAGAAATTACTGGAGGACGCTTCCTCCCCCACCCCCCCACTCCAGACGGGGCGCAAGGGGCGGGAGCCGGTGTTTGCATCCACTCCCCTCACTAAGAGTGTGCGCTTCAAGCTGGTCTTGAGAACACACCTCATTCTTCACTGTGATTGCAGGTTAGGTCTTCTCTGCCCGCCTCCCCCTGACCTTTCACTTTTCCCTGAAGTCTTCATTTTTTCAGGCAAACAGTGTGGCTCAGTGGGCAGAGTTGAGCACCCAGGAGGCAAATCCTGACTCACAGGTGTAATATATATTCATATTAATAGCTTATTTATATTTATTAATTTAATTTATTATAATAAAATAATACTACATGAATATATGTACATATAATGTAAATAAAATGTTAAATATGATATACTAATATTATTTTAATATACTAATATTTATTAATATATCAATAATATATGTTCATATTAATCATATATAGGCTGATTTAGTTAGTGACATCCTTGGCAAGAAGAAAATCGAAGATGATAGGAATCAGAAGAACTGAGAACTTTGAAGATCTATGAGAGAACTCCATGCCCACGATGTAAATGGAGCGAAGTACGTGAAGGGCTCCTGGCCAGGGCTGCTCACAGAGATTTTCTAGGCCCCCCGTTTACTGGGTCAAGAGTGAATCAGGGCGCCCCAGATGTCTGGATAAAAGCAGGAGCCTAGGGGCCAGGGCCCAGCTCCCCTGGACAATGCCTGCCCTTCTTTCACCACATTGCAGTGGCCCAGCCCGCTCGCGTATCACCTCCTCACTTACACTCCTGTGAACAAACGTTACCACTTCTCCTACAGAATGAAGTGTGCGTGTTGCAGAAGAATTGGCACCTGCCAAATAGTGACAAACATCTTAAAACTACGGAGAGAGGGAGAATGAGAGATAGATGGACAAATAGTTAAGCATGCCACAGTTTTAGATTATAATGTAAAAATTATGAAAATAGAAAGTAATGTTAAAACTGTATAGCTCTCAGCTTTTATTTTTACCAAAGCTTTAATTAAACAATTTATCAGTCATCTAAATACAGTAGATTCTAAATCATAAAATAGGATTTTAATTTTGAAGTACTGTAGTTTTCTACATTTCCAAAATGTACCTTCAAATCATCCAATGTCTTCATAACCAAAGCAGACGTTTGTTGCATATTCAAAGACCCTGTCAGAATGTTCCCAGGAGGTTAGGGAGAAGTTTCCTGGAACATCGTCTGACCTTCCCCTGTTACCAGAAGAGTGTTTATAAATGGATGTTAGTTTTGAGAGAGCTTGGTGAACTGGTTCAGCTCCTACACATGCAGAAACTGTTTGTTGACCAACATTGTCCAGTAGGTTCAGCTTCCACTTGAATGTGCCCTAAATCCCGAGCCACTAAGCAGATCAAGAACCTCGCTGTCCCATTACGCCCTCTGCTTCCACCCACCAGGGTCATGGGCCCACAGGATGCAGAATGGACTGGACTCTCTAGGCCACTCGTCCCCTCCTACCCTTCCCCATTCACAGGCAAAGAGAAACCAAGCTCCTTGCCCTGATTTAAGGAGGAAGGAGATCCAGCAACAGTGACAGAAGAGGCACATGGGAGGGGCCCCTGCACTCCCAGAGGACCGTGGACTCATCATGTAAGGTTGGGTGGAACATGGTGGCTGGAAGAGACTCAGGACCTGGCACCTATGGGACCTCGCCTGCTGAACAGACTCAGAAACCGTCTGTGGGATATGCTAGCTGAGGAACGGGGGGGCGACTTGGATGGACTGGAGGTAGAGGGGAGGGTTTTCCCTGTTACAAAGCACAGGCTGTGGTCTTTCTGGGCTGGAAATATTGACAGCTCAGCACCTAATGGAGGGTGTTGGTTGGAGGTGTCCTGGTAGTAGAGTTTCTTAGGGAGGTGAGAGGAGATTCTGGGAGGGTGCAAAACACCTCCGATAGCCTTGGACCGCACACCCAGCCTTCTGACCCCAGCGGTAGAAGGTAGCAATTTCTTATATTTAAAGCTGTCCCAGGTCAGGACAGCCGATTTCCCAGGGCCTGAACAGTGAAGAATACAGGTGGGCGTTGCTAACGATGAGCAGTGTCCCTGAGCAGAGGACAGACGAGGGTTCCTGAACAGCCAGAACACAGGCTATTGAGTCAACAAGACAGTCATGAAGGGGGTGAGGCAGACATCATGCTGGAACTCACAGCAATCTTTGTCCTTGAATAAGCCCCCACAGGGGAGTGAAGTGTTGGAAGAGGGAAGGGAAGATGGAGGACTGCAGGGCAGGCACACAGGTGAGCGTGCATGGAACACGTAGCACATCTTAGTTCCTTAGAGGGTTTTTATTGAGAAAATAAGGACAGATCCATGAGGCAGCCCTGAAATATGGACGGTCTAGAGAGTCATTTATTTTTTCCTTGTCAAGATTTACCTCTTCCCGGTGGAAAGAGAAAGAAAAGAAGGAAGGATGAAAAGAATGACAAGAGATGTCCCCAAGTGATCACTGGTTCTCCTCCATAGGGTCCTGGCGGGGACCTCAGCAGAATAAGCCCTCAGGAGACCAGCACTGTACCTCCTGGGGCCCCTGGGTGACTGCAGGTCCCAGGGCACTGCTTTCTTGTCCCAAGCACACAACTTGCCTGGGGGCAGCTGCCCTCTTCACTAGAGTCTCTCCGTGTCCCAAGTTCTTTTTGCTAAAATGTGGGGCACTAATAGTGGGGTCATGGTCAGGTTGGATGAGGTTGGGAGTTCCAAGGAAGGGCAGCATGGCTGGGCTTGTGTCCTCTGGGCCTACTGGCAGCTCCACGTGAGTGGGATAAGTTGGTGTCAGGCAGGGAAGTGGTACTTAATGTTAGTCAACTGTAGACTTTAAATGGTTAATATTGAAAATATATGTTTTACCAAAAAAACCCAAAAAACAAAAAACCCTGGTGGCATGTGAATGTACGTTAAAATCTTATGGCTTAAAAAGAAAAATTCTTAGGCCAAAAGAAGGAGTACATTACTGATACATTCTAAAACATGAGCCTCAAAAGCATAATATTCAGTATAAGAAGCCAAACATAAAGGACACATATTGTATGATTCCAATCACATGAAATACTGAGAATAGGCATATCCATAGAGACAGAAAGCAGATTTGTTGTGGCCACGGCCTGAGCATAGGTGGAATAGAAGAGACTAATGGGGTTGGAGTTTCTTTTTGAGGTGATGAAATGTTCTGGTATTAGTGCTGATGGTTGCACAATTTTGTGAATAGATTATAAATCACTAAATTCTACACTTTGCAAAGGGTGAATTTTATGGTACGTGAATTGTGTCTCAACTTAAAAAATGGTGATTAATAAATGTGAATTTTTAAGTAACATGGGAAACATTATCATGAGTTTTATTTGCTTCTTGCCATAGTAAGCTCTGTAGATATGAAAGAAGACACCCCCCCAAATGAGAACAAGCACTATTTACTCAGAACTTATCTATAGAGCACGGGAGTCAGCCACCACCACTCACATCAGGCTGAGACTCAGGGCACACATAAGAGTGGGGACACTTTCTGGTGGCAAAAAAAGGAAGGCATGTCCTGCCCAGAGCTTGTGATGTGGGAGGCTGGAGACAAGCTGTTAGGAAGAGGGGCGTCCTAAGTGATTACTTAGGGGAACATATTTGGCTTTCCCTGCATTTAGTTCTACATGGAAAAGACTGAAAATGACGAAGCTGTGAGTCACTGACCAAGTCCTGACCCTTGGGGCCTATTGTTGCAGAGGTTGGAGTCTGGTTTTCCAGATTGCTTGTTGCAGGGTGTGGGATAGGGTCTTGTGGCTAGAGGGAGAAGTTCCCAGACTTCCAGGTGGATTTAGAAAATTCTGCATCCCAAAACCCTCCTTCAACATCTTCAGTCAATCAGATACTCTGTGGATAGATAAACTTGAATCAATGTTTTTAAAATTAACTGCAAACAGAATTGGAAATGACTAATGTACAATATAATGACATATTAAAAGGCAAATATCAATAGAAGAATCTAACAGAATTTTATAAATTCCTTCCAAGCAATGAATATGCTCAATTAAAATCATATGCTCATGAACTGCAGTATTTGGTAGTACATATCTGTGTGAAAAGAATTTTCAAATATGAAATATGTAAACCATGCAAAATCTCCTTAAAAGTCACGATTAACAACTTAAATTTTGATGATAGGAATCTGTAATAAGCTAAATGGCATCCCCCTTGCAAAGGAATTCCATTTTTCTCATTAGCAGACTTGTATCACAAAAAATTGTACTAAATATATTTTAAAGTTCATAAATCAACATTTTGTGAAAAAAACTGCAAACGATAGTAATTATTACAGTAATGTCGATTTACTGTAAACATTAGGATTTCTCATTTCACTAATGTTCACATTGCAGTCAATCTCACAACAAAAAAATTTTTAATTCATTAAATTTTCTTTTGCCCCAATAACCAAATCCGGCCATCTGGTCGACCTTGCCGCTGCAGACGCCAAGCGACCTGCAACTGGTGTGAACCTCAACAAGAAGGATCCAGATCGCACACCGGCGAAGGCGCACCGCCACGCCACTGACACCCGCCCCCGACCCAGGCCAACATCGGTCCCATTTCTCGCCCTTGGGGATCCTCCCGTCCGCCCGCGCGTCTGTAGGCCGTTCCCTGTCTGCAGAGCTTCTTCAGAGAAGCTACCGACAACCGTGCCCACGCAGGACCGCGGCCAGGCTCGGATCTCCTCGCCACCATCACCGGATGCCCCGGGCGGTCCCTGTTTTCCAAAGAGAAACGACTACGACCTACGACCACCGAAGCCTAGGAGGGACTGCGGGCGCTCCATGAGCGCCCTCCCCTCTTGTCCTCGACAATCCCCGGTGAGGGGACCTGCAGAAACTCAGACGCCACGCTGACGAGGCGACCAAGTAGTGGGAGCGGGAGCACCCCGCGTAGACGCCGGTTTAATCTGCCGGGTGGATCCCGTCTGTTGACACGCATCCCGTGCCCCTGCCCCCGGGCAAGATTCGCCCCAGTGACCGCCTCGCGTGGAACACGGAGAAACTGAAGTGGCCCCCTGTGAACAGCCCCACAGCCTCGCCTGCACCGTGTTAGACCAGGGCCCCCAAGACGGCGAGGACGCACCGACGGATCGTGACACACGGAGGACGACGTCGGACACGGACATCCTCTCATGGTCAGGCGTAGCAGGACGGGAGGTCTCCGCGGCCAAGGGGCACCAGGGAGTGCTGGTCGATCGTCGCAGACCTCACCACAACGCTTCGAGGGAGTTCAGCGCCAGCCCCACAACACACTGCTCTCCACATTCAATCTCCGGTGAGAGCAGGACGCGCCCACCACTCCGCACCACCGGGATGGTCGCCGCCAGCGTCGCCGGCCTCCCGGAACTCTGCCCCGCACATGGCGGGCGAGTCGTATCCCTCGCGAAGGTCGCCAAAGCTTAGGAGGGAAGGAACAATTTAAAAGCGGCCGCCAGGTGGCTCCCGACAACGGGCTCGAAAGTCAGCGGGATGGATTCTGCTCTCTGGACGGCGAAGGATCAGCTCAGACCCCCAAACGCTCGAGTTCGTCTCGGGGCGTCCGCCTCGGAGTTACCTGCCGGTTCGGCTCGGCACGGCACGACGCGACCCCAGCAGCGGACAGGGCTGGGAAGATTTGGGCAGGAGGCTGCCGCGAAGGAGACGCGCTCCTCACGCTAATGTGGAGAATTCTGCAGTCGGAACCCTGACTCTGCAGACCTGGGTTCCCTTGGTGCCCAGCCTCTTACCTCCTTATCAGGAGACCTTAGCAATTCACTTGGTTATTCCAGTTATCTCTGCCCACCCTACACCTGTGCAGTTCTTCTCTCCATGAGCCTAGAGCTGCTTTCCCAAGGAAAAGACATCCCATGCCATTGCAGGTAGGAGCCAAGGAGACAACTGAACATTTGCATCTGGACCTATTAGAGAAATTTTATGTATCCAACGCAGGAAGATACAAGACTAAAAGGGTCTTATAACTTTAGCACCACATGGCCATGGCTTTCATGAAACACTGATGTACACTCGGCAAGTCCAGGGGTGCCAGGAAGAAGAAAGACACACACACACGCACACAGACAAGCACACACACACACACATCCCCGGGTCTAATAGGAACACGTACCAGGGCTGGCAATGGTGGGATCAGAAAGTCCATTGTTGTCACTTCTGGGCTTCCCTGGGCTAGAACCCCAGCTCATTCTGGCAGATCATAGTTGTTTTATTGATGTCACTGTGGCGAAGTGAGGTCTTGGAGCTCCCCACACTGTTGTTTGCTGTCCGGTGCTCTACATTTTGTTCTATGTACTATGCCCCTTCTCCTCCATACACAGTCATAATTAAGAAAATAAGAATCTGCAGACATTGCATTCAACTTTCTAATTTGAATGAAGGTTAAGAACACAAAGGAAAAGAGTTATGTGAACAACTTAGTTAAAGAACTTACGTTTATCTTTTTGAAGCTATCAAAATGTTTATGAGCAGTCTGTAAAAAGTTAATCTTTTTTAATTAGGAAAAATAAATGATTCTTTATTGCTATCTCTCACCAAACCCCCACTCACACCAGCACCTATGACACAGGACTCCCCTGATGAAACGCCTGCTCCCCACTGGCCTAGAGATTTCTGCTCTGAGTCATTCTCTATCCCCTGTGTTCACCACATTCCTAAGTCCACTGCAGTCAGTAACATGATGAAGGAGGCCACTGAGCCCAAAGGATGACCTTTAAAAAAAGAGAAGGAAAAAACCTCTCCCATCTTCTGTGAGGTCACAGCCTTAATGGAGGCTGCAACAAGTGAAATTAAATGTTGGGAAAGAGAGTATTTCTACATTGGTCCCTGACATGCCATATCCTTAACAGGGTGGTGAACATAACTGGCGTTAATATTTCCTGGGTGCACTTAGAAAATCCGGACCCAAAGTAGAAACCTGACCATTTGGCAAAAGATGGATCAATTCAGGAATCAAAGTAAGTTTTTTTCTCACCTGTTGTTTCATTATCAGGAACTCTGCCACCACCTGCCCTCCTCTGCATCCTTATGCAGGGACAATCCGAAAATCAAGCAGATAAATCTGAGGAAAGAGAAAGCAGCCATGAGAACCCAGCCTTTCAAAGTATTGTTAGATACACCAGGCATGAATCCCCAACCACTGAGCTGGGAGTGACCCCTCCCACCTAACCCACAGGCATGCACAGACAGAAGGAACGCTTTTTCCTCCCATGGTCAAAAACAACGCTGCATTGGCTACTCGGCATGTAAGGGGGATATAATATCCCCATTTTGCAGAAAACAATGCAAATTATGGGGTGTTATACTTTGATTCGACTTACTGCTCAGAGTTATTATTTTATTAATATTCAGTTCCTAGGATTAACACTAATTCCCAGGTAACGCTTACCATGGTCTCCTGGAGAGTCTTCTCTCCACAGCAAGGACCCCTCTCGCAAAATTCTCACTTAATAATTCTTGGTGAAAGGCACCAACATTTGTTCTCCAACACCCATTCCAGGCCTTTAGCACCCCACCTTCCCTCTTGTGCCCCCCGCCCCACCAGATGCCCTTGCCCTCAGTCACCTTGGTTCCTCCCCATGTGGGAATCAGCAACATCAAAGCCTCAACCCTAGCTCTGCCCTCCATGGCCTTGGACATGAGGCCAGGAGATTTTCTATCAATTTAATGAAGGATGGAACAATCTGAGGACCCATGTCATTTGACATTACATGTCAAACTCTAACCTGGGCTTCAGTGAAAAGGTAATTGATTAAACATAGCTCATGGATATAGTGTTTGAAACATAAAGAAGACCTAAAACTTAATCAGAAAGCTATGACCAGTGAGGGTTTACCAGATAGAAAATCTGTGTGAATTCAGCAAAGTAACACTACCTGTGAATTTAACTAACATGGGGAGATTTTCAATGAAGACCATCACTGAGGGAGCCGCCTAGAATTCACATGTCGAGAAATGACTGAATGAATATTATGTGAGTAATTTTTAACAGCCTTCCTTTCCTTGTCAATGGCAGGAATTTCATGCTGGAGAAGAGCCCACTGAATGCAAAGAATATGAGGACATTTCACATACAACAAACTTAACTCCACGTGTGTTATACTTTCAGCCCAAATGGGAGAGACTTCAGCCATTATTCATCACTAAATAAACATAAGCTAATTATACTAGAGGGAAACCATGCAGATCTCAGAATGTGGAAGGTTTTTAGTCACCCTCTAACCTTAGACAACATGAGAGAGTGCACCCTGGAGTGACTCTTGCAAATGTCCTGAACGTGGGAAATATTTCAGCTGAAGCCTCGCATTTATACACCAACAGCTCACACTGGAGAAGACGAACCTTATAAAGATAATGCAGCCAGAGAGCTGACTTTTATTCACACCAATAAACTCACACGGGACAGAAGCCCTATGTTTGGAATGACTGTGGAAGAGCTTTCAGTGACCATCCAACCCTTCGATGTCATGAGCACATTCACACAGGAGAGAAACCACAATGAATACCATTTATGTGAGAAAGCATTTAGTCAAAGTCATGACCTTGGTCATCGGGGAGAATTCACACTGGTGAGAAACCCTACAAATGCGATGAATGTGGAAGAGCCTTTAAACGCAGCTCTCACGCTTATATGCGCTAGAAAACTGACAGGAGAGACACCCTATGTCTGGAATCCATGTGGTGCAGCCTTTACCCAGAGCTCCCACTTTTATAAACACCAGAGAATTCATACAGAGTAGAAACCCTGTGTCTGTAATCAATGATATGGAGCCTTCAGCCAGAAATTATCCCTTTTAAACCACCAGGAAAGTCATGTGGAGAGAAACCCTGACCCTATAATCGTGGTGGAAGAGCCTTCAGTTGGACCTCCAGACTCAGAATACACAGAGAATTCAGAGAGGGCTGCATCCCTGACACAGTAGAGAAAACAGCCCACGGTTTACTACGAGGAGATCCCTCTTGGGGTACATCATCTAATCACTGCTGTAGAAGAAATCCGATGAAATGAATGCTAGAGTACCATTAGTCATGGAGTCATTGGACATGAGAGAGTTCACACTGAAAAAATAGTCTCAGTGTAATGAAGGAAGGACATTCTTCAGTGATTCCTTATTCCTGAGTGAACAAGAAAGTGCTCACACTGAGGAGATGCCAATTCTAAAGACAATGTGGAAAATCTTTCACTTGCTATTCACATCAGAAAACTCATACTGGGGAAATAGTCTATAAAGAATGTGTTAGCATGCAATTGAGACAATAATTAAGTCCTTCAGCAATTGTCTTTTTATTAAATATACAATATAAAGATGTAGATGGTGAAGGGTTTTGAGAAGTGCTGAAAGAAATATTCAGTATCAAGTAAGAAGAAATGAAGCAAACCTGCTTCAGTAGATCAGTATTTGCAAATATGTAAGCACTACTGAGTGGGTATGTGTCATTCAAAATCATGAAATATTGGGATGAGTAAGAATGGGCCCGTTTTCTGGTAATACTCTGTCACTGTTGATCAGTTAGACACTTTCTGTCTTTATAAAATTATAATCATAATTACAAAGACTGGGATCAGTCAGGAAACAACGTTGAATGTTAACTGAAAATGTAAAACATAATATGATGTGTGTTAACTCTTACATTAGTGTCCAAATATCTGTATACACATTCAGGATGAATGGCTTCAAGGATAAATACACACATACTTTGTGATTAACTTCTGCTGCTTCAATTAATTCTATTACTTAACTTTCATTTACTATTTCCCACATGACTTTAAAAAAGAATTATATATTAATTAGATTTAAAGAAAGGTGAATAATTGTGGGTACATGGACAGGAAGAACTCAAGAATTCAGAGTCAGACGGTGGTTTAATCCCTACTTAGTATTTTGTAGCCAAGGGTTTCTTTGTTTGTTTTGTCTAAGAAGAACAGATAGATATCTTCAGGACTGAGAAGGTGAAAGATCTTTGCAGACATAAAAAGAGTTGTACTTTAACAATGTATTAGAACAATAAGGGGTGCACATACTAAATCATGTAAACACAAAGGAGATCCCTCAGAGAGCCATTGGTAAGTCTACATTTAAACCTTTACTCTTTGATCTAGAAAAAATGGTACTAAAAAAAGTTCCGGGAGAAAGATCAACATAGAGACAATGTCTATTTTGTCAATTAAACCTTCAAGAAGGCTAGCTAGGGAGAGCGTACAGGCTGCATGATGAGTTCTGGCCCTTTTTCAGTTCAATTTCTTTTCTTTGTTGGCCAAAACATAAGTTATAGCCCTGAGGTCCGTTGAAGTCTAATGGGTTGAGAAATGGTATTCTAGGACCTATAAAGCCCATCATGGGGACTTTGCTAGCATTCCAGAGGTTAAGACTTCACCTTCCAATGCAGGGAGTGTGGGTTCGATCCCTGCTTGGGGAGATAAGATCTCACATGGCTCGCAGCCAAAAAACCAAAATATGAAACAGTAACAATATTGTAACAAATTCAATAAAAGACTTTAAAAATGGTCCACATCAAATAAAAATCTTTAAAAAAAATTTTTTTAAAAAGCCTAAGATGTTAGCTGCAACATTACTGTGTGTACGTGCGTCTGAGTGCACACACACACAGCCATTCCAGGGAGGGACACTGTAACAACTATTTGATCATAAAGGGAAAATGCGACTCAGGAATTATTGGCATAAAGGATTCATGCAGGAGAGAAATAAGCTAAATCACCTTGTTCCTTCATTTATCAACTTTTCAATTATTAAATATTTAATGAGAACTTCCAACATTTCAGAACTTGGATTGTTATGATGATTAAACTGTCAATAACACAACGCCTTTCTCTTCATAGAACTCTGTATTCTAATGCACGTAATAAGAATAAATTGCAAAATAAAATTTCTGACATTAAAAAAAAAACATGTTCATACATTGTATAGTTACAAAATATCACTACTAGTCTACAATAAAAAGTTGGCACTTCATAAAATAAAATTGACATTTAAAACAGTCTCCATCCTGGAACTTTGAAAGGTTATATGTTTTTAGAAAGACTGGTTAGTAAAAATATTTTACAAAATTCTCAATTTTGGAAAACCTACTCTGCATGAATTGGGGAGAACAAAGCTAGACTTCCTGTCTTAAGATCCAGGTTTGCTGTTCTCTCTATTCCAAAATAAGTACTTTTAAAATTGTTAGAATTCAAAACTATATGTTTGAAAATCAGTAACAATTTTTATAAGGATAAAAATTCTGCTGTACGGTCCTCTTAACATTCCTTTCATCATAGATTTTATTCAAAATTCAACCGGTTACCATTTTAAAGGATAACAGACAAGAGGATTGTTATCTTGATCTTTATATTAGACTCAATTTCTTTCTAATTTTTTTTGATAATCCAAAACAATCCAAAATAACACATTATTATCATAAAATCCAGAATTTCCCAGTGTGTTCTGTAGTGTATATAGTCCCAATGCGATTATATAGACTATTGGTAAATTTGAACTTAAATGTATTCCTAAATACAGAATAAAAATCTAAGAATGCATTAACCTATGTGTTTCATTATGCAATAATGCCCTTTTAGCAAAGAAATGGCTTACCAGATGCAAGAATATCTGGAAGTTGCATAATATGTTTTTATATTTAATAACAGAAAATAAGGTAATAAGTGGTTTTTGTTGTTATATATTTTTATATTCTTATGTAAATTACATATTCATTGCTTCATCAATGTGATTGTTTTCTAGCTTATTTTACTCTAGTGTGAATTATAGCACATTAACTCTTGATAGTTTTCTATCAGAAAATGATTCTTGATGAAATTCTCCATGATCAATTAACTTTGGTAAACAACACTGGCACAGTCAAGAGATGTCGCCAAACCAAAATTTAAATACTTTTATGGCTTACAATGTCCTATTTTGAGGCTCAGAAATATATAGCAGTTTTTTTTTTTTTTTTTTTTTTTTTTTTTTTTTTTTTTTGCTGTCGATTGTAATTTAAACAATATCTCTTGAGCCTCCTCTGGGCACCCTGACAAAACGGTACAATTTAAATAACATTCCATGGTCAAACAAGTTTGGGAAATACTGCCTGAGGTTATATTTTAGTTGAGTATGCCCCCTTTGGGCAAGATTATTATGTTGAAACTCAGATGAAGCACCAGCCAACTTGGTCCTTCGAAACAGCACCACTCTTTTTTTTTTTTTTTTTTTTTCACACACACTGTATTTTATTTTTACAAGAGATAAATAGACTGACACCAAGCATTGTACATGGATGACCACAACAAAAGCAACAATGATTGCAATTACCAAACATGAAACACACTCATACTATGTCATAATATTGACATTCAGTCCAGTAATCCTCCACTGCAACAGCTCCTTTACTTTGCAGTGAAAATTGATTTGTATATTCTTTGCCTCTGAGTTCTTGTGGGATTTTTTCTTTTTTTAAATTCAACCAGAAAGTCACAAAAATTATACTCATCCTCATCAGTTCACTCAGTCCCATGTAATTAATTTTTTTTTTTCATCTTGATATTTTGTTAGCACTTTTATGAGCTCATCAGTTTTTCATTAGAGTTCTGAAAATGCTTATTCATTCAGTTCAGCAGTACAGTCAGGTACCAGAAACCTGTACTTGTCAGAGTCTTTTCCATGAATTTCCTGAAGATGAAACCCTTTTATAGGAACATATTTACAAAAGCATCAGAGTACACCCAGAACTGTCTGTAAATGACAAAAGACTTAAAAATGACCACGGTTAAAGATTTGATGAAAGTTCATAATAATGCAGTTGACAAGAAAATTAGTTATTTCTGAGATATACATTTTAAAGTAATAACTAGGATTATGACTTATAACATTATACCAGAACATATAAGATTTTTAGAAATTTCATGTAATGTCTGAAACATTTATATTAACATATTTCCATACAAATAACCCAATGAAAGTTTAGTATTAGTTGTTTTGTTTGTTTGTTTATACTGCAGGTTCTTATTAGTCATCAATTTTATACACATCAGTGTATACATGTCAATCCCAATCGCCCAATTCAGCACACCACTATCCCCACCCCACCGCAGTTTTCCCCCCTTGGTGTCCATATGTCTGTTCTCTACATCTGTGTCTCAACTTCTGCCCTGCAAACCGGCTCATCTGTACCATTTTTCTAGGTTCCACATACATGCGTTAATATACAATATTTGTTTTTCTCTTTCTGACTTACTTCACTCTGTATGACAGTCTCTAGATTCATCCACGTCTCAACAAATGACTCAATTTCGTTCCTTTTTATGGCTGAGTAATATTCCATTGTATATATGTACCACAACTTCTTTATCCATTCGTCTGTTGATGGGCATTTAGGTTGCTTCCATGACCTGGCTATTGTAAATAGTGCTGCAATGAATATTCGGGTGCATGTGTCTTTTTGAATTACGGTTTTCTCTGGGTATATGCCCAGTAGTGGGATTGCTGGGTCATATGGTAATTCTATTTTTAGTTTTTTAAGGAACCTCCATATTGTTCTCCATAGTGGCTGTATCAATTTACATTCCCACCAACAGTGCAAGAGGGTTCCCTTTTCTCCACACCCTCTCCAGCATTTGTTGTTTGTAGATTTTCTGATGATGCCCATTCTAATTGGTGTGAGGTGATACCTCATTGTAGTTTTGATTTGCATTTCTCTAATAATTAGTGATGTTGAGCATCTTTTCATGTGGTTCTTGGCCGTCTGTATGTCTTCTTTGGAGAAATGTCTATTTAGGTCTTCTGCCCATTTTTGGATTGGGGTGTTTGTTTCTTTAATATTGAGCTGAATGAGCTGTTTATATATTTTAGAGATTAATCCTTTGTCCGTTGATTCGTTTGCAGATATTTTCTCCCATTCTGAGGGTTGTCTTTTCGTCTTGTTTATGGTTTCCTTTGCTGTGCAAAAGCTTTGAAGTTTCATTAGGTCCCATTTGTTTATTTTTGTTTTTATTTCCATTACTCTAGGAGGTGGATCAAAAAAGATCTTGCTGTGATTTATGTCAAAGAGTGTTCTTCCTATGTTTTCCTCTAAGAGTTTTATAGTGTCCAGTCTTACATTTAGGTCTGTAATCCATTTTGAGTTTATTTTTGTGTATGGTGTTAGGGAGTATTCTAATTTCATTCTTTTACATGTAGCTGTCCAGTTTTCCCAGCACCACTTATTGAAGAGACTGTCTTTTCTCCATCGTATATCTTTGCCTCCTTTGTCATAGATTAGTTGACCATAGGTGCGTGGGTTTATCTCTGGGCTTTCTATCTTGTTCCATTGATCTATGTTTCTGTTTTTGTGCCAGTACCATATTGTCTTGATTACTGTAGCTTTGTAGTATAGTCTGAAGTCAGGGAGTCTGATTCCTCCAGCTCCGTTTTTTTCCCTCAAGACTGCTTTGGCTATTCGTGGTCTTTTGTGTCTCCATACAAATTTTAAGATGATTTTTTCTAGCTCCGTAAAAAATGCCATTGGTAATTTGATAGGGATTACATTGAATCTGTAGATTGCTTTGGGTAGTATAGTCATTTTCACAATGTTGATTCTTCCAATCCAAGAACATGGTATATCTCTCCATCTGTTGGTATCATCTTTAATTTCTTTCATCAGTGTCTTATAGTTTTCTGCATACAGGTCTTTTGTCTCCCTAGGCAGGTTTATTCCTAGGTATTTTATTCTTTTTGTTGCAATGGTAAATGGGAGTGTTTCCATAATTTCTCTTTCAGATTTTTCATCATTAGTGTATAGGAATGCAAGAGATTTCTGTGCATTAATTTTGTATCCTGCAACTTTACCATATTCATTAATTAGCTCTAGCAGTTTTCTGGTGGCAGTTTTAGGATTCTCTATGTATAGTATCATGTCATCTGCAAACAGTGACAGTTTTACTTCTTCTTTTCCAATTTGTATTCCTTTTATTTCTTTTTCTTCTCTGATTGCCGTGGCTAGGACTTCCAGAACTATGTTGAATAAAAGTGGTGAGAGTGGACATCCTTGTCTCGTTCCTGATCTTAGAGGAAATGCTTTCAGTTTTTCACCATTGAGAATGATGTTTGCTGTGGGTTTGTCATATATGGCCTTTATTATGTTGAGGTAGGTTCCCTCTATGCCTACTTTCTGGAGAGTTTTTATCATAAATGGGTGCTGAATTTTGTCAAAAGCTTTTTCTGCATCTATTGAGATGATCATATGGATTTATTCTTCAATTTGTTAATATGGTGTATCACATTGATTGATTTGCGTATGTTGAAGAATCCTTGCATCCCTGGGATAAATCCCACTTGATCGTGGTGTATGATCCTTTTAATGTGTTGTTGGATTGTTTGCTAGTATTTTGTTGAGGATTTTTGCATCTATATTCATCAGTGATATTGGTCTGTAATTTTCTTTTTTTGTAGTGTCTTTGTCTGGTTTTGGTATCAGGGTGATGGTGGCCTCATAGAATGAGTTTGGGAGTGTTCCTTCCTCTGTAATTTTTTGGAAGAGTTTGAGAAGGATGGGTGTTAGCTCTTCTCTAAATGTTTGATAGAATTCACCTGTGAAGCCATCTGGTCCTGGACTTTTGTTTGTTGGAAGATTTTTAATCACAGTTTCAATTTCATTACTTGTGATTGGTCTGTTCATATTTTCTGCTTCTTCCTGGTTCAGTCTTGGAAGATTATACCTTTCTAAGAATTTGTCCATTTCTTCCAGGTTGTCCATTTTATTGGCATAAAGTTGCTTGTAGTAGTCTCTTAGGATGCTTTGTATTTCTGCGGTGTCTGTTGTAACTTCTCCTTTTTCATTTCTGATTTTATTGATTTGAGTCCTCTCCCTCTTTTTCTTGATGAGTCTGGCTAATGGCTTATCAATTTTGTTTATCTTCTCAAAGAACCATAAGAGAGTTTATTGCAACAAATGCCTACAGTAAGAAAAAAGAAAGATCACAAATAAACAACATTACTTCTCAAGGGACTAGCAAACAAACAAACAAACCACTAAGCTCACAAGTAGCAAAGCAATGAAATAAGAAATATGAGAACAGAAATAAAACAGGGACCATGCAAACAATAGAAAACATCAATGCAAGAGGTGGTTTTTGAAATGAAAACAAAATTAACCTTTTAGCTATACTAATGAAGAATAAAAGAGAATACGCAAATAAAATCAGAAATGAAAAAGGAAACATTACAACTGATGCAACAAAAATACAACAGCTCATGAGAGGTGACCATCAACAAATGTATACCATAAAATTTGATACCCTAGAAGAAATGAATTCCTAGCAACATAAAAACTACCAAAACTGAATTATGAGGAAATACACAAACCGAACAGACCGACGATGAGTGAAAAGATTGTATCAGTAATAAAAAATTTACAACAACAACAAAAAAAAAATGGCTAGGACCAGATAGTTTCACTGGGAAATTCAACCAAACATTTAAATTGAATTAAAACAAATCCATGTCAAACTTTTCTAAAAAACTTTGAGGTACATTCCCAAACTCATTTCATGAGTCCAGCATTATCCTGATACCAAAGCTAGATAAGAACACTATAAGAAAAAAAAATTGTCAAGTATTACTGATATAGATGCAAAAATTCTCAGTGAAATACTAGCAAACAAAATTCAACAGTATATTGAAAGGATCATACACCATGATCAAGTGGAATTTATCCCTAGAAAGCAAGGGTAATTCAACTTATGTAAATCAAACGTGTGGTGCACCACATTAAGAGAATGAAATATGAAAATCATACGGTTATCTCAATAGATACAGAAAGAGCATGTGAAATAATTAAAGAACCTTCCATGATAAATATACTAAAAAAATTGCTATACATAGAATGTACCTCAACACAGTAAAGGTCATATTGAACAAATTCACAGCAGACATCATACTCAATGGTGAAAGTTTGAAAGTTTTTCTGCTAAAAATATCAACAAAATAAGTTTGTGCACTCTCACCACTCCTTTTCAGCATAATACTGGAAGTCATAGCCAGAGCAATTAGGCAAGAAAAATAAATAGAAGAAATCCAAATTGAAAAGGATGACGTAAAGCTATTTCTGTTTGCATTTAATATAATCTTATATAGAGAAAATCCCAAAGATTCAACAAAAAAATGTATTACAAGTTATGGACAAATTCAGTCAAGTTGCAAGATACAAAATCAACATGTGAAGAGCAATTGTACTTCTATATACTAACAATTTGAAAAATAAATGTAAAAAGCAATCATATTTAAAATGACATCAGAAATAAATAAAACATTTAGGAATAAATTAAACCAAGCAGGTAAAATATCCACACACTGAAAATGACAAAACACTGATGAAAAAACTGAAGATACAAATAAATGAAAAAAGTTTCCATGGTTATGAACCAGAAGAATATTGTAAAAATATCTATACTACGCAAAGCTGTCTATAAATTCAGTGCAATCCCTATCAATATTCCAATGATTTTTACACAGAAAGAGAAAACAACCCTAAAATTTGTATGGAACCCCAAAACACCACTAATAGCCAAATCAACCTGGTCAAAGAAGAACAAATCTAGTGACATCACAATTCCTAACTTCAAACTTTATTACAAAGCTATAGTAATCAAAACACTAGATTCTGGCAAAAAATAGAAACCTAGTCCAATGAAACAGAATCAAGAGCACAGAAATAAAACCAGTCATTTACTGTTAACAAATATTTGACAAGGGAGCCAAGGAGATGCAGTCGGGGAAATACAGTCTCTTCAATAAATGGTGCTGGAAAAAAACTGGATAACAACCTACAGAAGAATACAGTTGGACCCCTTTCTTGTACCAGTCACAAAAATTAACTCAAAGTGGACTGAAGGCTTAAATATAAGACCTAAAGCTGTAAAACTACTTGAAGAAAGCATAAAGAACAAGTTCCTCAATATAGTTTTGGTAAATATTTTTCAGATATAACACCAAATGTGGAAGCCACAAAAGCAAACAAAACAAAACAAAACAAAAAAAAAAAGTGGAACTACAGCAAACAAACAAAGAAAGAACTTTGCATAGTCAAATGAACAATCAGCAAACTAAAAAGCAACTATAGAACAGGAGAACATATGTGCAAACCATTTCTTTTTGATAAGGGTTTAATATTCAAAATATATAAGTAACATAAAATAATAGCAGTCAAAAATTAAATAAAAAATGGGCTAAAGGACTTGAAAAGACATTTTTCCCCCCAAAAGACATACAGATGGCCAACAGGTACATAAACAGATGCTCAACATCACTAATCATCAGAGAAATGCAAATCAAAACCACAATGATCCATCAGCTCACACCTGTTAGAATGGCTATTATAAAAATGACAAGAAAAAACAAATGTTTGTGAGAATGTGAAGAAAAGGCAACTCATGTGCATTTTTGGTGGAAATGTAAACTGGTACAGTCTAATGAATGTAAAAGAATTAAATTGGACCCCTATCTCACACTACTCACAAAAGTTAACTCTAAAGAGATTAAAGACACAAATGTATGACTTGAAACCATAAAACTCCTTAAAAAATCCTGGGGGAAAATCTTCTTGACCTTGGTCTTGGGAATAGCGATTTTTTGGTTATGACCCCAAAGGACAGGCAACAAAGCAAAAGCGAAAATAAACAAGTGGGACTAAGTCAACCTAAAAAACCTTCTGCACAGAAAAAAACCACACACACACACAAAAAAACAAAACAAAAAACAACTAATTAAAATGGATAAAAGATCTGAATAGATATTTTTTCCAAAGAAGACATACAAATGTCCAAAAGATATATGAAAAAAGTGTTCAACGTCTTTAATCATCAGGGAAATGAAAATCAAAACCACGAGATCATGTCACTCCTGTTAGAATGGCTACAGCCAAAAGACAAAAGATTACAAGTGTTTGAAAGAACATGGAGAAAAGAAAATCCTTGTGCATTGTTGGTAAAGATGTAAATTACTACAAGCACTATGAAAAACAGTATGGAGGTTCCCCCCAAAATTATAAGTAGCATCCAGTTGTCCCAGTACCATTTGTTGAACAGACTATCCTGCCCACTTAGTGTGCTTTACTCCCATCTGAAATATTTGTTGCTTATACACAGGGGTTTACTTCTGGGCTGTCTATTCTGTTCCTTCAGTCTACATGTGTATTTTAGTGCCAGTATCAGAGTGTTGCATAACTCCAGCATTGTAATATAGTTATTTTGTTGTTTAAAATAAATTTATTTATTTATTTACTTATTTTTGGCTGTGCTCGGTCTTCGTTGTTGCGCGCGGGCTTTCTCTAGTTTCTTCGTGCGGGGGCTACTCTTCGTTGCAGTGTACGGGCTTCTCATTGCGGTGGATTCTCTTGTTGCAGAGCACGGGCTCTAGGCACGCGGGCTTCAGTAGTTGTGACACGTGGGTTCAGTAGTTGTGATTCACGGTGTCTAGAGCACAGTCTCAGTAGTTGTGGTGCAGACTTAGTTGCTCTGTGGCAAGTGGGATCCTCCCAGACCAGAGCTTGAACTCATGTCCCCTGCATTGGCAGGCGGATTCCTAACCACTGCACCACCAGGGAAGCCCCTGTTATATAGTTTTAATCAGGAAGTGTGATGACTCCCAATTTGGTCTTTCTCAGGATTGCTTTGGCTATTTGGGGTCTCCTGTGGTCACGTACAACATTTTAAAATTGATTTCCCTATATCTGTAAAAGATGCTGTTGGAATTTTGATAGAGATTGCATTGAACCTATAGATGCATTTGGGTAACATGGACATTTTAACAACAATAATTCTTCTGATCCATGAACATAGTACTGTATATCTTTCCACTTGTTTTGTCTTCTTCAATTTTTTTGATCAAAGTCTTGTAGTTTTCAAAGTACAAATTTTTCACTTCCTTCGTTAAGTTTATTCCTAAATATTTATTGGTTTTAATGCAATTTTGAATGGGGAAAGGACACTTGTCGTCAACAAATGTTGTTGGGAAAATTGGAAAACCACATGCAGAAAACTGAAACTGGACACCTATCTTATACCACTCACAAATATTAATTTGAAGTGGATTGAAGACTGAAACATAAGACCAGATACTATAAAACTCCTAGAAGAAAACAGAAAGAAGAATCTACTTAACACTGGTTTGGGCAATAATTTGTGGATATGATCCCAAAGCATAAGCCAGAAAAGTAAAAACCAACAGATGGGATTATGTCAAACTAAAAAGCTTTTTATATATGTAAAAAATATAAAGTCTACATACAGAGTAGGAGAGAATATCTGGAATCATATGTTGCATCAAAGAGTATAAACTTTCAGTTTTAAGATGAGTAAGTTCTGGGAACTTTAATGTACAGCATGGTGACTATAGCTAACAATGCTGTATTATATGTTTGAAAGTTGCTAAGAGAGCAGATCTCAAAAATTTTACCACAAAAAAAAGTTAATCATGTGAGTTTATGGAAGAATCCTTATTGTGGTAATCATTTCACACTATATATCTGTATCAAATCACCACGCTGTACATCTTAAACTTACACAATGCTGTATATCAATTGTGTCTCAATAAGTCTGGAGGAAAAAAAAAAAAGAATGCATTTAATTTACAAAAAGCAGCCCCTGTCTTACCTTCTAAGTATTCTGTTGAAGTTTTAAGTTTTAATATATTTCATCTTAAATGGTCTTATGAAGTATCCAATGGTTGGTATTTTAAAAATCGTCACTGTGCCTGGAACGTCTAAAAGTGATTCACAATTTTTTAAGTTACATTCTTATAAAAATTTGGGTATTGACCTGAATATTATGATTTTTAATAACACTAGTCACATTGGAATATTGCAGAAGATTTTTCAATGAGCTTATGTGTATAAGTATTTAAGACTGTCACTGTATTATGAGAAAATTTCAAACACAGCAATATTTTGACTTGAAAATGAGAAAAATCTAAGAAGTACATTTTAAATATTGCTGACTGTGGGGCTTCCCTGGTGGTGCAGTGGTTAAGAATCCACCCGCCAATGCAGAGGACACGGGTTCGAGCCCTGGTCCGGGAAGATCCCAGATGCCGCGGGACAACTAAGCCCATGAGCCACAACTACTGAGCCTGAGCTCTAGAGCCTGTGACCCACAACTACTGAAGCCCACGCACCTACAGCCCGTGCTCTGCAACAAGAGAAGCCACCGCAATGAGAAGCCCGCGCATCATAAGAAAGAGTAGCCTCCGCTCGCCACAACTAGAGAAAGCCCATGCAACAACGAAGACACAAGGCAGCCAAAAATAAAATAAATTTAAAAAAGAATGATTTGTAAAAATAAATAAATAATAAATAGTGCTGAGGTAAAAAAAAAAAGCACAACATGAGACTTGTGAGTTAAGTTTTATTTGGGGCAAAATAAAGACTATATCCTGGGAGACAGAATCTCAGATAGCTCCAAGAAACTGCTCCAAAGAGGCAGGGGGACGGTCAGTATATATGCGATTTTGGTGAAGGGGGAGTACACGCAATCGAGCTCATATATTTTTTGCAGAAGGTTTCTGCCCCTCTCATGCAGGCTACGGCTAGTCACGAGGCGCAGACGTCACCATGAAGGATTTCAGTGCTTCTCTAGACACAAGGAGATACAAGAACTGGGCTCATAAAAGCTGCTCCTGCAAGTATCTAACTCTCTGAAGAGTTGTCCTGCCAGCTTCCCCCGAGCACAGAGCGCCTCATTTCTGCTCTCCACCCTGAACTCCTTTCAGGGGGTGTTGAAGGTCAGCGGCTGCAGCAGCTGCGCCAGCACCTTATTTAATCCTTGTCGAGGTAGATGGCAAGTGCTGATCCATAGCTGACAATACGCTCCAAATAATTTTATTCCCTTAAGACAGGAAAGTAAAAGTACAATAAATTCTGATTCTGACATGTTTAAACTATAAAACTTAACATAGTGTGCTTTACTACACATTTTTTTTACTTTTTCAATATTTTTTCAACTACATCCACGTTACCTGCACATCATCCGTGTATAGTCTGTTAGTTAAGGTCTTTGAACAAAGGAATAAGTGGATAATTCCGTGCGGTTGAGGACAAGGGGCGGAAACATTTCTCTTGGCGACTAAGGAAAAGGGACATTTTTAAAACCTTCCGGGGGCGTCTGAGGAAACGCAGCAGAGTCTGTCCGCGACGGTGAACTCTCCCGGTCGCCCGCGCCCCCGCTCCTTCCCCGCCGCCCGAGGGTCCGGGGCGCGGCCGAGCTGCCCGCGAGGACACGCGCTTCCCGCGCTCCGCCCCGGGCGGGGCTCCTCCCGCCAACCGCCCCGCGTCCGGAACAGACGCCCCGCCGGGAACAGCCTCCACGCCCCCGGCCCCTCGGAGACCGGATCCGAGGGACAACAAGCGACATCGAACATTACCTGAGAAGGTGGGGATACACCGCGCGGGGCGGCGGGAAAGGAAGGCGCGGAGCCTCGAGGAGGGCGCACAGCCCCTTTTCAGCGGCCGGGGCGCGGGCGGGGAACGTCTTCCTCCCGCAGACCAGTCAGCCCCACGCGCGGGCCCGCAGCCGCCATGGCGCCTCTCCTCCGTCCTCAGGGAAGACCACCCATCAAGTCCGGGTGCAGTTGCGCATGCGCCGCATCGCCTGTGACATACTGGCTTCGTGCCCCCCCTGCAGGCCCTTGGGGGCAGTGCAGGATGCTCAGAACTCACTGGAGAACATGTGCCCCCTCCCAGCCAGGATGCTAAGTTACTCAAAATCGCAGTGCCCCAGCCTCTCTGCTGATGGCACTGGTGATGCTCTGATCCAGCCATGCCTGCTCTCTTGCCTGGGATGTGCCCCACTCTTTGGAGCCATGTCATCTGGTTTTTAGGTCATCCAAAATAAATGATAATAACCTCTATTCTATGCCACAATGACAGTATCCATTTCAGGTCCCTAGAAAAGAGCCTCCAATTTCCACCATCAGATTCTCCACTGGATCTTCAACCTGTTAGACACAGAGGACAGCTGCGCTGCTTGGAATAAAATTCTCTAAAGTAATATACAGACTTGATCACAATCACAAGTAACTGAAACAGAAGATGAGAGTGGAAAATCTATGGACTTTTCCTCATTTGAGGATAGGAGTCCACAGTTAATTCCAAGAAATCATTAGCTATCTGAAGCAGTGGAATACAGCTGGCATACCTTGGAGCTTGTCAGGGAGGGAATCAAACTGTGTTTTCCCTCATTTAGCAAATCCTCTCAAAAAATAAGGAAACAAGAAAAAACATTCTGCTTATGACCATCTTTATTCAATTATATTTTTATGCACAAGAAAGTAATGTAAAATACGTTAAATATAAAATATCAGAAAACAAAATGATAATGTACTTAAGATACACATTTCTAATATCCAAAATTATTTACAAAATTCAAACTCAGTTTCTTAAATAAACAAACTCATGAATTACGTTTTAAAACTTAACCTTTCAGAACTTCACGTGGGATTTGCTGTTTTCAGACTTTGGAATGTAATTTTTCTTGAAAAAATTTCTTCAGAACATACTTTTGTTACAGCCTTTTAAAGTTAGCTGCTTAACAGACATACATGAAAATATCAGTTGTTTGAACCTTTCATAAACTTACACTCACATCATATAACAGCTTAACAAAGGCTTTGAAATAGCAAATGATTCTGCTTGTTGATTTTCTTCCAATAAGAGATTCAGGGACCCAGCAACCTTCGATTTGTGGATTTTCCATCATCAACATGTGCTTTCAACTACGGGTATGTTCCTTCGGTTTATTCCACTCAGTTGTACAGGGGAAATGTATGACACATCATGGAGCGTGTTTTCAGGGCCTGAGCCTATACACAGCAAATATCACTTCCACCCCCAATTTACTTGCTGGGAACCACTTCACTGTGAATGATCTTCGCCCTTAGGGCTCCAGAGGATGTGAGCCTTTTAGAGGCTGCATGTGGGGGCATCAGAAAGAGCTCACCTTTGAGCAGAGCCCTTCTTCCTGTGTTCATGCTGGTGCAGGGAGGTGGGGTACAGGTGCCCTAACTGTCTCTTGCTTGTGCTAGGACATCGACAGGTGTCCTGGCCACTCCTGCTACATGTCCGCCTGCATCTGCCCATGTTAGGAGGCCTGTGCACCTGTGCCTGCCTGAGCTCACTCACGCCAACAACCCATCTACTGTTCCTGGAGCCTGAGAACCTGTCTGGCTGTTCACGCGCCTATGCATCACTGCATCGAAGCCCTCTTTATATAATTTGAAAACTGAAGCCCAGAAAGAGGTAGGGACTTGTCTAGGACACCATATGTGAGCAGAGGTCAGAAGAAAAGTCAGGAATCCAGCTCCCTAAGCCAGTACTCAGTCCCTCCCATCATGTTTGGTTTTGGAATAAAAGCCCCTAAGATCCTGGTGAACTCCTGCCAACCCGGCTCAGTTTGGGCCATTACTCTCTCCGCATCTCCATGCAGACACAAGTATGTACAAATAGAAATAGGGTTCACAGTTGGGGATGGTGAGAGGGTGGTTAAGGAAGAGAAAACACAATGTAAGTGCTGAGGATAGCAGGAAAAGGTTGGAGACAGCTCTGCCATGGAGCAGGAGCGTCCACCCCCCTGGCAGTGTGTCCAGAGGTCCAAAGCATGAGGGGGATTCTCCAAGTTCCCAGAGTCCTGCCTGGGCGTGGGCCATCTCCCTAGTGTTCTCCAGGGGACAGGGCGTGGGGTCGTACAGTCCACCATTCTGATCTTCTAGAACCCGGCTGAGCACACACCCCATTCCCCAGTGTAGACAGTGCTGCAGGGGAGAAGGGCTTTCCTTCTCTACAAATTGTGTGCTTGCCGTGGCGGATTGCAAGTGTTCTGCATGCTTGGAAAGTCTGTTGAGAACCTTGGTTCTCCACCACTGACCACTGTGTTCTGAGAGTTTGTCAAAATGCTTTCCAATTCACGGAGGTCCCTCAGAGGAGGGATGAGCTGGGGAAACGAGGCGTTGTGAGCACAAGGGGGCAGAGCCTCAGCCGCAGAGCCAGGATTCTAGAAAGAAGACCAGTCCTAGTTGCGGCCTCGTGGTCCTCATTTGGATGTGGGGATATCATTGTTCTGGCTGAGGTCATCCCTCACGAGTAAAGAGACACCACAGTGATGGACAAAAAGGTGGGGAAAAGGAAGCTTCTGAGGCCCCTTTTACTGCACTGCCCTGGAGCCTGTATGTTCTACTCTATGCCCCTGTGACTCTGAAGAGCCTCTGTGTTGAGGACACCCAAATAAAGGTACCAGTTTTTGGGGGGTGTGCAGGCCCGGGGCCACAGTTGTAGTGCTGGCCACCTAGGAGCAGACAGGCTTTTGCATCACTGATGCCCACTGAAGGTCACACAGAGGACTTTGTGGTCCCCCCTGCTTCACATACAACTTTAAACTCTTGTTAGTAGCATTCACCTCCACAGTCCAGCTGGTTAAAAGGGAGGAGGGTGCCAAGATAGTCACATATATCCCTTCAGCAACTATGCACCAAGCACTCCTTCTCTGCCAGGTGCCCATCTGTGGGGTCCAAAATGACCAAGAGTTCCCTAGTTTCCAGGAGCTCACAGCCTGGAGCAGAGATGGCCAAACGTACAAGAGCAAGACATATGAAAGAAAAGAGCAAGTGCTAGACTGGAAATAAAGACTGTGCTCTGAGGGAGGTCTGGGGAGTCCCTGGGTAGGAGGGTCTCAGAGGCCTCACTGGAGTGACAGTTACTGGGACCAGAATGACAACAGCGAGCCAGCCCTACACACATCTGGGAGCAGTATGTCAGGGAGAAGTCACCACTGCTGCAGACACCTGTGGGCAGAAGTGAGTGGGCCAGAGAAGCTGGAAAGTGATGAGTAGGACTGGAAAAATACCTGCGGGGGTTAGGGGGACTCACGAAGTCCGGGCCGTATCTTGGGGTCTGGTAGACTGTTAGGTGTCTGTTTCTTTCTAACAACATTTACCCCAAACCTTGCATCTTAAAATTACTTACATTTAATAGCTCGCAATTTTTGTGGGTAAGAAATACGGGCACAGCTTAATGGATTCCTCTGCCTCAAAGTGTCTCACAGGCTGGGGCTGCAGCTCAACTGAGACTCAAGTGACAGAGGATTTGGTCCCAAGTTTACTCACAGGGTTCAGGATGCAGGTTGGATTTGGAGTTTAAGTTCCTTTCTGTGTGTTGACTTGGGCAGTGCCTCCATTCTCTCCTTTGTGGGGCTCTTTATATGACAGCTCAAAACATCTGTGCTTGATTCCTCAATTCAGGGATAAGAGAGCGAGAAGTGGAAAATTAGAGCGGGAATAAAAGGGAGGTGAGCGATTTTTGACACTAAAGCGTACACATGACATTCCATCACTTTGGCTAAAATCTACTGATTGGGGTGTTTGCTAACCACTTAGTAGTTACACAGGGGTATGTATAGCAAAGGTGGGGTCACTGGGTAGCATGTGGAAGCTGCCCACCACACAGGGCAATTTGAGTCACTTGGGTCTCATTCAAATGATAACAGGAAACAATTGAACAGTTTTACTCCAAAGGGTGACAATGTGTGAATTTCCATTAATTTCAACCCCTCATGCTGCTGACCTAAAAATGAGGCCAAGAGGGGAAGTGATAGTTCCAATATCACCTTACTGAAACTCAGACCACTTTTGAGTTATTTTATGCTGTGTCCCACCCCTTCTTGTAATTTTTCAGTCTCTCCTTTGTGCCTTAGACACATGTGACACCAGCCACAGCTGTTATAGATATTATCTCAATGCACATGGCGATGCTCCTAGAAAGACATTCTAGCCCGATCTCCAATGTGCAGGTTGGAAGACTGAGGAACAGCTGAGAGGAGCAGGATGTTTTCCAGGACACAGAACTGGTGAGAAAAGGGACTGATTTCAGCTGTGTCTCCTGAAAGTTAGGACCCTAGTTACATTTCCAGACAGCTGTGGCCAAGGCTGTGTCACCTCATCGTGTACAAAAAAGAGGATGACATGGGGTGGGGGAGAGAGGAGCAGTTAACAGCCTAGAAGCGGATTTGGGTAGATTTGATTGAAGGGAGGATCCCAGGTAATAAGATCTTGAATAAGTGACCTCACTTCCTTGGTGAGAGGTCCCAACAGAACTTAAACACTGGTAACGAGGCACCCACATTATAGGGAGAGCCCCCCAACAGCTAACTCCACTGGAGACTCTCAAGAGAACAATCTATTCTCCTGTTGTGCCCCACTTTTCAGAGGCTCTGGGCTGAGGGACTTTTCTGTCGCTGTGGACATTGCTCAGCCCTCATCACCGATACCTCTGGCCATTTGGCAGGAGGCACCGAAAGGTAACAGAGGGCAGCCCAGTGCAGGCCAGCCCCATACCGCAGCCCAGCATTGTTTGTGTGTGAAGGGGGTGGCGGGGGCAGGGGATGAGGGGTACATCCTTCCAAGGCAGAAGCGGGTCGTTAGGTGTCGGCAGCCTGGGGCGTCTGTCGTGCCCACACCCCAGGTCGTGGCTGGCAGGATGAGAGGTGAGCGCTCGAGACCAAGATCATCTGCGCACATGTTAAGCCTGAGCCCTAGAGCTTTCATCTGCTTTCCCCCCTGGCTGGGGACTTGACGGATGCCTCTCTGTACCTGAACTGAGGAACACAAATTCTCATGGGGACTGTCCCTGTGGCAATATTGTTAACAAACTATGTTAAATGAGGCTCTCTGTGCTCGGGGGAAGCTGGCAGGACAGCTCTTCGGAGATTTAGATACTTGCAGGAGCTGCTTTTATGAGCCCAGTTCTTGTATCTCCTCGTGTCTAGAGAAGCACTGACATCCTTCATGGTGACGTCTGCGCCTCGTGACTAGCCGTAGCCTGCATGAGACGAGCAGAAACCTTCTGCAAAAAGTATATGTGCTCGATTGCGTGTATTCCCCCTTCACCAAAATCACATATATACTGACCTTCCCCCTGCCTCTTTGGAGCAGTTTCTTGGAGCTATCTCAGATTCTGTCTACCAGGATATAGTCTTTATTTTGCCCCAAATAAAACATAACTCACAACTCTCATGTTGTGCTTTTTTTTTTAACCTCAGCAATATTTATTATTTATTTTTTTTACAAATCATTCTGTTTTTAATTTATTTATTTTATTTATTTTATTTTTGGCTGCATTGGGTCTTCGTTGTTGCATGGGCTTTCTCTAGTTGTGGTGAGCAGGGGCTACTCTTTGTTCTGGTGCACGGGCTTCTCATTGCGGTGGCTTCTCTTGTTGCAGAGCACGAGCTGTAGGTGCGTGGGCATCAGTAGTTGTGGCTCTCAGGCTCTAGAGCTCAGGCTCAGTAGTTGTGGCTCACGGGCTTAGTTGTTCCGCGGCATCTGGGATCTTCCCGGACCAGGGCTCGAACCTGTGTCCTCTGCATTCGGGGGTGGATTCTTAACCACTGCACCACCAGGGAAGCCCCACAGTCAGCAATATTTAAAATGTACTTGTTAGCTTTTTTCTCATTTTCAAGTCAAAATATTGCTGTGTTTGAAATTTTCTCACAATACAGTGACAGTCTTAAATATTTATACACATAAGTTCATTGAAAAATCTTCTGCAATATTCCAGTGTGACTAGTATTATTAAACATCATAATATGCAGGTCAATACCAAATTGTTATAAGAATGTAATTTAAAAAATTGTGACTCACTCTTAGAAGTTCCAGGCACAGTGACGATTTTTAACTACCAACCATTGCATACTTCATAATACCATTTAAGATGAAATATATTAAAACTTAAAACTTCAACAGAATACTTAAAAGGTAAGACAGGGGCTGCTTTTTGTAAATTAAATACATTCATAGCAAATAAATTTTCTCCTAATACAGAATATGAAGGTTTTTAGCTTAATTTTGTATATCTCCATTCAAAAGGTGAAATTAGGATATCTATAATCTCCTTATTATTTATTTTAAGTCTCTTTCCCTTAAGAATTGATATTTCTATCTGTAGAATCTTCATAGTTTATTCATTTACTTTTTCATTTGGTTTATTTTCTACAACAGAAAGAGTATTCCTATGTCTTGTTAAAGTTTTTATTCTCCTAACCTAGTTCAAGGTTACTTTCTGACATTGGTTGTAAACAAGGGGAGAGGCCTTATAATAAGCATGCATTTTTTCCGATAGCCAAGATTTTTTTCGTGGACAACTTTCTTTACAATTTCCACTTTGGTCACAATATTATCCCATTGTGACAACTGCATAATAATTTGTAATCTATTTATACCTAGATGCTTCTGATTTCACCACAGTGCATTTGCTAATATGATTTTACATTAAATATTAATATACTAGAGTTGATTTTATTCATATTTGCTAACATGTTTTATATAGGTGCACACATATATGAATATTTGCTACATGCCATTCATTTGCATGGAATGATAGCTGATTGCATCTGATCTTGCTGACTGACAATTGGCTGGTCTTATGTGGGTTTAAAGTAGTACTTAGAGCAGACATTAAAATAGCACATCCTCTGATTATACAGTATTTTCAAGGTCATATTTTAAATTGTGGGAGCAGAAATTTTGTCCATTAAGGTTAAGACATGATCAGGTCACAAATTTGGCATCGTCATGTTCAGTGGAGGAACATGGCTTCTACGTCTTCGTACATCTGCCACAGTTGCACCTGTATAATAACTGTGACCATGAGCATTTTTATGTCAACATTATCTTTTTCCAATATACTCATAATTACCTGAGGTATATCATATCTATTTTTTCCTTTTACTTCAGTACAATCACTAAAGCTTTCTTTTGCAGTGATGGCATTGTTTTTAACATGAAGGTACCTTGTCATCTGACATATTTGTACATGATGGGCTACTGCTCTTGTGCAAAGCAAGGAAAAGTACTTTCATTTCATATTTTCATCTGTATTCCAGATCTAACCTGATTTCTTAGGAGAATTATATACTTTTTAAAAATGTATTAAACACAGAAGAACAGATCAGTTTTTATGTTTACCTACCTCATTAGCTAAATGGATATAGACATTATAATAACATGTAAGTCTGACAAAATTGGGAAGCATTCCAGAGTTTGAGCTTCAAGTAATTTTATGTAATCTTCTAAGAGGTAATTTATTTCTGGCACATTATATGGCAACATGTAAAAACACTTGCAAGTTTTTCTGCCGTTTGGGGTTTCTGATTTTGTCACTTTCAGCTATCCCCTAGGAACTGATTTTGAATATTTTAAAAAACACTTCTGATTAGAAAATATCAGGATGAAACATTGAATTTTTGTGGTCACAACTCTGTTCTCATTATTCTAATGTGATATTTGAGTTGGCAGATAATTTGATTTTGTTCCATTAGTATGAAATGTAAGCATGGGAACAAAATTTTTTAAAAAGCATTCTTGGAATAAATGAGCCAGTCACAATGAATTATTAGTTATTTTATCTTTATTTTATAAATGGGCTGTTTGAATATGTTCAGCCATGATGTGACATGTAGACTCACTTCTGAGTCCTGACAGACATCTGTGGTTAGTAACTTCTTAGAAAGTGACCCAGGACACAGCCATACCAGTAAAATGACAACAGCCAACAGAAAAAAAAAAACAACCTGCCAAATAACATAATATATAATAAATAATTATACACATGTGCATTAATAATTTAACATAAAATATGTAAAATTGGTGTTATTGGAAATTTTCTACTATCATGGGTTATTTACTTCTCTCTGTTATAAATCTTATTTAACAAAATGAAACAGTACAACTATGTTACAGGGGAAATTAATAGTAATTAATGGTAGGACAATTTAAAAATAATATGTGTTAGAAAAAAAATAAAAATTTTGTTTAATGCATTTTCATTTTAAAATTGTTTTAGATTTATAGAAAATTTGCAAGAATACTGCAGGATTTCACAAGTAGCCCAGACTCAGTTTCCTATCTTATTACAGTTTCATGTCATTAGGGTACATTTTTACAGTTAATGAACTAATGTTGACACCTGATTCTTAACTACAACCCACTCTGTTTTCAAATTTTCTTAGACTTCCCTTTTTCTCTTCTAGGATTGCATTCAGGATATCTCACCCTCATTCCATTTAGCTGCCATTTCTCTTTAGGACACTGTTAGTTGTTAGAGTTTCTGAGACATTTCTTGTTTTTGATGACCTCGACAGTCTCCAATTGGGATTTACCTGTTGTTTCCCTCGTGATTAGCCTGGGGTTATGTGTTTCTGGAGAAGAAAAATGGAATTCACACTTCATATCAAGGGCACATGCTCTGCAGATGACTTATTGCCCTTGATCACCTGGCTGAAGTGGGGTTTGTCAAGTTCCTCACTGTAACATCCATCTTTTCCCCCGTCCATTCAGTGTGTACCTTGTGGAAGGATGTCACTGCGTGCAGGACACATTCAAGGAATTGGGAAGTTATGCTCCACCTTTCTGAGAGTTAAACCTCTGTATCTATTATTTGAGATTATGCCTGAGCGATTCCTACTCTCCCATATTTATGTATCTGTTTTTTCCAGGAAAAATAGCCAGTAAGTTTATGAAATGATGCTCCACCTCAGTAAGATCAGAGAGGTGCTGGGTCCAAACATCTGTGTCTTTAATATTGTCTGGCACATAGTCTTGCTCAGTAAATACCTGTGAATAAGACTTAAAAGATATGAGGGAGGGCATACAGAGTGTGCATAGGTGGCAAAAACAGATTCCAGGCAGAGGGGAGAGCAAGGTAAAATGCTGTAAAGAAGGAACATGGCTGGCTTGTTTGAGGAAAGTTGGTAATGCTGGGTGGTTGAAGTTAAGTGAGCAAGGGATAGAGCCCTTGGGGGTGTCAACAGATTGTCGGCCATTTAAAGGACATTGGCTTTTACTCTGGGTGAAATAAAGGACCAGTGAATGGTTTTAAGCAGAGGAGGGCTATCATCTGACTTCCTCTGGCTGCTGTCCTACCAACTGACTGAGGGGGCAAAAGCAGAATTGGGGCGCCAATTAGAAGACTGCTGCAGTAACCAAGGTGGGAGCTCAGGCAGGTTGTTAGCCCTGGTGATGGGGACCAGTGGTCAGATTTTCGTTGTGGTTTTGCAGGTAGACCTGTGGCCAGCTACATGCATATGACACAAGGTTCTTCACTCAGAAATGCCCATGCTTGGTTTCATGCTCTTCTATCCGTCTTGAAATTCTTTTTTTTTTCCTCCAGACTTATTGAGACACAATTGATATAAAGCATTGTGTAAGTTTAAGATGTACAGTGTGGTGATTTGATACAGATATATAGTCTGAAATGATTACCATAATAAGGATTCTTCCATAAACTCACATCCTTAACTTTTTTTGGTGGTAAAATTTTTGAGATCTGCTCTCTTAGCAACTTTCAAATATATAATACAGCATTGTTAGCTATAGTCACCATGCTGTACATTAAATTTCCCAGAACTTACTCATCTTAAAACTGGAAGTTTATACTCTTTGATGCAACATAGGATTTGCAGATATTCTCTCCTACTCTGTATGTAGACTTTATATTTTTTACATATATAAAAAGCTTTTTAGTTTGATATAATCCCATCTATTGGTTTTTACTTTTCTGGCTTATGCTGTTGGGATCATATCGACAAATTATTGCCCAAACCAGTGTTAAGTAGATTCTTCTTTCTCTTTTCTTCTAGGAGTTTTATAGTATCTGGTCTTATGTTTCAGTCTTCAATCCACTTCAAATTAATATCTGTGAGTGGTATAAGATAGGTGTCCAGTTTCATTTTTCTGCATGTGGTTTTCCAGTTTTCCCAACAGCATTTGTTGAAGACATTATCCTTTCCCCATTCAAAATTGCATTAAAACCAATAAATATTTAGGAATAAACTTAATGAAGGAAGTGAAAAATTTGTACTTTGAAAACTATAAGACTTTGATCAAAAAAATTGAAGAAGATAAAACAAGTGGAAAGATATACAGTACTGTGTTCATGGATCAGAAGAATTATTGTTGTTAAAACGTCCATACTACCCAAAGGCATCTATAGGTTCAACGCAATCTCTATCAAAATTCCAACAGCATCTTTTACAGATATAGGGAAATCAATTTTAAAATGTTGTATGTGACCACAGGAGACCCCAAAGAGGCAAAGCAATCCTGAGAAAGAACAAATTGGGAATCATCACACTTCCTGATTTAGAACCATATTACAGGGGCTTCCCTGGTGGTGCAGTGGTTAGGAATCCGCTTGTCAATGCAGGGGACACGAGTTCAAGCCCTGATATGGGAGGATCCCACATGCCGCAGAGCAACTAAGCCAGTGCACCACAACTACTGAGACTGCGCTCTAGACACCGTGAACCACAACTACTGAACCCACGTGCCACAACTACTGAAGCCCACGTGCCTAGAGCCCATGCTCTGCAACAAGAGACGCCACCACCATGAGAAGCCCGTACACTGCAACGAAAAGTAGCCCCCGCTCGAAGAAACTAGAGAAAGCCCTCGCGCAACAACGAAGACCCAGAGCAGCCAAAAATAAGTAAATAAATAAATAAATTTATTTTAAACAACAAAAAAACTATATTACAATGCTGTAGTTATGTGACACTATGATACTGGCACTAAAATGCACACATAGACTAAAGGAACCGAGTAGAGACCCAGAAGTAAACCCCTGTGTATAAGCAACTAATATTTGAGATGGGAGTAAAGCACACTCAGTGGGCAGGATAGTCTCTTCAACAAATGGTACTGGGAGAACTGGATATTACTTATAATTTTGGGGGAAACCTCCGTAATGTTTTTCATAGTGCTTGTAGTAATTTACATCTTTACCAACAATGCACAAGGATTTTCTTTTCTCCATGTTCTTTCAAACACTTGTAATCTCTTGTCATTTGGCTGTAGCCATTCTAACAGGAGTGACATGATCTCGTGGTTTTGATTTTCATTGCCCTGATGATTAAAGACATTGAACATTTTTTTCATATATCTGTTGGATATTTGTATGTCTTCTTTGGAAAAAATATCTATTCAGATCCTTTATCCATTTTTAATTAGTTGTTTTTTGTTTTGTTTTGCTTTTGTGTGTCGTTTTTTTGTGTGTGTGTGTTTTCTGTGCAGAAAGTTTTTTAGGTTGACTTAGTCCCACTTGTTTATTTTGGCTTTTGTTTTGTTGCCTGTCCTTTGGGGTCATAACCAAAAAACCACTATTCCCAAGACCAAGGTCAAGGAAATTTTCCCCAAGAATTTTTTTAGGAATTTTATGGTTTCAAGTCATACATTTGTGTCTTTAATCTCTTTTGAGTTAATTTTTGTGAGTAGTGTGAGATAGGGGTCCAATTTAATTCTTTTACATTCATTAGATGGTACCAGTTTACATTTCCACCAAAAATGCACGAGTTGCCTTTTCTACACATTCTCATAAATATTTGTTTTTTCTTGTCATTTTTATAATAGCCATTCTAACAGGTGTGAGCTGATGGATCATTGTGGTTTTGATTTGCATTTCTCTGATGATTAGTGATGTTGAGCATCTGTTTATGTACCTGTTGGCCATCTGTATGTCTTTTGGGGGGGAAAATGTCTTTTCAAGTCCTTTAGCCCATTTTTTATTTAATTTTTGACTGCTATTATTTTGTTACTTATATATTTTGAATATTAACCCCTTATCAAAAAAAAAAACAATGGTTTGCACATATGTTCTCCTGTTCTATAGTTGCTTTTTAGTTTGCTGATTGCTCATTGTGTTATGCAAAGTTTTTCGTTTGTTTGTTTGCTGTAGTTCCACTTTTTTTTTTTTTTTTTTTTTTTTTTTTTTGCTTTTGTGGCTTCCACATTTGGTATTATATCCGAAAAATATTTGCCAAAACTATACTGAGGAAATTGTTCTTTATGCTGTCTTCAAGTAGTTTTACAGCTTTAGGTCTTATATTTAAGCCTTCAGTCCACTTTGAGTTAATTTTTGTGACTGGTACAAGAAAGGGGTCCAATTGTATTCTTCTGTAGGTTGTTATCCAGTTTTTTTCCAGCACTATTTATTGAAGTGACTGTATTTCCCCTACTGCATCTCCTTGGCTCCCTTGTCAAATATTTGTTAACAGTAAATGACTGATTTTATTTCTGTGCTCTTGATTCTGTTTCATTGGACCAGGTCTCTATTTTTTGCCAGAATCTAGTGTTTTGATTACTATAGGTTTGTAATAAAGTTTGAAGTTAGGAATTGTGATGCCCCTAGATTTGTTCTTCTTTGACCAGGTTGATTTGGCTATTAGTGGTGTTTTGTGGTTCCATACAAATTTTAGGGTTGTTTTCTCTTTCTGTGTAAAAATCATTGGAATATTGATAGGGATTGCATTGAATTTATAGACAGCTTTGGGTAGTATAGATATTTTTACAATATTCTTCTGGTTCATAACCATGGAAACTTTTTTCATTTATTTGTATCTTCAGTTTTTTCATCAGTGTTTTGTCATTTTCAGTGTGTGGATATTTTACCTGGTTGGTTTAATTTATTCCAAAATGTTTTATTTATTTCTGATGCCATTTTAAATATGATTGCTTTTTACATTTATTTTTCAAATTGTTAGTATATAGAAGTACAATTGCTCTTCACATGTTGATTTTGTATCTTGCAACTTGACTGAATTTGTCTATAACTGGTAATACATTTTTTGTGGAATCTTTGGGATGTTCTCTATATAAGATTATATTAAATGCAAACAGAAATACCTTTACGTCATCCTTTTCAATTTGGATTTCTTCTATTTATTTTTCTTGCCTAATTGCTCTGGCTATGACTTCCAGTATTATGCTGAAAAGGAGTGGTGAGAGTGCACAAATTTATTTTGTTTATATTTTTAGCAGAAAAACGTTCAAACTTTCACCATTGAGTATGATGTCTGCTGTGAATTTGTGCAGTATGACCTTTCCTGTGTTGAGGTACATTCTACGTATAGCAATTTTTTTAGTATATTTATCATGAAAGATTCTTTAATTATTTCACATGCTCTTTCTGTATCTATTGAGATAACCATATGGTTTTCATATTTCATTCTCTTAATGTGGTGCACCACATGTTTGATTTACATAAGTTGAATTACCCTTGCATTCTAGGGATAAATTCCACTTGATCATGGTGTATGATTCTTTCAATATACTGTTGAATTTTGTTTGCTAGTATCTCACTGAGAATTTTTGTATCTATATCAGTAATACTTGACAATTTTTTTTTCATGTAGTGTTCTTATCTAGCTTTGGTATCAGGATAATGCGGGACCCATCAAATGAGTTTGGGAATGTACCTCAAAGTTTTTTAGAAAAGTTTGACATGGATTTGTTTTAATTCGATTTAAATGATTGGTTGAATTTCCCAGTGAAACTATCTGGTCCTAGCCATGTTGTTTGTTTGGTTTTTTTTGTAAATTTTTTATTACTGATACAATCTTTTCACTCATTGTTGGTCTGTACGCTTTGTGTATTTCCTCATGATTCAGTTTTGGTAGTTTTTATGTTGCTATGAATTCATTTCTTCTAGGGTATCAAATTTGATGGTATATATTTGTTGATGGTCACCTCTCATGAGCTGTTGTATTTTTGTTGCATCAGTTGTAATGTCTCCTTTTTTATTTCTGATTTTATTTGAGTATTCTCTTTTATTCTTCATTAGTATAGCTAAAAGGTTAATTTTGTTTTCATTTCAAAAACCACCTCTTGCATTGATGTTTTCTATTGTTTGCATGGTCCCTGTTTTATTTCTGTTCTCATATTTCTTATTTCATTGCTTTGCTACTTGTGAGTTTAGTGGTTTGTTCGTTTGTTTGCTAGTCCCTTGAGAAGTAAGGTTGTTTATTTGTGATCATTCTTTTTTCTTATTGTAGGCATTTGTTGCAATAAACTCTCTTATAACTGTTTTTCTTGCAGCCCATAAGTTTTAGCATGTTGTGTTTCCATTTCCTTTTAAGATTTTTTTAAATTTCAAAGACATTGTTGTAAAGCTGTTGTAATTTCCCCCCAGTTTTATTGAGATATAATTGAACACAGTACTATTTAAGTTTAAAATGCACATTATAATGATTTGAATTACGTATATTGTGAAAGCGTTATTGCAGTAAGATTAGTTAACGTACATCACCTTATATAGATGCAAGAAAAAAAAAAAGAAAAAGAAAATATAGTTTCCTGTGATGAGAACTCTTAAGATCTACTTGCTTAACAGCTTTCATATGGCCATGTTAACTCTATTCATCATGTTGTACATAACATTCTCAAAACTTATTTATCCTATAACTGCAAGTTGGTACTTTTGCACTTCATCAAATTCTCCCTCTTCCCACCTCCCTCCTCTGGTAACCAAAAATCTGATCTTTTTCTATGAGTTTTTTGTGAGTTTCTTTTTCACATATAAGCTTGTTCTGACTTCTCTCACTTAGCATAATGCCCTCAATGTCCATCCATATTGTCACCAATGACAGGATTTCCTTCTTTCTTATGGCTGAATATTACTCCATTTTCGAAATATACCACAAGGTTTATATCCAATCATCTGTTGATAGACATATGTTTTTTCCATGTCTTGGCTATTGTCAATACTGCTGCTATGAACATGGAGGTGCAGATATCTCTTCAACATAGTGTTTTTAATTCTTTCAATATATTCCCATAGATGAAAATGCTGGACCATATGGTAGCCCTATTAAATTTTGAGGGCCTTCTCTAGCATTTTCCATAGACGTTGAACCAATTTATAAGACAACCTAAAGCACACAAATCATCCCTTTTCTCCACATCTTTGCTGGCACTTGCTAGTAAATCTCTTGTCTCTTTCATGAGTTCCATTCTAACAGTCCTGAGGTGATCTCTCATTGTGGTTTTGATTGAACATGTGTAGTGACGTTGTGTAGTGTAGTGACGTTGAACATATTTTCATGTGTTTGTTGTACATTCACATATCTTCTTTGGAAAAATGTCTATTGGGGTCTTTGGTACAGTTTTTAATTGGCTTAATTTTTTTTTGTGCTATTGAGTTCTATGATGTATTTTGGATATCAACCCCTTATTAATTATAAGGTTTGCAAATGTTATTTTTGATTAAATAGGATCTTTTCATCTTGTTGATTATTTATTTTGCTGTGTAGCAGATTTTTAGTTTGATATAGTTCCACTTGCTATTTTTTTAAATTGTTGCTTGTGCTTACGGTATCATCAAAAATAATATTTAAGACCTGTGTTAAAAAGATTTTTACTGTTTTCTTCTAGGAGTTTTATGGCCTCCCGTGTTACAGTTGTCTTTACCTTATCTTATTTCTCTTTAATTGTCATGAGTGGTGTTAGACAGGAGTCTAGTTTTATTCTTTTGTATGTAACTATGCAGTTTTCCAAGCACTGTTTAATGAAGAGACTGTCTCTCCACCGAGTGATCCTGACTGCCTTATCAAATATTAGTTGACCTTATATGCATGGGTTTATATCTTGATTCTCAGTTCTATTCCATTGTTGTGTATGCCTTTTTACATGACAGTACCATACTATTTACATTACTATAGCTTTATAAAACAGTTTGATATCATGGAATGTGATACCTCCAGGTTTGTTATTCTTTCTCATGATAGCAATGCATATACAAGTTCTTTTGTGGTTCCTCATACATTTCTGTGTTGTTTTCTTTTTACTTTAAAATATGCCATTGGATTTTGATAGGAATTGCATTAAATCCATAGATGGCTTTGGGTAGTATGGACATTTTTAAAAGTATTAATTTTTCCAATCATGAACAAGGGATAACTTTATGTTTATTTCTGTCTTTTCCAATTTTGTTCATCAGTGTATTGTAGCTTGTATTGTAGCTATCTTTCATCTCCTTAGATAAATTTATTCCTTATAATTTTATTAGTTTTGATGCTGTTATAAATAGAATGGTTTTCTTTTTTCAGATCATTGTTAGTATATAGACATATGACTGGTTTTTACATTTTAAGTTTTTATTCTGCAACTTTACTGATTATGTTCATTAGTTTTAACAGGTTTTTGGTGAAGTTTTTCGGAGTTTCTATATATAAAATCATGTTATCTTAAAATAGACACATTTTTACTTCTTAATTTCCAATTTTGATGCCTTTTATTTCTCTTCCTTGACTGATTGCCCTGGCTAGGACTTCCATTACTATGCTGAATGAGTGGTGAGAGTGGACTCCCTTGTCTTGTTTCTGATATTAGAGAAAAAGTTTCACACTTTCACTCTTGAGTGTGCTTTGAACTGTGACCTTGTCATATTTGGACTTTTTAAAAAAATTTTATTTATTTTTGGCTGCATTGAGTCTTTGTTGCTGCACGTGGGCTTTCTCTAGTTGCGGTGAGCGGAGGCTACTCTTTGTTGTGGTGCGTGGGTTTCTCATTGCAGTGGCTTCTCTTGTTGCGGAGCATGGGCTCTAGGCATGTGGGCTTCATAGTTGTGGCACACATGCTCAGTAGTTGTGGCTCACGGGCTCTAGAACACAGGCTCAGTAGTTGTGACGCATGGGCTTAGTTGCTCCTTGGCATGTGGGATCTTCCCGGACCAGGGCTTGAACCCATGTCCCCTGCATGGGCTGGTGGATTCGTAACCACTGCGCCACCAGGGAAGCCCCGATATTTGGCCTTTATTATGTTGAGTTACATTCATTTTATACCTAACTTATTAAAAGCTTTTTCTGTGCCTATTGATATTATATTTTTGCTTTATTCTATTAATATGATGCATCACATTTATTTGATTTGCTAGTATTTATTCAGAATATTAAAACCTATATTCACCAGTGTTATTGGCCTGTAATTGGCAGTGTCCATTTTAGATTATAATATCAAAGTAATGCTGACCTTGTAAAATGAGTTTGGGAGTTTTTCTTCCTCATCCATTTTTTCTCTTTCTTTTTTGAAGACTTTGAGGATTGGCATTAATGCATTAAATATTTGGTAAAATTTACCAGTGAAGCCACTTGATCTTGAGTTTTTCTTCATTTGAAGAGTTTTGATTACTGATTTAATTTCCATACTACTAATTGCTTCATTTAGATTTTCTCTTTCTTCCTAATTCACTTTTGGTAGGTTGTATGTTTCTAAGAATTTTTCCATTTATCTAGGTTGCCCAGTTTGTTAGCATGTAGTTGTTCAAAGTAAAATGTTATCCTTCTTAGCTCTGTAGTAGAGTTGTAATGTCTTCTCTTTTAATTATAATTTTGTTGATTTGAGTCTTCTCTCCTTTTCCTTGGTTAGTCTAGCTAAAGGTTTTACAATTTTATCTTTTAATGAACCAACTCTTAGTATTGCTAATCTTTTCTGTAGTTTTCCTCTTCTCTATCACATTGATTTCTGCTGTAATGTTTATAATTCTCTTCCTTCTGCTAATTTTGGGCTCAGTTTGGTCTTGTTCCAGGTCCTTGAAGAGAAGAGTTAGGTTTTTTATTTGAGATCTTTCTTAATTCGTAAGGTAGGCATTTGTTACAATAAACCTCCCTCTTAACACTCCTTTTGCTGCCTCCCATAGCTTTTAGTATACTGTTTTTCCATTTCACTTTGTCTCAAAATACTGTCTTATTTCTTCTTAAATTTATTCTTTGATAAATTAGTTGGTCAGGAGAGTGTTGATCAATATTTTTGTATTCATTAGTGCTCCAGTTTTCCTCCTGTTATTGATTTCTAGGTTAATAATATGGTCAGACAATATACTTGGTATAATTTAAGTCTTCCTGAGTTTACTATGATTTGATATGTGGTGTATTGTGTGGTCTTTTCTAGAAAATATTTTTTCTGTACTTGAGAAGACTGTGTATTCAGCGTATGTTGGATAGAGTGTTCTGTGTATGACTCTTAGGATCATTTGGCCTTTAGTGTTGTTCACATCAACTGATTCTTTTTTTTTTAATTGAAATATAGTTGAGTTATAATGTTGTATTAATTTTTGCCGTAGAGCAAAGTGTCTCAGTTATACACATATATACATCTGTTTTATATTCTTTTCCATTATGGTTTATCTCAGGATATTGAATATCTTGTTCCCTGTGCTATACAGTAGGATATTGTTTTTTATCCATTCGATATGTAATAGTTTGCAACTACTAACCCCAAACTCACAGTCCAGCCTTCCCAACCCCCTCTCCCTTCATAACCACAAGTCTGTTCTCTATGTCTGTGAGTCTGTTTTGTTTCATAGATAGGTTCATTTGTGCCATATTTTAGATTTCACATATAAGTAATACAATATAGTATTTGTCTTTCTGTTTATAGTTTACTTCACTTAGTATGTTAATCTCTAGTTGCATCCATGTTGCTGCAAATGGCATTATTTCATTCTTTTTATGGCTGAGTAATATTCCATTGTATATATGTACCACATCTTCTGTATCCATTCATCTGTTGATGGACATTTAAGTTGCTTCCATGTCTTAGCTATTGTAAATAGTGCTTCTATGAACATTGGGGTGCATATATCTTTTTGAATTATGGTTTTCTCTGGATATATGCCCAGGAGTGGGATTGCAGGATCATATGGCAACTCTATTTTTAGTTTTTTTGAGGAACCTCCATACTGTTCTCCATAGTGGCTGTATCAATTTACATTCCCACCAACAGGGTAGGAGGGTTCCCTTTTCTCCACACCCCCTCCTGCGTTTGTTATTTGCAGACTTTTTGATGATGGTCATTCTGACTGGTGTGAGGTGGTACCTCATTGTAGTTTTAATTTGCATTTCTCTAATAATTAGTGATGAGGGGCATCCTTTCATGTGCCTATTGGCCATCGGTATGTCTTCTTTGGAGAAATGTCTGTTTAAGTCTTCTGTCCATTTTTTGATTGGTTTGTTTGGGTTTTTGTTATTGACTTGTATGAGCTGTTTGTATATTTTGGAAATTAGGCCCTTGTTGGTCGCATCATTTGGAAATATTTTCTCCTAGTCTGTATGTTGTCTTTTCATTTTGTTTATGGTTTCTTTTGCTGTGAGAAAACTTATAAGTTTGAGTGGGTCCCGTTTGTTTGTTTTTGCTTTTATTTCTATTGCCTTGGGAGACTGACCTAAGAAAACACTGGTACAATTTATGTCAGAGAACGTTTTGCCTATGTTCCCTTTTAGGAGTTTTATAGTGTTATGTGTTATATTTAAGTCGTTAAGCCATTTTGAGTTTATTTTTGTGTATGGTGGGAGAGTGTGTTCTAACTTTATTGATTTGCATGAATCAACTTTTACAATACCTCTTGCTGAAGCGATTGTCTTTTCCCCCATTGTCTATTCTTGCCTCCTTCATCAGAGATGAATTGACCATTGGTCTGTGGGTTTATTTCTGGGCTTTCTATTCTGTTACCTTGATCCATATGTCTGCTTTTGTTCCAATACCAGGCTGTTTTGATTAGCATTGTAGCATTTTCTGACATCTGGGAGGGTTATGCCTACTGCTTTGTTCTTCTTCCTCAGGATTGCTTTGGCATTTCTGGGTCTTTTATGGTTCCATATACATTTTAGGGTTATTTGTTCTAGTTCTGTGAAAAAATGTCATGTGTCATTTGATAGTGATCACATTAAACCTGTAGACTGCTTTGGGTAGTACGGACACTGTCATTTTAAACAACTGCAGCCTGTTCTCACTGTCAGTGGAATCAGCTTCCCTCTGGAAGCAGATGTCCATGCAGGGCTCTTAGAAATAAGACAGACAACACCACCCACGTGGACTCTTCGTACACACCTCTGACCACTGCCTTTGCTTTCTAGAAGTAACCCCCTTAATCAAGTGGGTGGCATCTGGGGATGCAGCAGCCATCACCCTCCAGGAAGAGTTGGTGCCCCTCCTACCACTGAGGAATGAGTGGCCCTGTGCCTCATTGCCACCAAGGGTTCCAGTTTCAGGAGTTTGGGGAGCTTTTGTTTTGCTGCTTTAGTGGATGAGAAATGACACGTAACCCATTATCTTCTTTTCACTTCTCTTCTGATGATTGAGGTTGGACTTTCATCACTTTCACTTATTTCCAGAATGCAGCCACTTTTCCCAGTTCTGGGGGATAGCACTGAACATGCCTTCCTGGGTGTTCCCAGCCCCAGACTGTGATCCACATCCAGCGAGGAAATTCCACTCTTAGTAGTGCAACTACTAAGTAGCTAGTGACTGGCTTCTGACCAACAGAATATAGCAAGTCAGGGGAGATCAGTGTTAAGATTCATTGACAGAACCTCTGTCACTTCTCTCTCACTTGCTGCATCCTGTGTTCTCTCTCTGTTTCTATCTGTCTCTCTCTCCTAACCCTGGACCTGTGGAAGCCTGGAAGGGTGTTAGTAGATGCCATATGGAGAGGCCCACATAGGAGAGAACACAGGGAGGTCCCAGGCCTCCAGACAGAGGCACTAGGCTCTCAGCTCAGACTGCATCCTGCCAGTACCCATCTCAGTGAGTCTGAGAGCAAATCCACCCCTGTGGAGCGACAGCTGAGACCTCAGCCCTAACTTCATAGAGACCATGAGTCGAGGGCACCCAGCTAAGTGCCGTGGGAACTCAGGAGTAACTAGGTGTATGTATTTTGTATTTTGGTAAACCCTCCATAGTGATCTTCAGTAAATCAGACAATCTTTAGCATAGAGCAGATCTACTCAATGTTATGTAAAAACAACCACAAAGATAATGCATGTTAATAAAGGTAATAAAATGGACTAAAAACAATAATAGTGAGAATTATGATGATATTACCATTACTACTGTTAAAGAGAAAAATAAACTTAGAAAGATGGCAGATTCGCGTACAGACTCCTCTAAGTGAATTTCAGGGTACCTATATCAGACGTTCTCTGAGGTATTTTAGAGTCAGAATCCTAGGTCTGCACAAAGAAATTTGTTCTGAGAGGAGAAAACAAGCAGGAGGGAGTAGAATACCAAAGAGGACGAGGGTGTGGGCGAACTTGGGAACTTATATGCAAACCAGGGAAGGGGCGTCCTAAGGGACATAGAATAAGTACCCTGGTCCATAGTAAATGGACCTTGTCCTGCCTACCTCATAACCACCACCAGATTTCAGAAGACTGGACAGTTGGCTAGGGCGCCTGGGCTCCAGGCAGGGAAGTCAGGAGCTTTCTGCACACCCTACATGCAGAGGCCTCGTCTGTGATACATGCTTACCCACAACACTGTCTCAGCATCAGCACCTTGCCTGCACTCCTGCCATTTGTACCTACCAGGTCCCATAAATTCCAGACACTTCAGTTTGCATATGTCACACCAAGGCTTTTGGAAGATGTCATCCTAGGTGATCCTGGGTCAGCAGGGAAGATGATATGTTGGCACAAACAGTGCAGGGGCTCCCTGGGGGACTTAGAAAAATAAGTGGTTACTTGAGCAGGCACGTCACCATCCCTATGTCTGCCAGTGCCGCACCAGGTTTTCCTGGACCCCTGAGTGAATTTAGAACATGTCCCCAGGTTCAGGCATGGCAAGGATACTCTCCTTACTCCTCACGTGTCACAATGTCAGTTGCTGGGCTGACTTTTAAAATTCGGAAGACTGGACTTCAGGAGGGACACCCTCTCCAGCCTTCCCAGGAGATGTGAGAGTGGTTCCTGGCCCAGAGTTGAGGTGGAAAATCCTGTGCTGAGTCTGGCAGGACAAGGGTGTCTTCCAGGGCTCTTGCACTGGCACCACTTTCTGGTCCCTTAAGAGGACTTAAATATTGTTCTAGAGGCTGATGAAAGTCAAGAATGTCCTCCCTGGGGCTCACTTACCAGTAACAACTGTCCCTTCCTCCAGTGGTTATGTCTGAATATCTCAGGAGACTCTCTGACCAAGGAGTACCCATAAGTACAGCGGGAACCAGGAATCACCATGTGTATGTAAGTCTGTTGAAAACCCTCCACAATACACTTCAGTAAATTGTATACATTCATGAGCAGAGAAACTTAATAAGAAATGCAATAACAACAATAGTGATAAATAATAATATCAATAGTGATTACAATCGTAAAGATATTAATTGTACTACTACAAATAATAATACTAATAAACTTAAGGACTGAGGAATTACAGACTTCCCTAATTGAATGACAAGTTTCTTGGGGTATTTTGGAATCAGAGTCCTACGTCAGCACAGGCTTTGGAGCCACAGTCGTAGGTTTGCATAGTGAAGGTATAAATAGAGCAAAAATAAACAGCAACAGGTAAGAGAAATCCATGGGAGGGCATGGGCTGACTTAAGTCTCATATTCCAACCCCAGAGGAGAGAACTATGTAGAAGAGAAAAGTCGATCCAGGGCTTTCCTGACACATGGAGCCAGCAAATCTCATGAGTTCTGACGAATGATGTCTGGGGCTCTAACCCGGGAAAGAAAGGCAGGACTCCAGATACACCTTCAATACGTGGAAAAAAACACGTAAAATGTACATGGAGCTTCAGCTCTATCTCTACCCCCACTGCCTGGCAATTGACAAAGTGGCAGATCAGGGCTAATCTCCATTACCACAATCGCACGTATTCCTTACTAGTCTGCCACCAACACGCAGAATAATGCTGAACACAGATAACGGCTGTTTTATCTAACAAACAAGGGACTTTGTGTTGCTAAGTAATTCTTCTGCTCGGGGGACTATTATGAGGTTTGAACACAGCAAAAATACATAACAGCTTGTATCCTCCTTTCTACATGAACTCCACGTAATGATCTCATGGGTCTTAAGTTTATTGAATTTTGTTAGAAAACAGTGTTAACGACATTATGAAAACGTTGCTTCCTTCCTGGCTGAGACGTCTAGGCAGCCTGCAGCCTGTCTTTCCTCTTGGGCAAGAACAGCAGCAGCCAGAGATTTTTACTGTCTTTGAGTGATATGTCAGGTGACAACCTTCAGTGTTTTCCCCCTTCAGGGTGCTCGAACCTGGGCTGCCATTGATGTCCTCACACTTGAGCTTTGGCATCTTGTCCTGCACTTGCATTGCATGCACTGTTCTCAGCACAGAACTTTAAATCCATCTAGCATTTCCCACATGTATCAGGGCATCAGCTCTGCAAACCAGATGTAATTCCCCGGTTAGAGCAAGAAGAATAGGTGTGGAGGGAAGAGGAGGGTTTCCCCAGGCTGGGGTCCAAGTCAGCTCCAGACACATGTGCTCAGTGTGGGGAGGGAGCAGGACACTTGGTATGTCAACTGGAGGTTTGCTCGACTAAAGGATTTTTTAAGAAATGTATGTGAAGCCATTGAGTCAAATTATCCAGATTCTGTCATTACGCATCACACATCAATTTCTCTTCACGTTTCCCCCTGTACTTTTCACCTCAGAGAAGCAAAATTCCTGTCCTCGTGGGAGTTACAATTTCATGTTTTTGTCTTTGCCATGGTCTCTTTAATAATTTTTCCTCTCATATTCCCTGTAGCATCTGAATTTATTTTATTTTTCTTTTACTTAAATACTGAATATCTTATTAATATTTTTCTAAACCATGTTACTATTCACTGGTGTATTCCTCAAATTCATGTTCTTTCCCATGTACTGTACTTTTCAACAATTTAATCCCCCTAATGTCACGTGTCATTTCTTATTTATTTAATTTTATTATTATTTTTGTCTTATTTCAAGCAAAAATTGTGACCATTAAAAGCAAGAAATGATATGCAGGCAATTATTTTCCTGGTGGACTAATGTAGCTGTAAGAAAATAGTAAATTTCTTCAGGTGTGAACCCCGGTCATCCACATGTTAAACCTGGGAATGAAGTAAGTTAGGAATTCAGCAGTCTCATATAACTCAGTTACAGTGGAGTGTAAACACTAGCCCAGCATAAAGTGTTCACTTTATGGACTAAATTAGACTGAATTTTAATGATAGCTAGTAGAAATGCTACAAATGGGGGATGTCCCTGCAGAAGATTTACATACTATGTGTATGTAACTGACATGGAGATAATTTTAACTGGAGACTATCATTGAATAGACTTACATACACATGAGTTTTCACAGCATAGGAAAGACTTTTACTGTAATGAATGAAGGAAAGTCCTCAGAGATATTTAATTCCTTAGTCAACGTTGATTTCTCACACTGGATCTATCAATGTTAAAATCAAACTGAAAAGCTGGAGTTCATATCAAAATTCCCAGACATGGGAAAACTCTTATCAAGAATGTTTTACCACACATTTCAGCTATGAATTCATAATTTTGGCTAATAACCTATTATTTTATAAATAAGTAGAATAAAAATATAGATTTGTTAAGTAATCTTTGAATGATAAACACAAAATTTTGTAAAAATAAGTACTTTTTTTAATAGGTTAGTGTTGAGGAATATCTATAAACAAAGTTATATGTGACAATTATTATGATCCACTTAATTGTGATCGTCAGTAAGATTATCAGTTGCTTTTCTCGTCAGAAATTTTGCAGGCCAGAAGAGAGTGAAATGATATGTTTAAAGTACTGGGGGAAACTACCTGACAACAATTCTATATCTTACAGTATTATTCTTCAAAAATGAGGAAAATGAAAGACAGTCTCAGACAAAAGCTGAAGTTCAGAACCATAATACCTACCCTTCAAGAAATGCTAAAGGGAGTACTTCAAATTCAAATGGCAGGACACCAGTAACTTGAGGCCATATGAAAATATAAATTTATCTGATAAAGGTAAATAAATGGACAAATAGAAAAAAAAGCTATAATTTTCACTTGTAACTACACTTTTTATTATTCTAAGATATTTTTTAAAACCAAAATATTAAAATAATTATAAATGTATTGGTATTGTGTGATTGTTTCCCCTAAAATTCATATGTTAAAAATATAACCTCCAAATGTGTTGGTATTAGGATGTAGGGCCTTTGGCAGGTGCTTAGGTTATGACGGCAGAGCCACCATGAATAGGATTTGTGTGCTTTTATTTATTTTTAAATATGTATTTATTTACTTACTTATTTGGCTGCATTGGCTCTTAGTTGCAGCACGTGGGATATTTGTTGTGACGCCCAGGCTTCATATCTAGCTGTGGCACGGGGACACGGTAGTTGCAGCACACAGGCTCAGTAGTTGCAGCACATGGGCTTAGTTGTCCCATGGCATGTGGGATCTTAGTTCTCTGAACTGGGATTGAACCTGTGTCCCCTGCATTGGAAGGCAGATTCTTAACCACTGGCCTACTAGGGAAGTCTCTTCTGTGCTTTTAAAAGAGACCCCAGAGAGCTCTCTAGCCCCTTCCTCCAGATGATGATATAATGAAAAGTCTATGACTCAGAAAAAGACCTTTACCTAACCACCTTGATCTCACACTTCAGCCTCCAGAACCATGAGAAATAAACTTCTGTTTATAAGCTACCCAAGCTGTAGCATTTTGTTATAGCATCCCCAAATAACTAATTTGTACATCTACATTAACAGAAAACAATGTATAAATATGTGATTTGTGACATTAATAACATGTAATTAATGTGTAATGGTATAGGAGATGTAATAGAGATTTTTACATGTGATTAAAATTATGTTGATATCAGTTTAAGCTAGTTTGATAGGATTTTATATGTAATCTCCATGGTATCCACAAATTTAATATCTATAGAATATACACAGAAGGAAATTAAAAGTAAGTCAGTCAGGGGACTTCCCTGGTAGTCCAGTGGCGAAGACTCCACGCTCCCAATGCAGGGGGCCTGGGTTCAATCCTTGGTCAGGGAACTAGATCCCACATGTCACAACTAAGAGTTCGCATGCAACAAAGAAGATCAAAGGTCCCCCATGCCACAACTAAGACCTGGCACAGCCAAATAAATAAATTTGAAAAATGAGTACAAAAAGTAAGCAGAAAAGACGTCAGTATGGGAGAAAATGTGGGACAGAAAAGCTATATGACATTACAGAAAAATTGGCAATTAAAAGTCATTCCATAGCAGTAATTTATATATATATATATATATATATATATATATATATATATATATATATATATATATATAGCTTAAACTCATCAGTTAAAAAACAAAGACAAGCTAGACATAAAAAGGGTCCAACTTATGTTGTCTACAAGAGACTCACTGAGAAGTAAGGACACTCATATGATGAAAGTGAAAATATTGGAAAAGATATTACATGAGAACAGTAAGCAAAAGAGGAGAGGAGTGGCTCTGCTGCTTCTGCTGCTGAGGCTGTGGCCCCTACTTTGCAGGAAGTAACCAGGGGCAGAGTCTGGGGTGCCCCACCCACCCCCTGCACTGAGAGCCAGGGAAGTCAGAGGGACTTGGTCCCCCTCCCGAGTTCCATTCTTCCTCCAATGAGAATGGTGCTAATCAATAAAGACCCGGGTATAGCTGATTCACTTTATTATAAAGCCGAAACTAACACACGAGTGTAAAGCAATTATACTCCAATAAAGGTGTTAAAAATAAATAAATAAAAATAAATAAAGACCTGGGGAAAAGAGATGCCCCCCGTGGAGAATGCCTATGTTGTAAGTTTATCTGCTGTCAGGTTGGCTTGAGAAAGAGCAGGAGCTACATGATGTGTTCTCTCCCTTCAAATCGATTACTTTTTCTTTCTTGATGCACGCACACACCCACACACACAAAACCATTATAAAGACCATACATATAGAATGCTAATGGGTTGGTCTATGAGCTTGAAAAGAGGGAAATAGAACACTTGAGGTCGGTGCAGCGATGTGTTTGTGTCTGTGCATGTGCATTACTAGGTGGAGAGTCCACAGTATCCATCAGATACTTAAAGGAAAACATATCTCCCAAGTGTTCTGGATTTCATAGATAAATTATCATAGGACAACAGTCTTCAATAAACATCAGGTAGCTCTCTCACACACCACTCATTAAAGTAACAAATATTTATTGAGGGTCTCCAGGATTCCAGCATGTGAAATTTTCTGGAGACTAAGAGGTGAAATGTATAACATTACCACCTTCACCAAGTTTATAGCTCAGTGGAGGCAATAAATTTTAATATCTCACATTTTTTCTATTTAAGTATGACTCTGGGTTTAATGTAATTTTTCTGCATCGTGTCCACAGTGTCCCAGGACTGACGCCCTCCTCTAGCTCAGCACCTAGAACACAGATCTGATTGAGCTAAACTGGTGACGCAGCTGCTTCCCAGTGAGGCTGTGGCCTCTAATGGCTTTCTCCTGCTCCTGTGTCTGTGGCGTGCTCAGCATATGGGTGACACTTAGGCTGCTTCCTCAGTGCGTTGTGTACCTTCCAAGGCCAATAACTTGCTGAGCAAAAAATAACTTCTTTACTTTTGTGAACACCTGGCCTCCAAAAGGCTGAAATATTTAGTGACAATGTACTGAGGACATAATTTCTTATTCATTCCCTGACCTACACTCTCAGTCACAGAGACATGTGGTAAAATAACAGGGAATCAGGCTTATGGTCATGACTTGGCTGGGTCAAGAAGTTCTAGGTCATGTGGGAAGACTCCTGTCTCCTCTGAGATTTCTGCTTCAACCAACGGGGAGCAGCTGCCCTTAAGGTCTGAACTGGAACCCTATAAATTCATATGTTGAAGTCCAGACCCTTCTACCTCATAATGTGACTGTATTTGGGAATAGGGCCTTAGGAGAGGTGATTAAGTGAAAATGGGTCATATGGGTGAGCCCTAATCCAGAGCTGTGCCCCTATAAGAAGAGAAGATTAGGACACAGCCATGCACACTCAGCTCATAGACGTAAGTCATGTGAGGACGCAGCAAGAATGCGGCCATCTGCAAGCAAGGGAGAGAGGCCTCAGAAGAAATTGAACCTGTGGACACCTTGATCTTGGACTCAAAGCCTCCAGAGCTGTGAGAAAATTAATTAAGCCTCCAGGTCTGCAGTATCTTGTTCTGGCAACCCTAGCAAAACCCTAATACAGCTTTATTTATCCTATAGTCCTCTTTCTTGCAAATAAAAATTATGAAAATAGCACCAACAAACACACAGTGTATAAAGTATTTGAAAGGACAAAAAAGCAGGGGAACCACCAGGGGGACTGATGAGCTACACAGCAGTGATTCCCATGGTTTTCTTTGTCTCCTACCAAAGTAAAGGAAAATAGTCAAAATCACCATGGAAGCCTAGAGTAGACATTTTAGAGAAGGCAAATCTCCAGGGTAAAACAAACTTGAAATGTACTCACAATTGGTAGAAATAGTAAATGCATTTTAATGTTTGGAGGTTTAAGAAATTCAATTTCTGGAATTTCTAGAGAGGTTATAATACATATGTAGATGGGTGAAGGTCCTGAAAATATAAAATACTTTGCATTACATTGTGCTCCCCACCACCTCCCCCCCTCTTTGCCCAGGAGCCCCTGCCCTCCACAGGTAACCATGTATCTGGTTTCCCACGCATACTTCCAGGGTGTCTTTATGTGCATGCAAGCAAATATGAATATATATTTCTCCTTGGCACCCTAATTAAAATCACAAATAGAATATTAAGCTTGGTGTTTTGTTATACCTTTCTTTTATTCATTTGACAATATCTTGCAAATTATCCTCTATCAAGACATAGTTTCCTGCACGACAGTGCACTGAATGGATGATGTACTATAATGCACTTTGCCAATCCACGTTGGCATGAACGCTGATATTCAATAATCTATATTACAAACAATGCAGTAATGCATAACCTTGGCATGCATTATTCTGCTGCTAGCAACTGTGTAGGATATGTTTCTAAAGGATTTATAACCTGGAGTGTTTTTAATTGAGAGAGCATTTGATAAGATTTTAAAGATACTCTGTTGCTGAATCCTTCTGCGGAGACTAGCAATGAGCCTTTCTCTTTCTTTAAACTGCAACCTATCAGATCTATCCCCCACATGTGTTTAAAAATGCTTTCCAACCTCTTTTACCTTCAGAAACCCTCCATAATCTTTCTTCTCAGCACTGCCCTTTATTCTCACACCCATCACAGCCTTACCTGACACATACCTGTTGTCTCCACCTTGCTCTCTGCCCATTTAGGAGGATTTAGAAATACTGAAACCTCTCTTTGATCATCTTCAATTAATCACCTACTGTGTGAATCAACTTTACTCAGTTTTATCGCTCATTACAATGGTAATTACAATAATGTTGAGTAACGACGACAGTAGTAATTTTCAGTTCTGTTGGTCTCAGAACTTCTCATTTCACCAGTGTCTACACTAATGGATCTCAAAACAAATTCTCGTCACTGAAATGTTTTCTTGCCACGACACCGCTGTATGGCCGTCTAGTCGGCCTTGCAGCAGTGGACGCCAAATAACTAAATGGAGGGAAAATCACCGGGACAGATCTGGATGGCACGCCAGAGAAGGTGCGTCTCCATTCCTCTGCACTCGTCCCCTCTGGGTCCACCACAGGTCCCATTTCTCTCTCCGTGTTGTCTCCCCATCCACACGCGCGTTCAGAGGCCATTCCGGGACGGGATTCTCTCTGACAACCGCGCCCGGCCTCGGTCCTCCTGCGACCATCACCAGACGCCCCAGGCAGCTCCCCATTTCCCCATTTGTTGGTCTTCTCCGACCACCACGCCCCTGGAGGGACCATGGCTGCGCCTGAAGCGCCCTCCCCGCTCGCCCGCGACTGTCCGTGTCGTCACCTGCGATGAGGGGACCTGTGTGTGGGCGACACACAAGCGCTTCGCCGACGAGGCCAACAGAAGAGGGGACGCCGGGCGCTCCCCCGTAAACGCACCTCGGCCTGCGTTGGAATCCTGTCCGCGAGCCCTGTGACCGCTTCTAGCGGATCTCGGAGTGAGTGGCCGCCGGGGAGGAGCTACAGCGACGGGAAAGGGACGCACCGGATCCCCAAGGCGGCCGGGACGCGGCACCGGGCGTCCTACTGCCCGGGGCGTCGCGGTGCCGTGGGAAGGAGGACGGGGGGGCCGGGATCGCCCTCCCAATGCCTCCTCGTTTCGCCATCCGGGACGTACTCACTGCGGAGCGAAACAACTTTGGGAATTAGGGCGAACGGGATCCAGAGGGAAGGGCGGCGGAAACTTGGTGTCGTCCACTTCCTTAGGAGACTTTCAGCCACCCCCAGGCGAGACTTAGAAAATGAAAGTACGACCACCGGGACACACGGAGGACGACGCCGGGCACGGATACCCTCTCTTGACCACGCGCAGCAACCTGGCCGTTCCCGTGGGCAGAGGGCACCAGGGAGTGCCGATCGAACCGCCAAGACCACCACTCAACGACTTATAGGGAGAGCAGCGCCGTCCTCACACTACACAGGTCTGCACGTCCAAATACCTCGAGAGCAGGAAGAGCCCATGTCCCGGAGACCGGGACCGAAGCGCCCCAGCCCACAAGCACGCCGCGCCCTCCAACGGCCTCAACGCACGTGCCCGGGCCGTTCCCCACCTCCGGAGGGGGACGCTGGGGAACCGCGGTGGTAGAAAATGAACGCTCCTAAAGTGACTCAGAAGGACGTACCATCAAGCTTCAGGCGTTCCGGAGGGCTCGGAAGACCCTCTCCCTTCACAACGCGGTGGACGACACAGGTCGGGTCGAGTCCGGTCGGTCCCCGCGGCTGGAGGGGCACGGGCGGATGCTGGTCGACCAAGCAAAGCAGCGCCCACAATTTCCTCGAGAGCGCGGCAACAGTCACTCTCTCATACACCTGCACGCCCAATCTCCAGCGAGAACAGGAGACGCCCACGCCTCGGAGCCACCGGGACAGTCGCCACCAGCGTCGCCGGCCTCCCGGAACTCTGCCCCGGGCGCGGCGGCCAAGTCTCAGCCCTCGCGAAGATCGCTGAAGCTCCGGAGACAAGGGGCGATATAAAAGCGACCGCCAGGTGGCGCCCGACAACCGGCTCGAACGTTCCCGGGCCGGATCCCGAAGGCCGAAGGGCGAGGGTGCAGCGCGTGCCGCCCAAACGGCCGAGCTCATCTCGGGGCGTCCGCCTCGGAGCTAGCTCGCGGCTCGGCACGACACGGCGCGACCCCGGCAGCAGACGGGGGACGAGGAGCTGGGAGGATGTTGCCGGGAGGCTGCCGCGAGGGAGACGCACTCTTCACGCTATTCCTGGGCCGCCAGCCGCTGTAAACAAGGAAAATTCTGCAGGGGGATGGACTGCGTGAACTGTAAGCTGAAACCATGAAAGTACCAATAGCAAACACGGATGACATTTTATTCTGTAATTGCAGAGTGGAGATGTTACTAAAACATAAAAACCAGGGCCCAGAAGCCATAAAGGAAACGATTGATAACTTGACCACCTAATTGATCTTTACATATTCCACAAGCAAAGTCAAATGGCAAGAAGTGGGTGGGTGGGAACATTTGTGCAAATACATGTGTAATAAGAATATTGATGTCAGTATTACTTAAGAACAGAACATTTAGAAAACAGCCATTAAGAGGGAGCAGGTAAATAAATTTCAAGTACATTCAGACAATGCAGTACTATCACTTTGTGCTTTGGTTTATTGAATTTTTTTAAATGAGTTAGATCCATAGGTATTGACTTGGAAAAAATGTTGATGACAAACTGTTTAATGAAAATAGCAAGTTTATATATATCTTTTGAAAAAAGTAAATGGAAAAGTAAAGGATTGGAATAGGTAAAGCAACTTTGAAAAACAAGAATAAATTCCTCCTCATAGCCTGCTGTCAAGAGCCAGAAAGATGAGTGTGTCAGAAACAAACATGAGCCACACTTCCTGCTTTTCTGCCCCCTCCTTCTGCAGTCCTGGGACAGGCAGCTGGCATCTCAGCCCCTCGATGTCTCTCCTCCACCGACACCCAGAGCCACCTACAGGCAAGTAGAACTTTCACTCTGCAGGCCTGGGCTCCCTATGTCCTCAGCCTGTTTCCTCATATCAGGAGCCCCTAGCAATTCACTTGGTTTGCCCAGTCGTCCATGCCGAGGGTTGCTGGCCCCAACCTACACCAGTGCAGCCTTTCTCTCCAAAAGCTTTGAGCTGATATCCCAAGGGAAGAACATTCCCCTTGTAGAGCAGGTATGAGCCAAGGGGACAACTGGAAGTTCGCGCCTGGATCCATCATAAAAACTCTGTGTGCACTCAACTCCCAAAGAGAAAAGAGCGACAGAGGGTCCACTGTATTGGTAGCGCAACGTGGCCATTGCTTTCTTAAAACACGCAGGCTCAATCAGCAAGTCCAGCTGTGGCACGAAGAAAAAAGAAAAACACTCACACACACACATATCGGCAGGAAATCCGTACTCCTGCCAGGTCTGAGAGTGGTGGGAGCAGAAAAGAGATCATTGTTGCCACTTCTTGGGTCCCCTGCGCTGACAAATCCTGGTTGCTGTATTGATGTCACTGGCGGGGAGTGAGGGCTTGGAGCTCCCTAATCTGTCAGTTGCTGTCCAGTGCCCTACATTTCATTCTGTCTATCATACACTTTCTCCTCAATACACAGTTACAATTAAGAAAATAATAATCTGCATATGTTACATTCAATTTTCAAGTTTGAACAAAGGTGAAGAACACATAAGGAGGGACTTCCCTGGTGGCACAGTGGTTGAGAGTCCGCATGCCAATGCAGAAAACACGGGTTTGATCCCTGGTCTGGGGGGATCCCACATGCCGCGGAGCGGCCAAGCCTGTGAGCCACAACTACTGAGCCGGCGCGCCTGGAGCCCGTGCTCAGCAGTAAGAGAAGACACCGCAATGAGAAGCCTGCGCACCACAGCGAAGAGTAGCCCCCGCTCACCGCAAGTAGAAAAAGCCCATGCTCAGCAACAAAGACCCAACACAGCCAAAAATAAATAATAAATAAATAAATAAATTGGAAACTCTTTAAAAAGAAAAGTACACATAGGATAACTGAGTTATTGTGAAGAAGTTTAGGAAGGAAATTTTATTTATCTTCTTTTGTAGATATAAAAATGTTCAAATATAGTGTAAAAAGTTTAGTATTTTAAAAATTAGAAATAGTAAATAGTTCCTCATTACTCTTTATTGCCCAGCACCCACCTCCACCTCAGCACCTTTCACACTGGACTCACCTGATGTCACATCTGCTCCCCCCAGTCTGGAAACTTGTTTCTCTCATCACTATCACCTGTGTTCACCACACACCTAAGACCATTGTAGTCATTCACATGGTAGTTAGGGAATTTTTCTGTACTGTGCCTAAGGGCTGTATTTATTGTTTTTAGTGAAAATCTCTCCCATCTGTTCTGTGAAGTCACAGCCTTAATGGAGTCTGGAACAAGTGGGTGTGAATGACGGAAGGAGATTATTTCCACATCAGTCTCCCTAAGAGGGTGGTGAACATAAATGGCATTAGTATTTCATGGGTGCACTTAGAAAATCCAGGCCAAAAGGAGAAACCTGACCATTTGGCAAAAGATAGACCAATTCAAGAATAAAAATAAGTCTCTTCTCACCTGTTGTTTCATTGTGAGGAACTCAGCCACCACTTGTCCTCCTCTGCATTCTCATGCAGGGTCAGATGAAAAACTGAGCAGATAAAGATGAGGAAAGGGAAAGCAACCAAGAGAATCCAGGCATTTAAAGCATTGTTAGGTACGCCAGGCATGAATCCCCAACCGCTCACCTGGGAAGGAGCCTTACCACCTAACCCACAGGCATGTGTAGATATGGTGAACCCCCCTCTCTCCAGGGTCAACAATAAGGCAGTGTAGGTTAGTACACATAATCAAGACAGTAATATTTTCATTTACACATAAAAAATGAAAACCCTTGGGTGTTGTACTTTTATTAGAGCTACTTTTTCAGAGTTATTTCATTAATGTTCAATTCCTAGGATTTACACCAGACTCCAGGAAACCCGCAAAATGATCAGTTGGGGAATGTTGACTCCACAGAAAGAACACCACTCTCAAATGTTTCCTGAAATAATTCTTGATCAAATGCACCAGGAGTTTTCTCCAACAGCCGCCCCAGTGCTTCAGAGCCCCCACCCTCCTTACTGTGCCCTGCCTTCACCCCCCGGATGTCCTTGCCCTCAGTCACCTTGATTCCTCACCGTGTGGGAATCAGGCAACATGAGAGCCTCAACCTTATTGCTGCCCTCCATGGCCTTGGACATGTGGCCAGGGCACTTTGATCTGATTAATGCTGGGGAAAACAATCCAGGGACTCATGTCTTGTTGGAAGGTCTTGTCACACAAATCAGGACTAAAAACCCCTTGCAAAGGAAAGCAGCAGGAGTAAGTACATCATAAGCCCACTGTTGGGTACCACAATCCACACAGGGCAGACACGCTCATCAAATATAGAGTGAAGTTTAATTTGCGGTGAAATTTAGTCGACACCTTCAGATACATTAGTGAAATAGTAGGTGGAGTTCTGTCCTACTAAATGTCATGGGAAGAAACATTCTTCATTTCATAATTTTTGTATAGGTAACTATGTGTAAACTGTCAAGTGCTACCTAAGTCAATGTTAATCATTAACTACTACATAGAGAAATACTAATAATTTGTCAGGAACAGGGGTGGATCACAACCCTTCGATCCTGAGATCCTGAAAAGAGAAAACATTCCTTTTGAGATCCTGTTATTGAGATTTACCTACGTTTGCTCATTAATCTTTAGTACAACCTGGTTACTTATAGATTAGTTACCTTTTAACAAGTAACATAAGCTAGGTTCTGAAATTTTGCTTATGTGAGAAAATCATGCAGCTAGAAAATGACAGAGCTAGAATTCAAACGTAGCTCAGGCTGTTTCTGAATCTCAAATTCCTAAATATGCTGGTGTTGAGGTGTGGATCTCAGATTCAAGTTTGACCTGGATATGTCACCTACCAAATCAGTGGTTGGAATCCTCCCTGTTATCACAGCACTTCCCCTCCAGTCTGTTCACACAATGACTACCGTGCTTAGGTTCTCCCAACACAGGAATCCTCCAGTGCACTGACCCAGCCTCCTGATCAGTCCCATGTCTCCTGAGTTTTATGGAACAATTCTCAGATCCCTCTGACCTCTCAGCACAGCTGATGATCAAGACCCCAATCAGAGACGACAAAAAAATCTCCCCTTCCTATGGCTGCATCTATCATACGTATCTCCCAATGAGTTTTATAAATATCTGGCATCCTACCAGGACGTGATCATAAATCATTCTCCCATTCTTTGCATACACTTCGAATGTTCCCCTTGTTTTTTGGATCCCTGAAATTTTCACCTTCCCTCACTTTCAACAGTGTGCTCACCTCCAACCATGCAGATGAAGTAGATACTTTGAAGAACTGTTTCAACTCTCTGTCATGAAGTCAACACCTATTCCTGCATCTTCACCCATCGGCGATGCCGCTCCGTTTAAACTGAAAGTCATTTCTATGCCTGGATAAGCCCATTTTTCTCAAATGTATCCCCTTCTCTCCTGCTCTCTGGAGAATGTTTTATTATTAATTGTAAACTGAAGCTCTTCTACCAACAAACACCCATCTCTTCCCAGTCCATTCCCTTTCATCTTTTTCAGTTTCTTCATTCTTGAAACAAAATCTCTGAACCAATTTATCGCTAGTTCCTGCCCAGTGTATTTCCTCCTTCCAAAGTTAACTGAAAGAGCAGTGCAGGATTAGTGACAATCTCTGGGCGCCCCTCCCACAGTTTGATTTACTAGGGGTGATCTCCTTGTTACTATTGACCTGCGTATACATAAACCTTTATAACATTATAGTTATCTCTCCGTAATTAAATCCAATGAATGTTTCTCAGTATTTTACTTGGACCCAAGCAGAATTGGACTATGACCTCCGTCAGGAACTTTATATTTCCAAGGTCCTCTGACATCGCAAACTCCCCACTGCCTTTAAACTAGTCAGTTCCTCCCAGTGTACTGTGCACGGTTCTCCTCAAACAATACTATTTCAACATCTCAAAACTCCATTGTAGCCCTCTTCTCTCTTTTTACTATATACACCATCTTCGAAAACTGTTATAATTATTCAGTCTTCGACTGTTACCACTATGATAATAATGCATAAAAACGAAAGCTAGATTTCATTTCTGAGGTGTCATCCATACTTGCATGGGAAGCAGGCACCTACAATGAAATGTATATCAGACAGAAACCAGGAACTTCCTTCCCCAATAAAAACTACTTCTCCTCTCGTCTGCAGTCTCAGATAGGGGCTCCGCTAATTATTTGGGGCTCAGTCATTGACATAACGTCCCAGAGCCACACAAACTGAATCAAACATCGATTTTATCTCTACAATGAGGGCTCTCGTCTCTGTTCATCTCCTCCCTGATATCCACATACATAGTTCCAACTACACTTATCCTGCTTCACCTTCAGGTTAAATGTCAGTGCCTCAGAAATTCCCTCTTTAAATTACTAGCTAAGTAACTCTCCTCTCCTTGTTGTCCTAAATAGAACCTACAGGCAACACATCTAATATTTCATGACATCTCTACTCATCTTTTTTTTTTTTTTTTTTTTCCTCTTTTCCTCTCTGGACTAATTGCAGAAAAGTCAACTGTAGAGTCATAAAGCAAGTTTCTCTTGACTATTACATATGAACTGTAAATCCACAGAAATTCCATGTACACAGTTACCTAATCTACTCTCAGATGGCCTGTGACCAAAGGTCTTTAATCAAATTAAATAACCATCTTTAGATTAAAAATTCCTTGAATAATAAATGACTTTGATTCCTCCTGGGGAAATTTTTCTTTAGTAATCACCAGAAACAAAATGTGTGGGAAAACTGTGTTTGTGTCTTTACTTAAGTATGCAGCTACCACACTCTTGAGTTCAAAGTTTTAGTCTCTTTCTATAAAATCAGGCATAGAATTGTCTGTGGACTACTGTTAATAGATCTGATAACCTCATATATTTTATAATCATGAAGAAAGAACTCCTTTAATCTGGATGCCAATCAGGATAAATCTAATCCAGGAATAACTTCCCTAACACAATCTTTTCCTTCTCAACAGGTTAACCACTTAGATACATGTAAGGAAAGTGTAAGTGATTTCTTTAATTTGCTAATATTCTAAAAGCCTCCAAAAGCAATCTTGATGCCTTGGACCAGATGTCTCACTATTTTGTGAATTGTGGCCAGTTCTGGGAAGAGAATTTGCAGCAAGAGGATCAGTCTTTATATAAATGGGTTTAACCTACAAACAGTCCATCAGGCTATGGGATTTGTGTGTCTTTACATAAAGACTGGTGTTTTTTGATGATATCAAACATTCAAGGAAGATATTTTTAGTGTTCTAAAGCATTTGTATTTTAATACCAAGGTAAATAATACTTAAATTATAATCAATTACATGAAGTTTCCAGGGATGCAGGTGCGAAAAGAATACAATTGGATAAATTGGGCTTGGCCAAGGAAGAGATAATTCTTCAATTCTTACTATGGGCTTGGGAGTCAACAATGAGGAATATTTGCAGATTTTGTGACAGTGAGCTGAAGAATTTCCTCAAATTATCTGATTAATCTGTCTAGTAGAAGGTGATTCCCTTTGTGGAAAGTGAGGAAAGTACTGAGAATGATTAAAAATCAAAAGATATGGAGAAAGTCTGAAATATTTGTGAGGCATAGAATAAGACTTAATTATCTAGATATAGTACAATGGCCAGAGATATTTGAAAGATGTTGGGAGCTTTGTGAACCCCACCAGATTTAATATCCTAGTTAGATTCAGTCATGGAAGAAGCAGGTAGTTAGAGCCCTCCAAGACTGGAATCTTGATCAGGAGATGTGATGAATTTGGAAGGAATATGAAAAGAGGAATATGGAAATTGTTGGTCTTCATAAATATATGTTGAAATTACTTAATTTGATTAATTTGGAATAAAAATGAAGACAGGTTGGCACAGATGTTAGGAGAGTGGGGTCAGTGCACTGGAGGTTCTCCTAGCATTTGGGGTCAGGGAGGAAACTGAATAATAACTTGAATATCATGGGTTAATTACCTTTAAAAACGCTTTGATTTTTATTTCCTAATAATAAATTTGGGATACTAATATTTCCCTTATGAGAAGCAGTAGCCAAAGCCTTCCAAGTTTGAACCTTTGAAACAATATTACTCCTCATTTCTCATAGACCACTTCACATTTGCAGGTGGGGTGGTTGTTCACTCCCAGGTAAACGTTTATGGATTCATGACTGTTACATCTGAAAACTCTAGATAGGATTCAAGTGTCATGGCTTTCTTCTCTTTCCTTCGAGTTGACTGCTTAGAGTAAATAGTGTCTCTGAGAGAGAATACTAGCAGCTGAGTTCTTGGCAATGTGTCCCCAAGTGAGTGGGGACTTGCTCTTTCTCCTGAAATGGTAACTCTGTTTCCACCACTTGGACTGAGTGTTCTAAGTGTATCCAGGAGGGAGTCAAGTCTCCGAGCACTAGTCCTGTCATTTGGCATCTCTGTGAGGATCGTGGCGTAGGGCAAGCGCTAATACAGCAACCGTCTCTTTTCCAACATTTACACCGACGTGCTCCAGACTCCATGAAGGCTGTGATGGTAAAGAGGGCACATGAGAGGTTGTATATCTCTCCCCTCAGCCATGGTCTTGACGGGGGTGTGACTCACTCCATAAGCGAGTCTGCGATGCAGTGAGCTCTGTCATGTGATGGACACAAGTGGAGGGATGAGCAAGAGCAGAAGTTCAAGGCCTGGTAAGGGAGGAGGTGTGTGGACGGGTGAGTTCAATACGTCCAGGGTCAGAGGTGCTGGCTAGAGGGCTGTGCAGGGCTGAGGGGGCAGGAGAAAGAGAAGAAGCCCTTCAGCAGGACTGGCCCAGAGGGCAGAGTGGAGCCACTTTTGGTTTTTTTTTTTTTTTTTTCCAATTTTTAATCTGTTTTCTCAGAATACAATTGACTATTTTGAAAACTCTAAAAAGTCAAAACAAAATACTCCCTTTCATTCTTGTTCCAAACCAGCCATTTTCACCCTGTTTAGGTAACATTTGTTCAGAAACTGGAAGCACTTTACAGAAAGCATTTTTTCCTTAATTGGTGCATTGAGGAGGATATAGTAGGTAGAGGAAAACTTAGAAAACTGTGGCTATAGTTGAAGCCCTGGAGAAGCCTGAACCATCGAGAGTCTCCTATTAGTCTGTGAGCAGGGAAGACAGGAGGAAGGTACAGGAGACACAATGATAGTCAAAGCGGTGAGGTCCCAGGAAACGAGGAGGGAAAGAGGAACCTCAACCCACAGGAAAGGTCAGTCTGGGATCATCTTACCGTTTGGCAGCCCCGAGACCACTGGCTGGTGAAGTTGAGCCCGTCTGTCCTCATATCTGGTGATGAATGCATGGTATGTGTCGAGGTTAGGTAGGCAGCAACTGTGGACCCCAAGTTGTATATAGAGTCTGTTCACTCACACAAAATGGTGGACATTGCATCAAGACTCTCTGACTTTTGAATGACTAATTCACCTGTAGCTTTTATTTATTGGGTTTTGTTATGTTCAAACATGTCATGTCAGCTCATTTAATCACTCAACTCTTTTGAGAGGTTATTAAAGTATTTTCCACATGAGAACAGTGAGGTTTGTATTGGGGAATACTTTGCCTGTAGTCACTGCTGATAAGTGGTGGAAAATGTATATTGCCTGCCTTGTGCTAAGTCTGTAGATTTAACTGAAAGCAGTGGGGAGCAGGGAAATTTATGAATTCCCAAGTACACATTTTTTAATTGCCAGTCAGCTCAGAATTAACATTCTGTTGTGGACTGTGCAGGTTATTTAACACCACCCCTCAGGTGATGCTCTTTATCATGAAAGTCACTCTGTATTCAGAGTGTGCCCATCTCTGTGATGCATCTGAAAGGCATACGCCAAGTCAGCCCAGAGGAACATTGGACTTGACGTCAAACAGGGTTTGAGCTTTCGATACACACAGCTGCCTTTGCTCAGTACTGTCACCCTCGACCATCACCTCTGGACATTTGGGGACATGGGGCAGCCTGAACCAGAATGTCCAGCATGTTTTTAGGAATCAGTGACTTTCACGACATGTGAGTATGAACTTCATCGAGAACTGGGGTAATGTCAATTGCAGGTTTCTTTGAGTGAAATGTCTCTGGAATCTTGTTGAAGTCAATGTAGAAAAATCCCTCCTATAGTGTCACAATTCTGTGAACGTATCAATCTTATTAATCTAACCTTCTGCATATTCCTTGGCCTTAGAGGAAAGGATGGCTCTGTTGTTACTGGTGCTAAATTTCAACACAGTGCCCATTGTTTCAGTCCCTTCCTTTCGGCGCTTTTCCTCATCTTGATCTTGCCAACATCACACCCATTTTATTTTTCTTTTGTTTTACCCTTAAAGATATATTCTAATTGTCAATATCGTATAATATGTTTCCAATTACTGGTATATTCCTCCATTTCATACCTTTTCTCTGTGTTAAAGATCAATATTTTAAACATGTTCACAGACGGTAGCTTCAGGAAGAACCCATTTATCTGAAGGTCAACAGTAAGTTTATGGGGATGAACCCCGCTGTCCACATTAGAGACATGATCTTAGGGTAAGAGGAATTCAGCACAACCACCTGACTGAAAGTGGACTTAAACACTTGCCCAGCAGAGGTTTTTGAATTGTTTGCATTTGGAACCATATTGCCCCAAAGACAAACTGTACCTTGAGTTTCAAAAGGGCAGTTACTTAAATGTAACTCATGTATATAGTGTTTGAAAAATAAAGAAGACCTAAAACTTAATCAGAAAACAATGGCAGTGAGAGGCTATGAAATAGAAAAATCTAGGTGAATTCAGCAAAGTGAGACTCTATGTGAATATAAGTAACATGGGGGGTAGTTAGTGGAGACCATCACTGAGGGAGCAGCCTAGAATTCATGTGTAGAGAACTAAAGAAATGAATTTTATGTGAGCAAACTTTTAACAGTCTTTCCATTCCTTATCAGTAGCATAGATTTCACACTGGAGAAGAGCCCACTGAATGTAACAAATATGGGGCGATTCACAAAAACTGTACTTTCACGCCACATGAGTGAAATCTCACAGGACAGAAACCCTATGCTTGCAATCAATTTGGAAGAGCCTTCAGCTTTTTTCATCATTGAATTAACATAAGCTAATTTATACTGCAGTGAAGCCATGCAGGTGTCATTAATGTGGGAAGGCGTTCAGGCAATGCTGTAACCTTAGATGACATGAGAAAACTCACCCTGAAGTGAACCCCTATATATGTTATAAATGTGGAAGATAGTTGAGCTGGACCCTCACATTTAAATACACCAGAAACTCACACTGGAGAGAAACCTTAATGTGATAAATGCGGGACACACTTCAGCAGAGCCTTAACTTTTATTCACACTGATGAACTCACAAGGTGAGAAGCCCTCTCTCTCAAAACACTGTAAAATCTGGTGCTTCAATGATTTTATTCCTTTTATATTTTCACTTAATGTGCCCCTCATAACTTAAAATTGAATTATAAATAAATTTAATTTTTCACAAAAGTCCTAGTCCTGGAGAATTTGTGGACCCTGCCATGAAAATCCCAAGAACTCAATCAGACCGGGGTTTATTCCTTCATCAGTATATTTTAGCCAAAATATTTTTTTCCCCACCAAGAACAGATAGATATGTCAGGACCGAGAAGTGGGAAGATCATTCCAGAAACACAAAAATGTAAAACAACTATACCCCAAAAAATAAAATAAGGTAAGATAAAATAAAATAAATCATTACAGACATGGAGAGTTCCATTTTCATATTTGGAGAGGGTAGGGGCTGCATGATAAGGTCTGGCTCCTCTTCAGATAAATTGCTTTTACTTTGTTGGCCTAAAGTCCACTGACGCCTAATGGGTGAAAGCACGGTATTGTAGGGGTTTATAAAGCATGGGATGTTGCCTGCAACCTTTGTGTGTCTGTGCTCCTGTCTGTGTACATGCACACGCACATGCACACATACAAACATGCAAGCAAGGGAGAGACCATAGAGCATCCATCTGATCCTAAAGAGAAAATGTGAGTCTGGAATCAATGGCATAAATGTGTCATCAGGAGAAAGAGCATCTACGTTACCTTATTCATTAATGTATCAAATTTTCAATTATTAACAAATATTTACTGAAAGCTTCCAGGATTTCAGAACTTGGCTTGTTATGAGGACTAAGTTGTAAATATTACAATGTTCCTATCTTCATAGAACTCTACATAATAAAGCAGTCAATTCAAATATACTGCAAAATAAAATTTCTGATATTAAAAATCAAACATACATAAGGGTTTACAAATCGTGTAACTACAAAATGTTTGCTACTAATTTACAAAGAAAAGTTGCCACTTTATAAAATAAAATTGAGATTTATAACAGTGTCATTATAGAACTTTGGAAGGTCAAAAATTGTCAAAAAGACTGGGTTATTAAAAAATATTTTACAAAATTCTGAACCTTTGAAAAGCTATTCTGCAAGATTTGGGAAGATCAAAGATAGATTTCCATTTCTAACAGCCAAGATAATTGTTCAAAATATTATGAAATAAGTATTTTTAAATTAATTGTTCAATTACAAAATACACTTTTGAAAATCAATAATGGTTTTTATTAGAATACAAAAACTGCTGCACATGCCCTTTCAAATTCCATGTAGCATCCATTTTATTCGAGATTCAGTGGGGCACCATTTTATTTATTCATTTATCTTCTTCCAGTTTTACTGAGATATAACTGACATAGAGCACAGTGTAACTTTACAGTGTATAATGATTTGACTTACATATGTTATGAAATGATTATCACACTAAATTTAGTGAACATTCAACATCTCATAAAGACACAATATTAGAGAAATAGAAAAATGTGTTTTTCTTGTGATGGGAACCCTTAGAATTTATTCTCTTAACCACTTTTATGTATAGGAGACAGCAGTGTTAATTATCTTTATCATGTGGTACGTTGTATCCCTAGTACTTCATCTCTCTTATGGCTGGACGCTTGCAGTTTGGGCCACCTTCATCCAGTCCCAGCCCTTCCCACGCCCTGCCTCTGGCGACCACAAATCAGACTGTTATTGGATGAGTTTGTTTGCTTATTGGTTGGCTGTTGAAATATAACTGATCTACAACACTATGTTACTACTTGTTACACAACAGAGTAATTTGGAATTTCTATACATTTCAAAAGGAGCACCGGGTCCTCTGCATCGGGAGGGGCCAAGGCACCGGCGCGTCTGAGGCCCTGGGCCCCACCGCCAAGCTCAGGGACAGGCCCCTGCCTGCGGCGGACGAGGCAGCCTCCAGGGGCCAGAGGAGATGCTTGGATCGCGCCCCTTCTCTCCGTCCTCGGACCCCAAGTTCCCGCGGCGGCGGCAGAGACCCTGGGCCGGGGTGTGCTCCGAGGGAGGGAAGCGGGTGCGGTTCCGGCCCAGCGGGGCTGAGCCCGGCCGGCGGGAAGCCTTCTGCCGGGCCGAGGAGCCGCTGTACCACCCGTGGTGCTCCCATGACTGCCGCTTCCCCTGAGCGCGGAGGAGCGGGACCGTCTCCTGGGCCTGTAGGCCGCCCCGCTCCTCTCCTCACCGCCTCCAGGGCTCCCGCCACGCATCCAGCACCTGCGACCTCAGCGAGTGGGGAAGGAGCTCGTGCGGGGATGGGCCCAGCCGCGATCGCCGGCCCAGCCCGGAGCCCTGCCCTGTGCTCCGCCTGCCCCGCGGTCGCTCCTTCCCGGACCTGCCGCCAAAGCTGCAGGCGGAGCCCGGGAGACACGGACGCCAGAGGCGCCGTCGGGGGTCTCCCGGCCGGTCCGGGGACACCGGGCCGCTTCCATTTCTGGCTCCAGCGGCTTCCTGGTCTGTAGCCTAAGAGCCGTAGGACGCAGCGCTGGGCCGCTTTGTGGTCTGCACGCTGCGCGCAGGGCCGGCACTGGAACAACAACGCGGGGGTCAACTACACACTGCACCCCGCGTGCTACTTCTTTGATCCTTGTCTCTGGTGTGAAAGGGCCCAGATTTCCCATCCTGGGTGAAAGAAATGTTCTTTATAAATGTTTTGTAGAAGGTGTTCTGTCCCCTGCCAAAATAAGATGTTTGGTGACTTGAACTGTCAGAGTCATTCGCTGGTGTTGGCTGTGAGGCTGAAGAACAGGTCACGGCCCCAACCCGCTTTGGGTGCACAGAAGCCACAACAGCTTCCAGACTCCACTGGCCGTTAGCCCTCAGAGAAGCTGGACCCTTAGCGGCTGGACTCCAAGCCACGGGTGGGGCTGGAAAGGCGGCTTTCTTTCCTTCTGGGAGCCACAGAAGTTAGTGGTGAATTGATGGATAAGGAACTGTGCCCAGCAAGTAACTATTGCTCAGAACTCTTTGGCCCCTGCACGCGGCCGGACAGGGAGCACAGGGGCAGGAGAGTCTCACTCAGTGCTGGTGGCTGGGGACGCCAACATGAGGGGACCATACATGAGCAGAGGGGGGCACCCTGGGGGAGGAATTTATCCCCTCACATCTTGGGCAGATTTTAGTAATTTGTTTTTTGTTTTGATTTTAGTTTTCATATTTTCTGGCACAGGGCTAACACAATCAATTCGTTTTGGAATGCTGGTCTCTAAGGAGAGATGTTTGCACTGTAACTCGAGAGAACAGGCCATTGCCTCCTACATCCCATGGGCCAAATTCCACACCCAGCTTGGCTGGTCGGAACTGCAAGCTAAGAATGGTTTTTACATATTTAAATTGTTGAAAATAATTCATAAAAAGACTATTTGCAGCACACGAAAATTATATAGCATTCAAATTTCCTTGTCTCTAAATAATGTTTTACTGAAACACAGTTATACTCCTTTATTTACATTTTACTGTAGCTGCTTTTTGGCTACAATGATTGAGCTGAGTAGAAACAGCAGACATCATATGGCGAATCTAAAATATTTACTCTCTGGTACTTTACACAAGTCTGCCAACCCCTGTTCTAGAAAAGTGGGAAAAAAAATTTTTTTTGAAACACGTATGCTGGGATTTATACTTTTAAAGCAGTTAAACTTTTAGCGAATTTTGTCCCTGGAAACAAACTTTAGGTAGAAGTAAATATGTTACATTACTCTCAGTAATCTCAGTTAGAACAAACACTAATTCACAATTAGTCCTGCACTGAGGATGGGAATCCACCCGCAGATTTTTTCATTTTCATCTAAGAAATAATCACAAATTAGTGTAACTAAAACCTAGCACCCATCTGAATTAGCATCAACTACAAAAACTGCTGGATATTTCTGAGCCTCAGAATAGCACATTGTAAGCCATAAAAGTATTCACTTTAAATTTTGGTTTGGTGACATCTCTTGACTGTGGCTATGTTGTTTACTAAAGTTAATTGATCATGGAGAATTTCATCAAGAATCATTTTCTAATAGAAAAGTATCAAGAGTTAATGCACTATAATTCACACTAGAGTAAAATAAACTAGAAAACAATCCCATTGATGAAGCAATGAATATGTAATTTACATAAGAATATATAACAACAAAAAATCACTTATTACCTTATTTTCTGTTATTAAATATAAAAACATATTATGCAACTTCCAGGTATTCTTGCATCTGGTAACCCATTTCTTTCTTAAAAGAGCATTATTGCATAATGAAACGCATAGGTAAATGTATTTTTAGATTTTTATTTTGTATTTAGGATAACACTTAAGTTCAAATTTACCAATAGTGTATATAATGGCATTGACACTATATACACTACAGAACACACTGGGAAATTCTGGATTTTATGATAATAATGTGTTATTTTGGATTGTTTTGGATTATCAAAAAAAATAGAAAGGAATTAAGCGTCCAATATAAAGAGCAAGATAGCAATCCTCTTGTCTGTTATCCTTAAAATGTTGACCGGTTGAATTTTGAATAAAATGGATGATGAAAGGAATTTTAAGAGGGATGTACAGCAGAATTTTGATCCTTATAAAAATCGTTACTGATTTTCAAACATATAGTTTTGAATTCTAACAATTTTAAAAGTACTTATTTTGGAATATAGAGAACAGCAAACGTGGATCTTAAGAAAGGAAATCTAGCTTTGCTCTCCCCAATTCATGCAGACTAACTTTTCCAAAATTGAGAATTTTGTAAAATATTTTTACTAACCAGTCTTTCTAAAAATATATAACCTTTCAAAGTTCCGGAATTGAAACTGTTTTAAATGTCAATTTTATCTTATGAAGTGTCAACTTTTTATTGTAGACTAGTAGTGATATTTTGTAACTATACAATGTATGAACATGTCTTTTTTTTAATGTCAGAAATTTTATTTTGCCATTTATTCTTATTACCTGCATTAGAATACAGAGTTCTAGGAAGAGAAATGTGTTGTGTTATTTACAGTTTAATCATCATAACAATCCAAGTTCTGAAATGTTGGAAGTTCTCATTAAATATTTAATAACGGAAAAGTTGATAAATGAATGAACAAGGTGATTTAGCTTATTTCTCTCCTGCATGAATCCTTTATGCCAATAATTCCTGAGTCGCATTTTCCCTTTATGATCAGATAGTTGCTACAGTGTCCCTCCCTTGCATGTGTGTGTGTGTGTGCACTCAGATGCACGTACGCACAGTAATGTTGCAGCTAACATCTTGGGCTTTAAAAAAGATTTTTTTTAAAGACTTTTTTTTTTGATGTGGACCATTTTTAAAGTATTTTATTGAATTTGTTACAATATTGTTACTGTTTTATATTTTGGTTTTTGAGCTGCGAGCCATGTGAGATCTTAGCTCCCCGACTAGGGATCGAACCCGCACTCCCTGCATTGGAAGGTGAAGTCTTAACCCTCTGGAATGCTAGGAAAGTCCCCATGATGGGCTTTATAGGCCCTAGAATACCATTTCTCAACCCATTAGACTTCAATGGACCTCAGTGCTATAACGAATGTTTTGGCCAACAAAGAAAAACAAATTGAACTGAAAAAGGGCCAGAACTCATCCTGCAGCCTGTACGCTCTCCCTAGCTAGCCTTCTTGAAGGTTTAATTGACAAAATAGACATTGTCTCTATGCTGATCTTTCTCCCGGAACTTTTTTTTTTTTTCAATCATCACCTTTTTTGACCAGGATTCTTTATTTATTTATTTATGGCTGTGTTGGGTCTTCGTTTCTGTGCGAGGGCTTTCTCTCATTGCAGCAAGCGGGGGCCACTCTTCATCGCGATGCGCGGGCCTCTCACTATCACGGCCTCTCATGTTGTGGAGCACAGGCTCCAGACGCGCAGGCTCGGTAATTGTGGCTCACGGGCCTAGCTGCTCTGCGGCATGTGGCATCTTCCCAGACCAGGGCTCGAACCCGTGTCCCCTGCATTGACAGGCAGATTCTCAACCACTGCGCCACCAGGGAAGCCTCGGAACATTTTTTAGTACCATTTTTCTAGATCAAAGAGTAAAACTTTAAAGGTAGACTTACCAATGGCTCTCTGAGGGATCTCCTTTGTGTTTACATGATTTAGTATATTCACCCCTTATTGTTCTTATACATTCTTAAAGTACAACTCTTTTTATGTCTGCAAAGATCATTCACCTTCTCAGTCCTGAAGATATCTATCTGTTCTTCTTGGACAAAACAAACAAAGAAACCCTTGGCTACAAAATACTAAGTAGGGATTAAACCACCGTCTGACTCTGAATTCTTGAGTTCTTCCTGTCCATGTACCCACAATTATTCACCTTTGTTTAAATATAATTAATATATAATTCTTTTATAAAGTCATGTGGGAAATAGTAAATGAAAGTTAAGTAATAGAATTAATTGAAGCAGCAGAGGTTAATCACAAAATATGTGTGTATTTATCCTTGAAGCCATTCATCCTGAACGTGTATACACATATTTGGACGCTAATGTAAGAGTTAACACACATCATACTATGTTTTACATTTTCAGTTAACATTCAACGTTGTTTCCTCACTGATCCCTGTCTTTGTAATTATGATTATAATTTTATAAAGACAGAAAGTGTCTAACTGATCAACTGTGATAGAGTATTAACAGAAAACGGGCCCATTCTTACTCATCCCAATAATTCATGATTTTGAATGACACATACCCACTCAGTAGTGCTTACATATTTGCAAATGCTGATCTACTGAAGCAGGTTTGCTTCATTTCTTCTTACTTGATACTGAATATTGCTTTCAGCACTTCTCAAAACCCTTCACCATCTACATCTTTATATTGTATATTTAATAAAAAGACAATTGCTGAAGGACTTAATTATTGTCTCAGTTGCATGCTAACACATTCTTTATAGACTATTTCCCCAGTATGAGTTTTCTGATGTGAATAGCAAGAGAAAGATTTTCCACATTGTCTTTAGAATTGGCATCTCCTCAGTGTGAGCACTTTCTTGTTCACTCAGGAATAAGGAATCACTGAAGAATGTCCTTCCTTCATTACACTGAGACTATATTTTCACTGTGAACCCTCTCATGTCCAATGACTCCATGACTAATGGTACTCTAGCATTCATTTCATCGGATTTCTTCTACAGCAGTGATTAGATGGTGTACCCCAAGAGGGCTCTCCTCGTAGTAAACCATGGGCTGTCTTCTCTACTGTGTCAGGGATGCAGCCCACTCTGAGTTCTCTGTGTATTCTGAGTCTGGAGCTCCAACTGAAGGCTCTTCCACCACGATTCCAGGGTCAGGGTTTCCTTCCACATGACTTTCCTGGTGTTTTAAAAGGGATAATTTCTGGCTGAAGGCTCCGTATCATTGATTACAGACACAGGGTTTCTACTCTGTATGAATTCTCTGGTGTTTATAAAAGTGGGAGCTCTGGGTAAAGGCTGCACCACATGGATTCCAGACATAGGATGTCTCTCCTGTCAGTTTTCTAGTGCATATAAGCATGAGAGCTGTGTTTAAAGGCTCTTCCACATTCATCGCATTTGTAGGGTTTCTCATCAGTGTGAATTCTCCCCGATGAGTAAGGTTATGGCTTTGACTAAATGCTTTCTCACATAAATGACATTCATTGTGGTTTCTCTCCTGTGTGAATGTGCTCATGACATCGAAGGGTTGGATGGTCACTGAAAGCTCTTCCACAGTCATTCCAAACATAGGACTTCTCTCCCGTGTGAGTTTATTGGTGTGAATAAAAGTCAGCTCTCTGCTGTATTCCCTTTATAAGGTTCGTCTTCTCCAGTGTGAGCTGTTGGTGTATAAATGAGAGGCTTCAGCTTAATTATTTCCCACGTTCAGGACATTTGCAAGAGTCACTCCAGGGTGCACTCTCTCATGTTGTCTAAGGTTGGAGGGTGACTAAAAACCTTCCACATTCTGAGATCTGTATGGTTTCTCTCTAGTATAATTAGCTTATGCCAATTCAGTGATGAATAAGGGCTGAAGTCTCTCCCATTTGGGCTGAAAGTATAACACATGTGGAGTTAAGGTTGTTGTATGTGAAATGTCCTCATATTCATTGCATTCAGTGGGCTCTTCTCCAGCATGAAATCCCTGCTATTGACAAGGAAAGGGAGGCTGTTAAAAATTACTCACATAATATTCATTCAGTCATTTATCTACATGTGAATTCTAGGCGGTTCCCTCAGTGATGGTCTTCATTGAAAAATTCCCCATGTTACTTACATTCACAGGTAGTGTTACTTTGCTGAATTCACACAGAGTTTCTATCTGGTAAACCCTCACTGGTCATAGCTTTCTGATTAATTTTAGGTCTTCTCTATGTTTCAAAAACTGTATCCATGAGCTATGTTTAATCAATTACATTTTCAATGAAGCCCAGTTTAGCGTTTGATATGTAATGTCAAATGACATGAGTCCTCAGATGGTTCCACCCTTCATTAAATTGAGAGAAAATCTCCTGGCCACACATCCAAGGCCATGGAAGGCAGAGCTAGGGTTGTGGCTCTGACGTTGCTGATTCCCACATGGGGAGGAACCAAGGTGACTGAGGGCAAGGGCATCTGGTGGGGCGGGGAGCGCAACAGGGAAGTTGGGGTGCTAAAGGCCTGAAATGGGTGTTGGAGAACAAATGTTGGTGCCTTTCACCAAGAATTATTAAGTGAGAATTTTGCGAGAGGTGTCCTTGCTGTGGAGACAAGACTCTCCAGGAGACCATGGTAAGGGTTACCTGGGAATTAGTGTTAATCCTAGGAACTGAATATTAATAAAATAATAACTTTGAACAGTAAGTCAAATCAAAGTATAACACCCCATAATTTGCATTGTTTTCTGCAAAATGGGGATATTATATCCTCCTTACATGCCGAGTAGCCAATGCAGCCTTGTTTTTGACCATGGGAGGAAAAAGCGTTCCTTCTGTCTACGCATGACTGTGGGATAGGTGGGAGGGGTCTCTCCCAGCTGAGTGGTTGGGGATTCATGCCTGATGTATCTAACAATACTTTGAAAGACTAGGTTCTCAAGGCTGCTTTCTTTTTCCTCAGATTTATCTGCTTGATTTTCGGATTGTCCCTGCGTAAGGATGCAGAGGAGGGCAGGTGGTAGCAGAGTTCCTGATAATGAAACAACAGGTGAGAAAAAAAACTTAGATTCCTGAATTGATCCATCTTTTGCCAAATGGTCAGATTTCTACTTTGGGTCCGGATTTTCTAAGTGCACCCAGGAAATATTAACGCCAGTTATGTTCACCACCCTGTTAGGGATTTGGCAGGTCAGGGACCAATGAAGAAATACTCTCTTTCCCAACATTTACTTTCACTTGTTGCAGCCTCCATTAAGGCTGTGACCTCACAGAAGATGAGAGAGGTTTTTTCCTTCTCTTTTTTTAAAGGTCATCCCTTGGGCCCAGTGGCCTCCTTCATCATGTTACTGGCTGCAGTGGACTTAGGAATGTGGTGAACACAGGGGATAGAGAATGACTCAGAGCAGAAATCTCTAGGCCAGTGGGGAGCAGGTGTTTCAACAGGTGAGTCCTGTGTCATAGGTGCTGGTGTGAATGGGGGTTTGGTGAGAGATAGCAATAAAGAATCATTTATTTTTCCTAATTTTAAAAAGATTAACTTTTTACAGACTACTCATCAACATTTTGATAGCTTCAAAAAGATAAACGTAAGTTCCTTAACAAAGTTGTTCACATAACCCTTTTCCTTTGTGTTCTTAACCTTCATTCAATTTAGAAAGTTGAATGCAATGTCTGCAGATTCTTATTTTCTTAATTTTGACTCTGTTGGAGGAGAAGGGGCATAGTACACAGAACAAAATGTAGAGCACTGGACAGCAAACCACAGTCTGGGGAGCTCCAAGACCTCACTCTGCCACAGTGACATCAATAAAACAACCAGGATCTGCCAGAATGAGATGGGGTTCTAGCCCAGGGAACCCCAGAAGTGGCAACAATGGACTTTCTGATCCCACCATTGGCAGCCCTGGTAAGTGTTCCTATTAGACCCGGGGATGTGTGTGTGTGTGCGCTTGTGTGTGTGCGTGTGTGTGTGTCTTTCTTCTTCCTGGCACCCCTGGACTTGCCGAGTGTACATCAGTGTTTCATGAAAGCCATGGCCATATGGTGCTAAAGTTATAAGACCCTTTTAGTCTTGTGTCTTCCTGCGTTGGATACATAAAATTTCTCTAATAGGTCCAGGTGCAAATGTTCAGCTGTCTCCTTGGCTCCTACCTGCAATGGCATGGGGATGTCTTTTCCTTGGGAAAGCACCTCTAGGCTCAGGGAGAGAAGAGCGGCACACGTGTAGGGTGGGCAGAGATAATTGGAGCAAGCAAGTGAATTGCTAAGGTCTCCTGATAAGGAGGTAAGAGGCTGGGCACCAAGGGAACCCAGGTCTGCAGAGTCAGGGTTCCGAATGCAGAATTCTCCACATTAGCGTGAGGAGCGCGTCTCCTTCGCGGCAGCCTCCTGCCCAAATCTTCCCAGCCCTGTCCGCTGCTGGGGTCGCGTCGTGCCGTGCCGAGCCGAACCGGCAGGTAGCTCCGAGGCGGTAGGCCCGAGACGAACTCGAGCGTTTGGGCGGTCGGAGCTGATCCCTCGCCCGCCAGCGATCAGAATCCATCCCGCTGACGTTCGAGCCCGTTGTCGGGAGCCACCTGGCGGCCGCTTTTATATTGTCCCTTCCCTCCTGAGCTTTGGCGACCTTCGCGAGGGCTGTGACTCGCCCGGCAGGCGCGGGGCAGAGTTCCGGGAGGCCGGCGACGCTGGCGGCGACCATCCCGGTGGTGCGGAGTGGTGGGCGCTTGCTGCTCTCACCGGAGATTGAATGTGGAGAGAAGTGTGTTGTGGGGCCGGCGCTGAGCTTCCTCCGATGGTTGTGGGGAGGTCTGCGCCGGTTGACCAGCACTCCCTGGTGCCCCTTGGCCCGAGGAGACCTCCTGTCCTGCTACGCCTGATCAGGAAAGGATGTCCGTGCACGACGTCTTCCTCCGTGTGTCACGATCCGTCGGTGCGTCCTCGCCGGCTTGCGGCCCCGGGTCCATCCCGGTGCAGTCGAGGCAGTGGGGCTGCACACAGGGGGCCACTTCAGTTTCTCTGTGTTCCACGCGAGGCGGTCATGGGGGCGAATCTTGCCCCGAGGCAAAGGCACGGGATGCGTATCAAGAGACGTGATCCACTCGGCAGATTGAACCGGCGTCTACGCGGGGTGATCCCGTCCCCACTCCTTGGTCACCTCGTCAGATTGGCGCTTGCGTCTGTGCAGGTCCCTTCAACGCGGACAGCGTGGAGGGCGCTAGTGGAGGGGCGGCAGTCCCTCCTAGGCGTCAGTGGTCGTAGGTCGTAGTCGTTTCTTTGGGAAACAGGGACCGCCTGGGGCATTCGGTGATGGTCGTGAGCAGACACGAGCCTGGCCGCGATCCTCGGTGGGCGCGGTTGTCGGTAGCGTCTCTGAAGAAGCTCTGCAGACAGGGAACGGTGTAAAGATGCGCGGATGGACGGGAGGATCCCCCAGGGCGAGAAATGGGACCGATGGTGGCATGGGTCGAGGACGGGTGTCAGGGGCGTGGCGGTGCGCCTTCGCCGGTGTGCGATCTGGATCCTTCCTGTTGAGGTTCACACCAGTTGCACGTCACTTGGCGTCTGCAGCGGCAAGGTCGACCAGATGGCCGGATTTCGGTATTGGGGCAAGAAGAGAATTTAATGAATTAAATTTTTTGTTGTTGTGACATTCACTACAAATTAAACATTAGTGAAATGAGAAATCCTAATGTTTACAGTAAATCGACATTACTGTAATAACTACTATCATTTGCAATTTTTTCACAAAATGTTGATTTACGAAATTTAAAATATATTTAGTACAATTTTTTGTGATACAATCTGCTAATGAGAAAACTGGAATTCTTTTGCAAGGGGGATGCCATTTAGCTTATTAGAGATTTCTATCATCAAAATTTCAGTTGTTAATCCTGACTTATAAGGAGATTTTGCATGGTTTACATATTTCATATTTGAAAGTTCTTTTCACACAGATATGTACTACCAAATACTGCAATTCATGAGCATATGATTTTAAATGAGCATATTCATTGCTTGGAAGGAATTTATAAAATTCCATTAGATTCTTGTATTGATATTTGCTTTTTAATATGTCATTACATTGTACAGTAGTCATTTCCAATTCTGTTTGCAGTTAATTTTAAAAACATTGATTCAAGTTTATCTATCCACAGAGTATCTGATTGATTGAAGATGATGAAGGAGGGTTTTGGGATGCAGAATTTTCTAAATCCACCTGGAAGTCTGGGAACCTCTCCCTCCAGCCACAAGGTCCTGCCCCACACCCTGCAGCAACCAATCTGGAAAACCAGACTTCAACCTCTGCAACAATAGGCCCCAAGGGTCAGGACTTGGTCAGTGACTCACAGCTTCGTCATTTTCAGTCCTTTCCATGTAGAACCAAATGCGGGGAAAGCCAAATATGTTCCCCTAAGTAATCACTTACGATGCCCCTCTTCCTATCAGCTTGTCTCCAGCCTCCCCCATCACAAGCTCTGGGAAGGACATGCCTTCCTTTTTTTGCCACCAGAAAGTGTCCCCACTCTTATGTGTGCCTGACTCTCAGCCTGATGTGAGTGGCGGTGGCTGACTCCCGTGCTCTATAGACAAGTTCTGAGTAAATACTGCTTGTTCTCGTTTGGAGGGGGGGGCGGTGTGTGTGTCTTTTTTCATATCACAGAGCTTAGTAGGGCAGGAAGCAAATAAAACTCATTATAATGTTCAACATGTTATTTTAAAAATCACATTTATTAATCACTATTTTTTAAGTTGAGACACAATTCACGTACCATAAAATTCACCTTTTGAAAAGTGTAGAATTTAGTGATTTATAATCTATTCACAAAGTTGTGCAACCATCGGCACTAATACCAGAACATTTCATCACCTCAAAAAGAAACCCCATCCCCATTAGTCCCTTCTATTCCACCTATGCTCAGGCCATGGCTACCACAAATCTGCTTTCTGTCTCTACGGATATGCCTATTCTGAATATTTCATGTGACTGGAATCATACAATATGTGCCCTTTATGTCTGGCTTCTTATACTGAATATCATGCTTTTGAGGCTCATGTTTTAGAATGTATCAGTAATCTACTCCTTCGTTTGGCCTAAGAATTTTTCTTTTTAAGCCATTAGATTTTACGTACAGTCACATGCCACCAGGGTTTTTTGTTTTTTGTTCTTTGGTTTTTTTTTGTAAAAAATATATTTTCCATTTTGACCATTTAAAGTCTGCAGTTGACTAACATTAAGTACCACGTCCCTGCCTGACCCCAACTTACCCCAGTCACCTGGAGCTGCCAGTAGGTCCAGAGGACACAAACCCAGCCATGCTCCCCTTCCTTGGAGCTCCCAACGTCATCCAACCTGACCGTGGCACCACTATTAGTGCCCCTCATTGTAGCAAAAAGAACTCCAGACACTGAGGGACTCTAGTGAAGACGGCAGCTGCCCCCAGGCAAGTTGTTGTGCTTGGGACAAGGAAGCAGTGCCCTGGGACCTGCAGTCACCCAGGGGCCCCATGAGGTACAGTGCTGGTCTCCTGAGGGAGTATTCTGCTGGGATCCGCACCAGGATCCTATGGAGGAGAACCAGTGATCACTTGGGGACATCTCTTGTCATTCTTTTCTTCCTTCCTTCTTTTCTTTCTCTTTTTCTCTTTCCACCCGGAAGAGGTAAAGCTTGACAAGGAAAAAATAAATGACTTTCTAGACCGTCCATATTTCAGGGCTGCCTCATGGATCTGTCCTTATTTTCTCGATAAAAACCCTCTAAGGAACTAAGATGTGATACGTGTTCCATGCACGCTCACCTGTGTGCCTGCCCTGCAGTCCTCCATCTTCCCTTCCCTCTTCCAACACTTCACTCCCCTGTGGGGGCTTATTCAAGTGCAAAGATTGCTGTGAGTTCCAGCATGATGTCTGCTTCACCCCCTTCATGAGTGTCTTGTTGACTCAATAGCCTGTGTTCTGGCTGCTCGGGAGCCCTCGTCTGTCCTCTGCTCAGGGACACTGCTCATTGTTAGCAACACCCACCTGTATTCTTCACTGTTCAGGCCCTGAGAAATCGGCTGTCCTGACCTGGGACAGCTTTAAATGTAAGAAATTGCTACCTTCTACCGCTGGGGTCAGAAGGCTGTGTGTGTGGTCCAAGGCTCTCGGAGGTGTTTTGCACCCTCCCAGAATCTCCTCTCACCTCCCTAAGAAACTCTACTACCAGGACACCTCCAACCAACACCCTCCATTAGGTGCTGAGCTGTCAATATTTCCAGCCCAGAAAGACCACAGCCTGTGCTTTGCAACAGGGAAAACCCTCCCCTCTACCTCCAGTCCATCCAAGTCGCCCCCCATTCCTCAGCTCGTACAGCCCACAGACGGTTTCTGAGTCGTTCAGCAGGCGAGGTCCCATAGGTGCCAGGTCCTGAGTCTTTTCCAGCCACCATGTTCCACCCAACCCTACATGATGAGTCCACGGTCCTCAGGGAGTGCAGGGGCGCCTCCCATGTACCTCTTCTGGCACTGTTGATGGATCTCCTTCCTCCTTAAATCAGGGCAAGGAGCTTGGTTTCTCTTTGCCTGTGAGTGGGGAAGGGTACGAGGGGACGAGTGGCCTAGAGGGTCCAGTCCATTCTGCATCCTGTGAGCCCATGACCCTGATGGGTGGAAGCAGAGGGGGTAATGGGACAGCGAGGCTCTAGGCCTGCTTGGTGGCTCGGGATTTAGGGCACATTCAAGTGGAGGCTGTACCTACTGGAGAATGTTGGTCAACAAACAGTTTCTGCATGTGTAGGAGCTGAACCAGTTCACCAAGCTCTCTCAAAACTAACATCCATTTATAAACACTCTTCTGGCAACAGGGGAAGGGCAGATGATGTTCCAGAAAACTGCTCCCTAACCTCCTGGGAACATTCTGACAGGGTCTTTGAATATGAAACAAATGTCTGCTTTGGTTAAGAAGACATTGGCTGATTTGAAGGTACATTTTGGAAATGTAGAAAACTACAGTAATTCAAAATTAAAATACTATTTTATGATTTAGAATCTACTGTACTTAGATGACTGATAAATTGTTTAATGAAGCCATTGGTAAAAATAAAAGCTGAGAGTTAAACAGTTTTAACATTACTTTCTACTTTCATAATTTTTACATTATAGTCTAAAACTGTGGCATGCTTAACTATCTGTCCATCTATCTCTCCTTCTCCTTCTCTCCGTAGTTTTAAGATGTTTGTCACTATTTGGTAGGTGCCAATGCTTCTGCAACACACACACTTCATTGTGTAGGAGAAGTGGTAACGTTTGTTCACAGGAGTGTAAGTGAGGAGGTGATGCTCGGGCGGGCTGGGCCACTGCAATGTGGTGAAAGAAGGGCAGGCATTGTCCAGGAGAGCTGGGCCCTGGCCCCTAGGCTCCTGCTTTTTTCCAGACATCTGGGGCGCCCTGATTCACTCTTGATCCAGTAAACAGGGGGCCTAGAAAAGCTCCGTGAGCAGCCCTGGCCAGGAGCCCTTCACGTACTTCTCTCCATTTACATCGTGGGCATGGAGTTCTCTCAAATATCTTCTAAGTTCTCAGTTCTTCTGATTTGTATAATCTTTGCTTTTCTTCTTGCCAAGTATGTCACTAACTAAATCAGCCTATGTATGATTAATATGAACATATATTATTGATATATTAATAAATATTATATCTAAATAATATTAGTATATAATATTTAACATTTCATTTACATTATATGTACATATATTTATGTAGTATTCTTTTATTATAATAAATGAAATTAATAAATATAAATAAGCTATTAATATGTATATATATTACACTGCGAGTCAGGATTTGCCTCCTCGGTGCTCAACTCTGCCCACTGAGCCACACTGTGTGCCTGAAAAAAATGAAGACTTTAGGGCAAAGTGAAATGTGAGGGGGAGGCGGGCAGAGAAGAACCAACCTGCAATCACAGTGAAGAATGAGGTGTGTTCTCAAGACCAGCTTGAAATGCACACTCTTAGTGAGGGGAGTGGATGCAAACACCTTTTCCCGCCCCGTGCACCCCGTCTGGAGTAGAGGGGGTAAGAAGTGTCCTCCTGGCATTTCTCCTCCGGCTCCTCCCACCGGACCCACTCTCCTCCCAAGTCTCTGCTGTGACACTTGTGTTTTGCCACCTGGAGGTGAATTTACCCCTCCGCCACTGTTCTCCTCCCTCCTGTCTCTCTTTTCTTTCCCTTCCTTGAGGCTCTCAGGCCTGCTATCAACCAGGCTGGGGCCCTTCATTGCATCCAGCTTGCTGTCCTTGCCCCATCTTCCTCCTTTAGAGCTGGGATAACTGGGTACCTGCTGTCACTGGAGACTTTCCCTGCTGTTAGTCTCCCCCAGCCTGGTGTTCAGATGTGCAGGACAACTAAAGGCGCCTCTGACTTTCCCCGGGTGTTCATGCTAGCACTGATTGGAGGTTGCTAAGGCTTGCCACCTAAGCACAGGCTGTGTGTTGGTTTAAGATATAGCCCAAAAATGCAATAAGAAAAAATCTCCCCTGATAAGATTGGCATGACTAAATATATTCAGAACTTCATTGAGCCTATTCTCATAACTCAATTTACTACAGCTTTAGAGGTTTCTAACTTCTACTCAGACTTGCAAAGATTGGTCACTGGGAAATTTATTAGCTGTCATTGTTTTCCAGATGACAGAGTAAACAGGGACTAAAGGTAGAAACACCTGCAAAATACCTAATATGGTCAAAATGTTTGGACTACACTTATGTTATTGTTTAACCATCCAGACAAATGAGAAATGCCACAGAAATTCAAATATAGATGTGTTTTCGTTCAGCCAAAAAGATGACAGAGAGAGGTGAGGTGAGGAAGCTGGCCCAGTGTGGGTGGCGGGACCAGGCTGTTGAGACCTTATGCAGGCAGCTGTGGTGGCAGCTCTACCATGTCCTCCACGGGGCTGGTCTCTCAGCCCCCCAGACTGGCAGCTTTTCTTGGTAAACTCAGTGTCATCATAGCAGCCATTCATCAGTCACTTCTTTGGCTTCACACGTGAGCAGGACCCTTTAGCTGCAAGGTTTACAAATTAGAGCCTCTGCAGTCACTAGTCTGTGCTCTGTGCTCTCCTCAACTGAGGCTTCTTCTGGTGTCTATAACAGCACCTATACCACATCCTGAGTGTCCAGGCTTACAGCGGTGCTGCTTGAGACTGGGCTGTGACATTTCCGTGTCTAGCATGTAGCAGGCAGTGCATGAATATTTATTGGGGACAAGGAGGCTAAACTGCACAAGTATCTACTCCTAAGCTGATTCACACAGCTTGTGACTGCAGCTGAGCTCCAGAGACCTCACTGCCTGTGGTGGGCGCTAAAGCTCTCACAGCTTGTTTCATCTGCGTGTTCTTTTCCCCTGATAATATGACCCTTTTAGCTTTTCCTCCTAGAGGTTTGCATAGACCAAGTGGGAAGGATCAAAGTTGTTCCAGTCTTGTGTCAGGCTGTTAAAGCTCAACTACACTGGAAGCTCATGACAGGTACAGTATCACGTGGGGGTGACTTTCAACAAGAGTTGTCACAATGCCACTAACATCAACAAGCTTATTCACTTTTTGTCTAAAGGTTTTCGTCCAATACTTTGCTTAAAGAGTGCAGAATACATATTGTGTGATGTTTAAGCACTTTGCTCTTGCTCTAGGGCAAGATTTCTCAACCTGGGGATGAAAGACATTCTGAGCTGGATAATTTTTTGCTGTGGGAGCTGTCCTGTGAGTTCTGGGATGTTTAGCAGCACCCCTGGCTTCTACCCACTAGCATCTCCTCCTGTGTTGCAACCCAAAATGTCTCTGGATGTAGCCACTTGTCCTCTGGGAAAGGGGGATTGGGGGAAAATTGCCCCAGCTGAAAATTGTTTCTCAAGTGACACCAGTAGATTGCAAGGAGAACAAAAACAACAGCTACAAAAACAACAACAACAAATGACTCACCAAGACTTGCCCAGTGATGGAATTATGACAAACTAAAGAATAGGCTTTCATTGTGTAGTAGCTTCAGGCTATTTTTGGATCCTTCTGTGCAGATAAGATTCGAAGCCCTCCATCTCTTAGTGGTATTTGGCCCAAGGCCCCAAGATGCCTTTACCTAAAGTGTGTTTAATGCCACGTTTGTTTAATATAGTCCCCCAGATCTGCCCCTCTGTGTGCCTGCATCAACAGCGTGTATCTACTTAGATTATACAATGTGAGAAAACAGAATCCTCATTATTTCAATAGCCTTCAGGGTAACAACTCACAATGAACCTAAACTAATTTTACTGATAATAGTGTGACTTTGCTGCCAGAATATGTAGTAAATATTAGGAAACAATATATTTTACAGTAATAATTTAAAATGAAGTTAAAGAAATTTAATCATGACTGTTTACCACCAGAATCAGGTAGTATAGCATGTTAGGTGGTGCAGCAAGGTGAAGATGACAAGCCAAATATCTCTAACATGTTCCCCACTTACTCATCTCTAAAATATGGGGCACCACTCAGGTTACACACGGATGTGCCACCCACACCTCTGGCCCAGAAAACACACACTGCCCAGCTGCTGGAGTGCTATCAACAGGCAACTTCCAGCCAAGATCCCCTCAGCAGCCTCACCCATGCACGGGTCCCTCTCAGGGCTGCCACGCCCAATGGTCAAGTGCAGAGGGGCACTTAAAACACCTATGATGGCCACATATGCTTCAGAGCCCCCATGGGCTGAGCCAAGGCTTCCTCAAGGCCGGACACCTGCTCAACTATGCCATCTGGCCAATCCTGCTCCCTCTCTGCCCTGTCACAGAGGTTGACACCTAATTTGCACCCTGCTTGCCAAAATCCATCTTAACATTCCCTTCCAGAGAAACTGACTTGTGACGGGGGGAAAGCAGTGATGAGAGGGATTTGGGAGCTAGACTGCTCTGCAGTTGACAGTAACAACGACTTCTCCACGGGCTAGGTGGAGTACCCATAGTGTCTGAAATAATGATGGTCCAGGTGTGCAAACTCTCACAGGTGATAGGGTAGTGATTGCTAGTCACCATCGAAACCAGCAGAGGAGCTTCCGGGTAGAAAGAAAGCAGAGAAAGCTGAACCCCCTACCCAGACCCAAGATTTTGATAAAAGTTATTTTCACATATTGAGGTATGGGGAAGTCATCTGGCTTATACATGAGTTAACTTGAATGTTACACATACTAGAACAGCCTGCGTGTGGCCTATCAAACATATATTGTGCTTCTGCTTTAATTATTAAAGAAAAGAGTGCATTGACTAGAAGTAAAGAATGTCCATGTTAAAAATAAAGATGAAATGCCTCCTTTCCTGGGACGCCAATGCTGAAGCTCCTTCAATAATAAGCCTCAAGTCCCAGGTCCCAAGGCCATGCTGACTTGCTGTGTATGGGCTGATCTGTACTTTGTTTGTTTGTTTTGGTTTTGGTTTTGTTTTTTTCCCTGAAACCTTAAAGGAATGTATCCCTGACGTGTTTAATGTTCTTTTTTTCTGACAATATATAAAACTGTGCTGAAAACCATGCTTCCCTGGGACAGTTCCTCAGAGATATCTGAGGGGTTGTCTTCCAGGCTATAGTCCACAGTTTGGCTCAAATAAGATGCTTTTCTATTCCTACTATAGATTGTTTATTGATTACTTTCATCAACAATTTATTAGTTAAAGTAGCCAGGCTCCAAGTCCCAGACGAGGTTAGTCAGCCACCCACCAGATGTCTGCTAGGCCGTGGGAGGTTAGGGCCGCGAGAGGGACCCTAACTTGGTAGTGGAATTCAGGAGGATGCCCCTGAGTGTTGAAGCCCATGCTCTTCTGAGCCCTGTGAGCCTGCAGAAATGGCCAGCCGTCCCTCTGGAGACCAGGTGCCGCCCCTCCATTCTGTTCTTGCAACGAGAATGAGTGCTTCGTCTCTTCTTCCTGCTCAATTTCCTTCCTTACAGCTACCAGCCCTGGGGAGAAATTGGTAACACCCAAAAGCCCCCCAAATTGCCGCAGTGCTCACATGAATAGTTGGTGGAAGTAGTTGAAGGTACAGACGGAATGAGATTTCCCTAGAGCCGGAAAAGTGCGGCCAGATGTGTCACTTGCGGGTAACGACCCCAGCTGCCACCGTCCCTTTGGCCTTCCAGGTGTAGGGGGTCTGCCGGATCCTTGCTAAGTCTATTTTTCCCCATTCCCGGCCCTTTCCTATCATCATCCCTTTACCTTGAATCATGTTCAAGAAATTGATTAAAACGAAATGTGTTCAGCTACATCCAGTGGAAACGCTGCTATTAAGGGTATTAAGAACAAGTAGAACCTTTCCCAGGCATTGAACCACGGTTTCATCCAGTCATGCCTAAGAAGGAACCAGTTGAAAGCGTGGGATGCCATGAACAGATGGAAATCTTTAAAATCACTGGAGAGTTACTCTATTTAGAAAATGAGAAAGGTCTTTTTATCCAATCCCAAGGTTATTCCACACAAAAAGAGATAAAAAAGACCCTTTTTCCACACCAGCAGGTGGATAAAGGAGCCATCAAATTTGTACTCAGAGGAGATGATATCACGTGTCTAGGCTTAGCTTCTCCGGGAGCTAAGCTTTGCTCCGCTTCAACAGATAGGATTTTTGCAATTGAGGCAGAAGGAAAACAGCTTGCTCTGGGTGCTGCAGTCGTGAAGATGTCTGCAGATGATGCTGAGAAAGTCAACACAGCAACTGGCATTGAAACATGTTTTATTGAAAAGATGGGCTGTGGCACGTGAAAGCATGTAAATAAGCCTCAGAAGGAATACACTTGGGCTCCACATGGATGCGGTGCAATATCTGTGTTTGTGTGTGTGTGTGTGACAGCATGACAACAACACCCCTGTGATAATGCTGAATAAATTCAACACATGCAGAAAAGAGAACTAAACAAAAAAACAAGTGTTGCTGCCTTGCTTGGAAACAGTGCAGACGAGCTGTCCCTGTGTCCTCTTCAGGCCATCAGGGTATAACTCTCCCGAAAGAGCTTCATGACCCAGCCAGTGTGCTGGTGGGGCTGCGAGAAGACAGGTGGGACTGAATTCTCAGTGTGTCAGCTGAGGTGCCCTCATGTGAGCGTCTGGACACGACCGAGCAGGGAAGAGTCAGGTGTAGGGGCGCTGAACTGGCTGGGGGGCTTCTGTCCCCGCATCCCTGCTGAGTTAGAGCCCCTCTCAGCCCTTCATGGTGGAGAAGAGAGACGAGGAGACGCCTCAGCCCCTAAACACGGACAGGCTGCTCCCGGCTCCTGCGGACTTCCAAAGCCTCATGCTGTGAACTGTCTTGTAATAACTTTGTTTTTGTCATTAATGTGCTAGATATTTTTAGTAGGATTAATCTGAAAACCGGTTATTACCACCGATGTCTGTAATGGAATTAGCTGTGCTAGAGACAGCCTACAGTTTAACCTAAAGTTTACAACGAAATTTTCGCCTCAAAGTTTTAAGGAATTCAAGACGAGAATAGAGTAAGACAAGACACCACAGAAACTGCTTGGTGAATGGGCTTTATATTCACTTTAAAGAAAATTATCTTTGAAAACTTAGAAACGTTTAATTATGCATATTGTTATTAGCATGAAGGTGCGAGATCGAAATGAAATATGAAACTGGATATGCTTATAGCGGTATTATGTGATTCTGTGGAAAGCTTTCTGCAGTGTTCTCACATAGCAGCGGAAAACCCCAATACAGGAAATGGTGACACCTCAAAGTCATGCTGTTACCTGACAAAAGCAAGCTTCGAGACAACACAGAGTATTTAAGACAAGTAAAAATGAAACTATATTATCTGTGAGTAAATAAAAATATATTTGAAAATGTTTTTTTTAAGTTGGAAGAATATATACAAATGAACCATGGATACCTTGATACGGGTGAACGAGAAATTGTACTTGTACTCTGAATTATCCAGTTTTGTGTGTGTGTGTGTACTTGGAACTCAGGATGACCTTGAACAAGAGTGTACACTGTTTGTATTTTAAAACACGTGCGCACACTCGCACAACTTTACATGTGATTACATAGAAATGTCTTGTCATACAGCCTAGAGTCAAGTCAAATAGTAAGTTACGTGGAAGAGAATGGGTCTTTATTTAAGGATTAAAGACAGAACACACTCGAAGCACAAATAATGAAACCCTCGCTGCACAGTAGTCACTAGAACATTCCTTGAGCACTCGCTGGGTTTAAGCCAGCCTGGAAATCAGTTATTTGTCTAAAACAAGTGAGAATTTATGCCAGGTTCCTAGAAAACACATGTTTTAATTAACTTGGCTGCCAGTATCTCTCCGGGGAAGAAAATGTACATTTTATTCTGAAAACCCGTTTGGGCCTGTTCTATCACGGATTGGTCCATTAAAAACAAAACTCCCAAATCAATATTTAAAAATACCATTTTTGCGTACCTGAAATCTTCCTCCTTTTTAGAGCTTTTTCTTTTTCTGTCATCTGTTCAACACAGTGTAAGGTAAATAGAATCGAGTCCGCAGCAGGAGCGGCTACTCAGGGGGCTCTGGGCTTCGGTCATCACTAGAGTTGAAATGACAAAGAGCATGTTTGATGCAGAACCCTAAAGGCATTTTGCTACTGGATAATCTGGATCTACAGAAAGCACATGATAGCCTGATACTGCTTCCTACATCTGCCACAATTTAAAATAATTTTCTAATGTTTTATTTTCTGTAACCTGAGATTGGGGATGTTGGGGAGAGAGTATAAATGTAACTATTTACATAACTCATTATTAATAGAGTATAATTAGAAAGTATAATTAGACGTGAGTCTAATTCACCTTCATATCCTAGTTCCTGTGGCTCTCAGTAGACAAGGCTCAGGTTACACTCCGGGCTCATTTCTACAGACAGGACAGTAGGTGGCACCTTCAGCCAGTTTAAAAAACAGTTCACTGGTTTGGTTGGTTGTTGTTGTTGTTTTTCAACCAGTTTACCACACTTGGGCAGGAACCTAAATAGTTTGGTGCATAAGTGCATTAAGTCCTGGCCATTGTCACAGGAGAGTAATTTTAGAAGAGCACAAAGCCATTTAAATAGATCTGTATGAAGTATTTACAAATAACCACAGGAAGAGACTTTCCCTCTCTGTAGATCGAGATTATCCAATAATGAAATGCATTCAGGGTTTTGTGTTATAAATATTCCTTGCCACTTTAATTTCTGGTAATGACAAAAGTCTGCCTGTGACCAGCCCTAAACTAGTTTGTCCTTTGACCCTGGCCAGACACAGAGACTTTATATATTTAGGTTTTCTTGTCCGGGAGAAAAAAAAAACTTGACCTAGCTGCTCACAAGTGGAAAACAAAGTAGTAGACCTTAAAATGTTCCAGTAGAGTGCAGGTCAAACACTCCTGATTCTAGAGACTTCATAGAATGTTTTTAAACCTTTTCAGCCACCAGTCGCTCTTGATTCTGAAAGCTTACTTTATTACGTACTGTTCACAATGGAAATGTGTTGAAATCACTGCAGCTATGTTCTCCTCCAATGCACAAGGATCTCTACAGACTAGGAACAGTGATAAAATATTCTGAAGGTGTAAATCCAGGGCGTTTAATTTTATTTGAAAAAACACCTGTGCACAAACGCATTTCATACATGACTTCAGGGAGGCCACAGGCTCCCTGGGTTCCCTAAGCCCCTCAGATTAAGAGCCCCTGACCTGGGAGTGAAAGAAAACAAAGGCACCCCTACCACCCTCCCCATTCAGACCTCGGGTCCCATCTCAGCCACACCCGTGGGAAGGCAGGTGGACGATCAGCACACGTACTGTCCCAGCAGCACGGCGGTCAGACGTGTTATACGAAGCAGATCCGCCTCACTGCATCTCTGCTTCCTACATCCTGCTGGCGCAGAAGGAGATTTAGAAAAAGCACAGAGGAGAACATCAACTCAGAAGAGCAGGCTCGAAGCACAAGGGAGTGGAGAAACAGGAAGCACAAATCAGCCCAGGGAATGTCTGATATCTGACGTTTTTCTTGATAACAGATGTGGGTGAAGCCATCCTGCTCCCTGCTGGTGGCATCTCTGTAACTGCAGGCACTTTCTCTTTGCCTCGCAATGAAATGCAACTGCTTGTCAGAAGGCCGATCTCTTCTGTCATCCATAGATCGTCTTCTCCCGGTTGTCACCCCTGTAACCCAGGACTGTATGCTGATTGTTTCATTGGTTGTTAACACTTCTATAAACGGAGATCTAACTGCCATGAGTTCAACATCCCAGTGATCTGTGAGGTCCCACCACAAATTCACTCCCCAGAGTCATCTGTGATGTAGGTATAAATGCCACAAACTCAGGATTGAAGATACTACTGTGGGAACATAAAATAAATTTAGAACCTTAGAAAGTCTAATTGTAAAGGTATTTGTTTTCCTTTAAAGTCTGATAAGAAAATGACCCTCTTGCTTATCTTGTCTAAAGAATACAGATGGACAGGTACTTACTGAAGAAAAGCTAAAAATTTGAGACTGAAGAATGGAATTAAAAGAGAATGGTCACATGCAGAATAACTACTCTGGGTTTGACAAGTTGAGAGGAAAAAGAAATTGATTCAAGAAAAGATCTTATTATTAGAGCTGAGACCATATGCCATTTAGTCACGTTTCTTTTTCTGAAGGCCAGATCGCCTTGCACAGACTTGTACAGACACAAGGCTGCAACTATCTTCTCTGCTGATGTACAGAGGGGTCCACAGCCACCACTCCAGACCACCGCATTGTGCAGAACTCGAGATGCTCAGGACTCTGTCCTATGTATGCCTGGGGAGTGACTCCCAAAGGGTCCATCCACTGGGCTTAGTTCTACATGTTTTTAAACACCCTTTAAACCTCTGAAGAGAGCTCTCCTCTCTCCCACATGAAATATCCCCTCCCGTGTCACATCTCCTCACTGTCAACATGGTTGCTGGTTTTACAGTCAGGCTTAAGATATGGTCTCCTGACTAATATTTCTTATTATATTAAAGTCAACGGTTTTATATAATATCTTACTGGCCTTATTAATATGTCAGATGCAGAGAAAGAATTCAAGTATTAAGGCAAATAATTGTCCTCCAGCCATATGAATTACCTAAGTATTGTCTCAACTGATAGTGAATCTACAGAGACTTTTCATAGGGAAAAATGGGACAAAAGGGAAGAAAATTAGATCATGCTTAACTCGTAAAATTAGCAGTGGTAGATGTTCTTTGAAAAGAAGAACACAAAGGATTATGAATCAGAAAACTGCTTCCAATGTGAAAGAAAATAAGCAAAAGCAACCAGAAAATTCTCATGAGTAGACATTTTAGAGAAGCCGGATAATCTTTCTGGTAAAACAAATTTGACTTTCATTCAGTTGGTAGAAATCGTGCTATAACTTTCAATCTTTAGAGGTTTAAAAAAAATTTAATGTCCATATTTCTGAGAAGTTGATAATACGTGTACAAGGTTCAAGAACCTAAAAATATTAAATACTTTATATTGTATTCTGCCCCCTGCCCTTGTCTAGGACCCCCTGTCTTCAAAGTCGGCCACTGTGGTTGATTTCCCAGGTATCATTCCAGAGTGTCTTTTTATGTGTATACAAGCAAATGTGAAGAGCTATTTTTCCTTCACTCCACATTTTAATACATAAATAGTTGTATAATGTTTCATTATATCTTCCTTATATTCAGTTGACTATATCGGGGGGAAAAATTTTCTATCAGGACGTTGTTTCCTACAAAGCAGTCCACTGAGTGGATGATTTACTATAATGCATGTTGTCAGTCCACATTGGGATAAACACTAATATTCAGCCATCTTTTGACATTACAAACAATGCTGCAATGCATAACTTTGGCCTATGTTATTCTACTGCTAAAATATGTATAGGATAGTTTCTAAAGGATTTGTAGCCTCAAGTATTTCTAACTGAAATAGCATTTGATAAGATGTTACCGGTAAGATAGCAGGTACTGAGTTTTTCTGAGGAACCTAGAAATGGTCATTTCTCTTTATTTTATTATAAATTCAACTTCTCCACTACCAGATTTCTCCTCGATCTGTGTTTAAAAACATTTTCCAACCTCTTCTACCCTTATGACTTCTCTATAATCTGTTCCTCTTCTTAGCAGTGTCATTCATTCTCATGCCCACGACAGCCTGACATGGTCCCTAACTTCAGTCTGCCCATCTCTCTTTGTCCATCATTGCTCAACCCACTCCACTGGAGATAGACTCAACATGGCCAGACATCTTGTTGAGTATGAAAAAATGGATCATGGATGATTGTGACTCACTGAGCCTGGATGACAGGAGACATCCAGAGGGAAGTTTAAATTAGCTGGGGAAGGAGAAGAGGATTTAGGTTCCATCCATGGTCATCATTCAGGGGAAGATGTTACTGAGCCTTTACATAGGAACAGGAGAAGACAGAATTGGAGGCAAGTACTTGCAATGGCCCAGAAATTACAGCTGAACTGAGAGGCAGGGACTCCAATGGGAAGAGCAAGGGAGAGAACACAGTGAGTTGGGAGGCCCAGGGGTAGATAATTTGTGGGTCAGGGCATCAAAAAGGAGGGAGCTACCCAGAGAGAAAACTCCACAACTGTCTGATGATCCCTCTGAGTCTCTGTCGAGTACCAATCTGAGCACACACAGGTGGAATTTCACAAGTCGGGGCAGGAACAATTTCTGTGAAAAGAACAATTACTGGAGAACTGTACATTGAATAATTTCCAAAGTTCATGTATGGCTGAGAATCCTCACCAGACAGAGTGAAGAAACCTCCTTGAATACATGAGACATTCAATTAGGACACCAGAAATTGAGCATATTAGAAGTGGAACTAATCACAAGCCCTAGAATAAAGGATACCCTAAGACTGTACAACAGGAAACTCTAGAACTGTACTAACAAACCTTAAAAATAAGACTTGAAAGGGTCTAAGTGATATGCAAGTAATCGTTTCCTACCAGAAAAAAAAAAAAATTTAAATTTACACTTTAAAAAACATAGAAAAAAAACCTCACTTTTATAACCCAGGAAACTCCAAGGGATTTAGGGGCCTTGTGTGAGACCCCAGGTCAGATAGATATATATATGTATGTATACATTAGAATATTCAAGAAATTGACTACATTCTGAAAAATATGAATTCTCAAGACCAATATTTAAAACAAGTAAAACAAAAGAAGAATAAGCAAGGAAGGACATAAAATAAAATTTCTCAACAATTACTTCTGAAAATCACGTATGGGCTATGCAAGTAAAAAAAAAAAAACAGCTGACTACAAAAGTAACAAATAGTTTCAGAGAATCAAGAATAGAAGAATAGCAGAAATCTGTATTTTGTGAAAATAATTTAACCCTGATATCAGACATAAATGATACGAAACAAAACCACACACCAATTGTACCTTTTGGTGGAAATGGACATTGATATAGCTACTATGGAGAACAATATGGCCGTTCCTTAAAAATCTAAAAATAGAACTACCATATGACCCAGCAATCCCACGACTGGGCATATACCCTGAGAAAACCATAATTCAAAAAGACACATGCACCCCAATATTCATCGCAGCACTATTTACAATAGCCAGGGCATGGAAGCAACCTAAGTCTCCATCAACAGATGAATGGATAAAGAAGATGTAGTACATATGTAAATGGAATATTGCTCAGCCAGTGAAAGGAATGAAATTGGGTCATTTGTAGGGACGTGGATGTACCTAGAGACTGTCATAGAGAGTGAAGTAAGTTAGAAAGAGAAAAACAAATATCATATATTAACGCATATATGTGGAATCTAGAAAAATGGTACAGATGAACCTATTTCCAAAGCAGAAGTAGAGACACAGACATAGAGAACAGATGTATGGACACCAAGGGGGGAAAAGGGGGGTGGGATGTATTGGGAGATTGGGATTGACATATATATACTACTGTGTATAAAATAGATAACTAATGAGAACCTGCTGTATAGCACAGGGAACTCTACTCAATGCTCTGTGGAGACCTAAGTGGAAAGGAAATCCAAAAAAGAGGGGATATATGCATACATATAGCTGATTCACTTCGTGTTACAGCGGACACTAACACAACATTGTAAATCAATTATACCCCAATGTTAAAAATCCTATCTTATTAAAATACTAATTAATAATATATGAATTGTTGAATGCTAAAGGACATTTTCAGAAATTATGAGATTTCTCAATAGTTAATGAAAAGGCACTGAAAATCCTTAAAAATATAATAGTTCAAAGGACAAGAATCATAAAAAAATGCACAAAACAACTGACTTTCTACTTTTAAGATATAGAAAACATATGTATAAATCTCACCCATAAAAAAGCAACTAAAATTTAAAATAAACATATTTTAAAGGAATATAGAGAATGAATAAGTAGAAAAATTCAAATTTACAAAATACTATTTAAAAAGAACAAAATTTAAAAAAGAGAGAGAAAATGCCATGATTCTGTACAACACCAAATATTATAGAGATATCTACCTTTCTCGATTTTAATTCTCATAAACGTCCAATCAAAATCCTAGTGTGTTGTTAAGAAAGTGATTAAGATTTAGCTGAAAGTCAAGCTAGAACTTTTTTTGAAAAGAATGAGTGAAACATGCTTTACTAATTATATATATAAAGCTAAATTAAGAGTGTGGTTCTAATACAGAAAAAGATAAACTAGTGTCGACTTCAAAAAAAATGCACAACGTGAGAGCTGCAAGTTAAGTTTTATTTGGGGCAAAATGAAGACTATAGCCCAGGAGACGCCATTTCAGAGAGCTCTGAGAAACTACTCCAAAGAGGCAGGGAGAAGGTCCGTATATATGTGATTTTGATGAAGGGGGAGTATATGCAATCGAGTACACATATTTTTTGCAGAATGTTTCTGTTAGTCTCGTGAAGGTTACTGCTAGTCTCGAGGAGCAGACCTCACCATGAAAGATCTTAGTGTTTTTCTAGATATGAGGGGTTACAAGAATTGGGCTCCTAAAATCTTCTCCTGAAAGTATCTAACTCTCTGAAGAGCTGTTCTGCCAGTTTCCCCAGAGCACAGACGGGCTCATTTCTGCTTTCCACCCTGAACTCCTTTCAGGGGGTGTTGAAGGTCAGTGGCTGAAGCAGCTGCACCAGCACATGATTTAATCCTTGTCGGGGTAGATGACAAGTGCCAATTCGTAGCTGAGACTAGCATTACCCTAAACGTAGATTCTAGAATGAGAGCCTATATGACAAAGGTATTACAATCAATAGAAGCCATTATGGACCATACAATAAGTGGTGATGCAAAACTGGGTAGTTAGTTTTCTTTAAAAAGTATTTACCTCTTCAATCAAAACCATACATAAAAATAAATTTGATATAAATTTAAACAGGGTTTTATTTATATATATATATATATATATGAGATTTCTAGATGGGAAAATCTCAAACATAAAAAGGATAGAAGAAAAATTACATAAAAATGGGAAACTTCAAGAGGTTAATATTTATATATGTTAATATTTCTAACATTAAAACATTAACACAAATTGATTTAAACACAAAGAATAAAACAGGTCTGAAACACACACACGAATGATGTGCACAGAAAATTCCTTTGATTAAATAAAAATACAAACGTAAAACATTGATCTCACAAGTGAAAAATAATACAATCCTTTCTACCTTTAGGAAAACTCTCAAAACATGGCACAATTAAATCAAAAGTGGTGAACAGCCACATACATAAATTGGTACATTTCTAGAAAGCAGTTTTTGAAGATTTGTTAATAAACCTCTTGTAATTCCATCTTTAGAATTCTAATACTAACAGGGGGGAAAATGATATGGGGATGTGTTTTTACATAGAAAAGGTATTCAAATACTTTACTTTTAAGATGGAAAAATTGTGAAGAGCCCTAAATCTACAATCTAAATAGCAAGGAAATGGTTAAACTATACTGCAGATGTTCCTGACATAACATTATTCAGGCATTATCATAACGTCTATGAAGATATTTAAATACAGGTCAATAAATGCATCATAGCAGCTACTATTTACATTCCGTGTTACATACATTGAACCCTTAACTTTGGGAATCAAATTTAAATCCTTAGAGCAGGCCTGGAAAGTGGGTTGTGTCATCTGCAAATCAGATGCCCAATCTCGCATTCTTTCAATGCATTGCTCCCAAAATTATATATTACATTACATTATATATACATGGAGAGAGAGAGAAATCAACAATATATACATGTGAGTTTATTAGGAGTGTAAATATATAAAAATGTTACTAGTTCTTTCTTTGCAATAGAGATGTGCATGATTCTTATTTTCTTGGTACTTTATAAATTTTGACAACACATTACTCACATAATCAGGGTAAAAACCCATTTAAAAACGATGAAGCATCCAAAATATAGATGAAAATTTCTGGGATATTATTTTTAATTAGGTAAAGATTTATTGATATTTCTTGGAGTGCATTTATTTTAGAGTTGTTTAATCAAAGTAAGTTGAAGATGTTGTTAAGACAGTGTGCGTCTCCAGAACAAGAAATGTTCAAAAACTGGCTTTAACCATCTCAGATAGTCAGGGTCATTACTTTTTAAAATCTAAAGTTAGAGAGCAGGGACTATAGTGCCTATGGAACTACTAACCCTCCTTTATGGATTTTCATTTCAAAATGTTGTTCTCCACACCTATTGGAGCTCATACTACATTAGCATTATATTATAATATTCTATATTTAACCATACAAAAGCCTACAGTTTTTGTGATTGCATAATCTGAGAACTGAATTCATTAAGAGAAAATGACTCAACGGAACATGGAAGCCAAGGTAGGCTTTACACCTTATTACTCCATTTTTCCATAATGTGTTATATTAATTATTTACAAATAATTTTTAAAGTCCCTTTGCTTCAATTCCTCCAACTGCAGTTCGTGATCCTTAGAGATCTCCAGATTTAAGGCCATATATGCTCTTTCATAGCCATCTTGGAGAAAGATATTAATACATTGTCAGAGATGCAATAAGGTATTGCTCTAACATGCCTGACATACAGGGAACAATTTGAACATATTCTGAATCTCACTTGTGTTCACATGTAATTTTGTCCAGAGAAACAGTTGGTGAATGGATGCACAGCTGCACCCAGAGGAACCTAGCCAGGTGGAAAAACACAAAACACACACTTGCACACACCTCAAACAGCTACCCCACTCACATCAGACGTTACAGCTTTTTATGGGATTTCAAATCACCCTTCTCTCACTGCTTCACAAACACCCACAAGCTGCAACCCTTCTGCCACCCAGATTAACGAGCAAACTGCAGGCCCTTTTCAGGATAAAGTGCCATATTTGTTGTGGGTAAATATTTAACCATTTAGCACATATAATTACACTACCATTTTTAATAGGGTTTGTCTTATTTTGGAATGCTGTAACAAATATATCATAGACTGGGTGGTTTTGACAACAAACATTTATTTCTCACAGTTCTGGAGGCTGGGGAGTCCAAGATCAAGGTGGCAACACTTGTCTGCTGAGAGCTGTTTCCTGGAGAGGTATTCTCTGGGTGAAGAGCAGAGAAAGCAAGCTCTCGGGTGTCTTTTTATAAGGGCACTAATCCCATTGATGAGAGCTCCACCCTCCTGACTTAATTCCTTCCAGAAGTAACATCACATAACTTCCAAATAACATCACATTGGGAATTGGTCTTCAAAATATTAATTTTGAGGGGACAGAAACATTCAGTCCCTAGCAGGGTCTTATTTTTTAATGTACCAATGAGAGTTTTTGAGTATTGGGCCCTAAACCCATTTCCCCACAAGCCCTGTGGTTTTGGTTTTTCTGTTTTTGTTTTTCATTTTAAAATAGAGTTTTTTTCAGCTTTATTGTGGTATAATCATGAAACCTTCATACTGTTTTCCATAGTGGCTGCACCAATTTACATTCCCACCTACAAGTGCACAAGGATTTCCTTTTCTCCACATCTTAGCTAACACTCATTCTTTTGTGCTTTTGAGGGCAGCCAGCCTAATGGGTGTGAGGTGATATCTCACTGTGCCTTTGATTTTTATTTCCCTGATGATTACTGATGTTGAACATCTTTTCATGTATTGTTGCCCATTTGCATGTCTTCTTTGGAAAAATACCTATCCAGTTCTTCTGCTCACTTTTTAACTAAATTGTGTTTCTTTTTGTTATTGTTGTTTTGCTATTCACTTGTGTAGGTTTTTATACAATCAGCATATTAACCCCTTATTAGATATTTGCGAATACTTTTTCCCATTACATAGTGTGCCTTTTCACTTTGTTGATGGTTTCCCTTGCAGTGTAGAAACCATTTAATTTTATGTATTTTTGCTGTGTTTGTTTCTGGTGTCAAATCCAAAAAAAAAACATTGCCAAGACCGGTGTGAAGGAGCAATTCCCGTATACTTTCTTACAGGAGTTTTATGGTTCCAGATCTTAAATTTTTCTTCAATCCACTTTCAGTTGATTTTTATGAGTGGTATAAAATACATATCCAGTTCTATACATTTGCATGTGGCTGCCAGTTTTTCAAACACAATTTATTGAAGAGACTATCCTTTCTCCATTGAGTATTCTTGGCCCTGCTGTCACACATTAGTTGACTGTACATGCAGGGGATTATTTTAGATTTCTCTGTTCTGTTCCATTGGTCTTTGTGTCTATGTTGATGTAAGTATTATACTGTTTTGATGACTATAGCTTTGTATTGTAATTTGAAAGCAAGAAGTGTGATTCCTCCAACTTTGTTCTTCTTTCTTGGGATTGCTTTAGGTATTCAGGGTCCTCTGTGGTTCCACAGAAATCTTAAGATTTTTTTTTTTATTTTTGTGAGTAATACCATTGGAAATTTGATACATTACATTAATTATTTTAATTACATTAAATCTGTATGTAGATTGCCTTGGGGAGAATGGAAATGTTGCCAACATTAATTCTTCCAATCTATGAACATGGAATATCTTTCCATTTATTTTGTAAACACTTGTACCTAAATCTTTGTCAGCACCTCTGATTATTTTCTTTATATGTATTCTCAGAAGTAGAATTACTAGCTCAAACACCATAAGTATTTTACAAATTTAAATGCATATTACCAAATGATGCTCCAGAAAAATTGGTACCATATACATTTTTCCAATCCAGCATCTAAGAATGCTGGTTTCACTGCATCCTCACCACCTTTACCTTTGCATTTTTTACTGACACCTTGCTAGTTAGATATAGAAAAATAAATAAATAAATAAATAAAGTTACTTTCACATCTAGATGAAGTGCTTATGGAGATTCTGACTAGTGGGAAATTCTAAGGAGGATAATTTTAAGTGTTTAGATACGAATTTAGTTAATTGTAGCTGTTTCTTCCCTACAAAATTATTTTGGGGGTTGAATACAGGAGCGTGCCTGTGTTTATTTTCTTCCTGGGGATTGAAGCCTCTGCCTGTCACCCTGTTGATCTCAGATTGTACTTTACTATTGTTGTCCCACTACACTGCCCTGTCGCCTCCCCTAGCCAGAGACACTGTTAGTAACGGAGTTCCACCAGCAATTTGCCAGCGAGTCTAATGAAAAGCACCCACAGCCTGATGATTTTCATCTGTGTCCTGAAATATGAATTAATGTGATTTGTCTGGAAAAACTCACATAAAACATGAACTCTGTTAGGGTGTGGGTGGGTGATGAGAGAAAACAGTGAAAACTGTGTGTGGGGGGCAGAGACATCCATTAGGGTCACAACAGCCTGGCCCACTTCTCTCCTAGAGCAACTGAACACTCGATATTTAACTGAGCGCAGGGTTGCCCGAGACTACAGACGTTCCCGGCCTCCTGTGCAGCTGGGTTACTTGTGTGACTAAGCTCTCCCTCCAAGATGGAAGGAAAGAAATTTGTGCAACTTGTAGGATATTTCCTACATGGGAGAGGCAGGCCTTACTTTCTCCTTTTCCCTCTGTCCTACCTCACGAATGTAAACACTGAAACTGTAGCTCCATCTTGCCCCACGTCCACCCCGGAGAAGGCCAACTCCCCTAGGATGACAGAGCATCAGGGATGACAGAGAAGCTTCCTGAAGTAGCCTTGCGAGAGCAGCCCCGGACTGCCAGCCTCCAGATCACAATGTGACAGAGATGTAAATTTCTGTTTGGCATAATTACGTGAGGGGGGGTCGTGGGGAGTGGGCGGTGTGTTGCAGCAACTGAACTCTAACCAACACAGGAATCCTGGAAGGGGCTCCTCTCTGCACTTCCCATGGGTCAGGCTGCTCCAAGGACCACAGCTGTCTGATACTTTCAGCTCTCCCTTTCATGGGTGGTGGGGGGACAGCCAAGCTCTGCAACAATGCAATATCCTCTCCAGGCGCTTCTCCGGAAATCTACTGGGTGAAGATGGATGCTCCCAACACAAGGAATCTGGAGCTAATATTTTCCGGGGATACGGTCTTGTTCTTTCCCCCAGAGCGTGCACCCCGGCGCTCTCCTAAACAGATAGCTTGTTTTGAAACGTGTTGTGCTGTTTCCCTGCTGATACGTGCAGATTCGAAATAAATAACTCAGGGCATAGTCCATCTTACGTCTGTTGTAACTTGAATGTTTCTGGAAAGATGAGTTTAGAACTAAGTCCTGTGAATAAACGAATACATTTAAGAGCTTAATTTGGAAAACCAAAAAATTCCAATTGCGTCATCCACCCACAAAGCGGGACTCACTCAAGCCTTGGTCTGAGCTCCCCATTCAAGTGCAGGTGTATGGGACTTTCCAGGCGTCTGGTCTTGTCCATGTAACTTCTCATATACTCTCCAGCTTTATGGACTTCACAATTTTATGTTGAAAAGACAGCCTAGTATATAATAAAATATACATGTGATTGAGAACATTGTAAAAAGTTTCATAGTTCATTTGTTCTTTATTTGTTCATGCTTAATTATCTACAGAGTGTCTTTTCTTTCGGGACTGGTTTAAAATATAGTTTATTAATAGGGAATTTGAGATAAAGTAAGGCTAACAGATCACTAGACGACTGTCACTGAAAAGATGGTTGGTTACTTGCAGCTCCCAAGAGGAGGGGACAGGCCACAAATTGGTCAGCAGGCAGAGGGAGGGAGGGGAATTCGGGACAAGTGGTTTTTCTGTGATTTCCCAGGAAGGAACAGTGAGGAGGTGAGCAGATTCAGGACTGACTAGCTTGTAGGATGTCAGGGTCTGTCCCTGGTGTCTGGGTGATGAGGGAAGGGAGACAGTGGCCCCCAGCCTGAGAGCCACAGAGGAGGTGGATTGTGAGGGCTCTGGATGGATTGGTTTGCATTTGAAAAGCAGGCCTGGGAGCAGGTCTGAATCCAGGGAGGCAGGAGAGGAAGGACCCAGAGGCCGAGGCAAGGGGACCCTGGCTTGGCACAGGGTGGTCTAGAACAAGGCGAACCCGGCATGTGCACGTGACGAGATGTTAAAGCGTCAGGTTTACACAACCTAGAAACATGGTCCACACTAGGGCGCAGCTTAAGCGTCACCTCCTCAAAGACACGTCCCCTGCCTGTGCATCTGCAGAGACAGCCACCTCCGCCCACGTGTCCCAACCATCACCCACCTCATTCCTGCACAGCACCCAGGGCCCACCCTGTCAGCACCCACTGTGGCTGCCCCACCCGGAAGAACTGTCCTCACGGAGTCCCAGGCCTGCGAGCTCCTCTGCCACCGCTGTGCCCTCTCTCTGCCACCCCAGCCCCTCCCCCGCCCCGCTCTTCTGCTTCCCCTGAGGCCTGCCCTTCCCTGCACAGCGCCGACCCTTCTACACGCTGTTCGGCTTACTGTCTGTCACCTTCCGCAGCGTCAGCTCCATGGGAGCAGCAGGGGTGTTTCTTTCAAAATTGTTCTTGTTTTTGTATGTTTTATTCTCTGCGCTGCCTACAGCCCAGGTCAGTGTGGAGACCGAGGTAGAGACTCCACAAACACTGAATGAGCAGCTCCTATCACAGCCCGGAACGTGCCTTTTTGTGATTTCCATGTTGGGTGAGTCTCTGTCTCCTCGGGAATGGGAGTCCCTTCCCCCAGCACAGGCCTGGCACAAAGCAGATGCTGGATCAGCATTTTGAGTAATGACTATGCCACTCACTGTGCTTAACACAAGCACCCAACAATGATGAACCTTGTTGCTGCCCTCAGGGAACAGTTAAAATCAAGACAACAGCCCCAAAGGAGTGGCTTAGTAAGAACCATGTCATCAAACTTGGACTTAAATGCAGTTTTGGCTTCTCCAGTAACGGAATCTTAATCCAGTGGATCAGGAATCCTCTGATCATCACTAGCTAAGTCATCTGCCTGGGAGACCCCCGCCATCCTCTAATGCAAAGAAACCTTGCAAAAACTCACAGGATTCTTTGCCCAGTACAGCTTCCTTGTTTCAGCTCCCTTCTGCCTATAAGCGTCTTTCATTTTGTGCAACTCCTCAGAGCTCTTTCTATCTCCTAAATTGAATGCTGCCTGATTCATAAATCTTCAAATAAAGCCAGTGATTTTAAAATTTTACTCAGTCGAATTTTATTTTACTTTTTTTTTTTAATGGAGCTTACTGTTTATTTTAGCGTTATATTTTGCTTTAAGAGATTGTCCTAGAATCAGTCGGGTTTATTACTGCTATGTAAGAAACTATTACAAAACGTTGTGGTTTGAAATATAATTCACTATTATCTCTGCTACTTCTGTGGGCTGTCTGTGCTTAATTGTGTACTTCTTGCTTTGAGCTCCTCGTGCTGCTGCAGTTGGAGGGCAGCTGAGGCGGCATCACCGAGAGGCTCCAGCAGGCCACTCACAGGGCTGGCTGGGGGTCACCTGTGCTGTGGGCGAGAGTGTGCACGTGACCTTCGCACGTGGCTTGGTTTCTTCGCAGCAGAGCTTGTGTTTCCAGGGACCTCAGTGTATCAGCAACAGTCTGAGTATAGAAAGGGGCAGTGACCTGATCTCTTATAAGGCCGGTTCAGGACTGGCCCAAAGTCTCCTCTACAATTCTCTATGGGTCAAAGCAGTCACAGGCCAGGCCAGATGTAGGAGTTTGGAGAAACAGACCACTTGTCTCCTCGGGGTGGAGTGCCTTGTTTTGTATAAGGAAGGAAGGAATTGAAGGTGGCTGCGTCTTTCAGATAAACTACCACGAAGATTCTGTGATGAATGCTACAACTGGGCAAGAGATGCCAGGGTCCAATACAGTCTACCTGAGCTCTTGCAGTCCAGAAGGTGAAGCACATGAAAAAAGACAATTCCAGAACCTTCCATGAAGGAGGAAATAGTGTGGGACTTGTCCTCACTATAAACGCTGAGAAAGTGGGCAAAACATATAAAACAACATTTTATGGTGTTTGGACAATAGGAAGCAGAGGAGAATGGGGCTGGGAGGGACCATCCAGGGACAAGATTTCTGTTTCCTCGGCACTGTGTTCCTCAGGGCCTTGCGAGTCTAAGCAGGATCTGAGCTTTGTCTAATACACAAGATCATCTTTGTGACGTTCAGAGTGAGGGGACGGGTAGGTAGGAGTTAACACAATCAGGGCTCAGCTTTGCAGGGTTCATAATCTGAGACCACAGAAAGATAGAAGGCTCCCAGCGGTCCCAGAAGCCGCCCACAGAGGGGTCTCTATCCACACACGAGGACCATGGACTCGTCACATTAGGTTTGGGTCCCTGGGTGAGCCCCAGCCCCTAACACCTAGTGGGGGCTCATTTGCTGAATGAAGATGCAGAAACTCTCTTGGAGATGCAGGATGTTAGGAGTGGGTGGGGCTTGGATGGACTGAGGGTGGAGGAAAGATTCTTTTAAGTTCTAGAGAGGGGAATGAGGTCTTTCCGGGCTGGAAATGCTGCTACTTCCGCCCAGCCTCCATCAATTGGAAGGTATTCCTCAGAGGTGTCCTGAACATGGAGTTCCTTACATCAATGGAGGAGAGATTAGGAGGATGTGAAATGTCCCTGAGACACTTGGACCTGACACCCACCCATGTGACCTCAGCTCTGGGAAGTAGCAGCATAGCGTATTTAGGTCTGTCCCCAAATCAGGACAGCAGCTGCTTTCCCTGGGTCTAATTTTGCATGTTTATAATAACAGTGAGAAATTTCCAGAAGAGCAAGATACCAAGACCTTCAGGAGATTGTCCTTCTGACCCCTTCTTTCTCGATCTAGGGCAATGCTCTATGACCCCCAGCTGTGCCCCCTATACATTCAGTGCTCACTCACCCAGCACATGGCACACCTTCACTGAGGCCCTACTGTGTGCCTGACCTGGTCCAGACACCAGAGGACAGCAGTGGGTGAAATCGGTGGAGGGAGATCCCAATTCACATGCAGGTGACAGACTCATGGGGAAAACAGATTAAAAAATAGAGGTACACAATATCAGGAGGTGATATGTACCATAAAGAAAAGTAAAGTAAACTTTTGAAAATTCCTGAAGAAGTTTAGGGAGCTAACATGTAGAAGACACAGTGTTCTAGGCTGAGAGAATAGCAAGTGCAAAGGCCCTGAAGTCACCATGGGCTGCATGTTTGAGAGTGTTAGTTTTCAGCTGGAATAGTTGTCTTGTGCTCAGTCTGTTTTGCTTTTACTTGGAAGCCTTGATTTCATTTTCCTAGCTCATTAGCTTGAGGTTGATCACACCAATCTGGTAAATTCAATCCCAGTGATTTATTTCAGCAAATTCTACTCCAGGGAGTCAAAGTGGAAACATGTGAATTTGGGCCCAGCACTCTGTTAGCAACTAGCAGGCTGTGGACTGAACCCCCATGATGACTGTAGTTAATAAACTTCCTCAGTGTCCTCAGGCCCCCTCCGCTCCACTTCCTCCCCATCTCATCTGGGTCAAAGCTCTGATCCTGCCCCTCTGTCACACCTTCATTTCCTATGCTTAGCTCACCTGTCATCTCTGCCCGAAACGCCCCTAAGCTTCTTAAAGTCCTAGGTCCCAAACTGAGTTCCTCCCTTGTCTCCTCTTGTTGAATCCCTATCAGTGAGGGAACCCCTTGATGGCCCCACCCTCAAGCTCTAAGACACGACCTATGCCCCATCCTCCCCCCTTGCATCCCACCCCATGATCCCATTGTTGCAGCACTCCCTGTCATTCTCTCCTTCCACCTTTCTATCTTGAGCTGCCCACCACCCTCTCCTTCGTCAATAGGTCCCCTTGAGATGAGCACAATTACATATAGGATCACTGAGGCCACACAGGCAGGTGTTGCTGGGAATGTCAGGCAGTATCCCAGAGCAGAGGACAGACAAGGCCTCCCTGAGAAGGCCGAACACAGGGCATCGTGGTGTCAAGACATCCACATATGTCAAGACACATAAAGGGAGTGAGGCAGGTATCACGCTGTAGCCCCTCCCCACTGATCCCCCATTGTGCCCTGTTTCCAAGTTTGCAAACCCTCAGTGGGCCAGGCCTCCTTGTCTGTGTTAGGGGGATGGCATACATTAGTGTACCTATCCACTCATTCATTGATCTTGTACTTGGGTCCTGCTCAATGCCAGTCTTTGGCTAGATGTTAACTCATCCTTGAAGAGCCTCTTCATACATCACCTTCTCCACGAAACCCTTCTTGAAGAACACCCCTTCTCCTGGTTGCCTCTGGCCTCATCTGGGACACCATCGCCCTCAGTGGTGTGATCATGCTTTGAGTAACTCTCCTGCCTGTGAGCTCTGTGAAGACAATGGGCCAGAGAGAGAAAGGATCTTGAAAAACTGTGATGACTAAATAACTGAATAGATAAAAGGTTTAAACACAGGACATGTGTAGAGTAAGTTCACCAAAGTTTTATTCTTTCTTCCTCCTCTTTCCTTCCTTCCAGGACTAGGAGCCCAACGGTTCTTCTTTCACCCTCACCTCATGTAGACCTTCAATGACCTGGATGATTTTTATCTTTTGTGTACTTTAACACTTTGAAAACATTTCATGGCTGTACTAATCAAAATTGAGAAAATTATACCTTGAGGGGCAGGCATCCTCCTGTGGTGCCTGAGTCAAAACAGGACCATACAAGAAAAAAGAATATTGAGGAGGAATTGACTTGGGCTCCCTGGGCAGCAGCAAGTAGGGAAACAGAAGCAGAGGGAGGAAGTTTCCACCCCGTACCCACCGTGACACACCTGTCCCTCTTTGTACTGAACTAGCCTGATTTTGATTACCTGGAGTTGGACGTGTCTCCTGGCAGATGGCGTGGCCTTAGGCGACAGCATTAGAAGTCACTAGACTTCAGTTCGAAGCCCTCTGCCTGACGTAGGACAAGTCTTCGGTGCCTTGGATCCCCTGTTTTTAATCTTAAGGAATGTGATAGCGAGGCTGCGTACATGAGCGTCCAGAGGTGGTGGAGGCCGGGTGCCTGGCGTTGGTCACTGGGGGATGCTGCTGCCCTGTTAGTGCTGCCACTGGAGTCCCAGCCTGGAACACGGCTGTGTGTGTGGAATATCCAGATGGAGCCATGAAGACACCAGAGAGACAGTGTCACTCGGTGTCCGGGCAGCATTGAATTACAGAAGACTCGGCTTTCCTCCAGTCACTTCCAGCTGCTCAGCCCTGCTGCCACTGGCCACATACCCTGTCTGAAAACAATCTCCTGGGAAGTCAGAGTCACAGCCTGGTGGCCTGGCCCCCAGATGGCTGAGGGTGTGTCAGGAGCAGTTTGCCCACAGGAGGCTGGGGCCCGCAGTGCTCTGACATGAGCTGAGGAGTGGAGCTGGCATGGCAGGTCTACACAGCGTGGGGTATTGGGTGCCTGGTCTGGGCTGCCATCATCCAGGTCCGCATCACCATGAAGTCACCTGCCAGCTTCTGAGCTTAGAAGCTGAGCAGGGTTGAGCCTGGTTAGTACTTGGTGGTGAGAGCGACTGGGATACCCGGTGCTGTAGGCTTTGCCACTTGTCTCTCCTTTCATCTCTCTCTCCCTTTGCCACTGCTGCCCCCCTCCCCTTTCACAGGTGGTCACCTCTTTGACCACTGGGTGGTGGCACAAATTGGTGGAGTCTTGGAAAGGGTGGGTGGTGTGGAGAGTTCTGAGAAAGGGCAGCACAGCTGGGCTGGTCTCCTCTGTGCTTGTTGGCAGCTCTGGTTTGGTGCGGCAATTTGGGGCCCTGGAACTGTCTGCAGAAAATGGTTATAATAGCAATTTTGGTACTCTATTTTCCACATTAAAAACAATGGTAGCACGTGTGTGTGTGTGTGTGTGTGTATTTTTTTTTCTCTTTGCCGTATTGCACAGCTTGTAGGATTTTAGTTCCCCCACCAGGGATCGAATCCGGGCCCTTGACAGAGAGAGGGTGGTGGAGTCCTAACTAGTGGACCACCAGGGAATTCCCTGTGTGTGTATCTTAAGGAATTACAAAGGAAAGTTCTGAGGCCAAAGAGACGAATTAATCGCATAATAAAACATGGATGAGCCTCAAAAACATGACACTGTATAAGAAGCCAGACATAAAGGCCACAGTTGTACAAATCCATGTTCTTGAAATATACAGAAAAAGCAAATCCACAGGGATGAAAAGCACACATTTAGTTGCCTACGGCTGTGGGGAAGAGGAACAGGAAGTGACTGGTTAAGGGGCACTAGGTGTCTTTGTAGGGAGATAAAATATTCTGGAGCAGATAGTGATGATGGTTGCACAACTTTGTAAGCAGACAATAAATCACTAAACTGTAGAGTGTTCAAGGAGAATTTTATGATATATGATTTCTATCTCAACTTAAAAACCGGTGATTAATAAATAAAAGGTTTTTGAAAAATAATTGGAAACACATATTATCTTCATTGCTTGATTTGGTTCCCACTCTAAGCTCTGTACACATGAACAAAGACCCCCCACCCCCAAAATGAGAACAAGCACTATTTACTCAGAACTTGTCTATAGAGCGCGGGAGTCAGCCACCACCAGTCACATTCCGCTGAGACTCAGGGCAGGCATAGGGGTGGGGACGCCTTCTGGTGGAAAACGAGGGAGACATATCCTGCTCACACCTTGTGAAGTGGGGAAGCTGGAGAGGGGCTGACAGGAGGATGGGCATCCCACGTGATTGCTTAGGGGAACATATTGATATTTGTACAACTTTCTCCCATTTGGTTCTAAATGGAAAGGATGAAAAATGAGGAAGCTGTGAGTCACTGACCAAACACTGACACTTGAGGCCTATTGCTGCCGAGGTTGAGGTCTGGTTTTCCAGGTTGGTTGCTGCAGGGTGTGGCGCAGGGCCTTGTGGCTGAAGGGAGAGGTTCCCAGACTTCCAGGAAGATTTAGAAAATTCTGCATTCCAAAACCCCTCTTTCATCATCTTCAGTCACATACTCTGTGCATACTGAAACTTGAATCACTGTTTTCAAAATTAACTGCAAACAATGGTAATAATTACTGTAATTTTGAGTAACATCGACAATGGTAATATTCATTACTATAAATCTCAGGATTTCTCATTTAAATATTGCCTACATTATAATGAATATAACTTGTAAAAGAAAAAAAACATTACTTTTTTTTCTTTTATTCCCAATATCGCCGTCGGGCCATCTGGTCGACCTCGCCTCAGCAGCCACCTGGTGAAGAATCACTAGTGCGAATGTCACCCAGGCGGATCCGTGTCGCACACCGACGAAAGCGCTCCGCCGCCACCTTGAAACCCCGGCTCGACCCAGCCCACCATCCGTCCCATTTCTCGACCCGGGGCAAATAGAAGAGGGGACGACGGGCGCTCCCCGAGTAGGCGCTGCCAGACCTGCGGGAGATTTGGTCTGCAGAGCCCCGTGGCCGCTTCGCGTGGAACCTGAAGAAATGAAAGTGGCCGCCGGGGAGCAGCCCCACTGCCGCGACGGCACTGGGACCGAATCGGGCCCCAAGGCAGCGAGGACGCACCGCCGGGCGGCCTCTGGGCCGTGGCGTCGCGGCTCCGTGAAAGGAGGACGGTGAGGCCTGGGGTCGTCCTCCTAGGGCCTCCTCGTTTCGACCACCCGTGTCGATCCCCACTACCTGGAGAAACGTAAACATTTGGGTGTTAGGGTGATCGGGATCCACGGTGGAGGCCATTGAAAACTGGGCGATGTCTGCGTACATCCGTGTTGTTCCCAACCTCCAGGCGAGTTGGAAAAGTTGAGAAAGTACGACCATTGGGACACACGGAGGACGACGCCGGGCACGGACACCCTCTCCTGTTCACACACAGCAGCCCGAGCTGTCCCCGCGGCCCGAGGGGCACCACGGCGTGCTGGTCGACCCGGCCAGCATAACCAACCACTTCCAGAGTTCAGTGCCAGCCTCAGAAGCTATAGACCTGCTCGGCCAATCTCCGGCGACAGCATGAACCGCCCACGCCTCCGCGCCACCGGGACCGTCGCCGCTAGTGTCGCGGCTTCCCGGAACTCTACCTCGGGCTTGGTGGCTGAGTCTCAGCCGTCGCGAAGGTCACTGAAGCTCCGGATTGAAGGTATGGTCTCAAAGCGGCCGCCACTTGGCGCCCGACAAGCGGCGGGAAAGTACGAGGGACGGATCCCGATTGACGGCCGGCGAGGTTGCAGCGCGGGCCGCCCAAACGCCCAGGCTTGTCCCGGGACGTCCGCCTCAGAGCTAGCTCCTGGATCGGCACCGCGGGAAGCGACCCCGGCAACAGAAGAGGGCGTGGGACTGTGAAGAGGTCGCCGGGAGGCTGCCGCGGAGAAGCGCTCCCCACGCGATTTCCGGTGGGGCGGGCGCACTAGCGGCCCAGAGCGCTCGGGCGGGTCCCTGCTTCTGGGAGCACTTAGGGATTTTGCGGGGACTTGGGCTGCGTGGACTGTAAAACTGAAACCATGAAAATACACGTAGAAAACATGTATGAATAATTTTTATTCTGTGGTTTCAAAATGGAGTCCTTGTCAAGCATTTTTTTAAAAAGTCCAGAAACCATCTAAGAAATGAATGATAAACTTGACCACAAATTCATCTTTACATAACGCACAAGCAAAGTCCAATGATAAGAAACCGGTGTGTGAGGAACATTTGTGCAAATACATGTGTAATAAGATTACTGATATCAGAATTACTTAATATAAAAACAGAACATTGAGAAAGCATAGCCGTTCAGAGAGACCAGGTAAGGAAATTTTAGTATGTCTACACAATACAATATTATCAATTTGTGTTTTAGTTATTGATATTTTTAAATGAGGTAAATCTATAGGTGGAAAGATGTTGACTTGGAAATATGTTGATGATGGACTGTCCAATGGAAATAGCAAGTTGTAGGACTTCCACTGGTGCTAAAAATAAAAATTAAAACATACACACACAAACATACAGGAAAGACTATAGCATCCATCTGATGTTACGGGAAAATGTGACTCTGGAATCAACCACATAAATGAGGCATTCCGGAAAAAGATCATCTAAATCACCTTATTCAGTCCTTAATCAAATTTTCACTTTTTAACAACTATTTTCTGAGAATCTCCAATATTTCAGAATTTGAACTGTTATGAGGATTGAAAGGTAAATAATACTATGTCCTTACCTTCATAGACTTCTACTTCTTAATAAGTAAATTAAATTACCCTGCAAAATAAAACTTCTGATATTAAAAATTAAATGTAAATAAGGGTTTACACATTGTATAATTCCAAAATTTTGCTACTAGTTTACAAAGAAAAGTTGGCACTTTATAAAATAAAGTTGACATTTCAAACATTGTCAATTCTGGATCCTTGATTAGGCTGTATATTTTCAAAAAGGCTGGGTTATTAAAAATACTGTCTAAAATTCTGAACTTTTGTAAAGTTGCTCTGCAAGATTTAGGAAGAGTAAAGCTAGATTTCTTTTCCTAAGAGCCAGGTTTCCTGTTTACTGTATCATGAAATAAGTATTTTTGAAATTCATTGTTTGCATTCGAAAATAAACTTTTGAAAACCAATAACGGTGTTTATTAGAATAGAAAATCTGCTGCACATGCCCCTTAAAATTTCATTTATCTGCCATTTTATTTGAACATCCATGGGGCACCATTTTCAAGAATACTGTAGAAGAGGATCTCTATTTTAATCATTATTTTGGGCTCCTTATTTTCTCTTAACTTAATTTTAGATAATTCAAAACACCCCAAATAACACAATATTGCATATAGACATTTCCTGAAATGTGCTATAAGCTATATACATTATTGATAAATTTGAAATGAAATATATTTATAAATACATAAGAAAAAAACAAAACGTATTTTCTTTGTGTTATTATTATGCAAGAAAGCACTTTTAAGAAAGAAATGTTATACCAGATGCAAGAATCACTGGAAGTTGCATGAAAATGCTTTTGTATTTAATAACCGAAAATTATGTAGTTCTAGACGTTGGTTATTTTTGTTAAGTTTTCAGAAGCATATTAAATTATATATTCATTATTTCATCAATGTGACCATTTTTAGAGTTTGCTTTACTCGCAAGTGTAAATTAGAACTCATTAACTCCTGATAGCTTTCTATCAATAAATTTTTCTTGTTTTTAAAATAAATAAAATAAATAAATTTATTTATTTAAAAAAAAGGATCCTATAATGAATGAAGCTTCTCTTTTAAAAAGCAGTGATGAACAGGGATAAGAGTTCTTGTGCAATGTGCAGATAAATAAAAATGAAGTTGGTTGCTATCATCATCCTTAGTGCAATTTCACTACTCTGGTTTTTCTCAGTATACCTGGAAAATTATATCTGTGATCACTCATAAAGTCATATCATTTTTTAAAATACATCTTCATTAGAGTATACTTGCTTCATATTACTGTGTTAGTTTCTGTTTCACAACAAAGCTAATCAGCCGTATGCATACACATGTCCCCATATCCACTCCCTGTTGAGTCTCCCTCCCATCCTCCCTATCCCACTCCTCTAGGTCATCACAAAGCATCGAGCCGATCTCCCTGTGCTATGCTGCTGCTTCCCACCAGCCAACTGTTTCACATTCGGCAGTGTAAATACGTCGTTGCTACGCTCACGTCGCCCCAGCTTTGCCCTCCCACCCCGTGTCATCAAGTCCATTCTCTATGTCTACGTCTTTATTCCTGCCCTGCAACTAGGTTCATCAGTACCTTTTTTGTTTTTTTTAGATTCCATATATATGCGTTAGCATACGGTATTTTTTTTTCTCTTTCTGACTTACTTCACTCTGTATGACAGACTCTATGTCCATCCACCTCACTACAAATAACTCAATTTCATTTCTTTTTATGGCTGAGTAATATTCCATTGTATATATGTGCCACATCTTCCTTATCCATTCATCTGTCGATGGACATTTAGGTTGCTTCCATGTCCTGGCTATTGTAAATAGTGCTGCAATGAACATTGTGGTGCATGTCTCTTTTTGAATTATGTTTTTCTCAGGGTACATGCCCAGTAGTAGGATTGCTAGGTCAAATGGTAGTTCTCTTTTTATTTTTTTAAGGAACCTCCATACTGTTTTCCATAGTGGTTGTATCAATTTACATTCCTGCCAACAGTGTGGGAGGGTTCCCTTTTCACCACACCCTTTCCAGAATTTATTGTTTCTAGCTTTTTTGATAATGGCCATTCTGATTGGCGTGAGGTGATACTTCATTGTAGTTTTGATTTGCATTTCTCTAATAATTAGTGATGTTGAACATCTTTTCATGTGCCTCTTGGCCATCTGTATGTCTTCCTTGGTGAAACGTCTATTTAGGTCTTCTGCCCAACTTTTAAGTGCATTGTTTGTTTTTTTGAAATTGAGCTCCATGAGCTGTTTGTATATTTTGGAGATTAATACTTTGTCTGTTGTTTCATTTGCAAATATTTTCTCCCATTCTGAGGATTGTCTTTTTGTCTTGTTTATGGTTTCCTTTGCTGTGCAAAAGTTTTAAGTTTAATTAAGTCCCATTTGTTTATTTTTGTTTTTATTTCTGTTACTCTAGGAGGTGGGTCAAAAAAGATCTTGCTGCAGTTTATGTCAAAGAGTGTTTTTCCTATGTTTTCCTCTAAAAGTTTTATGGTGTCTGGTCTTACATTTAAGTCTTTAAACCAGTTGGAGTTTAGTTTTGTGTATATTGTTAGGGAGTGTTCTAATTTCATTCTTTTACATGTAGCTGTCCAGTTTCCCCAGCACCAATTATTGAAGAGGCTGTCTTTTCCCCATTTTATGTTCTTGCCTCCTTTGTCATAAATTAGGTGTCCATATGTGTGTGGGTACTTGTACCATCCTGTACCATTGATCTATATTTCTGTTTTTGTGCAAGTACCATACTGTCTTGATTATTGTAGCTTTGTGGTATACTTTGAGGTCAGGGAGCATGATTCGTCGAGCTCCGTTTTTCTTTCTCAAGATTGCTTTGTCTATTTGGGGTCTTTTGTGTTTCCATACGAATTGCAAGTTTTTTTGTTCTAATTCTGTGAAGAATGCCATTGGTAGTTTGATAGGGATTGCATTGAATCTGTACATTGCTTTGGGTAGTATAGTCATTTTCACAATATTGATTCTTCCAATCCAAGAATATGGTATATTTCTCCATCTGTTTATGTCATCTTTGATTTCTTTCATCAGTGTTTTATAGTTTTCTGAGTAAAAGTCTTTCACCTTCTTAGGTAGGTTTATTCCTAGGTATTTTATTCTTTTTGTTGCAGTGGTAAATGGGAGTGTTTCCTTAATTTCTCTTTCTGATTTTTCGTTGTTGGTGTATAGGAATGCCAGAGATTTCTGTGCATTAATTTTGTATCCTGCAACCTTACGCAATTCAACAATTAGATCTAGTAGTTTTTTGGTGACATCTTTAGGATTTTCTATGAATACTGTCATGTCATAGGCATATAGTGACAGTTTTACTTCTTCTTTTCCAATTTGGATTCCTTTTATTTCTTTTTCTTCTCTGTGGCTAGGACTTCCAAAACTATGTTGAATAAGAGGGGCGAGAGTGGACAGCCTTGTCTTCTTCCTGATCCTAGTGCAAATGCTTTCAGTTTTTCACCATTGAGTATGAGGCTTGTGGTGGGTTTGTCATATATGTCCTTTATTATATTGAGTAAGTTCCCTCTATGCTCATTTTCTGGAGAACTTTTTTTTATCATAAATGGGTGTTGAATTTTATCAGAAGCTTTTTCTGCATCGATTGAGATGATCATATGGTTTTTATTCCTTAATTTGTTAATGTGGTGTATCACATTGATTGATTTGCATATATTGAAGAATCCTTGCATCCCTGGGACAAATCCCACTTGATCATGGTGTCTGACCCGTTTAATGTGCTGTTGGATTCTGTTTGCTAGTATTTTGTTGAGGATTTTTGCATCTATGTTCATCAGTGATATTGGCCTGTAGTTTTCTTTCTTTGTGATATCTTTTTCTGGTTTTGTTTGGTATCAAGGTGATGGTGGCTTCATAGAATGAATTTGGGAGTGTTTCTCCCTCTGTAATATTTTGGAAGAGTTTGAGAAAGATCGGTATTAGCTCTTCCCTAAATGTTTGATAGAATTTGCCTGTGAAGCCATCTGGTCCTGGACTTTTGTTAGTTGGAAGATTTTTAATTACAGTTCCAATTTCCTTACTTTTGATACATCTGTTTATATTTTCTAATTCTTCCTGGTTCAGTCTTGGAAAATTATACCTTTACAAGAATTTGTCCGTTTTTTCATGGTTGTCCATATTATTGGCATATAGTTGTTTGTAGTAGTCTCTTATAATCCTTTGTATTTCTGCAGTGTCAGTTGTGATTTCTCCTTTTTCATTTCGAAGTTTAGTGATTTGTGTCCTCTCCCTTTTTTTCTTGATGAGTCTGGCTAAGGGTTTATCAATTTTGTTTATCTTCTCAAAGAACCAGCTATTAGTTTTATTGATCTTTGCTATTGTTTTCTTCATTTCTATTTCATTTATTTCTGCTCTGACACTTATGATTTCTTTCCTTCTACTGACTTTGGGTTTTCTTTGTTCTTTTTTCTCTAGTTGTTTTAAGTGTATGGTTAGCTTGTTTATTTGAGATTTTTCTTGTTTCTTGAGGTGAGATTGAATGGCTATAAATTTCCGTCTTAGAACTGATTTTGCTGTGTCCCATAGGTTTTGGGCCAACGTGTTTTCATTGTCATTTGTTTCTATGTATTTCTAAATTTCTTGTTTGATTTCTTCAGTGATCTCTTGGTTATTTAGTAGTGCACTGTTTAGCCTCCATGTATGTGTGTTTCTTCCAGTTTTTTTCTTGTAATTGAATTCCAATCTCATAGCGTTGTGGTCAGAAAAGATGCTTGATATGATTTCAATTTTTGTAAATTTTCCGAGGCTTGATTTGTGATCCAAGATGTGATGTATCCTGGAGAATGCTCTGTGTGCACTTGAGAAGAAAGTGTATTCTGCCACTTTTGGGTGGCATGTTCTATAAATATCAATTAGGTCTATCTGGTCTATTGTGTCATTTAAAGCTTGTGTTTCCTTATTTATCTTCTGTTTGGATAATCTGTCCACTGGTGTAAGTGAGGTGTTACAGTCCCCTACTATTATAGTGTTACTGTCGATTTCTCCTTTCATGGTTGTTATCATTTGCTTTATGTATTGAGGTGCTCCTATGTTGGGTGCATAAACATTTATAGTTGTTATATCTTCTTTTTGGATTGACCCTTTGATCATTATATGGTGTTCCTCCTTATCTCTTGTAATAGTCTTTATTTAAAGTCTATTTTATGTGATGCAAGTATTGCTACTCCAGGATTCTTTTGATTTCCTTTTGCATGGAATACCTTTTTCCATCCCTTCACTTTCAGTCTGTATGTGTCCCTAGGTCTGAAGTGGATCTCTTGTAGATAGCATATATATGGGTCTTGTTTTTGTATCCATTCAGCCAGTCTGTGTCTTTTGGTTGAGGCAGTTAATCCATTTACATTCAAGGGTATTATTGATATGTAGGTGCCTATTACCATTTTCTTAATTGTTTTGGGTTTGTTTTTGTGGGCCTTTTTCTTCTCTTGTGTTTCCCGCTTAGAAAAGCTTCTTTAGCATTTGTTGTAAAGCTGGTTTGGTGGTGTTGAATTCTGTTAGCTTTTATTTGTCTGAAAAGTTTCTGACTTCTCCATCGAATCTGAATGAGATCCTTGCTGGGTAGAGTTATGTTGGTTGTAGGTTTTTCTCTTTCATCACTTTAAGTATAACCTGCCTTCCCTTCTGGTCTGCCGAGTTTCCACTGAAAAATCAGCTGATATCCTTATGGGGATTCTTTTGCATGTTACTTTTTTTTTCCCTTGCTGCTTTTAATATTCTTTCTTTGAATTTAATTTTTGTTAGTTTGATTAATATGTGTCTTGGTGTGTTTTTCCTTGGGTTTATCCTATATGGAACTGTCTGTGCTTCCTGCACTTCGGTGACTATTTCCTTTGTCATGTTAGGGAAGTTTTCCACTATAATCTCTTCAAATATTTTCTCAGACACTTTCTTTTTCTCTTCTTCTTCTGGGACCCCTATTATTCGAATGTTGGTGCATTAGTGATGTCCCAGATGTCTCTGAGATTGTCTTCAATTCTTTTCACTCTGTTATTCTGTTATTGATTCCTTCTAGTGTATTTTTCATTTCAGTTATTGTGTTGCTCATCTCTATTTGTTTGCTCTTTAGTTCTTCTAGATCTTTGTTAAACATTTTTTGTATTTTCTCAATCCGTGTTTCCATTCTATTTCCAAGATTCTGGATCATCTTTTTTTTTTTTTTAATTTTTATTTATTTATTTATTTATTTATTTATGGCTGTGTTGGGTCTTCGTTTCTGTGCGAGGGCTTTCTCTAGTTGCGGCAAGTGGGGGCCACTCCTCATCGCGGTACACGGGCCTCTCACTATCGTGGCCTCTCTTGTTGCGCAGCAAAGGCTCCAGATGCGCAGGCTCAGTAATTGTGGCTCATGGGCCCAGCTGCTCCACGGCATGTGGGATCTTCCCAGACCAGGGCTCGAACCCGTGTCCCCTGCATTGGCAGGCATATTCTCAACCACTGAGCCACCAGGGAAGCCCTTTAGATCATCTTTACTGTCATTACTCTGAATCATTTTTCATTTAGGTTGCCTATTTCCTCTTCATTTATTTGGTCTTGTAGGTTTTTACCTTCCTCCTTCATCTGTGACATGGTTTTTTGCTGTGTCTTTTTTTTTTTTTTATGATTGGGATTGTATTCCTGTTATACCTGTGGTTTGGCCTGAGGTTTCCATCTCTGGAGTCTGTCTGCTATTGGCTATTGCTGGGTCTTGCTGCTGAGATGAGGAACTCTGTGAGACCTCTCTCTGATGAACATTCCTTGGGGTCTGAGGTTCTCTGTTAGTCCAGTGGTTCGGACTTGGACCTCCCACTGCAGGAGTTTCCGCCCAAACCCAGGCTCGAGAATCAAGATCCTGCAAGCCACATGGGGTAGCAAAAAAAAAAAAAAAAAAAGAAAAACAAACGCCCTCCACTCATCTCCTGCTCTTTCTGGGGAGTCACTCCCACCTGCCTCTCCTGATCTCCCCAGCCTCAGGGGCACCGATCTTGTCTGGCTTCCACTTCTCCTCCCCCTTCAGTCCCCGTATGTCCTACCAGTTCACTCTGGGGTTCCTCCCGTCTCCTTGGGGGTCAGAGTTTCCCACCAGCGGCCGACTGGTGCCCTAGTTGTGGGGAGATGCTAACTCTCCATCTTCCCATACTGCCATCTTGAATCCTCCCCTTATTCTTTTAAAAAATTTACATATTCAATGAACTCTGGCAAACACTGCCACAGTCAAAACAGATTTTGCAAACCAAAGTTCAAACTAAATAGTTTTGTGGTTTATCATGCCCCGTATTCATACTCAGAAAATACCTGGTAGTTTTTATAGTTGAAGCTCATCCAGATGGGAGCTGTATTTCAGTAACAGGGATTTTTGATTTTTTTCTTAGATGAGAGAAGGCAACAGGTGGATTCCCTCCCCAGAGCAGTAAAAATTGTACCTTTTGTGTCTTAGTGTGTCTTCTAACAAAGATTACTGAGAGTAATGTAATCAGTTTTATATTTACCAAAAAAAGGTTTATTTCCCACGGCAAAATTTCCTAAGTTTAAGTGCTTTTTAGGTAAAACTCCAACATGTAGTGTTAAAAAATACTACTTTCCTAACCCAGGTCTGGCAAAATGTTCTAAAGGGCAGATAGTAAATCTTTTAGGCTTTGTCACATGACCTGTGTTGCATCCACTCAATTCTGTTATTGCAGCAGGAAAGCGGCCACAGATAAAAGGTAAATGAATGAGCATAGCTGTGCTCCAATAAAACTTTATTTCTTTATAGACACTGAAATTTCATGGTCATATAATTCTCACGTCTCACAAAAGTTTTTTAAATTTTCTTAACATTTAAAATTATAAAAACCATTCTTAACTTGCAGGTCCTACCAGCACAGGCTGGGGCAGAATTTGGCCCCCAAGATGCAGCATGCCATGGGCTGATCTATAGAGCCACAGTGGAACCGACACTTTTTAGAAATCAGCATTCCAGAATAAACTGATTGCATTAGACACATGCCAGAAAATATAAAAACAAAATACATACCAAATTACCAAATGCTCCCCATCAAGTCCTCCCCCAAGATGCCTCAGCCCCCCATGCACGGTCTCCTCATCTTGTCATCCGCAGCCACTGGCAGTGAGTGAAAGGTGTCCTGTCCCTGTGCCCCGTGTCCTGCCGCGTGCAGGGCCCCCATTATTTCTGAGCAGCAGTTACTTGCTGGGTACAGTTCCTCATCCGTCAAGTCACCAGTACCTACAGCGTCTCCCAGAGGGACATCAAGCTGCCTTTCCAGCCCCACCCCTGGACGTGGAGTCTGGCCACTGAGTCGTGCTTCTGTGACGGCTAATGTCCAGCAGAACGTGGCAGCTGTTTTGTGCTCTGTGCACCCAAATGTGGTTGAGGCTGTGACCAGCTCTTGAGACTCACAGCCAAAGTTTAAGGATGACTGGCATTTCGATTCATGAATCGTCTTGTTTTGGCAGGGGACAGAACGCCTTCTACAAAATAATTTTATAGAGCCGTTTTTACCAGGATGGAAGCCTGGGCCCGTTCACACCAGAGAAAATGATCAAAGAAGGGATACGCGGGGTGCGGCGTGGACTTGGTGTGGCCATCATTGCTCATCTCACTCCATTAGAGTTGGACTCAACATGGCCAGGTAACCTCCCGTGTTTAGAGAAATAGATCATGGATGTTTCTGAACCATGGAGCCTGGGGGCCCAGGAGAGAGGGGTCATTTACAAGGGATGTAGCTGAGGAGAAGAAGAGGGAGAGGAATGAGGTTTCATGCATGGTAATTATTCAGGGGAACATGCTACAGAGCCCAGAGGCGGGCACGGGGAAGTCAGGTTGGAGATAAGTCCTAGGGAGCTGTTGCCCAGTAATGACGGCTGACCTGGGAGGCAGGGGCTCCAAAGGGAAGAGAGAGGGGGGAGGCTGCTGGGAGTGGCGGGCAGAGCACACACGGGTCCACGACGCAGCAGAGAAGCAGGAAGGCATAATAAGCATCCCAAAGGAAGGACAGAATGTCATGGCGATAAGGATGTGTCTGTAGTGACATGTGTTACAGAAGGGTGGAGAAAATGGAAAAGAGGTAACAGGAAGGGAGATTCGATGTCATTGATAAACTCAGACAGGGGTTTCACGACAAGCTAAGGGCAGAAGCCAGAGCATAGGATACACTGAAGGATGCATAAAAATCAATAAATACAAAACATACATGTTCAAATCGAGAATTTGTTGAAATGCTCTTTCAAAGAATATAGAAGTAAAATTGCAGGTGAGAGGACATTGATGCTGAGGTGATGGCTGACAAGAATGATTCCCCCGCCTAAAAAGGGATCCCGTCAGGAACAATGCTGTGCAGAGGCAAGCAAGGAGGCCACGTGACACTGGTGAAATGATGGGACAGGGGACACATGTGTCAGGTGGAGACCCTGCGCCTTCTCTGGAGGAGGGGGTTCCTGCAGACTCCACATGCCCGTGAGCTGAGAACGTCAAGTGGGAGCTAGCTGAGTCAGTAAGAGTTACTTCAGCTGAATTGCGTTTGTAAGTGGTGCAGATAAAGCACAATACGAATGATCCTGGCAACAGGGGAAGGAGTGTGCAGCACTGAGCGGCTGCCTACCACCAGACACAGCCTGCTCGCTTAGAATGAGCCCCTTCACCCCTGAACTCTTCTTACTTTTCCGTCTTTTCTTTCTTTATTTTAAAGCTACACGTTCCTTAAACTCTCCAAGCAATTTCCTGGTGACTTTCTTCCACAAAAGTAGGATTTCTAAGGTCTGGTTCCCTTGTAGCCTTTCTATGTGACCTTCAGAAAGATGAACTTTTTCTTTGAGACAATAGTTCTGCAAATTTATAAATGAATTCATTTTGGCTCATGCTGAGCAAGACTGCTGAACTTGGCCTTCAGTCTCCTGTGTTAGAAATTGGCTCACTGATGTCACGAAAGTGCCTGCTGATTTCAGACCCTGTGATCTTGCTGGTGCCTCGCCTACTTCATCCAGTCCAATACGTCTGCTAGACCCTCTGTCTTCCCCCTGTTTGGGCACAGGACATCTAATGTGCACGAGGAACATAGAGGAGCGTGCACAGCAGGAACAAATCTCAGACCACAGACTCCCAGCCTGAGCCAGGCCCTGACTCGGCCCATCCCTCCCCTTCCCCCTCCACCCCATCATTCATGCCCCTCACTCAGGACAATGGAGCCACAGTGTTTTCTCACCATCCGGTTTTGGACCCATCTGCAACTTTCCGACCTTGCTCTTCCCTCTGCCTAGGATGCCCTTGCCCTAGACCTTCAAAGGGCTGGTGGCTTCTTCTCACCTGCATGGCGGCTCAGATGTTAGCTCCTCAGAAAAGCCTCAGGGCCCCCCTCGTCTGACGCTGGCCCTTCCCCAGCCCATTGCACATTAGAGCTTTCTCTTTTCCCGTCACATCTCAAATGCCATCTGTAATGAATGAGGCTGAGTCAGCAGCAGAGAACGCCCCGCTGTGGTGAGACTGGCCGGCTGTCCTGGCAGCAGCGGCCCGGGCGCTCTGGGCTTCGGTCATCGCCAGCTTTGTTGTCTTGGTAGCGCTCTTCAAACTTATTTTTCTTAGACTTTCATTTACAGGAGTCTGTGTACTCCCCCCAGCAACGTGAGAGCAGGGTCCCTTGCGTCTCGTTCACTAATGTGTCCCCAGTGTGTACAATCCTCAGGAAATGTGCTGAAGAATGAACACAAGGGACCTTAAAGTCCCATTCATCCAGGCCACTCAGTGACGGAGGAGTTAAGTGAGCTGCTATAGTCACTTAGCTGGTCACCTCAGGCCAATCCAGAGACGCTCACTGCACACTTCAGAACAGAAACAACTGCTAATGACTACACAAAAACATGAGTGCTGAGATGCAGGGAAAAGTATTCTCTACTATATCAACTGTGGGAAAGTGTATTACAAATGGACAGCAGAAATGTGTAGATGGTGAAGCATCTTGAGAAATGTTGAATGCAAACTTTGGTAACAAGTAACAAGAAATAAAGCAACCCCACTTCAGTGGATCAGCGCTTGGACATATATAAGCACTACTGAGCGAGCATGTGTTTTTCAAAACAATGAAACCTTGTGCTCAGTAAGAATGGGCCAGTTTTCCTTCAATACAGTCATTATTGATCAGTTAGTGACTTTCTATTTTTATGAGGTTGTAATATACTTAGAAACACTAGGGTTAATCAGGAACTAACTTTGAATGGTAACTAAAAAGTAGAACACAAATGATGTTAACTGTTATATTAGTGTTCAAATATGTATGCACACGTCAAGGATGAATAGCCACGAGAATAAACACATGATTTGTGATTAAACTCTGGTGCTTCGATTAATTCTATTGCTTTTAAATTTTATTTAATATTTTCTTCATAACTGAAAAGAGAATTAATTTAACCTTACCAAGAGTGCTAGTCCTGAAGAACTGTGTGCACCTGGACAGGAACAGTCCAAGAATTCAGAGTCAGGCATAGGTTCATCACTTACCTTAGACTTGTAGTCAAGGGTTTGTTTTGTTTTGTTTTGTTTTTCCACCAAAAACAGGTCGATATCTGCATGACTACTAAGGTGGAAGATGATTGCAGACATGGTAAATGTCCCATTTTCAGAATGTGTTCAAACACCAGGGGCGTATACACTCATTCACAGAGACACAACGCCCAGCCCCCCAGAGATCCATGTGTATGTCTACCCTCCAGAGGTTTCTGACAAGTGTTCATATACTGTACAATTATAAGATGTTTGCAACTAGTCTACAATGATAAGTTGGCCCTTGATAAAAGAAAATCCATGTTTAAAACATTGTCAATTATAGGACTCTGAAAGATTATATATTTTCAGAATGATTGGGTTATTACAAATATTTTACAGAATTCTGAACTCTTGGAAAGCTATTCTGCAAGATGCAAGGAGAGGAAAGCTAGATTTCTGTTTGCTGTTTGCTGTTCACTACATTATAAAATAAGTACTTTTAAATTTAATTGTTTGAATTCTAAATTATGTTTTTGAAAATCAGTATGCTTTATAAGAATAGAAAATTTTCTCGACAAGCCTCTTAAAATTCCATTTACCAACTATTTTATTTGAGATTTAATGAGTTTTCATTTTAAATGATATTAGACAAAATGATATCTATTTTGATTATTTTATTGGGGTCCTAATTTTATTCTAATTTAATTGTAGATAATTCAAAACAATCCAAAATAACACGTTATTACCAGATAAATCAGCATTTCCCAGAATGTATTATAGGCTATATACACTATTGATAAATTTCAACTAAAATATACTTATAAATACAAAAGAAAAATACAAACTGTCTTTATCTATGTGTTCTCATTATGCAGGAATGCATTTTAAGAAAGAAACAGTGCAACAGATGTAAGAGTATACCAGGAAGTTGCATGAAAATGCTTTTTATTTAATGACAAAAAAAAGTATGATTCTAATTAGTTGTTTTGACTTTTATAAAATTTTCATAAGCATATGTAAATTATATAGTAATTGTGTCACCAATGTGACCATTTTTATAGCTTTCTTTCCTCTGAGTGTAAATAGAACTTATTAAATCTTGATTGTTTTCTATCAATAAATTATTATTATTTTTTGATTTTCATGTTCAATAAACTTTAGCAAACACTGCTACAGTTAAAAGAGATGTCTCTAAAACAAAGGTCAAACTACTTTTATGGTTTACTCTGCCCCATTTGTAGGATTGGAAATACTTGGCAGTTTCTGTAGTTGATGCTAATTCAGATAGGAGCTGTATTCCAGTTATGCTAATTTGTGGTGATTTCTTGGATGAAAGAAGTCAGCATATGAATTCCTTTCTCAGCCTAGTAATAATTGCCCATTTGGTGGCTAGGTTTATTATGAGATTCCTGAGAGTAATGTAATCAGTTTTACAGCTACCCAAGGTTTATTTCCAGGGGCAATATTCACCAAAAGTTTACCTGCTTATTAAGTGTAACCCTCATCATATAGTGGTAAGAAAATACTACTTTTCTAGAGAAGGAGCTGGCAGACTTTTCTAAAGGGCCAGAGAGTGACTATCTTAAACTTTGCCATATGACCTCTGCTTTATCCATCAACTCTGCCATTGTAGCAGGAAAGCAGCCACAGATAAAAGGTAAACAAAGGAGCTGTGCTCCAATGAAACATTATTTATAGACACCAAAATGCGAATGTCATATAATTCTCATATGTTGCAAAATATTTAAATTTTCTTTCAACATTTAAAAATACAAAAATCATTTTTAGCTTGCAGGTCCTACAGCACAGGCTAGGGGCAGAATTTGGCCCATGGGTTGTAGGATGCTATGGCCTGTAAGGCTCCAGCTTCTCTGACAGCTAATGACCCAGGGGAGTCGAACAGCCGTGTTCTGCTCCCAGCGCCTAAAGGGTTTGGGGCTCTGAGCTGCCCTTGCTGCTAACAGCAAATGCCTACAGATGACTCTGGTGATGTTAATTCAACCGACATCTTATTTTGGCAGAGAACAGAACGCCTTCTGCAAAATATTTTTAAAGAATAATTTTTGCCCAGGATGGGAAATCTGGGCTCTTTCACACCAGAGATGAAGGATTAAAGAAGGGGCCTGCCTGGGCATGTGTAGTTGGCTCCTGCCTTGTTGTCCAGTGCCAGCCCTGGGCTCAGGATAGACAACACAGGGGCCCAGCGCATCCCGCTCCAGTTCTTTGGCCTCAGTCTGGAAGTCTAAGCGCCCCTGCCCCCAAACGGCCCGGAGCGCAGGGCGGCACCTCTGGCTGCTCCAGCAGGCAAACAGCTAGATGTGAGCAGAGAAAGGCGGTAGGGCCAGATGGCAGGAAACCATACATCTTGTAAACAACGGGGGTCTGTAGGCAGACAAAGAAAAGCAGGAACTTCTGGACAGACAGAAAACCATACATTTTGAGGTGACAAGTGTCCTGGAGGCAAAGGAAGGTGGGAAAACGGGAATCTAAGGCCCCTAAATGTAATCTTTTGCTCATTATGCCCTCATTACAATAAAATTAGCCTTGCAGATGAAAAGTTCCCATCAGGCACCGGGGCCGGGACACTTCCCAGCAAGGCTAAATAAGGATGAAACTCCCACCTCCCCTCAGAAAGGTGGAGCTGGGGTGAAAATCAGGAAGTGTGACCCCAAGCCCCACCCTCCCCAATGAATACTCCGCCCCTTCATTTTCACGCCCTGTGTAAGCAGCCTGTCCAAGCAGCTCAGCGCCGCTCCTCACCCCCCTCGGCACTCTGTGCCCCAGAAGTCCTCGCTGTGCCTTCTCCTTCTCCCTGTTGTCTCTGAATTCTTCCTGCGACAAGATGAGAACTTCCTCTCTGGTGAGGAGGTGGCTGAGGATCCACCGGCTCTTCCTGCAGCTGGGCCGGCGGGTCTGGGAGGAGCCCCTCGGTGCGGGGGGAACCCAGGGCCCCAGGCCGTGGCCTCTGCTTCGCGCCCCGCGCTTCCGGGAGGGGCAAGCGCTGCAGGTACTAGGAGCTCCGCTGCAGGGGCCCGGCCGGTAGCGGGAGGAGAGGCGGGAAAGGCGGGCCAACTCCCTGTCCAGAGCCGCCCAGAGGCCTCTGCCCACAGGGAAGGCGGCAGAGGTGGGAAGCCAGCGGGCGGCACCACGCTCCTCGCAGAAGGCCTTCAGGCCCCAGGCTCGTCCCCCACGGGACCAGAACCTCCCCGGCTTCCTGCACTCGGGCTGCTGCTGGGCTGGGCGCCTCTTCCTCCCGCTGGCCACTCACTCCCCCCTGGGCCTCCGCCTCCGCTCCTGCAGGAACTCGGAACCCTGAGATGGGCCAGAGGAGAGAGGGGTTCAGGGGCCGCTGTCCCAGCAACTCCTCCTTCCCCCAGAGTGGCCTCTTCAGGGGCAGGAGCTGATGGGGGCTGGGCACCAGGAGTGAGGTGCTGTCCTCCCACGTCCTGCAGGGTGAATCCAAGTCCCCCTAAAACAGAGTTCCCTCGCTGAGTTTACAGATGATCTCTCTATCCAAAACATTCTTCCTTTTCTTTGTCACCTATAACCTCAATCCTGTGCTAACTGAACACTCATCAAGCAGAGTCAGGCGACTACACTTCTGTTGTTAACCCCAACAATGTACCAGTTGCTGTTGTAGATGTCATCGTTCACTCCAAATTCAGGTTGTTTCTTTAGGGCAGGATGAGTTCAAAGATCCCTGAGCCGGGGACCACCTGGCCTGAGAATCATAAACCAGAGATAGCCTGACTTCTGAAGCTATGATGAACAAACGTCACATATAGTATGGGATTAACAGTTACACAATTCTGTTCATAAAATAGGTAACTAACCAGGATTTACTGCATAGCACAGGAAACTATTCAATATCTTGTAATAACTTATAATGGAAAATAATCAAAAACATATATATATATATAAAACTGAATCACTTTGCTATACACCAGAAAGTAACACAATATTGTATCAATAAGTCAACTATACTTCGATTTGTTAAAAAGGAAAAAAAAGAGTCACAGAAATGTCAAATGATGATGATTAATGGCAGCCTCTTTTTTCTTCCCTTTAAGAAAGCCCCTAACTCAAAGGCCAAATTGGAGTGTATCTGTGGCTTGTCTCCCACTCCCTTGCCTGGCGATCTGTAAATAAACCCTTACTTTGATTAAAACACCTGCTGTCAGAGTTGGGCTTTCTGCACCTCAGTCACATGAGCCCTTGCTCCATAAGAAGAGGACCTCAGGTTGGCAGTTCCAGGGCTTGGAGTGTCATCGATGGAGATGGTCTCTGAAGGGTGCAGGTCTGGGCACCTTCCAACTCATAGTCATGTCCCCAGGGTCTCCATGATGCTTGAGCTGCTGTCCCTACCACCCCCCCCCCCCAAGGAGAGGCGCAGTGGGCTTCGGAGCGGCTGGGAAGAGCAGAGAGCTGTCGAGGCCCGCCTTGCTGGGCCCAGAGCACGTCCCTGTCCCCTGTCCTTGTAGCAGCCTCCGTGAACTAAATGAAAGTGGGCTTTAGTATCTGCAACTCATATTTTAGCTGTTCATTATATTCTGAACTGTTATAAAGAAACTCTTTAATTGTGTTGTCAATATAAATAATCACTAAATCAATCTATACTAGGAATAGAAAAGAATTTTATTTGTGCCAAACTGAGGTCTATAGCTCAGGAGAGACAGATTCTGGAAGGACCTGAAATGTGTTCAGCCAGACTACAAGATTGGGGAGGCTTATAAAGGCAAAAACCTCAAAATGACGTAAGTTGATTGTCAAGAATTATATATATATATATTTTGATGTGATGGTAAATGCATTTGTTTCTTTCATTTCCCTTTCTGACCTTTCATTGTTAGTGTATAGAAATGCAACAGATTTCCGTGTTTCAATTTTGTATACTGCAACTTTACAGAATTCATTGATGAGCTCTAGTAGTTTTCTTGTAGCGTCTTTAGGATTTTCTAGGAATAAACCTACCTAAGGAGACAAAAGTCCTGTACTCCAAAAACTCTAAGACACTGATGAAAGAAATCGAAGGTGACACAAACAGATGGAAAGATATACTATGTTCTTGGATTGGAAGAATCAACATTGTTAAAATGACTATACTACCCAAGGCAATCTACAGCTTCAATACAATCCCTAGCAAGTTATCAGTGGCATTTTTCACAGAACTAGAGCAAAAAATCTTAAAATTTGTATGGAAATAGAAAAAACCCTGAATAGCCAAAGCAATCTTGAGAAAGAAAAACAGAGCTGGAAGAATCAGGCTCCCTGACTTCACTCTATGCTAAAAAGCTACAGTCATCAAAATAGTATGGTACTGGCACAAAAACAGAAATATAGATCAGTGGAACAAGATAGAAAGCCCAGAAATAAACTCACCCACCTATGGTCAATTAATCTATGACAAAGGAGGCAAGACTATACGATGAAGGAAAGACAGTCTCTTCAATAAATTGGTGCTGGGAAAACTGGATAGCTACATGTAAAAAAATATGAAATTAGAACATTCTCTAACACCATAAACAAAAATAAACAAAAAATGGATTGAAAACCTAAATGTAAGACTGGATACTATAAAACTCTTAGAGGAAAATATAGACAGAACACTCTTTGACATAAAACAAAGCAATATCTTTTACTATCCATCTCCTAGTGTAATGGAAATAAAAACAAAAATAAACAAAACGGAACTAATTAAACAAAAAAGCTTTTGCCCAGCAAAGGAAACCATAAACAAAATGAAAAGACAACCCAGAGAACGGGAGAAAATATTTGCAAATGATGCAACTGACTAGGGATTAGCCTCCAAAATTTATAAACATCTCATGTGGCTCAATATCAAAAAAAAAAACAACCTAATGAAAAGATGGGCAGAACACCTAAATAGACATTTCTCCCAAGAAGACATACAGATGGCAAAGAGGCACATGAAAAGATGTTCAACATAACTAATTATTAGAGAAATACAAATCAAAACTACAAAGAGGTATCACCTCATGCCAATCAGAATGGCCATTATCAAAAAAGCTAGAAACAATAAATTCTGGAAAGGGTGTGGTGAAAAGGGAACCCTACCACACTGTTGGTGAGAATGTAAATTCATACAACCACTATGGAAAACTGTATGGAGGTTCCTTAAAAAAATAAAAAGAGAACTACCATATGACCTAGCAATCCCACTACTGGACATATACTCTGAGAAAACCATAATTCAAAAAGAGACATGCACCACAATGTTCATTGCAGCACTATTTACAATAGCCAGCACATGGAAGCAACCTAAATGTCCATCGACAGATGAATGGGTTAGGAAGATGTGACACATATATACAATGGAATATTACTCAGCCATAAAAAGAAACGAAATTGAGTTATTTGTAGTGAGGTGGATGGACATAGAGTCTGTCATACAGAGTGAAGTAAGTCAGAAAGAGAAAAAAAAATACAGTATGCTAACGCATATATATGGAATCTAAAAAAACAAAAAAGGTACTGATGAACCTAGTTGCAGGGTGGGAATAAAGAGGTAGGCATAGAGAATGGACTTGATGACACGGGGTGGGAGGATGAAGCTGGGGCAAAGTGAGCGTAGCAACGACGTATTTACACTACCGAATGTAAAACAGTTGGCTGATGGGAAGCGTCACCATAGCACATGGAGATCAGCGCGATGCTTTGCGATGACCTAGAGGGGTGGGATAGAGAAGATGGGAGGGGGGCTTAAGAGGGAGGTGATATGGGGACATGTGTATGCATATGGCTGATTCGCTTTGTTGTGCAACAGAAACTAACACAGTATTGTGAAGTAAGTATACTCTAATAAAGATGTATTTTAAAAAAAGATATGACTTTGTGATCACAGATTTAATTTTCCAGGTATACTGAAAAAAACCAGAGTAGTGAAATTGCACTAAGGATGATGATAGCAACCAACTTCATTTTTATATTATCTGCACATTGCACAAGAACTCTTATCCCTGTTCATCACTGCTTTTTAAAAGAGAAGTTTCTTTCATTATAGGATGCTTTTTTTTAAATAAATAAATTTATTTATTTTATTTATTTTAAAAACAAGAATAATTTATTGATAGAAAACTATCAGGAGTTAATGAGTTCTAATTTACACTTGGAAGTAAAGCAAATTCTAAAATGGTCACATTGATGAAATAATGAATACATAATTTAATATGCTTCTGAAAACTTAACAAAAATAACCAACGTGTAGAACTACATAATTTTCGGTTATTAAATACAAAAGCACTTTAATGCAACTTCCAGAGATTCTTGCATCTGATATAACCTTTCTTTCTTAAAAGTGTATTCTTGCATAATAATAACACAAACAGAATACATTTTGTTTTTTTCTTATGTATTTATAAATACATTTCATTTCAAATTTACCAATAATGTATATAGCTTATAGCACATTTCAGGAAATGTCTATATGGCAATATTGTGTTATTTGGGGTGTTTTGGATTATCTAAAATTAAGTTAAGAGAAAATTAGGAGTCCCAAGTAATGATTAAAATAGAGATCCTCTTGTACAGTATTCTTGAAAATGGTGCCCCATGGATATTCAAATAAAATGGCAGATAAAAGGAATTTTCAGGGGCATGTGCAGCAGATTTTCTATTCTAATAAACACCATTATTGATTTTCAAAAGTTTATTTTCGAATGCAAACAATGAATTTTAAAAATACTTATTTCATGATACAGTAAACAGGAAACCTGGCTCTTAAGAAAAGAAATCTAGCTTTACTCTTCCTAAATCTTGCAGAGCAACTTTACAAAAGTTCAGAATTTTAGACAGTATTTTTAATAACCCAGCCTTTCTGAAAATATACAGCCTAATCAAGGATCCAGAATTGACAATGTTTGAAATGTCAACTTTATTTTATAAAGTGCCAACTTTTCTTTGTAAACTAGTAGCAAAATTTTGGAATTATACAATGTGTAAACCCTTATTTACATTTAATTTTTAATATCAGAAGTTTTATTTTGCAGGGTAATTTAATTTACTTATTAAGAAGTCTATGAAGGTAAGGACATAGTATTATTTACCTTTCAATCCTCATAACATTTCAAAATCTGAAATATTGGAGGTTCCCAGAAAATAGTTGTTAAAAAAATGAAAATTTGATTAACGACTGAATAAGGTGATTTAGATGATTTTTCTCCTGAATGACACATTTATGTGGTTGATTCCAGAGTCACATTTTCCCGTAAGATCAGATGGACGCTATAGTCTCTCCTTTGTGTTTGTGTGTGTATGTTTTAATTTTTATTTTTAGCACCAGTGGAAGTCCTACAACTTGCTATTTCCATTGGACAGTCCATCATCAACATCTTTCCAAGTCAACATCTTTCCACCTATAGATTTACCTCATTTAAAAATATCAATAACTAAAACACAAATTGATAATATTGCATTTTGTAGACATACTACAATTTCCTTACCTGGTCCCTCTTAACGGCTATGCTTTCTGAATATCCTGTTTTTATATTAAATAATTCTGATATCAGTAATCTTATTACACATGTATTTGCACAAATGTTCCTCACACACCGGTTTCTTATCATTGGACTTTGCTTGTGGAATATGTAAAGATGAATTTGTGGTCAAGTTTATCATTCATTTCTTTGATGGTTTCTGGACTTTTTAAAAAATGCTTGACAAGGACTCCATTTTGAAACCACAGAATAAAAATCATTCATACATGTTTTCTACGAGTACTTTCATGGTTTCAGTTTTACAGTCCACGCAGCCCAAGTCCCCGCAAAATCCCTAAGTGCTCCCAGGAGCAGGGACCCGCCCGAGCGCTCTGGGCCGCTACTGCGCCCGGCCCGCCGGGAATCGCGTGGGGAGCGCTTCTCCGCGGCAGCCTTCCGGCGACCTCTTCCCAGTCCCCCGCCCTCTTCTTCTGTTGCCGGGGTCGCTTCCCGCGGTTCCGATCCAGGAGCTAGCTCCGAGGCGGACGCCCAGGGACGAGCCCGGGCGTTTGGGAGGTTGGCGCTGCAACCTCGCCGGCCGTCAATTGGGATCCGTCCCTCGTACTTTCCCGCCGGTTGTCGGGCGCCAAGTGGAGGCCGCTTTGAGACCGTCCCTTCCATCCGGAGCTTCAGTGACCTTCGCGAGGGCTGAGACTCAGCCGCCGAGCCCGAGGTAGAGTTCCGGGAAGCCGACGACGCTAGCGGCGACGGTCCCGGTGGCGCCGAGGCGTGGGCGCTTCATGTTGTCGCCGGAGATTGGCCGAGCAGGTATATAGCTTCTGAGGCTGGCGCTGAGTTCCGGAAATGGTTGGGTATATTGGCCGGGTCGACCAGCACGCCATGGTGCCCCTTGGGCCGCGGGGGACGCCTCGTGCAGCTGTGTGTGAACAGGAGAGGGTGTCCGTGCACGGCGTCGTCCTCCGTCTGTCCCTGTGGTCGTACTTTCTGAAATTTTCCAACTCGCCTGGAGGTTGGGAACAACACGGATGTACGCAGATATCGCCCAGTTTTCAACGGCCTCCCCCGTAGATCCCGACCACCCTAACACCCAAATGTTTACGTTTCTCCCTGTAGGGGATTGACCCGGGTGGCCGAAACAAGGAGGCCCTGGGAGGGCGACCCCGGGCGTACCTGTCCTCCTTTCACGGAGCCGCGAAGCCCCGGCCCAGAAGCCGCCCGTCGGTGCGTCCTCGCCACTTTGGGCCCGGGTCGGTCCAAGTGCCGTCGCGGCGGTGGGGCTGCTCCCCGGCGGCCACTTTCATTTCTCCAGGTTCCACGGGAAGCGGCCAGGGGGCTCCGCACACCAGATCTTCCGCAGGTCGGGCTGCACCTACGCGGGGAACGCCCGGCGTCCCCTCTTCTATTTGCCCTGGGTCGAGAAATGGGACGGATGGTGGACTTGATAGAGCCTGGGTGTCAAGGTGGGGGCGGATTGCTTTCGTCGGTGTGCGACAGGGATCCGTCTGGGTGAAGTTCGCACCAGCGACGCTTCACCAGGTGGCTGCCAAGGCGAGGTCGACCAGATGGCCCGACGGCGATATTGGGAATAGAAAAACACAAAGTAATGATTTTTTTCTTTTACGACCTAGATTCACTATAATGTGGGCATTAGTTAAATGAGAAATCTTTCGATTTATAGTAATGAAAATTACCCTTGTCGATGTTACTCAAAATTACAGTAATTATTACCATTGTTTGCAGTTAATTTTGAAAACAGTGATTCAAGTTTCTGTATGCACAGAGTATATGATTGAAGGTGATGAAAGAGGGGTTTTGGAATGCAGAATTTTCTAATTTTCCTGGAAGTCGGGTAACCTCTCCCTCCAGCCACAAGGCCCTGCGCCACACCCTGCAGCAACCAACGCGGAAAACCAGACCTCAACCTCGGCAGCAATAGGACTCAAGTGTCAGTGTTTGGTCAGTGATTCACAGCTTCCTCATTTTTCATCCTTTCCATTTAGAACCAAATGGGGGAAAGTTGTACAAATATCAATATGTTCCCCTAAGAATTCACGTAGGATGCCCGTCCTCCTGTCAGCCTGCCTCCAGCTTCCCCACTTCAAAAGCTGTGAGCAGGACATGCCTCCCTTGTTTTCCACCAGAAGGCTTCCCCACCCCTATGCCTACCCTGAGCCTCAGCCGAATGTGACTGGTGGTGGCTGACTCCCGTGCTCTATAGACAAGTTCTGAATAAATAGAGCTTGTTCTCATTTTGGGGGTGGTGGGTCTTTGTTCATGTGTACAGAGCTTAGAGTGGGAACCAAATCAAGCAATGAGGATAATATGTGTTTCCAATTATTTTTCAAAAACCTTTTATTTATTAATCACTGGTTTTTAAGTTGAGATAGAAATCATATATCATAAAATTCTCTTTGAACACTCTACAATTTAGTGATTTATTGTCTATTTATAGAGTTGTGCAACCATCATAACTATCTGATCCAGAATATTTCATCTCCCTACAAAGAAACCTAGTGCCCCTTAACCAGTCACTTCCTGTTCCCCTTCCCCATAGCCGTAGGCAACTAAATGTGTGTTTTCATCCCTGTGGATTTGCTTTTTCTGTATATTTCCAGTACATGGATTTGTACAACTCTGGCCTTTATGTCTGGCTTCTTATACAGTGTCATGGTTTTGAGGCTCATCCATGTTTTATTATGCGATTAATTCGTCTCTTTGGCCTCAGAACTTTCCTTTGTAAGTCCTTAAGATACACACAAAGGGAATTTCCTGGTGGTCCAATGGTTAGGACTCCACCACCCTCTCTCTGTCAAGGGCCCGGGTTCGATCCCTGGTGGGGGAACTAAAATCCTACAAACTGCACAATGCGTCAAAAAGAAAAAAAATATACGCACACACATACACACGTGCTACTATTGTTTTTAATGTGGAAAATAGAGTACCAAAATTGCTATTATAACCATTTTCTGCAGACAGTTCCAGGGCCCCAAATTGCCCCCACCAAACCAGAGCTGCCAGCAAGCACAGAGGACACTAGCTCAGCCGTGCTGCCCTTTCTCAGAACTCTCCACACCACCCACGCTTTCCAAGACTCCACCAATTTGTGCCACCACCCAGTGGCCAAAGAGGTGACCACCTGTGCAAGGGGAGGGGGGCAGCAGTGGCAAAGGGAGACAGGGATGGAAGGAGAGACAAGTGGCAAAACCTACAACATCGGGAATCCCAGTCGGTCTCACCACCAAGTATAACCAGGCTCAACCCTGCTCAGCTTCTGAGCTCAGAAGCTGGCAGGTGACTTCATGGTGATGCGGACCTGGATGAAGGCAGCCCAGACCAGGCACCCAATACCCCATGCTGTGCAGCCCTGCCATGCCAGCTCCACTCCCCAGCCCATGTCAGAGCCCTGTGGCCCCAGCCTCCTGTGGGCAAACTGCTCCTGACACACCCTCAGCCATCTGGGGGCCAGGCCACCAGGCTGTGACTCTGAGTTCCCAGGAGTTTGTTTTCACTCAGGGCATGTGGCCAGTGGCAACAGGGCCTGAGCAGCTGGAAGTGACTGGAGGAAAGCCCAGTCTTCTGTAATTCAATGCTGCCCTGACACCGACTGACAGTGTCTCTCTGATGCCTTCATGGCTCCATCTGGATATTCCACACACAGCCGTGTTGCAGGCTGGGATTCCAGGGGCAGCACTAACAGGGCGGCAGCATCCCCCAGTGACCAACGCCAGGCACCTGGCCTCCACCACCTCTGGACGCTCATGTACACAGCCTCGCTATCACATTCCTTAAGATTAAAAACAGGGGATCCAAGGCACTGAAGACTTGTCCTAGGTCAGGCAGAGGGCTTCGAACTGAAGTCTAGCGAACTCTAATGCTGTCCCCTAAGGCCACGCCATCTGCCAGGAGACACGCATCTCCAGGTAATCACAATCAGGCTAGTTCAGTACAAAGAGGGACAGGTGTGTCACGGTGGGGACTGGGTGGAAACTTTGTCCCTCTGTTTCTCTTTCCCTACTTGCTGCTGCCCAGGGGGCCCAAGCCAATTCCTTCTCAATATCCTTCGTTCTTATATCGTCCTGTTTTGACTCAGACACCACAGGAGGATGCCTGCCCCTCAAGGTATAATTTTCTCAATTTTGATTAGTACAGCCATGAAATGTTTTCAAAGTGTTAAAGTACAAAAAAGATAAAAATCATCCAGGTCATTGAAGTTGTACACGAGGTGAGGGTGAAATAAGAACCGTTGGGTTCCTAGTCCTGGAAGGAGGGAAGGAGGGGGAAGAAAGAATTAAACTATGGCGAACTTACTCTACACATGGCCTGTGTTTAAACCTTTTATCTATTCAGTTATTTAGTCATCACAGTTTTTTAAGATCCTTTCTCTCTCTGGCCCATGTCTTAACAGACTCACAGGCAGGAGAGTTACTCAAAGCATGATCATACCACTGGTGGGGAGGGGGGTCCCAGATGAGGCCAGAGGCAGCCAGGAGAAGGGGTGTTCTTCAAGAAGGGCTTCGTGGAGAAGGTGATATCTGAAGAGGCTGTTCAAGGATCAATTATCATCTAGCCAAAGACTGGCACTGAGCAGGACCCAAGTACAAGATCAATGAATGAGTGGATAGATACACTAATATATGCCATCCCCCTAAAACAGACAAGGAGGCCTGGCACACTGAGGGTTTGTAAATTTGGAAACAGGGCAGAATGGGGGATCAGTGGGGAGGGGCTACAGCGTGATGCCTGCCTCACTCCCTTTATGGGTGTCTTGACAGCACGATGCCCTGTGTTCTGCCTTCTCAGGAGGCCTCATCTGTCCTCTGCTCTGGGATACCGCCTGTCATTCCCAGCAACACCTGGCTGTGTGGCCTCCGTTATCCCATGGGTAATTGTGCTCATCTCAAGGGGACCTGTTGACGAGTGAGAGGGTGGTGGGCAGCTCAAGATAGAAAGGTGTAAGGAGAGAATGACAGGGAGTGCTGCAACAATGGGATCATGGGGTGGGATGCAAGGGGGGAGGATGGGGCAGAGGTCCTGTCTTAGAGCTTGAGGGTGGGGCCATCAAGTGGTTCCCTCACTGATAGGGATTCAACAAGAGGAGACAAGGGATGAACTCAGTTTGGGACCTAGGACTTTAAGAAGCCTGGGGGAATTTCGGGCAGAGATGACAGGTGAGCTAAGCATAGGAAATGAAGGTGTGACAGAGGGGCAGGATCAGAGCTTTGACCCAGATGAGATAGGGAGGAAGTGGAGTGGAGGGGGCCTGAGGACACTGAGGAAGTTTATTAACTACAGTCATCATGGGGGTTCAGTCCACAGCCTGCTAGTTGCTAACAGAGTGCTGGGCCCAAATTCACATGTTTCCACTTTGAATCTCTGGAGTAGAACTTGCTGAAATAAATCACTGGAATTGAATTTACCAGATTGGTTTCATCAACCTCAAGCTAATGGGCTAGGAAAATGAAATCAAGGCTTCGAAATAAAAGCAAAACAGACTGAGCACAAGACAACTATTCCAGCTAAAAACTAAGACTCTCAAACATGCAGCCCATGGTGACATCAGGGCCTTTGCACTTGCTATTCTCTGAGCCTAGAACACGGTATCTTCTACATGTTAGCTCCCTAAACTTCTTCAGGAATTTTCAAAAGTTTACTTTACTTTTCTTTATGGTACATATCACCTCCTGATATTGTGTACCTCTATTTTTTAATCTGTTTTCCCCATGAGTCTGTCACCTGCATGTGAATTGGGATCTCCCTCCACCTGTTTCACCCACTGCTGTCCTCTGGTGTCTGGACCAGGTCAGGCACACAGGAGGGTCTCAGTGAATGTGTGCCATGTGCTGGGTGTGTGAGCACTGAATGTATAGGGGGGACAGGTGGGGGTCATAGAGCATTGCCTTAGATCGAGAAAGAAAGGGTCAGAAGGACAATCTCCTGAAGGTCTTGGTATCTTGTTCTTCGGGAAATTTCTCACTGTTATTATAAAGATGCAAAATTAGACCCATGGAAAGCAGCTGCTGTCCTGATTTGTGGACAGCCCTAAATATGCTATGCAGCTACTTCCCAGAGCTGAGGTCACATGGGTGGGTGTCAGGTCCAAGTGTCTCAGGGGCATTTCACATCCTCCCAATCTCTCCTCCCATTGATGTAAGAAACTCCATGTTCAGGACACCTCTGACGACTACCTTCCACTTCATGGAAGGTGGGCGGAAGTAGCAGCATTTCCAGCCCGGAAAGACCTCATTCCCCTCTCTAGAACTTAAAAAACTCTTTCCTCCACCCTCAGTCCATCCAAGCCACACCCATTCCTCACATCCTGTATCTCCAAGTGAGTTTCTGCATCTTCATTCAGCAAATGAGTCCCCACTGGGTGTTAGGGTCTGGGGCTCATCCAGGGACCCAAACCTCATGTGACGAGTCCATGGTCCTCGTGCGTGGATAGAGACCCCTCCTGTGGGCGGCTTCTGGGACTGCTGGGAGCCTCCTATCTTTCTGTGGTCTCAGATTATGAACCCTGCAAACCTGAGCCCTGATTTTGCTAACTTCTACCCACCCGTCCCCTCACTCTGAACATCACAGAGTTGCTCTTGTGTATTAGACAAAGCTCAGATCCTGCTTAGACTTGCAAGGCCCTTAGGAACACAGCGCCAAGGAAACAGCAATCTTGTCCCTGGATGGTCCCTACCAGCCCCATTCTCCTCTGCTTCCTATTGTCCAATGACCATGAAAAGTTGTTTTATATGTTTTGCCCAGTTTCTCAGTGTTTATATTGAGGACAAGTCCCACACCATTTCCTCCTTCATGGAAGGTTCTGGAATTGTCTTTTTTCATGTGCTTCACCTTCTGGACTCCTAGAGCTCAGGTAGACTGTATTGGAACCTGTCATCTTTTGCCCAGTTGTAGCATTCATCACAGAATCTTCGTGGTCGTTTATCTGAAAAAGGCAGCCACCTTCAATTCCTTCCTTCCTTATACAAAACAAGGCACCCCACCCTGAGGAGACAAGCGGTCTGTTTCTCCAAACTCCTACATCTGGCTTGGCCTGTGAGTGCTTCGACCCGTAGAGAATTGTAGAGGAGACTTTGGGCCAGTCCTGAACCGGCCTTATAAGAGATCTTGTCACTGCCCATTTCTTTACTCAGACTGCTCCTGATACACTGTGGTCCCTGGAAACACAGGCTCTGCTGTAAAGAAACCAAGCCACGTGTGGAGGTCACGTGCGCACTCTGGCCCACAGCACAGGTGACCCCCAGCCAGCCCTGTGAGTGGCCTGCTGGGGCCTCTCGGTGACGCCGCCCCAGCTGCCTTCCAACTGCAGCAGCACTAGGAGCTCTAAGCAAGAAGCATGCTATTAAGCACAGACAGCCCACAGAACTAGCAGAGATAATAATAAATTATATTTCAAACCACAACGTTCTGTAATAGTTTCTTACATAGCAGTAATAAACCCGACTGATTCTAGGACAATCTCTTAAAGCAAAATATAAACTTAAAATAAACTATAAGCTCCATTTAAAAAAAAAAAAAGGAAAATAAAATTCGACTGAGTAAAATTTTAAAATCACTGGCTTTATTTGAAGATTTATGAATCAGGCAGCATCCAATTTAGGAGATAGAAAGAGCTCTGAGGAGATGCACAAAATGAAAGACGTTTATAGGCAGAAGGGAGCTGAAACAAGGAAGCTGTACTGGGCAAAGAATCCTGTGGGTTTTTGCAAGGTTTCCTTGCATTAGGTGATGGCAGGGGTCTCCCAGGCAGATGACTTAGCTAGTGCTGAACAGACGATTCCTGATCCACTGGATTAAGATTCCATTTCTGGAGGAGCCAAAAATGCATTTAAGTCGCAGTTTGATGACATTGTTCTTACTAAATCACTCCCCTGTGGCTGTTGTCTTGATTTTAACTGTCCCCTGAGGGCAGCAACAAGTTCATCATTGTTGGGTTCTTGTGTTAAGCACAGTGAGTGGCATATTCATTCCTCAAAATGCTGATCCAGCATCTGCTGTGTGCCAGGCCTGTGCTGGGGGCAGGGATTCCCAGTCCTGAGGAGACAGAGACTCACCCAACAAGGAAATCACAAAAAGGCGCGTTCCGGGCTGTGATAGGAGCTGCTCATTCAGTGTTTATGGAGTCTCTACCTCGGGATCCACACTGACCTGGGCTGTAGGCAGCGCAGAGAATAAAACATACAAAAACAAGAACAATTTTGAAAGAAACAACCCTGCTGCTCCCATGGAGCTGACGCTGGGGAGGGGGACAGACAGTAAGCAGAACAGCGTGTAGAAGGGTCTTCGCTGTGCAGGAAAGGGCAGGCCTCAGGGGAAGCAGAAGAGCGTGGCGGGGGAGCAACTGGGGTGGCAGAGAGAGGGGACAGCGGTGGCAGAGGAGCTCGCAGGTCTGGGACCCCGTGAGGACAGTTCCTCCGGGTGGGGCAGCCACACTGGGTGCTGACAGGGCTGGCCCTGGGTGCTGCGCAGGAATGAGGTGGGTGATGGCTGGGACACGTGGGCGGGGGTGGCTGTCACTGCAGATGCACAGGCAGGGGACGTGTCTCTGAGGATGTGATGTTTAAGCTGCACCCTAGTGTCGACCAAGTTTCTAGGTTCTGTAAACCTGACGCTTTAACATCTCCTCACGTGCACATGCCGGGCACGCCTTGTTCTAGACAACCCTGTGCCTGGCCCGGGTCCCCTTGCCTTGGCCTCTGGGTCCCTCCTCTCCTGCCTCCCTGGATTCAGACCTGCTCCCAGGCCTGCTTTTCAAATGCAAACCAATCCATCCAGAGTCCTCACCATCCACCTCCTCTGTGGCTCTCAGGCTGGGGGCCACTGTCTCCCTTCCCTCATCACCCAGACACCAGGGACAGCCCCTGACATCCTACAGGCTAGTCAGCCCTGAATCTGCTCACCTCCTCACTGTTCCTTCCTGGGGAATCACAAAAAAAGCACTTGTTCCGAATTCCCCTCCCTCCTTCTGCCTGCTGACCAATGTGCGTCCTGTCCCCTCCTCTTGGGAGCTGCAAGTAACCAACCATCTTTTCAGTGACAGTCGTCTAGTGATCCGTTAGCTTTACTTTACCTCAAATTCCCTATTAATAAACTATATTTTAAACCAGTCCCAAAAGTAAAGATACTCTGTAGATAATTAAGCATGAAGAAATAAAGAACAAATGAACTATGAAACTTTTTACAATGTTCTCAATCACTTTAATATTTTATTATATATTAGGCTGTCATTTCAACATAAACTTCGGGGTCCATAAGGCTGGAGAGTATATTAGAAGTTACATGGAGAAGACCAGACACCTGGGAAGTCCAATACCCCTGCACTTGAATGGGGAGCTCAGGCCAAGGCTTGAGTTGAGTCCCACTTTGTGGGTGGATGACACAATTGGAATTTTTTGTTTCTCCAAATTAGGCTCTTAAATGTATTGGTTTACTACAGGACTTAGTTCTAAACTCATCTTTCCAGCAACATTGAAGCTACAACAGATGTAAGATGGTCTGTGTCCTGAGTTATTTATTTAGCATCTGCACGTATCAGCAGGGAAACAGCACAGCAAGTTTCAAAACAAGCTATGTGTTTAGGAGAGATCCGGGGTGCACGCTCTTGGGGAAAGAAAAAGACCGTATCCCCGGAAAATATTAGCTCCAGATTCCTTGTGTTGGGAGCAACCACCTTCACCCATTAGATTTCCAGAGAAGCACCTGGAGAGGATATTGGATTGTTGCTGAGCTTGGATGTCCCCCCACTCCCGCATGAAAGGAAGAGCTGAAAGTATCAGACAGCTGTGGTCCTTGGAGCAGCCTGACCCATGGAAAGTGCAGAGAGGAGCCCCTTCCAGGATTCCTGTGTTGGTTAGAGTTCAGTAGCTGCAACACACTGCCCCCCAACCCCCGCCATGTAATTATGCCAAACAGAAGTTTTCGTCTCTCTCACATTCTGATCTGGATGCAGGCAGTCCGGGGCTGCTCTCGCAAGTCTACTTCAGGAAGCTTCTCTGTCATCCCTGATGCTCTGTCATCCTAAGGGAGTTGGCCTCCTCCGGGGTGGACGTGGGGCAGAATGGAGCTACAGTTTTAGTGTTTACATTCGTGAAGTAGGACAGAGGGAGAAGGAGAAAGTAAGGTCTGCCTCTCCCGTGTAGGAAATATCCTAGAAGTTGCACAAATTTCTTTCCTTCCATCTTGGAGGGAGAGTTTAGTTTCACAAATAACCCAGCTGCACAGGAGGCCGGGAACGTCTGTAGTCTCGGGCAACCCTGCGCTCAGTTACATATCGAGTGTTCAGTTGCTCTAGGAGAGAAGGGGGCCAGGCTGTTGGGAGCCAAATGGAAGTCTCTGTCCGCCCCCCCCACACAGAGTTTTCACAGTTTTTTCTCATCACCCACCCACTCCCTAACAGAGTTCATGTTTTGTGATAATTTTTCCAGACAAATCACATGAATTCATATTTCAGGACCCAGATGAAAATCATCAGCCTGTGGGTGCTTTTCATTACACTCGCTGGCAAATTGCTGGTGGTACTCCGTTACTAACAGTGTCTCTGGCTAGGGGAGGCGACAGTGAAAGTTAGTGGGAGAACAATAGTAAAGTACAAAGTGGGAGCAACAAGGTGACAGGCAGAGGCTTCAATCCCCAGGAAGAAAATAAACACAGGCACGCTCCTGTATTCAACCCCCAAAATAATTTTGTAGGGAAGAAACAGCTACAATTAAGTAAAATCATATCCAAACACTTAAAATTATCCTCCTTAGAATTTCCCATTAGTCAGAATCTCCATAAGCACTTCATCCAGATGTGAAAGTAACTTTATTTTTTTTTTAATTTTATTGTATATCTAACTAGCAAGGTGTCAGTAAAAACTGCAAAGGTAAAGGTGCTGAGGATGCAGTGAGACCAGCACTCTTAGATGCTGGATTGGAAAAATGTAGACGGTACCATTTATTTCTGGAGCATCATTTGGTAATATGCATTAAAAATTCTAAAATATTTATAGTGTTTGAGCTAGTAATTCTACTTCTGGGAATTCATATAAAGAAAATAATCAGAGATGCTGACAAAGATTTAGGTTCTAGTGTTTACAAAATAAATGGAAAGATATTCCATGTTCATAGATTGGAAGAATTAATGTTGGCAACATTTCCATTCTCCTCAAGGCAATCTACATACAGATTTAATGTAATTAAAATAATTAATGTAATGTATCAAATTTCCAATGGCATTATTCACAAAAATAGAAAAAACAATCTTAAGATCTGTGTGGAACCACAGAGGACCCTGAATAGCTAAAGCAATCTTGAGAAAGCAGAGCAAAGTTGGAGGGATCACACTTCTTGCTTTCAAATTACAATGCAAAGCTATAGTCAACAAAACAGTATAATACTTGCATCAACATAGACACACAGACCAATGGAACAGAATGGAGAGCTCTAAAATAAACCCCTGCATGTACAGTCAACTAATGTCTGACAACAGGGCCAAGAATACTCAATGGAGAAAGGATAGTCTCTTCAGTAAATTGTGTTTGAAAAACTGGCAGCCACATGCAAATGTATAAAACTCAATCTGTATTTTATACCACTCACAAAAATCAACTGAAAGTGGATTGAAGAAAAATTTAAGATCTGGAACCATAAAACTCCTACAAGAAAGTATAGGAGACTGGCTCCTTCACACCGGTCTTGGCAATGGTTTTTTTTTTTTTTTTTTTTTTTTTTTTTTTTTTGCATTTGACACCAGAAACAAAGACAACAAAAGCCAAAAGAAACAGGTGGGAGTACATAAAATTAAAAGGTTTCTGCACTGCAAGGGAAACCATCAACAAAGTGAAAAGGCACACTATGTAATGGGAGAAAGTATTTGCAAATATCTAATAAGGGGTTAATATGCCGATTGTATAAAAACCTACACAAGTCAATAGCAAAACAACAAAAATAAAAACAATTTAGTTAAAAAATGAGCAGAAGAACTGGATAGATATTTTTCCAAAGAAGACATGCAAATGGGCAACAATACATGAAAAGATGTTCAACATCAGTAATCATCAGGGAAATAAAAATCAAAGGCACGGTGAGATATCACCTCACAGCCGTTAGGTTGGCTGCCCTCAAAAGGACAAAAGAATGAGTGTTAGCTAAGATGTGGAGAAAAGGAAATCCTTGTGCACTTGTAAGTGAGAATGTAAATTGGTGTAGCCACTATGGAAAACAGTATGAAGGTTTCTTGATTATAGCACAATAAATCTGAAAAAAATCTATTTTAAAACGAAAAGGAAGAACAAAAAAACCAAAACCACAGGGCTTGTGGGGAAATGGGTTTAGGGCCCAATACTCAAAAACTCTCATTGGTACATTAAAAAATAAGACCCTGCTAGGGACTGAATGTTTCTGTCCCCTCAAAATTAATATTTTGAAGACCAATTCCCAATGTGATGTTATTTGGAAGTTATGTGATGTTACTTCTGGAAGGAATTAAGTCAGGAGGGTGGAGCTCTCATCAATGGGATTAGTGCCCTTATAAAAAGACACCCGAGAGCTTGCTTTCTCTGCTCTTCACCCAGAGAATAGCTCTCCAGGAAACAGCTCTCACCAGACAAGTGCTGCCACCTTGATCTTGGACTCCCCAGCCTCCAGAACTGTGAGAAATAAATGTTTGTTGTCAAAACTACCCAGTCTATGGTATATTTGTTACAGCAGCCCACACTAAGACAAACCCTAATAAAAATGGTAGTGTATTATATGTGCTAAATGGTTAAATATTTACCCACAACAAATATGGCAATTTATCTTGAAAAGGGCCTGCAGTTTGCTGGTTAATCTGGGTGGCAAACGGGTTGCAGCTTGTGGGTGATTGTGAAGCAGTGAGAGAAGGGTGATTTGAAATCCCATAAAAAGCTGTAACGTCTGATGTGAGTGGGGTAGCTGTTTGAGGTGTGTGCAAGTGTGTGTTTTGTGTTTTTCCACCTGGCTAGGTTCCTCTGGGTGCAGCTGTGCATTCACTCACCAACTGTTTCTCTGGACAAAATTACATGTGAACACAAGTGAGATTCAGAATATGTTCAAATTGTTCCCTGTATGTCACACATGTTAGAGCAATACCTTATTGCAACTCTGACAATGTATTAATATCTTTCTCCAGCATGGCTATGAAAGAGCATATATGGCCTTAAATCTGGAGATCCCTAAGGATCATGAACTGCAGTTGAAGGAACTGAAGAAACGGGACTTTAACAATTATTTTTATATAATTAATGTAACACATTATTGAAAAAAGGTGTAATAAGGTTTAAAGCCTACCTTGGCTTCCATGTTCCATTGAGTCATTTTCTCTTAATGAATTCAGTTCTCAGATTAGGCAACTGAAGAACTGTAGGCTTTTGTATAGTTAAATACAGAATATTATAATATAATGCTAATGTAGTATGAGCTCCAATAGGTATGGGGAACAACATTTTGAAATATGAAAATCCATAAAGCAGACTTAGTAGTTCCATAGGCACTATAGTCCCTGCTCTCTAACTTTAGATTTAAAAAGGTAATGACCCTGACTATCTGAGATGGTTAAAGCCAGTTTTTGAACATTTCTTGTTCTGGAGCCCCACACTGTCTTAACAACATCTTCAACTTACTTTGATTAAACAACTCTAAAATAAATGCACTCCAAGAAATATCAATAAATCTTTACCTAATTAAAAATAATATTCCAGAAATTTTCATCTATATTTTAATGCTTCATCGTTTTTAAATTGGTTTTTACCCTGATTATGTGAATAATGTGTTGTCAAAATTTATAAAGTACTAAAAGAATAAGGATCATGCACATCTCTATCGCAAAGAAAGAGTGAGTAACATTTTTATATATTTACACTCCTAATAAACTCACATGTAAATATTGTTGATTTCTACCTCTCTCCATATATATATAATGTAATGTAATATACAATTTTGGGAGCAATGCATTGAAATAATGCAAGATTGGGCATCTGATTTACAGATGACACAACCCACCTTCCAGTCCTGCTCTAAGGATTTAAATTTGATTCCCAAAGTTAAGGGTTCAACATATGTAACACGTAATGTAAATAGTAGCTGCTATGATGCATTTATTGACCTGTATTTAAATATCTTCATAGACGTTATGATAATGCCTGAATAATGTTATGTCAGCAACATGTGCAATATAGTTTAACCATTTCCTTGCTATTTAGATTGTAGATTTAGGGCTCTTCACAATTTTTCCATCTTAAAAGTAAAGTATTTGAATGCCTTTTCTATGTAAAAACACGTCCCCATATCATTTTCCCTCCTGTTAGTAGTAGAATTCTAAAGATGGAATTACAAGAGGTTTATTAACACATCTTGAAAAACTGCTTTCTAGAAATGTACCAATTTATGTATGTGGCTGTTCACCACTTTTTTTTTTTTTTTTTTTTTTTTTTTTAAACATCTTTATTGAAGTATAATTGCTTTACAATGGTGTGCTAGCTTCTGCTTTACAACAAAGTGAATCAGTTACACATATACATATGTTGCCATATCTCTTCCCTCTTGCATCTCCCTCCCTCCCACCCTCCCTATCCCACCCCTCTAGGTGGTCACAAAGCACCGAGCTGATCTCCCTGTGCTATGCGGCTGCTTCCCACTAGTTATCTATTTTACATTTGGTAGTGTATATATGTCCATGACACTCTCTCACCCTGTCACATCTAACCCCTCCCCCTCCCCATATCCTCAAGTCCATTCTCTAGTAGGTCTGTGTCTTTATTCCCATCTTGCCACTAGGTTCTTCATGACCTCTTTTTTTTTTTTTTTTTCCCTTAGATTCCATATATATGTGTTAGCATACTGTATTTGTTTTTCTCTTTCTGACTTACTTCACTCTGTATGACAGACTCTAACTCCATCCACCTCATTACAAACACCTCCATTTCATTTCTTTTTATGGCTGAGTAATATTCCATTGTATATATGTGCCACATCTTCTTTATCTATTCATCCGATGATGGACACCTAGGTTGCTTCCATGTCCTGGCTATTGTAAACAGAGCTGCAATGAATATTTTGGTACATGACTCTTTCTGAATTATGGTTTTCTCAGGGTATATGCCCAGTAGTGGGATTGCTGGGTCATATGGTAGTTCTATTTTTAGTTTTTTAAGGAACCTCCATACTGTTCTCCATAGTGGCTGTATCAATTTACATTCCCACCAACAGTGCAAGAGTGTTCCCTTTTCTCCACACCCTCTCCAGCATTTATTGTTTCTAGATTTTTTGATGATGGCCATTCTGACCGGTGTGAGATGATACCTCATTGTAGTTTTGATTTGCATTTCTCTAATGATTAATGATGTTGAGCATTCTTTCATGTGTCTGTTGGCAATCTGTATCTCTTCTTTGGAGAAATGTCTATTTAGGTCTTCTGCCCATTTTTGGATTGGGTTGTTTGTTTTTTTGTTATTGAGCTGCATGAGCTGCTTGTAAATCTTGGAGATTAATCCTTTGTCCGTTGCTTCATTTGCAAATATTTTCTCCCATTCTGAGGGTTGTCTTTTGGTCTTGTTTATGGTTTCCTTTGCTGTGCAAAAGCTTTTAAGTTTCATTAGGTCCCATTTGTTTATTTGTGTTTTTATTTCCATTTCTCTAAGACCTGGGTCAAAAAGGATCTTGCTGTGACTTATGTCATACAGTGTTCTGCCTATGTTTTCCTCTAAGAGTTTGATAGTGTCTGGCCTTACACTTAGGTCTTTAATCCATTTTGAGTTTATTTTTGTGTATGGTGTCAGGGAGTGTTCTAATTTCATACTTTTACATGTACCTGTCCAATTTTCCCAGCACCACTTATTGAAGAGGCTGTCTTTTCTCCACTGTATATGCTTGCCTCCTTTATCAAAGATAAGGTGACCATATGTGCGTGGGCTTATCTCTGGGCTTTCTATCCTGTTCCATTGATCTATATTTCTGTTTTTGTGCCAGTACCAAACTGTCTTGATTACTGTAGCTTTGTAATATAGTCTGAAGTCAGGGAGCCTGATTCCTCCAGCTCCATTTTTCGTTCTCAAGATTGCTTTGGCTATTCGGGGTCTTTTGTGTTTCCATACAAATTGTGAAATGTTTTGTTCTAGTTCTGTGAAAAATGCCAGTGGTAGTTTGATAGGGATTGCATTGAATCTGTAGATTGCTTTGGGTAGCAGAGTCATTTTCACAATGTTTATTCTTCCAATCCAAGAACATGGTATATCTCTCCATCTATTTGTATCATCTTTAATTTCTTTCATCAGTGTCCTATAATTTTCTGCATACAGGTCTTTTGTCTCCTTAGGTAGGTTTATTCCTAGGTATTTTATTCTTTTTGTTGCAATGGTAAACGGGAGTGTTTTCTTAATTTCACTTTCAGATTTTTCATCATTAGTATACAGGAATGCAAGAGATTTCTGTGCATTAATTTTGTATCCTGCTACTTTACCAAATTCATTGATTAGCTCTAGTAGTTTTCTGGTAGCATCTTTTGGATTCTCTATGTATAGTATCATGTCATCTGCAAACAGTGACAGCTTTACTTCTTCTTTTCCGATTTGGATTCCTTTTATTTCTTTTTCGTCTCTGATTGCTGTTGCTAACACTTCCAAAACTATGTTGAATAATAGTGGTGAGAGTGGGCAACCTTGTCTTGTTCCTGATCTTAGTGGAAATGGTTTCAGTTTTTCACCATTGAGGACAATGTTGGCTGTGGGTTTGTCATATACGGTCTTTATTATGTTGAGGAAAGTTCCCTCTATGCCTACTTTCTGCAGGACTTTTATCATAAATGGGTGTTGAATTTTGTCGAAAGCTTTCTCTGCATCTATTGAGATGATCATATGGTTTTTCTCCTTCAATTTGTTAATATGATGTATCACGTTGATTGATTTGCGTATATTGAAGAATCCTTGCATTCCTGGAATAAACCCCACTTGATCATGGTGTATGATCCTTTTAATGTGCTGTTGGATTCTGTTTGCTAGTATTTTGTTGAGGATTTTTGCATCTATGTTCATCAGTGATATTGGCCTGTAGTTTTCTTTCTTTGTGACATCTTTGCCTGGTTTTGGTATCAGGGTGATGGTGGCCTCGTAGAATGAGTTGGGGAGTGTTCCTCCCTCTGCAATATTTTGGAAGAGTTTGAGAAGGATAGGTGTTAGCTCTTCTCTAAATGTTTGATAGAATTCTCCTGTGAAGCCATCTGGTCCTGGGCTTTTGTGTGTTGGAAGATTTTTAATCACAGTTTCAATTTCAGTGCTTGTGATTGGTCTGTTCATATTTTCTATTTCTTCCTGGTTCAGTCTCGGCAGGTTGTGCATTTCTAAGAATCTGTCCATTTCTTCCAGGTTGTCCATTTTATTAGCATAGAGTTGCTTGTAGTAATCTCTTATGATCGTTTGTATTTCTGCAGTGTCAGTGGTTACTTCTCCTTTTTCATTTCTAATTCTATTAATTTGAGTCTTCTCCTTTTTTCTCTTGATGAGTCTGGCTAATGGTTTATCAATTTTGTTTATCTTCTCAAAGAACCAGCTTTTAGTTTCATTGATTTTTGCTATTGTTTCCTTCATTTCTTTTTCATTTATTTCTGATCTGATCTTTATGATTTCTTTCCTTCTGCTAGCTTTGGGGTTTTTTTGTTCTTCTTTCTCTAATTGCTTTAGGTGCAAGGTTAGGTTGTTTATTCGAGATGTTTCCTGTTTCTTGATGTAGGCTTGTATTGCTATAAACTTCCCTCTTAGAACTGCTTTTGCTGCATCCCATAGGTTTTGGATCGTCGTGTCTCCATTGTCATTTGTTTCTAGGTATTTTTTGATTTCCCCTTTGATTTCTTCAGTGATCACTTCGTTATTAAGTAGTGTATTGTGTAGCCTCCATGTGTTTGTATTTTTTACAGATCTTTTCCTGTAATTGATATCTAGTCTCATAGCGTTGTGGTCGGAAAAGATACTTGATACGATTTCAATTTTTTAAAATTTACCAAGGCTTGATTTGTGACCCAAGATATGATCTATCCTGGAGAATGTTCCATGAGCACTTGAGAAAAATGTGTATTCTGTTGTTTTTGGGTGGAATGTCCTATAAATATCAATTAAGTCCATCTTGTTTAATGTATCATTTAAAGCTTGTGTTTCCTTATTTATTTTCATTTTGGATGATCTGTCCATTGGTGAAAGTGGGGTGTTAAAGTCCCCTACTATGATTGTGTTCCTGTCGATTTCCCCTTTTATGGCTGTTAGTATTTGCCTTATGTATTGAGGTGCTCCTATGTTGGGTGCATAAATATTTACAATTGTTATACCTTCCTCTTGGATCGATCCCTTGATCATTATATAGTGTCCGTCTTTGTCTCTTGTAATTGTCTTTATTTTAAAGTCTATTTTGTCTGATATGAGAATTGCTACTCCAGCTTTCTTTTGATTTCCATTTGCATGGAATATCTTTTTCCATCCCCTCACTTTCAGTCTGTATGTGTCTCTAGGTCTGAAGTGGGTCTCTTGTAGACAGCATATATATGGGTCTTGTTTTTGTATCCATTCAGCCAGTCTGTGTCTTTTGGTGGGAGCATTTAATCCATTTACATTTAAGGTAATTATCGATATGTATGTTCCTATTCCCATTTTCTTAAATGTTTTGGGTTTGTTATTGTAGGTGTTTTCCTTCTCTTGTGTTTCCTGCCTAGAGAAGTTCCTTTAGCATTTGTTGTAAAGCTGGTTTGGTGGTGCTGAACTCTCTCAGCTTTTGCTTGTCTGTAAAGGTTTTAATTTCTCCATCAAATCTGAATGAGATCCTTGCTGGGTAGAGTAATCTTGGTTGTAGGTTTTTCTCCTTCATCACTTTAAGTATATCCTGCCACTCCCTTCTGGCTTGCAGCGTTTCTGCTGAAAGATCAGCTGTTAACCTTATGGGGATGCCCTTGTGTGTTATCTGTTGTTTTTCCCTTGCTGCTTTTAATATGTTTTCTTTATATTTAATTTTTGATAGTTTGATTAATATGTGTCTTGGTGTGTTTCTCCTTGGATTTATCCTGTATGGGACTCTCTGTGCTTCCAGGACTTGATTAACTATTTCCTTTCCCATATTAGGGAAGTTTTCAACTATAATCTCTTCCAATGTTTTCTCAGTCCCTTTCTTTTTCTCTTCTTCTTCTGGGACCCCTATAATTCGAATGTTGGTGCGTTTAATGTTGTCCCAGAGGTCTCTGAGACTGTCCTCAGTTCTTTTCATTCTTTTTTCTTTATTCTGGTCTGCAGTAGTTATTTCCACCATTTTATCTTCCAGGTCACTTATCCGTTCTTCTGCCTCAGTTATTCTGCTATTGATCCCATCTAGAGTATTTTTAATTTCATTTATTGTGCTTGTCATCGTTTCTTGGTTCCTCTTTAGTTCTTCTACGTCCTTGTTAAATGTTTCTTGCATTTTGTCTATTCTATTTCCAAGACTTTGGATCATCCTTACTATCATTATTCTGAATTCTTTTTCAGGTAGACTACCTATTTCCTCTTCATTTGTTAGGTCTGGTGTGTTTTGACCCTGCTCCTTCATCTGCTGTGTGTTTTTCTGTCTTCTCATTTTGCTTATCTTACTGTGTTTGGGGTCTCCTTTTCACAGGCTGCAGGTTCGTAGTTCCCGTTGTTTTTGGTATCTGTCCCCAGTGGCTAAGGTTGGTTCAGTGGGTTGTGTAGGTTTCCTGGTGGAGGGAACTAGTGCCTGTGTTCTGGTGGATGAGGCTGGATGTTGTCTTTCTGGTGGGTTCGTCCACGTCTGGTGGTGTGTTTTGGGGTGTCTGTGGCCTTATTATGATTTTAGGCAGCCTCTCTGTTAATGGATGGGGCTGTGTTCCTCTCTTGCTAGTTGTTTGGCATAGGGTGTCCAGCACTGTAGCTTGCTGGTCGTTGAGTGAAGCTGGGTCTTGATGTTGAGATGGAGATCTGTGAGAGATTTTCGCCGTTTGGTATTACGTGGAGCTGGGAGGTCTCTTGTGGACCAGTGTCCTGAAGTTGGCTCTCCCACCTCAGAGGCACAGCCCTGATGCCTGGCTGGAGCACCAAGAGCCTTTCATCCACACGGCTTTTGGGAGGTCTGACGTCTTCTGCCAGCGTTCAGTGGGTGTTCTGTAGGAGCAGTTCCACGTGTAGATGTATTTCTCATGTATCTGTGGGGAGGAAGGTGATCTCCGCGTCTTACTCTTCCGCCATCTTGCCCAATCTGTTCACCACTTTTGATTTAATTGTGCCATGTTTTGAAAGTTTTCCTAAAGGTAGAAAGGATTGTATTATTTTTCACTTGTGAGATCAATGTTTTATGTTTGTATTTTTATTTAATCAAAGGAATTTTCTGTGCACATCATTCGTGTGTGAGTTTCAGATTTGTTTTATTCTTTGTGTTTAAATCAATTTGTATTAATGTTTTAATGTTAAGAATATTAACTTATATAAATATTAACCTCTTGAAGTTTCCCATTTTTATGTAAATTTTCTTCTATCCTTTTTATGTTTGAGATTTTAAATATATATATATATATTTAAATAAAACCCTGTTTAAATTTATTTTTATGTATGGTTTTGAGTGAAGATGTAAATACTTTTTTTTGTTTGTTTTTGTTTTGTTTTTTTTTTTTTTTTGTAAATACTTTTTAAAGAAAACTAACTAACCAGTTTTTCATCACCACTTATTGTATGGTCCATAATGGCTTCTATTGATTGTAATACCTTTATCATATAGGTTCTCATCCTAGAATCTACATTTAGGGTAACGCTAGTCTCAGCTACGAATTGGCACTTGTCATCTACCTCGACAAAGATTAAATCATGTGCTGGTGCAGCTGCTTCAGCCACTGACCTTCAACACCCCTTAAATGGAGTTCAGGCTGGAGAGCAGAAATGCGGCCGTCTGTGCTCTGGGGAAACTGGCAGGAAAGCTCTTCAGAGAGTTAGATACTTTCAGGAGAAGATTTTAGGAGCCCAATTCTTGTATCCACTCATATCTAGAAAAACACTAAGATCTTTCATGGTGAGGTCTGCTCCTCGAGACTAGCAGTAACCTTCACGAGACTAACAGAAACATTCTGCAAAAAATATATGTGCTCGATTGCATGTACTCCCCCTTCACCAAAATCACATATATACGGACCTTGCCCCTGCCTCTTTGGAGCAGTTTCTCAGAGCTCTCTGAAATGCTGTCTCCTGGGTTATAGTCCTCATTTTGCCCAAATAAAACTTAACTTGCAACTCTCACGTTGTGCATTTTTTTTAAGTTGACACTAGTTTATCTTTTTCTGTATTAGAACCACACTCTTAATTTAGCTTTATATATATAATTAGTAAGGCACGTTTCACTCATTCTTTTCAAAAAAATTTCTAGCTTGACTTTCAGCTAAATCTTAATCACTTTCTTAACAACACACTAGGATTTTGATTGGAAGTTTATGAGAATTAAAATCGAGAAAGGTAGATATCTCTATAATATTTGGTGTTCTACAGAATCATGGCATTTTCTCTCTTTTTTTGTTTTGGTCTTTTTAAATGGTATTTTGTAAATTTGATTTTTTTCTACTTATTCATTCTCTATATTCCTTTAAAATATATTTATTTTAAATTTTAGTTGTTTTTTTAAGGATGAGATTTATACATATGTTTTCTATATCCTAAAAGTAGAAAGTCAGTTGTTTTGTGCATTTTTTTATGATTCTTGTCCTTTGAACTGTTATATTTTTAAGGATTTTCCGTGCCTTTTCATTAACTATTGAGAAATCTCATAATCTCTGAAAATGTCCTTTAGCATTCAACAATTCATGTATTATTAATTAGTATTTTAATAAGATAGGATTTTAAAAATTGGGGTATAGTTGCTTTACAATGTTGTGTTAGTTTCCACTGTACCGTGAAGTGAATCAGCTATATGTATGCATATATCCCCTCTTTTTTGGATTTCCTTTCCATTTAGGTCTCCACAGAGCATTGAGTAGAGTTCCCTGTGCTATACAGCAAGTTCTCATTAGTTATCTATTTTATACATAGTAGTATATATAGGTCAATCCCAATCTTCCAATACATCCCACCTCCCTTTTCCTCCCATGGTGTCCATACATCTGTTCTCTATGTCTGTGTCTCTACTTCTGCTTTGGAAATAGGTTCATCTGTACCATTTTTCTAGATTCCACATATATGCGTTAATATATGATATTTGTTTTTCTCTTTCTGACTTACTTCACTCTGTATGACAGTCTCTAGGTACATCCACATCTCTACAAATGACCCAATTTCATTCCTTTCACTGGCTGAGTAATATTCCATTTATATATGTACTACATCTTCTTTATCCATTCATCTGTTGATGGAGACTTAGGTTGCTTCCATGCCCTGGCTATTGTAAATACTGCTGTGATGAATTTGGGGTGCTTGTGTCTTTTTGAATTATGGTTTTCTCAGGGTATATGCCCAGTAGTGGGATAGCTGGGTCATATGGTAGTTCTATTTTTAGATTTTTAAGGAACGGCCATATTGTTCTCCATAGTAGCTGTGTCAATGTACATCCCCACCAACAGATACAATTGGTGTGTGGTTTTGTTTCATATCATTTATGTCTGATATCAGGGTTAAATTATTTTCAGAAAATACAGATTTCCTCTATTCTTCTATTCTTGATTCTCTGAAACTATTTGTTAATTTTGTAGTCAGCTGTTTTTTTTTTTTTTTACTTGCATAGCCCACACGTGATTTTCAGAAGTAATTGTTGAAAATTTTTATTTTATATCCTTCTTTGCTTATTTTTCTTTTGTTTTAGTTGTTATAAATATTGGTCTTGAGAATACATACTTTTCCAGAAAGTAGTCAATTTCTTGAATATTCTAATGTATGTATACATATATATATCTATCTGAACTGGGGCCTCACACAAGGCCCCTAAATCCCTTGGAGTTTCCTGGGTTATAGAAGTGGGGTTTTTTTTCTATGTTTTTTAAAGTGTTAATTTTTAAATATTTTTTCTGGTAGGAAACGATTACTTGCATGTCACTTAGACCCTTTCAAGTCTTATTTTGAAAGTTTGTTAGTACAGTTTTGGAGTTTCCTTTAATACAGTCCTAGAGTATCCTTTATTATAGGGCTTGTGATTAGTTCCACTTCTAATATGCACAATTTCTTGTGTCTTAATTGAATGCTCCGTGTATTCAAGGAGGTTTCTTCACTCTGGCTGGTGAGGATTCTCAGCCATACATGACTTTGGAAATTATTCAATGTACAGTTCTCCAGTAATTGTTCTTTCCACAGAAATTGTTCCTGCCCCGACTTGTGAAATTCCACCTGTGTGTGCTCAGATTTGTACTCGTCAGAGACTCAGAGGAATCATCAGGCAGTTGTGGAGTTTTCTCTCCGGGTAGCTCCCTCCTTTTGGATGCCCTGCCCCACAAATTATCGCCCCCTGGACCTCCCAACTCACTGTGTTCTCTCCCTTGCTCTTCCCATTGAAGTCCCTGCCTCTCAATTCAGCTGTAATTTCTGGGCCATTGTAAGTACTTGCCTCCAATTCTGTCTTCTCCTGCTCCTATGTAAAGGCTCAGTAACATCTTCCCCTGAATGATGACCATGGATGAAACGTAAATCCTCTTCTCCTTCCCCAGCTACTTTAAACTCCCCTCTGGATGTCTCCTCTCATCCAGACTCAGTGAGTCACAATCATCCATGATCCATTTTTTCTTACTCAACAAGATGTCTGACCATGTTGAGTCTATCTCCAGTGGAGTGGGTTGAGCAATGATGGACAAAGAGAGACGGTCAGACAGCAGTTAGGGATCAGGTCAGGCTGTCGTGGGCATGAGAATGAATGACACTGCTAAGAAGAGGAACAGATTATAGAGAAGTCACAAGGGTAGAAGAGGTTGGAAAATGTTTTTAAACATAGATCGAGGAGAAATCTGGTAGTGGAGAAGTTGAATTTATAATAAAATAAAGAGAAATGACCATTTCTATGTTCCTCAGAAAAACACAGTACCTGCTATCTTACTGGTAACATCTTATCAAATGCTATTTCAGTTACAAATACTTCAGGCTACAAATCCTTTAGAAACTATCCTATACATATTTTAGCAGTAGAATACCCTAAGCCAAAGTTATGCATTGCAGCATTGTTTATAATGTCAAAAGATCGTTGAATATTAGTGTTTAAACCAATGTGGACTGGGAACATGCATTATAGTACATCATCCACTCAGTGGACTGCTTTGTAGGAAACAACGTCCTGATAGAAATTTTTTTCCCCCAGATATTGTCAATGGAATATAAGGAAGATATAATGAAACATTATACAACTATTTATGTATTAAAATGGGGAGTGAAGGAAAAATAGCTCCTCACATTTGCTTGTATACACATAAAAAGACACTCTGGAATGATACCTGGGAAATCAACCACAGTGGCTGACTTTGAAGACAGGGGGTCCTAGGCAACCGCAGGGGGCAGAATACAATATAAAGTATTTAATATTTTTAGGTTCTTGAACGTTGTACACGTATTATCAACTTCTCAGAAATGTGGACATTAATTTTTTTTTAAACCTCTAAAGACTAAAAGTTACAGGACGATTTCTACCAACTGAATGAAAGTCATATTTGTTTTACCAGAAAGATATTCCAGCTCCTCTAAAATGTCTACTCATGAGAATTTTCTGGTGGGTTTTCCTTATTTTCTTTCACATTGGAAGCAGTTTTCTGATTCATAATCCTTTGTGTTCTTCTTTTGAAAGAACATCTACCACTGCTAATTTTATGAGTTAAACTTGATCTAATTTTCTTACCTTTTGTCCCATTTTTCCCTATGAAAAGGCTCTGTACATTCATTATCAGTTGAGACAATACTTAGATAATTCATATAGCTAGGAGGACAATTATTTGCCTTATTACTTGAATTCTTTCTCTGCATCTGACATATTAATAATGCCAGTAAGATAGTGTATAAAACCGTTGACTTTATTATAATAAATATTAGTCAGGGGACCATATCTTAAGACTGACTGTAAAACCAGCAGCCATGTTGACAGTGAGGAGATGTGACACAGGAGGGAATATTTCATGTGGGAGAGAGGAGAGCTCTCTTCAGAGGTTTAAAGGGTGTTTAAAAACATGTAGAACTAGGCCCAGTGGATGGACCTTTTGGGAGTCACTCCCCAGGCATACATAGGACAGAGTCCTGAGCATCTCGAGTGCTGCACAATGCGGTGGTCTGGAGTGGTGGCTGTGGACCCCTCTGTAGATCAGCAGAGAAGATAGTTGCAACCTTGTGTCTGTACAACTCTGTACAAGGCCATCTGGCCTTCAGAAAAAGAAATTTGACTAAATGGCATATGGTCTCAGCTCTAATAATAAGATCTTTTCTTGAATCAATTTCTCCTTCCTCTCAACTTGTCAAACCCAGAGTAGTTATTCTGCATGAGCCCATTCTCTTTTAATTCCATTCTTCAGTCTCAAATTTTGTAGCTTTTCTCCAGTAAGTACCTGTCCATCTGTATTCTTTAGACAAGATAAGCAAGAGGGTCATTTTCTTATCAGACTTTAAAGGAAAACAAATACCTTTACAATTAGACTTTCTAAGGTTCTAAATTTATTTCATATTCCCACAGTAGTACCTTCAATCCTGAGTTTGTGGCATTTTTACCTACTTCAAAGATGACTCTGGGGAGTGAATTTGTGGTGGGACCTCACAGACCACTGGGATTTTGAACACTTGACAGTTAGTCCTCCGTTTATAGAAGCGTTAACAACCAATGAAACAATCAGCATACGGTCCTGGGTTACAGGGGTGACAGCCGGGAGAAGAAGATCTATGGATGACAGAAGAGATCGGCCTTCTGACAAGCAGTTGAATTCCTTTGCGAGGCAAAGAGAAAGTGCCTGCAGATACAGAGATGTCATCAGCAGGGAACAGGATGTCTTCACCCACATCTGTTATCAAGAAAAACGTCAGATATCAGACATTCCCTGGGCTGATTTGTGCTTCCTGTTTCTCCACTCCCTTGTGCTTCGAGCCTGCTCTGCTGAGTTGATGTTCTCCTCTGTGCTTTTTCTAAATCTCCTTCTGCGCCAGCAGGATGTAGGAAGCAGAGATGCAGTGAGGCGGATCTGCTTCGTATAACACGTCTGACCGCCGTGCTGCTGGGACAGTACGTGTGCTGATCGTCCACCTGCCTTCCCACGGGTGTGGCTGAGATGGGACCCGAGGTCTGAATGGGGAGGGTGGTAGGGGTGCCTTTGTTTTCTTTCACCCCCAGGTCAGGGGCTCTTAATCTGAGGGGCTTAGGGAACCCAGGGAGCCTGTGGCCTCCCTGAAGTCATGTATGAAATGCGTTTGTGCACAGGTGTTTTTTCAAATAAAATTAAACGCCCTGGATTTACACCTTCAGAATATTTTATCACTGTTCCTAGTCTGTAGAGATCCTTGTGCATTGGAGGAGAACATAGCTGCAGTGATTTCAACACATTTCCATTGTGAACAGTACGTAGTAAAGTAAGCTTTCAGAATCAAGAGCGACTGGTGGCTGAAAAGGTTTAAAAACATTCTATGAAGTCTCTAGAATCAGGAGTGTTTGACCTGCACTCTACTGGAACATTTTAAGGTCTACTACTTTGTTTTCCACTTGTGAGCAGCTAGGTCAAGTTTTTTTTTCTCCTGGACAAGAAAACCTAAATATATAAAGTCTCTGTGTCTGGCCAGGGTCAAAGGACAAACTAGTTTAGGGCTGGTCACAGGCAGACTTTTGTCATTACCAGAAATTAAAGTGGCAAGGAATATTTATAACACAAAACCCTGAATGCATTTCATTATTGGATAATCTCGATCTACAGAGAGGGAAAGTCTCTTCCTGTGGTTATTTGTAAATACTTCATACAGATCTATTTAAATGGCTTTGTGCTCTTCTAAAATTACTCTCCTGTGACAATGGCCAGGACTTAATGCACTTATGCACCAAACTATTTAGGTTCCTGCCCAAGTGTGGTAAACTGGTTGAAAAACAACAACAACAACCAACCAAACCAGTGAACTGTTTTTTAAACTGGCTGAAGGTGCCACCTACTGTCCTGTCTGTAGAAATGAGCCCGGAGTGTAACCTGAGCCTTGTCTACTGAGAGCCACAGGAACTAGGATATGAAGGTGAATTAGACTCACGTCTAATTATACTTTCTATTTATACCCTATTAATAATGAGTTATGTAAATAGTTATATTTATACTCTCTCCCCAACATCCCCAATCTCAGGTTACAGAAAATAAAACATTAGAAAATTATTTTAAATTGTGGCAGATGTAGGAAACAGTATCAGGCTGTCATGTGCTTTCTGTAGATCCAGATTATCCAGTAGCAAAATGCCTTTAGGGTTCTGCATCAAACTTGCTCTTTGACATTTCAACTCTAGTGATGACCGAAGCCCAGAGCCCCCTGAGTAGCCGCTCCTGCTGCGGACTCGACTCTATTTACCTTACACTGTGTTGAACAGATGACAGAAAAAGAAAAAACTCTAAAAAGGAGGAAGATTTCAGGTACGCAAAAATGGTATTTTTAAATATTGATTTGGGTGTTTTGTTTTTAATGCACCAATCCATGATAGAACAGGCTCAAACGAGTTTTGAGAATAAAATGTACATTTATTCCCCGGAGAGATACTGGCAGCCAAGTTAATTAAAACATGTGTTTTCTAGGAACCTGGCATAAATTCTCACTTGTTTTAGACAAATAACTGATTTCCAGGGTGGCTTAAACCCAGCGAGTGCTCAAGGAATGTTCTAGTGACTACTGTGCAGCGAGGGTTCCATTATTTGTGCTTCGAGGGTGTTCTGTCTTTAGTCCTTAAATAAAGACCCATTCTCTTCCACGTAACTTACTATTTGACTTGACTCTAGGCTGTATGACAAGACATTTCTATGTAATAACATGTAAAGTTGTGCGTGTGTGCGCGTGTTTTTAAATACAAACAGTGTACACTCTTGTTCAAGTTCATCCTGAGTTCCAAGTACACACACACACACAAAACTGGATAATTCAGAGTAGAAGTACAATTTCTCGTTCACCTGTATCAAGGTATCCTTGGTTCATTTGTATATATTCTTCCAACTTAAAAAAAATTTTCTTCAAATATATTTTTATTTACTCACAGATAATATAGTTTCATTTTTACTTGTCTTAAATACTCTGTGTTGCCTTGCAGCTTGCTTTTGGCAGGTAACAGCATGACTTCGAGGTTTCACCATTTCCTGTTTTGGGGTTTTCCACTGCTATTTGAGAACACTGCAGAAAACTTTCCACAGAACCACATAATACTGCTATAAGCATATCCAGGTTCATATTTCATTTCGATCTCTCACCTTCATGCTAATAGCAATATGCATAATTAAAAGTTTCTAAGTTTTCAAAGATAATTTTCTTTAGAGTGAATATAAAGCGCAGTCACCAAGCAGTTTCTGTGGTGTCTTGTCTTATTCTAGTCTCGTCTTGAATTCCTTAAAACTTTGAGGCGAAAACTTCGTTGTAAACTTTAGGTTAAACTGCAGGCTGTCTGTAGCGCAGCTAATTCCATTACTGACATCGGTGGTAATAACCGGTTTTCAGATCCTACTAAAAATCCTACTAAATCCTACTAAAAATATCTAGCACATTAATGACAAAAACAAAGTTATTAGAAGTCAGTTCATAGCATGAGGCTTTGGAAGTCCGCAGGAGCTGGGAGCTGCCTGTCCGTGTGTACGAGCTGAGGTGTCTCCTCGTCTCCCTTCTCCACCATGAAGGGCTGAGAGGGGTTCTAACTCAGGAGGGATGCGGAAAGAGAAGCCCCCCAGCCAGTTCAGCACCCCTACACCTGACTCTTCCCCGCTCAGTCCTGTCCAGACGCTCACATGAGGGCACCTCAGGTGACACACTGAGAATTCAGTCCCATCTGTCTTCTCGCAGCCCCACCAGCACACTGCCTGGGTCATGAAGCTCTTTCGGGAGAGTTATAGCCTGATGGCCAGGAGAGGACACACGTACAGCTCATCTGCACTGTTTCCAAGCAAGGTGGCAACACCTGTTTGTTTGTTGGGTTCTCTTTTCTGAATGTGTTGAATTTATTCAGCATAATCACAGGGGTGTTGTCGTCATGCTGTCACACACACACACAAACACAGATATTACACCGCATCCATGTGGAGCCCAAGTGCATTCCTTCTGAGACTTATTTACACGCTTTTACATACCACAGCCCATCTTTTCAATAATACATGTTTCAATGCCAGTTGCTGTGTTGACTTTCTCAGCATCATCTGCAGACATCTTCACGACTGCAGCACCCAGAGAAAACTGTTTCCCTTCTGCCTCAATTGCAACAATCCTATCTGCTGCAGCGGAGCAAAGCTTAGCTCCTGGAGAAGCTAAGCCTAGACACGTGATATCAACTCCTCTGAGGACAAATTTGATGGCTCCTTTATCCACCTGCTGGTGTGGAAAAAGGGTCTTTTTTATCTCTTCTTGTGTGGAATAACCTTGGGATTGGATAAAACGACACTTCTCTTTTCCTAAATAGAGTAACTCTCCAATCATTGCAAAGATTTCCATCTGTTCATGGCATCCCACTCTTTTAACTGGTTCCTTCTTTGGCACGATTGGATGAAGCCGTGGTTCATTGCCTGGGAAAGGTTCTACTTGTTCTTAATACCCTTAATAGCAGGTTTTCCACTGGATGTAGCTGAACACATTGTCTTTTTAATCAAATTTCTTGAACATGATTCCAGGTGAAGGGGTGATGATAGGGAAGGGCCGGGAATGGGAAAAAATAGACTTAGCAAGGATCCGGCAGACCCCCTACACCTGGAAGGCCAAAGGGAGGGTGGCAGCTGGGGTCCTTACCCGCAAGTGACACATCTGGCCGCACTTTTCCGGCTCTAGGGAAATCTCATTCCGTCTGCTCCTTCAACTACTTCCTCCAACGATTCATGTGAGCACTGCGGCAATTTGGGGGGCTGTTGGGTGTTACCAATTTCTCCCCAGGGCTGGTAGCTGTAAGGAAGGAAATTGAGCAGGAAGAAGAGACGAAGCACTCATTCTCGTTGCAAGAACAGAATGGAGGGGCGGCACTTGGTCTCCAGAGGGACGGCTGGCCATTTCTGCAGGCTCACAGGGCTCAGAAGAGTGTGGGTTTCAACACTCAGGGGCATCCTCCTGAATTCCACTACCAAGTTAGGGTCCCTCTCGCGGCCCTAACCTCCCACGGGCTAGCAGACCTCTGGTGGGTGGCTGACTAACCTCGTCTGGGACTTGGAGCCTAGCTACTTTAACTAATAAATTGTTGATGAAAGTAATCAATAAACAATCTATAATAGGAATAGAAAAGCATCTTATTTGAGCCAAACTGTGGACTATAGCCTGGAAGACAACCCCTCAGATAGCTCTGAGGAACTGTCCCAAGGAGGCATGGTTTTCAGTACAGTTTTATATATTGTCAGAAAAAAAGAACATTAAACACATCAGGGATACATTCCTTTAAGGTTTCAGGGAAAAAAACAAAACCAAAACCAAAACAAACAAACAAAGAACAGATCAGCCCATACACAGCAAGTCATCATGGCCTTGGCACCTGGGATGTGAGGCTTATTATTGAAGGAGCTTCAGCATTGGCGTCCCAGAAAAGGAGGCATTTCATCTTTATTTTTAACATGGACATTCTTTACTTCTAGTCAATGCACTCTTTTCTTTAATAACTAAAGCAGAAGCACAATGTATGTTTGATAGGCTACATGAAGGCTGTTCTAGTATGCGTAACATTCAAGTTAACTCATGTATAAGCCAGACGACTTCTCCATACCTCAATACGTGAAAATATCTTTTATCAAAATCCTGGGTCTGGGTAGGGGGTTCAGCTTTCTCTGCTTTCTTTCTACCCGGAAGCTCCTCTGCTGGTTTCGCTGGTGACTAGCAATTACTACCCTGTCACCTGTGAGAGTTTGCACACCTGGACCATCAATTATTTCAGACACTATGGGTACTCCACCTAGACCGTGGAGAGATCCTTGTTACTGTCAACTGCAGAGCAGTCTAGCTCCCAAATCCCTCTCATCACTGCTCTCCCCCCGTCACAAGTCAGTTTCTCTGGAAGGAATGTTAAGATGGATTTTGGCAAGCAGGGTGCAAATTAGGTGTCAACCTCTGTGACAGGGCAGAGAGGGAGCAGGATTGGCCAGATGGCATAGTTGAGCAGGTGTCCGGCCCTGAGGAAGCCTTGGCTCAGCCCATGGGGACTCTGAAGCATATTTGGCCATCACAGGTGTTGTAAGTGCCCCTCTGCACTTGACCATTGGATGTGACAGCCCTGAGAGGGACCCATGCATGGGTGAGGCTGCTGAGGGGATCTTGGCTGGAAGTTGCCTCTTGATGGCACTCCAGCAGCTGGGCAGTGTGTGTTTTCTGGGCCAGAGGTGTGGGTGGTGCCGCAGACCGGCTGCAGAAAGCTGGGAGTTCCTGGCGGTGAGGGGTAAGGAACTGAAAAGCACCAGTATGGGATCAGAAGGGCCAAGACAACTGATGGTTGCAAGGCAAGTTTATTCAAAGAACATGATCACATATATAGGTTAGTTAAGGAACAGAAAGAAGGCAATAAATCAGTAAACCTTGTTTTCCATATGATCCTGTTGCCACCTGACTATGCGTCAGCATGCCCAGTGGGCCATTCTTTGGAGTTATAGACCGTCCCTTCAGGGCAGCACGTCCTTCTTCTGGGGAGCAACCAGGGGCTCTTTAGCCGGAGCAGACTCCTGGGATTAACCAGGGGCTCTTTGGCCAGAGCAGACTCCTGGAACGAAACTGGCCTCCAGCCATTTTCCTTTTTTACGCTCAAACCACAGAGTCAGGAGTGCATACCAAGAAAGAGGCAAGCAGTTCTCCGATAAGCAGAAAGCTGATTAAGCTTGCAGCTTGGGGGCTACCGCATTTCCCCCTTTTTTATTATTTTTTAAAGCTTGATAATGTAGCTTTAAGCCATGAACATCCTGACGCAAGACAGCAAGGCGCCCTGTTACAAATCTGAGAATACAGGGCAATAAACTAATCACCAGTAAAAGTAGCACACCAATTGATATCAGGCCCGAAAGCCCTCCATGAATCCATTGCATCGGATTTAACCATTGTAGTTTATCTAATAGTCCTTGAATCAAATTTTGGGGTCCATCTTCGTCCAGGTGGGCCTCTTGAATGGCTTGTATTTCGGCATTTAACTTTTGAATATCAAGGCTAATGTGTCCATCAGTCCATACACTTAGTATATGCATTTTAACTTTTTCCCAATCCCATTGTGAATCATTATATAAATGTTGAGTTACACAGATCCAAGTATATTTAGCATGACAAATCAAATGCATTTTCAATTTTAAAGCCATAACTTGATCCCCTAATCCTATTAAAACATTTTTTAATTCATCTACTTCCGTCTTTAGTTGGGTATCAATATGACTTTGTAAGGCCAATGCTACACTAGTATTCTTAGATAATTGATTAACATAATGAGCCTGGTGAATGGTTTGTGAAAGAGCAACCCCAGCAGTAACCGCAGTAGCAGTTAAAGCTGCCAAAGCAAGAATTGCACATATCAGAATGCCAATAAATCTCTTTGGTCGCTTTAATGCTTCAGTCAATTCCAGCCAGGCTTGCATGCCAGTATTATGATACCATGGTTCAGACAAATTTACAGGTAACATTATATAAGAAGGTTGTTTCATAATCATAACAGATGCGGTCCCTTTAACGGGCAAAACACAACTACTAAAGATACAGTTAACACAAGTAATATTATAACCTATAGGATTCATAGGATATTCTACAATTAAATCTCCAATCAACAAGGCATAAGGAGGAGCAACACAAGTAATCACCGGTCTATAAGAAAAGGATAAAGCAAGTTTCCAAAATTCCCAGCATTCTTCCAAAAGTAGAATCATTATAAAAACTCGGAAGGTCAGCTTCAGACCAAGTAACAGGTTGTAGCTTTTCGTGCCTGAAACATTAAGCATTGCAATTGATACCAAGTAATCTGACTTTGATCTCTTTTTGCCTCTCTGACAAGTTGTTTCCTATTCCGTCGCCGCATTTTCCTCATCCGTCGGGGGAACCAGTTGGACTGTGTTGCGTCCGATTGCGAGAGCCTCAGGTGACGCATTTTTTGAGTCAGGGCGTTCATTGGGATGGTAATGTCGAACCAAGCGCTCCGGGAGCCACCGAGGAGAGTTTGCTTCCCTAGGAAAAACATAAACATGGCCCCTTCCCCATACTAAAGCAGGGTCTGGTCCATGCCAAAGATTAGTCATAGGATCTTTCCATTTAACAAGCGCCTTTTCCGGAGGGGTTCCAGAAAGACCTGTAAACAATCGTTCATAAGGCGTGTGGCCAAATGCATCCAAAGTTAAAAAATTTAAAATAAATAAAGCATGATTTAGCATAATCTGAGGGGATCTATCATATTCCCCCTTTTTTATTTTTTGTAATGTAATTTTTAATTGTTGGTTGGCACGTTCTATAATACCTTGGCCCTGAGGATTGTAGGGAATGCCGGTTTTATGCGAAATATGGAAAGTTGCACAAAAATTAGCAAAAGCTTTACTCGTATATCCTGGAGCATTGTCTGTTTTTAAAGCTTTAGGAATTCCCATAGATGTAAAACAATGAAACAAATGAGTAATTACATATTTAGTAGATTCCCCAGCCAAAGGCGTAGCACATATAAAATTAGAGTAAGTGTCAACAGTTACATGAATAAATTGTAACTTACCGAAAGAGGGAACATGAGTAACATCCATTTGCCAAAGATGATGAGGGAGCAAACCCCGAGGATTAACTCTAAATTGTGGAACAGGAAGGTGGGGTAAACATTTAGAGCAAGACTTAACAATGTATTGAGCTGTTTCTCTGGAAATAGAAAACTGTTTTTGAAGCATAGCAGCAGATTGATGATGTAAATTATGTGATTGTGTAGCAAGATCCTGAGGTTGAGATAAACTTAAGGCTATAGTCTTTGTATTTACGTCAGCCAATTGATTTCCCAAAGACAATGGGCCAAGGAGGCCTGAGTGGGCTCGAATATGTAATATGGCTACAGGAAAGTCATGTTGACGAATAACATTTTGTAATTGATAGAAAGTTTGAAACAATTGAGAATCAACTGTATTTCCAATAATAGCGGTTTCTATGTTACGTAAAATAGTAACCAAATAATGGCTATCCGTATAAAGATTAAAAGAACAATGTGAAAAGATTTGAAAAGCTAAGGAAATTGCATGCAATTCAACTCGTTGGGCCGAGGTATGACCTGTTTGTTCTTTATGAATTAAGTCATCAGAAATAACCATGGCAACGCCATTAGTAGAACCGTCAGTAAAAACATTTGGGGCATTAAGAATAGGAGTTGAACATATAGTTTTAGGAAAAATAAATAGATGCTGTGTGGCAAAATGAAGAAGTTTATTAGAAGGGTAATGATTATCAATAGTTCCTGAATATCCAGCAAAAGCAAGAGCCCAAAAATCAGAGGCAAACAAAAGCCAAGAATACTGATATGCAGTATAAGGTATAATAATTGAATTTGGCTCATATCCAACCAACTGGATATTTCTTCTGCGACCTAATTGAACAAGGGTTGCTACTAATTCATAATAGGGTGTAATAACTTTATTAGGTGCATTTTTCATATGAATCCATTTAAGAATTCCTGTTTCTTGCCATAATAAGGCGGTAGGAGTATGTGCAGTAGCACAGATTATTAACAGTATAGGTAAAGAAGGCTCAACTCTAGTTAGCTGAGCAGATTGTATCGCTTTGTTTACAAGCTTAAGTGCTTGCTGAGCATCAGAAGTTAAAATACGAGGGGAAGAAGGATCAGGATTTCCTTTTAGGATATTAAAAAGAGGTTGTAATTGACCTGTAGTTAATTTTAATGAAGGTCGTAGCCAATTAATATCTCCTAATAACTTTTGGAAATCATTTAAAGTTTTAAGAATGTCAGTTCTTATTTCTATCTTTTGAGGTGTAATATTACAATTTGTGATATACTTACCAAGATAGGAGAAGGGTGGGTTCATCTGTACTTTATCAGCAGCAATGACTAATCCTGATTGAGATAAATAACTTTGAAGGGAATTATAGGCCTTAAGTAGAATATGTTTATCAGAATAAGCAAGTAATAAATCATCCATATAATGAATAAAATATATCTGAGGGAACTGTTTACGAACAGGTGAAATAACTTGAGTTACAAACTGTTGACATAAAGTAGGACTATTAGCCATACCCTGAGGCAGCATTTTTTATTGATAGCGTTGCATAGGTTCTATAAAATTTAAAGAGGGTATGCTAAAAGCAAATCGTAATTTATCAGCTGGGAAAAGAGGAATAGTAAAGAAACAATCCTTAAGATCAATAATAATAATCATATAATTCTTAGGGATAGCTGCAGGAGAAGGCAAACCTGGTTGTAGAGCTTCCATAATTACCATAGTTTGATTAACAGCACGTAAATCTTGCAATAAATGATATTTTCCTGATTTTTTCTTAATAACAAATATAGGAGTATTCCAAGGGCTATTGGACTTTTCTAGTCTGTCCAAAGCAAGCTGTTCATTAATTATATTATGGGCAGCCATTAATTTTTCCTTAGTAAGGGGCCATTGGTCCACCCAGACAGGATTATCAGAAATCCAAGTTATAGGGTCAGCATGTGGTGGAGGAGAATCCAAGGCCCCTAGGAAAAACCCAAGCCTGTTTTGTCCCGTTTGTTATTAATCTGTAAGGGTAATTTATCTCCCTGTTGATTTTTTCCTAAACCATTTTTAGGATCATATCCTTGATTTAATAACATATTAGTTACAGTAGGGTTGGGGCTAAGCAACAAGATTCCCATTTGTTGTAATATATCTCTTCCCCAAAGGTTAACCGGCAATCCAGGCAACATGTAGGGTTTAAATATTCCTTGATTACCTTCACCATCCTGCCAATGCAAGTATTGCGAGCTTTGTTGTGGAGAATTAGATTGACCAATACCTTGTAACTGTGTAATTGTTTGGTGCATGGGCCAATTTTTTGGCCAATGTATAAATGAAATAACAGAAACGTCAGCACCAGTATCCAATAACCCAGAGAAAGGCCTTCCATTTATTTTTAATACCAATTGTGGTCTTTCCCTACCAATTTGTTGAATCCAATAAATTGCATCAGAGGAACCAAAAGCTCCGGTTCCTCTTTTGTTATGTTGTAAAATTTTCCCTTCCGGTATGTATGGAATTAATAAAAGCTGAGCTATTCGCATATCAGGTGTGATAAGAAAAGATTCTTTTGATGTTTGAACCATAACTTTTAATTCCCCTTCATAGTCCGCATCAATTACCCCAGGAATAACAGTTAAGCCTTTCACAGACATATTGCTTCTACCAAGGATTATACCAACTGTTCCCTGGGGAAGAGGCCCAAAAGTTCCCGTAGGAAGAGCCTGTGGTCCCATATCAGAGGTTAATAAAAATTGGGTGGAGGCACAGAGGTCCAGTCCTGCACTGTTTGGCGTGGCCCTTTGAAGGGCGGAGATTCCATTCCCTGAGGAACAAAGGGCTGGGCTGGAGATGGTGGAGCAGGTTGTGGGGGGATTATTGACATTGCTCCAGAAGGACCATCAGAAATAATTTTATTGACTGCCTGTAATAATCTATCCACAAAATCAGCATAAGGTTCATTTGCCCCTTGCCTTATTTTTGCAAGGTCTTCAGTCCTAGCAGAGGCAGGTAAATGTTTCCATGCATGGAGAGCTATATGATTAACCTGGGCATAGGCCACAAAAGGAAAAGCTAATTGATCCTGTAGAGATTGATATTTGCTTTCTCCAATTAACATTTCATAATTTACTGGCACGTTATGTGTAGTATTTCTTTCAGCTTGCTCAGCAGCTTTTTCATAATATTCTGATTTCCAAAGTAAATAATTGCCACCAGTGAGACAAGCATGAGCAATAGATTTCCAGTCTGCCAGAGGCAAAGCCTCTGTCGCAATAGTATTCAGCATAGTAACAGTGAAAGGGGCTATAGGCCCATATTGTGCACAAGCTGTTTTCAAATCTTTTAAAACCTTAAAAGAGAGAGGCTGATATTCCCGATTATTTTGTTGTGGATTTTGAGGATTGGGTCGTTTTACCACCGGGCAGCAGAACAAAGGATCCTCCCCTCTATTAAGAGTTCCCCGTACTGCTTGTTGTAAAGGATTAAGTTTAGAAGGGATAGGGACAGAGACATGTAATTGCTGTAATTGAGGAAGAATATTTTCATCAGGATATTTCTCAGCTTCATACTTAGCTTCTTCATCCGCTAGATCAAAAGAAAAATCATCATCATCAAGTGAATTAACAGTCTTTACTCTCGGTGGCAAAGGAGGAGCAGTAGCTACTGCAGCAATATGTTCTACAGATTTTGCTGTTAATTTTGAAATTGAATCATAAATTGGATTAAAGTAATCTCTTATTAAATTCCATAAGCTAAAGGTGGAAACTGCAACAGAAGATGGTCCATGTGCTTCATGATATTTGGATAACTCATCTCTTATATGATTCCAAATTGCTAAGTCTATCGATCCTCCTTTAGGAAACCAAGGACAAGCATCATATATTAACTGCAAAAATTCCAGAAGTTGTGAGGTAGTTACCTTAATTCCATGAGCTTTTAACATTGAAAGCAAAACCTGAGCAAATAAATTATGCTCCTTAGAGCCTTTTTGTCCCATATTATTTTACTTCTGACTCTTTCTCGAGTTACCGTCCTAAAATTAAAATTCTTTTCTTTTTGTGGCCACACTATCTCATTCGAGAGTTCTACTTACCTGAAATCTTCTAAAATGTCTCATGTACTCAGGTCCCTGTGCGGGCGCCACTTGCCGCAGACCGGCTGCAGAAAGCTGGGAGTTCCTGGCGGTGAGGGGTAAGGAACTGAAAAGCACCAGTATGGGATCAGAAGGGCCAAGACAACTGATGGTTGCAAGGCAAGTTTATTCAAAGAACATGATCACATATATAGGTTAGTTAAGGAACAGAAAGGAGGCAATAAATCAGTAAACCTTGTTTTCCATATGATCCTGTTGCCACCTGACTATGCGTCAGCATGCCCAGTGGGCCATTCTTTGGAGTTATAGACCGTCCCTTCAGGGCAGCACGTCCTTCTTCTGGGGAGCAACCAGGGGCTCTTTAGCCGGAGCAGACTCCTGGGATTAACCAGGGGCTCTTTGGCCAGAGCAGACTCCTGGAACGAAACTGGCCTCCAGCCATTTTCCTTTTTTACGCTCAAACCACAGAGTCAGGAGTGCATACCAAGAAAGAGGCAAGCAGTTCTCCGATAAGCAGAAAGCTGATTAAGCTTGCAGCTTGGGGGCTACCGCAGGGTGGCACATCCGTGTGCAACCTGAGTGGTGCCCCATATTTTAGAGATGAGTAAGTGGGGAACATGTTAGAGATATTTGGCTTGTCATCTTCCCCTTGCTGCCCCACCTAACATGCTACACTACCTGATTCTGGTGGTAAACAGTCATGATGATTCAATTTCTTTAACTTCATTTTGAATTATTACTGTAAAATAGATTGTTTCCTAATATTTACTACATATTCTGGCAGCAAAGTCACACTATTATCAGTAAAATTAGTTTAGGTTCATTGTGAGTTGTTACCCTAAAGGCTATTGAAATAATGAGGATTCTGTTTTCTCACATTGTATAATCTAAGTAGATACACGCTGTTGATGCAGGCACACAGAGGGGCAGATCTGGGAGACTATATTAAACAAACGTTACATTAAACACACTTTAGGTAAAGGCATCTTGGGGCCTTGGGCCAAATACCACTAAGAGATGGAGGGCTTCGAGTCTTATCTGCACAGAAGAATCCAAAAATAGCCTGAAGCTACTACACAATGAAAGCCTATTCTTTAGTTTGTCATAATTCCATCACTGGGCAAGTCTTGGTGAGTCATTTGTTGTTGTTGTTTTTGTAGCTCTTGTTTTGGTTCTCCTTGCAATCTACTGGTGTCACTTGAGAAACAATTTTCAGCTGGGGCAATTTTCCCCCAATCCCCCATCCCCAGAGGACAAGTGGCTACATCCGGAGACATTTTGGGTTGCAATGCAGGAGGAGATGCTAGTGGGTAGAAGCCAGGGGTGCTGCTAAACATCCCAGAACTCACAGGACAGCTCCCACAGCAAAAAATTATCCAGCTCAGAGTGTCTTTCATCCCCAGGTTGAGAAATCTTGCCCTAGAGCAAGAGCAAAGGGCTGAAACATCACACAATGTGCATTCTGCACTCTTTAAGCAGAGTATTGGACTAAAACTTTTATCCAAAAAGTGAATAAGCTTGTTGAGGTTAGTGGCATTGTGACAACTCTTGTTGAAAGTCACCCCCATGTGATACTGTACCTCTCATGAGCTTCCAGTGTAGTTGAGCTTTAACAGCCTGACACAAGACTGGAACAACTTTGATCCTTCCCACTTGGTCTATGCAGACCTCTAGGAGGAGACGCTAAAAGGGTCATATTATCAGAGGGAAAAGAACAGGCAGATGAAACAAGCTGTGAGAGCTTTAGCGCCCACCACAGGCAGGGAGGTCTCTGGAGCTCAGCTGCAGTCACAAGCTGTGTGAATCAGCTTAGGAGTAGATACTTGTGCAGTTTAGCCTCCTTGTCCCCAATAAATATTCATGCACTGCCTGCTACATGCTAGACACGGAAATGTCACAGCCCAGTCTCAAGCAGCACCGCTGTAAGCCTGGACACTCAGGACGTGGTATAGGTGCTGTGATAGACACCAAAAGAAGCCTCAGTTGCGGAGAGCACAGAGCACAGACTAGTGACTGCAGAGGCTCTCATTTGTAAACCTTGCAGCTAAAGGGTCCTGCTCACGTGTGAAGCCAAAGAAGTGCCTGATGAATGGCTGCTATCATGACACTGAGTTTAGCAAGAAAAGCTGCCCGTCTGGGGGGCTGAGAGACCAGCCCCGTGGAGGACATGGTAGAGCTGCCGCCACAGCTGCCTGCATAAGGTCTCAAGTGCCTTGTCCCACAACCCACACTGGGCCAGCTTCCTCACCTCACCTCTCTCTGTCATCTTTTTGGCTGAATGAAAACACATCTATATTTGAATTTCTGTGGCATTTCTCATTTGTCTGGATGGTTAAAAATAACATTTTAGAAGTAGTCAGACAATTTTGACCATATTAGGTATTTTGCAGGTGTTTCTACCTTTAGTCCCTGTTTACTCTGCCATCTGGAAAACAATGACAGCTAATAAATTTCCCAGTGACCAATCTTTGCAAGTCTGAGTAGAAGTTAGAAACCTCTAAAGCTGTAGTAAATTGAGTGTATGAGAATAGGCTCAATGAAGTTCTGAATATATTTAGTCATGCCAATCTTATCAGGGGAGATTTTTTCTTATTGCATTTTTGGGCTATATCTTAAACCAACGCACAGCCTGTGCTTAGGTGGCAAGCCTTAGCAACCTCTAATCAGTGCTAGCATGAACACCCGGGGAAAGTCAGAGGCGCCTTTAGTTGTCCTGCACATCTGAGCACCTGGCGGGGGGAGACTAACAGCAGGGAAAGTCTCCAGTGACAGCAGGTACCCAGTTATCCCAGCTCTAAAGCGGGAAGATGGGGCAAGGACAGCAAGCTGGATGCAATGAAGGGCCCCAGCCTGGCTGATAGCAGGCCTGAGAGCCTCAAGGAAGGGAAAGAAAAGAGAGACAGGAGGGAGGAGAACAGTGGCGGAGGGGTAAATTCACCTCCAGGTGGCAAAACACAAGTGTCACAGCAGAGACTGGGGAGGAGAGTGGGTCCGGTGGGAAGAGCCGGAGGAGAAATGCCTGGAGGACACTTCTTCCCCCCCCCACTCCAGACGGGGAGCACGGGGCGGGAAAAGGTGTTTGCATCCACTCCCCTCACTAAGAGTGTGCGTTTCAAGCTGGTCTTGAGAACACACCTCATTCTTCACTGTGATTGCAGGTTGGGTCTTCTCTGCCCGCCTCCCCCTCACATTTCACTTTGCCCTGAAGTCTTCATTTTTTTCAGGCACACAGTGTGGCTCAGTGGGCAGAGTTGAGCACCCAGGAGGCAAATCCTGAATCGCAGTGTAATATATATACATATTAATAGCTTATTAATATTTATTAATTTCATTTATTATAATAAAAGAATACTACATAAATATATGTACATATAATGTAAATAAAATGTTAAATATTATATACTAATATTATTTTAATATACTAATATTTATTAATATATCAATAATATATGTTCATATTAATCATACATAGGCTGATTTAGTTAGTGACATCCTTGGCAAGAAGAAAAGTGAAGATTATACAAATCAGAAGAACTGAGAACTTAGAAGATATTTGAGAGAACTCCATGCCCACGATGTAAATGGAGAGAAGTACGTGAAGGGCTCCTGGCCAGGGCTGCTCACAGAGCTTTTCTAGGCCCCCTGTTTACTGGGTCAAGAGTGAATCAGGGCGCCCCAGATGTCTGGAAAAAAGCAGGAGCCTAGGGGCCAGGGCCCAGCTCCCCTGGACAATGCCTGCCCTTCTTTCACCACATTGCAGTGGCCCAGCCCGCCCGAGCATCACCTCCTCACTTACACTCCTGTGAACAAACGTTACCACTTCTCCTACACAATGAAGTGTGCATGTTGCAGAAGCATTGGCACCTACCGAATAGTGACAAACATCTTAAAACTACGGAGAGAGGGAGAAGGAGAAATAGATGGACAGATAGTTAAGCATGCCACAGTTTTAGACTATAATGTAAAAATTATGAAAGTAGAAAGTAATGTTAAAACTGTTTAACTCTCAGCTTTTATTTTTACCAATGGCTTCATTAAACAATTTATCAGTCATCTAAGTACAGTAGATTCTAAATCATAAAATAGGATTTTAATTTTGAAGTACTGTAGTTTTCTACATTTCCAAAATGTACCTTCAAATCAGCCAATGTCTTCTTAACCAAAGCAGACATTTGTTGCATATTCAAAGACCCTGTCAGAATGTTCCCAGGAGGTTAGGGAGGAGTTTCCTGGAACATCGTCTGCCCTTCCCCTGTTGCCAGAAGAGTGTTTATAAATGGATGTTAGTTTTGAGAGAGCTTGGTGAACTGGTTCAGCTCCTACGCATGCAGAAACTGTTTGTTGACCAACATTCTCCAGTAGGTACAGCCTCCACTTGAATGTGCCCTAAATCCCGAGCCACCAAGCAGGTCAAGAGCCTCGCTGTCCCATTACCCCCTCTGCTTCCACCCATCAGGGTTATGGGCCCACAGGATGCAGAATGGACTGCACTCTCTAGGCCACTCGTCCCCTCCTACCCTTCATCACTCACAGACCCAGAGAAACCAAACTCCTTGCCCTAATTTAAAGAGGAAGGAGATCCAGCAACAGTGCCAGAAGAGGTACATGGGAGGGGCCCCTGCACTCCCAGAGGACCGTGGACTCATCATGTAGGGTTGGGTGGAACATGGTGGCTGGAAAAGACTCAGGACCTGGCACCTATGGGACCTCGCCTGCTGAACGACTCAGAAACCGTATGTGGGCTGTACGAGCTGAGGAACGGGGGGCGACTTGGATGGACTGGAGGTAGAGGGGAGGGTTTTCCCTGTTGCAAAGCACAGGCTGTGGTCTTTCTGGGCTGGAAATATTGACAGCTCAGCACCTAATGGAGGGTGTTGGTTGGAGGTGTCCTGGTAGTAGAGTTTCTTAGGGAGGTGAGAGGAGATTCTGGGAGGGTGCAAAACACCTCCGAGAGCCTTGGACCACACACCCAGTCTTCTGACCCCAGCGGTAGAAGGTAGCAATTTCTTATATTTAAAGCTGTCCCAGGTCAGGACAGCCGATTTCCCAGGGCCTGAACAGTGAAGAATACAGGTGGGTGTTGCTAACGATGAGCAGTGTCCCTGAGCAGAGGACATACGAGGGTTCCTGAACAGCCAGGACACAGGCTATTGAGTCAACAAGACAGTCATGAAGGGGGTGAGGCAGACATCATGCTGGAACTCACAGCAATCTTTGCCCTTGAATAAGCCCCCGCAGGGGAGTGAAGTGTTGGAAGAGGGAAGGGAAGATGGAGGACTGCGGGGCAGGCACACAGGGAGCGTGCATGGAACACGTATCACATCTTAGTTCCTTAGAGGGTTTTTATTGAGAAAATAAGGACAGATCCATGAGGCAGCCCTGAAATATGGACGGTCTAGAAAGTCATTTATTTTTTTCTTGCCAAGCTTTACCTCTTCCGGGTGGAAAGAGAAAAAGAGAAAGAAAGGAAGGAAGGAAGAAAAGAATGACAAGAGATGTCCCCAAGTGATCACTGGTTCTCCTCCATAGGGGCCTGGCGGGGACCTCAGCAGAATACGCCCTCAGGAGACCAGCACTGTACCTCATGGGACTGCTGGATGACTGCAGGTCCCAGGGCACTGCTTCCTTGTCCCAAGCACAACAACTTGCCTGGGGGCAGCTGCCGTCTTCACTAGAGTCCCTCAGTGTCTGGAGTTCTTTTTGCTACAATGAGGGGCACTAATAGTGGTGTCATGGTCAGGTTGGATGACGTTGGGAGTTCCAAGGAAGGGCAACATGGCTGGGCTTGTGTCCTCTGGGCCTACTGGCAGCTCCAGGTGGATGGGGTAAGTTGGGGTCAGGCAGGGAAGCGGTACTTAATGTTAGTCAACTGCAGACTTTAAATGGTTAAAATGGAAAATATATTTTTTACAAAAAAAACACCAAAGAACAAAAAACAAAAAACCCTGGTGGCATGTGAATGTACGTAAAATCTAATGGCTTAAAAAGAAAAATTCTTAGGCCAAACGAAGGATTAGATTACTGATACATTCTAAAACATGAGCCTCAAAAGCATGATATTCAGTATAAGAAGCCAGACATAAAGGGCACATATTGTATGATTCCAGTCACATGAAATATTCAGAATAGGCATATCCGTAGAGACAGAAAGCAGATTTGTGGTAGCCATGGCCTGAGCATAGGTGGAATAGAAGGGACTAATTGGGATGGGGTTTCTTTTTGAGGTGATGAAATGTTCTGGTATTAGTGCCAATGGTTGCACAAATTTGTGAATAGATTATAAATCACTAAATTCTACACTTTTCAAAGGGTGAATTTTATGGTAGGTGAATTGTGTCTCAACTTAAAAAATAGTGATTAATAAATGTGATTTTTAAAATAACATGGGGAACATTATAATGAGTTTTATTTGCTTCCTGCCCTACTAAGCTCTGTGATATGAAAAAAGACACACACACCGCCCCCCCCCCCCAAATGAGAACAAGCAGTATTTACTCAGAACTTGTCTATAGAGCACGGGAGTCAGCCACCACCACTCACATCAGGCTGAGAGTCAGGCACACATAAGAGTGGGGACACTTTCTGGTGGCAAAAAAAGGAAGGCATGTCCTTCCCAGAGCTTGTGATGGGGGAGGCTGGAGATAAGCTGATAGGAAGAGGGGCATCCTAAGTGATTACTTAGGGGAACATATTTGGCTTTCCCCGCATTTGGTTCTACATGGAAAGGACTGAAAATGACGAAACTGTGAGTCACTGACCAAGTCCTGACACTTGGGGCCTATTGTTGCAGAGGTTGAAGTCTGGTTTTCCAGATTGGTTGCTGCAGGGTATGGGGCAGGGCCTTGTGGCTGGAGGGAGAGGTTCCCAGACTTCCAGGTGGATTTAGAAAATTCTGCATCCCAAAACCCTCCTTCATCATCTTCAATCAATCAGATCCTCTGTGGATAGATAAACTTGAATCAATGTTTTTAAAATAAAAGGCAAACAGAATTAGAAATGACTAATGTACAATATAATGGCATATTAAAAGGCAAATATCAATAGAAGAATCTAACGGAATTTTATAAATTCCTTCCAAGCACTGAATATGCTCAATTAAAATCATAGGCTCATGAACTGCGGTATTTGGTAGTACATATCTGTGTGAAAAGAATTTTCAAATATGAAATATGTAAACCATGCAAAATCTCCTTATAAGTCAGGATTAACAACTGAAATTTTGATGATAGGAATCTCTAATAAGCTAAATGGCATCGCCCTTGCAAAAAAATTCCACTTTTCTCATTAGCAGACTTGTATCACAAAAAATTGTACTAAATATATTTTAAATTTCATAAATCAACATTTTGTGAAAAAATTGCAAATGATAGTAGTTATTACAGTAATGTCGATTTACTGTAAACATTAGGATTTCTCATTTCACTAATGTTTAATTTGTAGTGAATGTCACAACAACAAAAAATTTAATTCATTAAATTCTCTTCTTGCCCCAATACCGAAATCCGGCCATCTGGTCGACCTTGCCGCTGCAGACGCCAAGTGACGTGCAACTGGTGTGAACCTCAACAGGAAGGATCCAGATCGCACACCGGCGAAGGCGCACCGCCACGCCCCTGACACCCGTCCTCGACCCATGCCACCATCGGTCCCATTTCTCGCCCTGGGGGATCCTCCCGTCCGCCCGCGCGTCTTTATCCCGTTCCCTGTCTGCAGAGCTTCTTCAGAGAAGCTACCGACAACCGCGCCCACCCAGGACCGCGGCCAGGCTCGTGTCTGCTCACGACCATCACCGGATGCCCAGGGCGGTCCCTGTTTCCCAAAGAAACGACTACGACCTACGACCATTGAAGCCTAGGAGGGACTGCCGCCCCTCCACTAGCGCCCTCCACGCTTGCCCTCGACTGTCCGCGTTGAACGGCCCTGCACAAACGCAAGCGCCAAGCTGACGAGGTGACCAAGGAGTGGGGACGGGAGCTCCCGCGTAGACGCCGGTTCAATCTGCCGGGTGGATCCCGTCTCTTGATAGGCATCCCGTGCCCTTGCCTCGTGGTAAGATTCGCCCCCATGACCGCCTCGCGTGGAACACGGAGAAACTGAAGTGGCCCCCGGTGAGCAGCCCCACTGCCTCGACTGCAAAGGGATGGACCCGGGTCCCCAAGCCGGCGAGGACGCACCGACGGATCGTGACACACGGAGGACGACGTCGTGCACGGACATCCTTTCCTGTTCATGCAAAGCAGGACGGGAAGTCTCAGCGGGCCAAGGGGCACCAGGTCGACCGGCGCAGACCTCCCCACAACCTTCCGAGGGAGTTCAGCGTCGGCCCCACAACACATTTCTCTCCACATTCAATCTCCGGTGAGAGCAGCAAGCGCCCACCACCCCGCACCACCGGGATGGTCGCCGCCAGCGTCGCCGGCCTCCCGGAACTCTGCCCCGCTCCTGCCGGGCGAGTCACATCCCTCGCGAAGGTCGTCAAAGCTCAGGAGGGAAGGGACAATATAAAAGCGGCCGCCAGGTGGCTCCCGACAACGGGCTCGAACGTCAGCGGGATGGATTCTGATCGCTGGAGGGCGAGGGATCAGCTCCGACCGCCCAAACGCTCGAGTTCGTCTCGGGGCGTCCGCCTCGGAGCTACCTGCCGGTTCGGCTCGGCACGGCACGACGCGACCCCAGCAGCGGACAGGGCTGGGAAGATTTGGGCAGGAGGCTGCCGCGAAGGAGACGCGCTCCTCACGCTAATGTGGAGAATTCTGCAGTCGGAACCCTGACTCTGCAGACCTGGGTTCCCTTGGTGCCCAGCCTCTTATCTCCTTATCAGGAGACCTTAGCAATTCACTTGCTTGCTCCAGTTATCTCTGCCCACCCTACACGTGTGCCGCTCTTCTCTCCCTGAGCCTAGAGGTGCTTTCCCAAGGAAAAGACAACCCATGTCATTGCAGGTAGGAGCCAAGGAGACAGCTGAACATTTGCATCTGGACCTATTAGAGAAATTTTATGTATCCAACGCAGGAAGATACAAGACTGAGACGGTCTTATAACTTTAGCACCACATGGCCATGGCTTTCATGAAACACTGACGCACACTCGGCAAGTCCAGGGGTGCCAGGAAGAAGAAAGACACACACACACGCACACACACAAGCAGAAACACACACACATCCCCGGGTCTAATAGGAACACTTACCAGGGCTGCCAATGGTGGGATCAGAAAGCCCATTGTTACCACTTCTGGGGTTCCCTGGGCTAGAAACCCAGCTCATTCAGGTAGATCCTGGTTGTTTTATTGATGTCACTGAGGCGGAGTGAGGTCTTGGAGCTCCCCAGACTGTGGTTTGCTGTCCAGTGCTCTACATTTTGTTCTGTGTACTATGCCCCTTCTCCTCCATACACAGTCAAAATTAAGAAAATAAGAATCTGCAGACCTTGCATTCAACTTTCTAAATTGAATGAAGGTTAAGAACACAAAGGAAAAGTGTTATGTGAACAACTTTGTTAAGGAACTTAAGTTTATCATTTGAAGCTATCAACATGTTGATGAGTAGTCTGTAAAAAGTTAATCTTTTTAAAATTAGGAAAAATAAATGATACTTTATTGCTATCTCTCACCAAACCCCCACTCACACCAGCACCTATGACACAGGACTCACCCGTTGAAACGTCTGTTCCCCACTGGCCTAGAGATTTCTGCTCTGAGTCATTCTCTATTCCCTGTGTTCACAGCATTCCTAAGTCCACTGCAGCCAGTAACATGATGAAGGACGCTACTGAGCCCAAGGGATGACCTTTAAAAAAGAGAAGGAAAAAACCTCTCCCGTCTTCTGTGAGTTCACAGCCTTAATGGAGGCTGGAACAAGTGAAAGTAAACGTTTGGAAAGAGAGTATTTCTAAATTGGTCCCTGACCTGCCATATCCCTAACAGGGTGGTGAACATAACTGGCGTTAATATTTCCTGGGTGCACTTAGAAGATCCGGACCCAAAGTAGAAACCGGACCATTTGGCAAAACATGGATCAATTTAAGAATCAAAGTAAGTTTTTTTCTCACCTGTTGTTTCATTATCAGGAACTCTGCCACCACCTGCCCTCCTCTGCATCCTTATGCAGGGACAATCCGAAAATCAAGCAGATGAATCTGAGGAAAGAGAAAGCAGCCTTGAGAACCCAGTCTTTCAAAGTATTGTTAGATACACCAGGCATGAATCCCCACCCACTCAGCTGGGAGTAACCCCTCCCACCTAACCCACAGGCATGCGCAGACAGAAGGAACGCTTTTTCCTCCCATGGTCAAAAACAAGGCTGCATTGGCTACTCGGCATGTAATGAGGATATAATATCCCCATTTTGCAGAAAACAATGCAAATTATGGGGTGTTATACTTTGATTCGACTTACTGTTCAAACTTATTATTTTATTAATATTCAGTTCCTAGGATTAACACTTATTCCCAGGTAACCCTTACCATGGTCTCCTGGAAAGTCTTGTCTCCACAGCAAGGACACCTCTCGCAAAATTCTCACTTAATAATTCTTCGTGAAAGGCACCAACATATGTTTTCCAACACCCATTCCAGCACTTTAGCACCCCACCTTCCCTGTTGCGCCCCCCGACCACCAGATGCCCTTGCCTTCAGTCACCTTGGTTCCTCCCCATGTGGGAATCAGCAACATCAGATCCTCAACCCTAGCTCTGCCCTCCATGGCCTTGGACATGTGGCCAGGAGATTTTCTATCAATGTAATGGAGGATGGAACAATCTGAGGACCCATGTCATTTGACATTACATGTCAAACTCTAACCTGGGCTTCAATGAAAAGGTAATTGATTAAACATAGCTCATGGATATAGTGTTTGAAATATAAAGAAGACCTAAAACTTACTCAGAAAGCTATGACCAGTGAGGGTTTACCAGATAGAAAATCTGTGTGAATTCAGCTAAGTAACACTACCTGTGAATGTAACTAACATGGGGAAATTTTCAATGAAGACCATCACTGAGGGAGCCGCCTAGAATTCACATGTAGAGAAATGACTGAATGAATATTATGTGACTACTTTTTAACAGCCTCCCTTTCCTTGTCAATAGCAGGGATTTCATGCTGGAGAAGAGCCCACTGAATGCAATTAATATGAGGACATTTCACATACAAGAACCTTAACTCCACGTATGTTATACCTTCAGCCCAAATGGGAGAGACTTCAGCCGTTATTCATCACTGAATTAACATAAGCTAATTATACTAGAGAAAAATCATGCAGATCTCAGAATGTGGAAGTTTTTAGTCACCCTCCAACATTAGACAACATGAGAGAGTGCACCCTGGAGTGACTCTTGCAAATGTCCTGAACGTGGGAAATAATTCAGCTGAAGCCTCGCATTTATACACCAACAGCTCACACTGGAGAAGACAAACCTTATAAAGGTAATGCAGCCAGAAAGCTGACTTTTATTCACACCAATAAACTCACACGGGAGAGAAGCCCTATGTTTGGAATGACTGTGGAAGAGCTTTCAGTGACCATCCAATACTTCGATGCCATGAACACATTCACACAGGAGAGAAAGCACAATGAATAGCATTTATGTGAGAAAGCATTTAGTCAACGCCATGACCTTAGTCATCGGGGAGAATTCACAGTGATGAGAAACCCTACAAATGCGATGAATGTGGAAGAGCCTTTAAACGCATCTCTCACGCTTATATGCGCTAGAAAACTGACAGGAGAGACACCCTATGTCTGGAATCCATGTGGTGCAGCCTTTACCCAGAGCTCCCACTTTTATAAACACCAGAGAATTCATACAGAGTAGAAACCCTGTGTCTGTAATCAATGATATGGAGCCTTCAGCCAGAAATTATCCCTTTTAAACCACCAGGAATGTCATGTGGAGAGACCCCGGACCCTGTAATCGTGGTGGAAGAGCCTTCAGTTGGAGCTCCAGACTCAGAATACACAGAGAACACAGAGTGGGCTGCATCCCTGACACAGTAGAGAAGACAGCCCTAGGTTTACTACGAGGAGAGCCCTCTTGGGTACACAATCTAATCACTGCTGTAGAAGAAATCCGATGAAATGAATGCTAGAGTACCATTAGTCATGGAGTCACTGGACATGAGAGGGTTCACACTGAAAATATAGTCTCAGTGTAATGAAGGAAGGACATTCTTCAGGGATTCCTTATTCCTGAGTGAACAAGAAAGTGCTCACACTGAGGAGATGCCAATTGTAAAGACAATGTGGAAAATCTTTCACTTGCTATTCACATCAGAAAACTCATACTGGGGAAATAATCTATAAAGAATGTGTTAGCATGCAATTGAGACAATAATTAAGTCCTTCAGCAATTGTCTTTTTATTAAATATACAATATGAAGATGTAGATGGTGAAGGGTTTTGAGAAGTGCTGAAAGCAATATTCAGTATCAAGTAAGAAGAAACGAAGCAAACCTGTTTCAGTAGATCAGTATTTGCAAATATGTGAGCACTACTGAGTGGGTATGTGTCATTCAAAATCATGAAATATTGGGATGAGTAAGAATGGGCCCGTTTTCTGTTAATACTCTGTCACTATTGATCAGTTAGATACTTTCTGTCTTTATAAAATTATAATCATAATTACAAAGACTGGGATCAATCAGGAAACAACGTTGAATGTTAACTGAAAATGTAAAACATAGTATGATGTGTGTTAACTCTTACATTAGCGTCCAAATATGTGTATACACGTTCAGGATGAATGGCTTCAAGGATAAATACACACATACTTTGTGATTAACCTCTGCTGTTTCAATTAATTCTATTACTTAACTTTCATTTACTATTTCCCACATGACTTTTAAAAAGAATTATATATTAATTATATTTAAAGAAAGGTGAATAATTGTAGGTAAATGGACAGGAAGAATTCAAGAATTCAGAGTCAGAGGGTGGTTTAATCCCTACTTAGCATTTTGTAGCCAAGGGTTTCTTTGTTTGTTTTGTCTAAGAAGATTAGATAGATATCTTCAGGACTGAGAAGGTGAAAGATCTTTGCAGACGTAAAAGGAGTTGTACTTTAAGAATGTATTAGAACAATAAGGGGTGCATATACTAACTCATGTCAACACAAAGGAGATCCCTCAGAGAGCCATTGGTAAGTCTACCTTTAAAGCTTTATTCTTTGATCTAGAAAAAATGGTACTAAAAAAGTTCCGGGAGAAAGATCAGCATAGAGACAATGTCTATTTTGTCAATTAAACCTTCAAGAAGGCTAGCTAGGGAGAGCGTACAGGCTGCATGATGAGTTCTGGCCCTTTTTCAGTTCAATTTCTTTTTCTTTGTTGACCAAAACATTCGTTATAGCCCTGAGGTCCATTGAAGTCTAATGGGTTGAGAAATGGTATTCTAGGGCCTATAAAGCCCATCATGGGGACTTTCCTAGCATTCCAGAGGTTAAGACTTCACCTTCCAACGCAGGGAGTGCGGGTTTGATCCCTGGTCGGGGAGCTAAGATCTCACATGGCTCGCAGTCAAAAAACCAAAATATAAAACAGTAACAATATTGTAACAAATTCAATAAAAGACGTTAAAAATGGTCCACATCAAAAAAAAATCTTTAAAAAAAATTTTTTTAAAAACCCCAAGACGTTAACTGCAACATTACTGTGTGTACATGCATCTGAGTGCACACACACACACCCATGCAAGGGAGGGACACTGTAACAACTAACTGATTATAAAGGGAAAATGCGACTCAGGAATTATTGGCATAAAGGATTCATGCAGGAGAGAAATAAGCTAAATCACCTTGTTCATTCATTTATCAACTTTTCAATTATTAAATATTTAATGAGAACTTCCAACATTTCAGAACTTGGATTGTTATGATGATTAAACTGTAAAGAACACAACACCTTTCTCTTCTGTATTCTAATGCAGGTAATAAGAATAAATTGCAAAATAAAATTTCTGACATTAAAAAAGACATGTTCATACATTGTATAGTTACAAAATATCACTACTAGTCTACAATAAAAAGTTGGCACTTCATAAAGTAAAATTGACATTTAATACAGTCTCAATTCTGTAACTTTGGAAGGTTATATATTTTTAGAAAGACTGGTTAGTAAAAATATTTTACAAAATTCTCAATTTTAGAAAAGCTAGTCTGCATGAACTGGGGAGAGCAAAGCTAGATTTCCTGTCTTAAGATCCAGGTTTGCTGTTCTCTATATTCCAAAATATGTACTTTTAAAATTGTTACAATTCAAAACTATATGTTTGCAAATCAGTAACGATTTTTTAAGGATAAAAATTCTGCTGTACGTTCCTCTTAAAATTACTTTCATCATAGATTTTATTCAAATTTCAACCGGTTAAATTTTGAAGGATAACAGACAAGAGGATTGTTATCTTGCTCTTTATATTGGATTCTTAATTTCTTTCTATTTTTTTTGATAATCCAAAACAATCCAAAACAACACATTATTATCATAAAATCCAGAATTTCCCAGTGTGTTCTGTAGTGTATATAGTCCCAATGCGATTATATACACTATTGGTAAATTTGAACTTAAGTGTTTTCCTAAATACAAAATAAAAATCTAAAACTGCATTTACCTATCTGTTTCATTATGCAATAATGTCCTTTTAAGAAAGAAATGGCTTACCACATGCAAGAATACCTGGATGTTGCATAATATGTTCTTATATTTAATAACAGAAAATAAGGTAATAAGTGATTTTTTGTTGTTATATATTTTTATATTCTTATGTAAATTACATATTAATTGCTTCATCAATGGGATTGTTTTCTAGTTTATTTTACTCTAGTGTGAAATATAGTGCATTAACTCTTGATACTTTTCTATTAGAAAATTATTCTTGATGAAATTCTCCATAATCAATTAACTTTGGTAAACAACAGTGCCACAGTCAAGAGATGTCGCCAAACCAAAATTTTAAGTAAATACTTCTATGGCTTATAATGTCCTATTTTGAAGCTCAGAAATATCTATCAGTTTTGGCAGTTGATGCTAATTCAGATGGGTGCTAGGTTTTAGTTACACTAATTTGTGATTGTTTCTTAGATGAAAATAAAAAAATCTGCAGGTGGATTCCCTTCCACAATGCAGGAATAATTGTGAATTTGTGTTTGTTCTAACTGAGATTACTGAGAGTAATGTAACATATTTACTTCTACCTAAAGTTTGTTTCCAGGGACAAAACTCGCTAAAAGTTTAACTGTTTTAAAAGTATAAATCCCAGCATACGTGTTTCAAAAAATTTTATTTTCCCGCTTTTCTAGAACAGGGGTTGGCAAACTTGTGTAAAGGACCAGAGAGTAAATATTTTACATTCGTCATATGATGTCTGCTGTTTCTACTCAGCTCAGTCATTGTAGCCAAAAAGCAGCTACAGTAAAATGTAAATAAAGGAGTATAACTGTGTTTCAGTAAAACATTATTTAGAGACAAGCAAATTTGAATGCTATATAATTTTCGTGTGTTGAAAATAGTCTTTTTATGAATTATTTTCAACCATTTAAAAATATAAAAAACATTCTTAGCTTGCCGTTCCTACCAGCACAAGCTGGGTGTGGAATTTGGCCGATGGGATGTAGGAGACAATGGCCTGTTCTCTCGAGTTACAGTGCAAACATCCCTCCTTAGAGACCAGCATTCCAAAACGAATTGATTGTACTAGCCCAGCGCCAGAAAATATGAAAACTAAAATCAAAACAAAAAACAAATTACCAAAATCTGCCCAAGATGTGAGGGGATAAATTCCTCCCCCAGGGTGCCCCCCTCTGCTCATGTATGGTCCCCTCATGTTGGCGTCCCCAGCCACCAGCAGTGAGAGAGACTGTCCTGTCCCTGTGCTCCCTGTCCGGCCGCGTGCAGGGGCCCAAAGAGTTCTGAGCGATAGTTACTTGCTGGGCACATTCCTCATCCATCAATTCACCACCAACTTCTGTGGCTCCCAGAAGGACAGAAAGCCGCCTTTCCAGCCCCACCCGTGGCTTGGAGTCCAGCCGCTAAGAGTCCAGATTCTCTGAGGGCTAATGACCATCGGAGTCTGGCAGCTGTTGTGGATTCTGTGCACCCAAAGGGGGTTGGGGCCGTGACCTGTTCTTCAGCCTCACGGCCAACACCAGCGGATGACTCTGACAGTTCAAGTCACCAAACATCTTATTTTGGCAGGGGACAGAACACCTTCTACAAAACATTTATAAAGAACATTTCTTTCGCCCAGGATGGGAAATCTGGGCCCTTTCACACCAGAGACAAGGATCAAAGAGGTAGCACGCGGGGTGCAGTGTGTAGTTGACCCCCGCGTTGTTGTTCCAGTGCCGGCCCTGCGCGCAGCGTGCAGACAGCGAAGCGGCCCAGCGCTGCGTCCTCCGGCTCTTAGGCTACAGGCAGGGAAGCCGGTGGAGCCAGAAGTGGAAGCGGCCCGGTGTCCTCGGACCGGCCGGGAGACCCCCGACGGTGCCTCTGGCTTCCGTGTCTCCCCGGTTCCGCCTGCAGCTCGGCCGGCAGGTCCGGGAAGGAGCGACCGAGGGGCGGGAGGAACACAGGGAAGGGCTCCGGGCTGGGGCGGCGATCGCGGCTGGGCCCATCCCCGCACGAGCTCCTGCCCCCCTCGCTGACGTCGCAGGTGCTGGATGCGTGGCGGGAGCCCTGGAGGCGGTGAGGAGAGGAGCGGGGCGGCCTACAGGCCCAGGAGACGGTCCCGCTCATCCGCGCTCAGGGGAAGTGGCAGTCATGGGAGCACCACGGGCGGTACAGCGACTCCGCGGCCTGGCAGAGGGCTTCCCGCCGGCCGGGCTCAGCCCCGCGGGGCCAGAAGAGCACCCGCTTCCTTCCCTCGGCGCACACCCCGGCCCGGGGTCTCTGCCGCCGCCGCGGGAACTTGGGGTCGGAGGACGGAGAGAAGGGGCGCGATCCCAGCATCTCCTCTGGCCCCTGGAGGCTGCCTCGTCCTCCGCAGACAGGGGCCTGTCCCTGAGCTGGGCGGCGGGGCCCAGGGCCTCAGACGCGCCAGTGCCCTGGCCCCTCCCCATGCAGAGGACCCGGTGCTCCTTTTGAAATGTATAGAAATTCCAAATTACTCTGTTGTGTAACAAGAAGTAATATAGTGTTGTAGATCAGTTATATTTCAACAGCCAACCAACAAGCAAACAAACTCATCCAATAACAGTCTGATTTGTGGTCGCCAGAGGCAGGGCGTGGGAAGGGGTGGGACTGGATGAAGGTGGCCCAAACTGCAAGCGTCCAGCCATAAGAGAGATAAAGTACCAGGGATGCAACGTAGCACATGATAAAGAAAATTAACACTGCTGTCTCCTATAGATAAAAGTGGTTAAGAGAATAAATTCTAAGGGTTCCCGTCACAAGAAAAACACATTTTTCAATTTCTCTAATTTTGTGTCTATAGGAGATGCTGAATGTTCACTAAATTTAGTGTGATAATCATTTCATAACATATGTAAGTCAAATCATTATACACTGTAAAGTTACACTGTGCTCTATGTCACTTATATCTCAGTAAAACTGGAAGAAGATAAATGAATAAATAAAATGGTGTCCCACTGAATCTCGAATAAAATGTATGCTAAATGTATTTTAATAGGCCTGTGCATCAGTTTTTGTATTCTAATAAAAACCATTATTGATTTTCAAAACTGTATCTTGTAATTGAACAATTAATTTAAAAATACTCATTTCATAATATTTTGAACAATTATCTTGGCTGTTAGAAATGGAAATCTATCTTTATTCTTCCCAAATCTTGCAGAATAGCTTTTCAAAGGTTCAGAATTTTGTAAAATATTTTTTAATAACTCAGTCTTTTTGACAATTTTTGCCCTTCCAAAGTTCTATAATGACACTGTTATAAATCTCAATTTTATTTTATAAAGTGGCAACTTTCCTTTGTAAATTAGTAGCAAACATTTTGTACTTACACGATTTGTAAACCCTTATGTATGTTTGATTTTTAATATCAGAAATTTTATTTTGCAGTGTATTTGAATTGACTGCTTTAGAATGTAGACTTCAATGAAGATAGGAACATTGTATTATTTACAATTTAGTCCTCATAACAAGCCAAGTTCTGAAATACTGAAACTTTTCAGTAAATATTTGTTAATAATTGAAAATTTGATACATTAATGAATAAGGTAACTTAGATGCTCTTTCTCTTGATGACACATTTATGCCATTGATTCCAGACTCACATTTTCTCTTTAGGATCAGATGGATGCTATATGCTCTCTCCCTTGTTTGCATGTTTGTGTGTGTGCATGTGCATGTACACAGACAGGAGCACAGACACACAAAGGTTGCAGGCAACATCCCACGCTTTATAGACCCCTACAATACCATGCTTTCATCCATTAAGCTTCAGTGGACTTTAGGGTTATAATGAATGTTTTTAGGCCAACAAAATGAAAGCAATTTATCTGAAGAGGAGCCAGACCTTATCATGCAGCCCCTACCCTCTCCAAATATGAAAATGGAACTCTCCATGTCTGCAATAATTTATTTTATTTTATCTTATCTTATTTTATTTATTGGGGTATAGTTGCTTTACATTGTTGTGTTTTTGGAATGATCTTCCAACTTCTCAGTCCTGACATATCTATCTGTTCTTGGTGGAGAAAAAAACCATTTGGCTAAAAAATTCTGATGTAGGAATAAAACACTGCCTGACTGAATTCTTGGGATTTTCATGGCCGGGTCCACAAATTCTCCAGGACTAGGACTCTTGTGAAAAATTAAATTTATTTGTAATTCAGTTTTAAGTTATGAGGGTCACATTAAGTGAAAATATAAAAGGAATAAAATCATTGAAGCACCAGATTTTACAGTGTTTTGAGAGAGAGGACTTCTCACCTTGTGAGTTCATCAGTGTGAATAAAAGTTAAGGCTCTGATGAAGTGTGTCCCACATTTATCACATTAAGGTTTCTCTCCAGTGTGAGTTTCTGGTGTATTTAAATGTGAGGCTCCAGCTAAACTATCTTCCACATTTATAACATATATAGGGGTTCACTTCAGGGTGAGTTTTCTCATGTCATCTAAGGTTACAGCATTGCCTGAATGCCTTCCCACATTGATGAGACCTGCATGGTTTCACTCCAGTATAAATTAGCTTAGGTTAATTCAATTATGGATAAAGGCTGAAGGCTCTTCCAAATTGATTGCAATCATAGGGTTTCTGTCCTGTGAGAGCCCACTCACGTGGTGTGAAAGTTGAGTTCTATGTGAAATCTCCTCAGATTTTGTGACATTCAGTGGGCTCATCTCCAGTGTGAAGTCTCTGCTATTGATAAGGAAAGGAAAGACTGTTAAAAGTTTGCTCACATAAAATTCATTTCTTTAGTTCTCTACACATGAATTCTAGGATGCTCCCTCAGTGATGGTCTCCACTAACTACCCCCCCCACCATGTTACTTATATTCACATAGAGTCTCACTTTGCTGAATTCACCTAGATTTTTCTATTTCGTAGCCTCTCACTGCCATCGTTTTCTGATTAAGTTTTAGGTCTTCTTTATTTTTCAAACACTATATACAGGAGCTACATTTAAGCAACTGCCCTTTTGAAACTAAAGGTACAGTTTGTCTTTGGGGCAATATGGTTCCAAATGCAAACTATTGAAAAATCTCTGCTTGGACTGCGTTTAAGTCCACTTTCAGTCAGGTGGTTGTGCTGAATTCCTCTTACCCTAAGATCATGTCTCTAATGTGGACAGCAGGGTTCATCCCCATAAACTTACTGTTGACCTTCAGATAAATGGGTTCTTCCTGAAGCTACCGTCTGTGAACATGTTTAAAATATTGATCTTTAACACAGAGAAAAGGTATGAAATGGAGGAATATACCAGCAATTGGAAACATATTATACGATATTGACAATTAGAATATATCTTTAAGGGTAAGACAAACGAAAAATAAAATGGGTGTGATGTTGGCAAGATCAAGATGAGGAAAAGCGCCGAAAGGGAGGGACTGAAACAATGGGCGCTGCGTTGAAGTTTAGCACCAGTAACAACAGAGCCATCCTTTCCTCTAAGGCCAAGGAATATGCAGAAGGTTAGATTAATAAGATTGGTACGTTCACAGAATTGTGACACTATTGGAGGGATTTTTCTACATTGACTTCAACAAGATTCCAGACACATTTCACTCAAAGAAACCTGCAATTGACATTACCCCAGTTCTGGATGAAGCTCACAGTCACATGTCTTGAAAGTCACTGATTCCTAAAAACATGCTGGACATTCTGGTTCAGGCTGCCCCATGTCCCCAAATGTCCAGAGGTGATGGTCAAGGGTGACAGTACTGAGAAAAGGCAGCTGTGTGTATCGAAAGCTCAAACCCTGTTTGACGTCAAGTCCAATGTTCCTCTGGGCTGACTTGGCGTATGCCTTTCAGATGCATCACAGAGATGGGCACACTCTGAATACAGAGTGACTTTCATGATAAAGAGCATCACCTGAGGGGTGGTGTGAAATAACCTGCACAGTCCACAATAGAATGTTAATACTGAGCTGACTGGCAATTAAAAAAATGTGTACTTGGGAATTCATAAATATCCCTGCTCCCCACTGCTTTCAGTTAAATCTACAGATTTAGCACAAGGCAGGCAATATACATGTTCCTCCACTTATCAGCAGTGACGACAGGCAAAGTATTCCCCAATAAAAAACTCCTTGTTCTCATGTGGAAAATACTTTAATAACCTCTCAAGAGAGTTGAGTGATTAAATGAGTTGACATGACATGTCTGAACATAACAAAACCCAATAAATAAAAGCTACAGGTGAATTAGTCATTCAAAAGTCAGAGAGCCTTGATGCAATGTCCACCATTTTGTGTGAGTGAACAGACTGTATATACAACTTGGGGTCCACAGTTGCTGCCTACCTAACCTCGACACATACCATGCATTCATCACCAGATATGAGGACAGACGGGCTCAACTTCACCAGCCAGTGGTCTCGGGGCTGCCAAATGGTAAGATGATCCCCGATTGACCTTTCCTGTGGGTTGAGGTCCCTCTTTCCCTCCTCGTTTCCTGGGACCTCACCGCTTTGACTATCATTGTGTCTCCTGTAGCTTCCTCCTGTCTTCCTTGCTCACAGACTAATAGGAGACTCTCGATGGTGCAGGCCTATCCAGAGCTTCAAATATAGCCATAGTATTCTAAGTTTTTCTCTACCTACTATATCCTCCTCAATGCACCAATTAAGGAAAAAATGCTTTCTGTAAAGTGCTTCTAGTTTCTGAGCAAATGTTACCTAAACAGGGGGAAAATGGCTGGTTTGGAACAAGAATGAAGGGGAGTATTTTGTTTTGACTTTTTAGAGTTTTCAAAATTGTCAATTGTATTCTGAGAAAACAGATTAAAATTTGGATTAAAAAAAAAAAGCAAAATTGGCTCCACTCTGCCCTCTTGGCAAGTCCTGCTAAAGCGTTTCTCTCTTTCTCCTGCCCCCTCAGCCCTGCACAGCCCTCTAGCCAGCACCTCTGACCCTGGACGTATTGAACTTACCCGTCCACACACCTCCTCCCCTACCAGACCTTCAACTTCTGTTCTTGCTCATCCCTCCACTTGTGTCCATCACATGACACAGCTTACAGCATCGCAGACTCGCTTATGGAGTGAGTCACACCCCCGTAAAGACCATGGCTGAGGGGGGAGAAATACAACCTCTCATGTGCCTTCTTTACCATCACAGCTTTCATGGAGTCTGGAAAACGTCGGTGTAAATGTTGGAAAGGAGACGGTTGCTGTATTAGCGCTTGCCCTACTCCACGATCCTCACAGAGATGCCAGATGACAGGACTAGTGCTCAGAGCCTTGACTCCCTCCTGGATACACTTAGAGCACTCACTTCAAGTGGTGGAAACAGAGTTACCATTTCAGGAGAAAAAGCAAGTCCCCACTCACTTGGGGACACATTGCCAAGAACTCAGCTGCTGGTATTCTCTCTCAGAGACACTGTTTACTCTAAGCAGGCAAATCGAAGGAAAGAGAAGAAAACCATGATAATTGAATCCTATCTAGAGTTTTCAGACGTAACAGTCATGAATCCATAAACCTTTACCTGGGAGTGAACAACCACCCCACCTGCAAAGGTGAAGTGGTCTATGAGAAATGAGGAGTAATCTTGTTTCCCAGGGTCAAACTAGGAAGGCTTTGGCTACTGCTTCTCATAATGGAAATATCAGTATCCCAAATTTACTTATTAGGAAATAAAAATCAAAGAGTTTTAAAGGTAATTAACCCATGATATTCCAAGTTATTATTCAGTTTCCTCCCTGGCCCCAAATGCTAGGAGAACCTCCAGTGCATTGACCGCACTCTCTTAACATCTGTGCCAACCTGTCTTCATGTTTATTCCAAATTAATCAAATTAAGTAATTTCAACATATAGTTATGAAGACCAACAATTTCCATATTCCTCTTTTCATACTCCTTCCAAATTCATCACATCTCCTGATCAAGATTCCAGTCTTGGAGGGCTCCAACTACCTGCTTCTTCCATGACTGAATCTAACTAGGATATTAAATCTGGTGGGGTTCAGAAATCGCCCAACATCTTTCAAATATCTCTGGCCATTGTACTATATCTAGATAATTAAGTCTTATTCTATGCCTCACAAATATTTCAGACTTTCTCCATATCTTTTGATTTTTAATCATTCTCAGCACTTTCCTCACTTTCCACAAAAGGAATCACCTTCTACTAGACAGATTAATCAGATAATTTGAGGAAATTCTTCAGCTCACTGTCACAAAATCTGCAAATATTCCTCATTGTTGACTCCCAAACCCATAGGAAGAATTGAAGAATCATTTCTTCCTTGGCCAAGCCCAATTTCTCCAATTGTATTCTTTTCTCTCCTGCATCCCTGGAAACGTCATGTAATTGATTATAATTTAAGTATTATTTACCTTGGTATTAAAATACAAATGCTTTAGAACACTAAAAATATCTTCCTTGAATGTTTGATATCATCAAAAAACACCAGTCTTTATGTAAAGCCACACAAATCCCACAGCCTGATGGACTGTTTGTAGGTTAAACCCATTTATATAAAGACTGATCATCTTGCTGCATATTCTCTTCCCAGAACTGGCCACAATTCACAAAATAGTGAGACATCTGGCCCAAGGCATCAAGATTGCTTTTGGAGGCTTTTAGAATATTAGCAAATTAAAGGAATCACTTACACTTTCCTTACATGTATCTAAGTGGTTAACCTGTTGAGAAGGAAAAGCTTGTGTTAGGGAAGTTATTCCTGGATTAGATTTATCCTGATTGGCACCCAGATTAAAGGACTTCTTTCTTCATGATTATAAAATATATGAGGTTATCAGATCTATTACCAGGAGCCCACAGACAATTCTATGCCTGATTCTACAGAAAGAGACTAAAACTTTGAACTCAGGAGTGTGGTAGCTGCATACTTAAGTAAAGACACAAACACAGTTTTCCAACACATTTTGTTTCTGGTGATTACTAAAGAAAAATTTCCCCAGGAGGAATCAAAGTCATTTATTATTCAAGGAATTTTTAATCTAAAGATGGTTATTTAATTTGATTAAAGACCTTTGGTCACAGGCCATGTGAGACTAGATTAGGTTACTGTGTACATGGAAGTTCTGTGGATTTACAATTCATATGTAATAGTCAAGAGAAACTTGCTTTATGACTCTACAGCTGACTTTTCTGCAATTAGTCCAGATAGGAAAACAGGAAAAAATGAAAAAAAAAAAAAGATGAGAAGAAATATCATGAAATATTAGATGTGTTGCCTGTAGGTTCTATTCAAGACAACAGGGAGAGGAGAGTTACTCTGCTAGTAATTTAAAGAAGGAATCTCTGAGGCACTGAAATTTAACCTGAAAATGAAGCAGTATAAGTGTAGCTGGAACTATGTATGTGGATATCAGGGAGGAGATGAACAGAGACGAGAGCGCTCATTGTAGAGATAAAATCAATGCTTGGTTCTGTTTGTGTGGTTCTGAGACGTTATGTCAATGACTGAGCCCCAAATAATTAGTGGAGCTGCTGAGACTGCAGACGAGAGGAGAAGTAGTTTTTACTTGGGGAAGAAGTTCCTGGCTTCTTTCTGATATACTTTTCACTGTAGGTGCCTGCTTCCCATTCAAGTATGGATGACATCTCAGAAATGAAATTAAGCATTCGTTTTTACACATTATTATCATAGTGATAACAGTCGAAGACTGAATAATTATAACAGTTTTCGAAGATGGTGTATATAGTAAAAAGAGAGAAGAGTGCTACAATGGAGTCTTGAGATGTTGAAATAGTATTGTTTGAGGAGAACCGCGCACAGTATACTGGGAGGAACTGACTAGTTTAAAGGCAGTGGGGAGTTTGCGATGTCAGAGGACCTTGGAAATATAAAGTTCCTGACAGAGGTCATAGTCCAATTCTGCTTGGGTCCAAGTAAAATACTGAGAAACATTCATTGGATTTAATTACGGAGAGATAACTATAATGTTATAAAGGTTTATGTATACGCAGGTCAATAGTAACAGGGAGATCACCCCTAGTAAATCAAACTGTGGGAGGGGCACCCATAGATTGTCACTAATCCTGCACTGCTCTTTCAGTTTACTTTGGAAGGAGGAAATACACTGGGCAGGAACTAGAGATAAATTGGTTCAGAGATTTTGTTTCAAGAATGAAGAAACTGAAAAAGATGAAAGGGAATGGACTGGGAAGAGATGGGTGTTTGTTGGTAGAAGAGCTTCAGTTTACAATTAATAATAAAACATTCTCCAGAGAGCAGGAGAGAAGGGGATACATTTGAGAAAAATGGGCTTATCCAGGCATAGAAATGACTTGCAGTTTAAACGGAGCGGTATCTCCGATGGGTGAAGACGCAGGAATAGGTGTTGACTTCATGACAGTAAGCTGAAACATTTCTTCAAATTATCTACTTCATCTGCATGGTTGGAGGTGAGCACACTGTTGAAAGTGAGGGAAGGTGAGAATTTCAGGGATTCAAAAAAAACGAGGGGAACATTCGAAGTGTGTACAAAACATGGGAAAATGATTTATGATCACGTCCTGGTAGGATGCCAGATATTTATAAAACTCATTGGGAGATACGTATGATAGATGCAGCCATAGGAAGGGGAGATTTTTTTGTCGTCTCTGATTGGGGTCTTGATCATCAGCTGTGCTGAGAGGTCAGAGGGATCTGAGAATTGTTCCATAAAACTCAGGAGACATGGGACTGATCGGGAGGCTGGGTCAGTGCACTGGAGGATTCCTGTGTTGGGAGAACCTAAGCACGGTAGTCATTGTGTGAACAGACTGGAGGGGAAGTGTTGTGATAACAGGGAGGATTCCAACCACTGATTTGGTAGGTGACATATCCAGGTCAAACTTGAATCTGGGATCCACACCTCAACACCAGCATATGTAGGAATTTGAGATTCAGAAACAGCCTGAGCTACGTTTCAATTCTAGCTCTGTCATTTTCTAGCTGCATGATTTTCTCACATAAGCAAAATTTCAGAACCTGGCTTATGTTACTTGTTAAAAGGTAACTAATCTATAAGTAACAGCGTTGCACTAAAGATAAATGAGCAAACGTAGGTAAATCTCAATCACAGGATCTCAAAAGGAATGTTTTCTCTTTTCAGGATCTCAGGATCAAAGGGTTGTGATCCACCCCTGTTCCTGACACATTATCACTATTTGTCTACGTAGTAGTTAATGATTAACATTGACTTAGTTAACACTTGACAGTTTACACATACTTTCCCGTACAAAAATTATGAAATGAAGAATGTTTCTCCCCATGACATTTAGTAGGACAGAACTCCACCTACTATTTCACTAATGTATCTGAAGGTGTCGACTAAATTTCACCCCAAATTAAACTTCACACTATATTTGATGAGTGTGTCTGCCCTGTGTGGATTGTGGTACCCAACAGTGGGTTTATGATGTATGTACTCCTGCTGCTTTCCTGTGCAAGGGGTTGTTAGTCCTTATTTGTGTGACAAAACCTTCCAACAAGACATGAGTCCCTGGATTGTTTTCCCCACCATTAAGTAGATCCAAAGTGGCCTGGCCACATGTCCAAGGCCATGGAGGGCAGCAGTAGGGTTGAGGCTCTCATGTTGCCTGATTCCCACATGGGGAGGAACCAAGGTGACTGAGGGCAAGGGCATCCGGGGGGTGGGGGCAGGGCACAGCAGGGAGGGTGGCTGCTCTGAAGCACTGGATCGGGTGTTGGAGAAAAATTCCTGGTGCATTTGATCAAGAATTATTTCAGGAAACACTTGAGAGTGGTGTTCTTTCTGTGGAGTCAACATTCCCCAACTGATCATTGTGTGGGTTTCCTGGAGTTTGGTGTAAATCCTAGGTACTGAACATTAATGAAATAACTCTGAAAAAGTAGCTCTAATAAAAGTACTACACCCAAGGATTTTCATTTTTTATGTGTTAATGAAAATATTACTGTCTTGCTTATGTGCAGTAGCCTACACTGCCTTATTGTTGACCCTGGAGAGAGGGGGGTTCACCATATCTACACATGCCTGTGGGTTAGGTGGTAGGGCTCATTCCCAGGTGAGTGGTTCGGAATTCATGCCTGGCGTACCTAACAATGCTTTAAATGCCTGGATTCTCTTGGTTGCTTTCACTTTTCTCATCTTTACCTGCTCAGTTTTTCATCTGACCCTGCATGAGGATGCAGAGGAGAACAAGTGGTGGCTGAGTTCCTGACAATGAAACAACAGGTGAGAAGAGACTTATTTTTATTCTTGAATTGGTCCATCTTTTGCCAAATGGTCAGGTTTCTCCTTTTGGCCTGGATCTTCTAAGTGCATCCATGAAATACTAACGCCATTTATGTTCACCACCCTGTTAGGGAGACTGATGTGGAAATAATCTCCTTCTGTCATTCACACCCAATTGTTCCAGACTCCATTAAGGCTGTGACTTCACAGAACAGATGGGAGAGATTTTCACTAAAAACAATAAATACAGCCCTTAGGCTCAGTAGAGAAAAATTCCCTCATTACCATGTGAATGACTACAAGGGCCTTAGGTGTGTGGTGAACACAGGTGATAGTGATGAGAGAAACAAGTTTCCAGACGGGGGGGGGGGGGGAGCAGATGTGTCATCAGGTGAGTCCAGTGTGAAAGGTGCTGGGGTGGAGGTGGGTGCTGGGCAATAAAGAGCAACGACGAATTTTTTACTATTTCTAATTTTTAAAATATTAAACTTTTTATAGACTATATTTGAACATTGTTATATCTACAAAAGAAGATAAATAAAATTTCCTTCCTTTCACAATAACTCAGTTATCCTATGTGTACTTTTCTTTTTAAATAGTTTCCAATTTATTTATTTATTATTTATTTATTTTTGGCTGTGTTGGGTCTTTGTTGCTGAGCACGGGCTTTCTCTACGTGCGGCGAGCGGGGGCTACTCTTCGTTGAGGTACTCGGACTTCTCATTGCGGTGTCTTCTCTTATTGCTGAGCACGGGCTCCAGGTGCGCAGGCTCAGTAGTTGTGGCTCACGGGCTTGGCCGTTCTGCGGCACGTGGGATTCTCCCAGACCAGGGATCAAACCCGTGTTTCCTGCATTGGCATGCGGACTCAACTACTGCGCCACCAGGGAAGTCCCTCCCTATGTGTTCTTCACCTTTGTTCAAACTTGAATATTGACTGTAACATATGCAGATTATTATTTTCTTAATTGTAACTGTGTATTGAGGAGAAAGTGTATGATAGACAGAATGAAATGTAGGGCACTGGACAGCAAATGACAGATTAGAGAGCTCCAAGCCCTCACTCCCCGCCAGTGACATCAATACAGCAGCCAAGATTTGTCAGCACAGGGGACCCAAGAAGTGGCAACAATGTTCTCTTTTCTGCTCCCACCACTCTCAGACCTGGCAGGAGTACGGATTTCCTGCCGATATGTGTGTATGTGTGTGTGTGTGTGTGTATGTGTTTCTTTTTTCTTCATGCCACAGTTGGACTTGCTGATTGAGCCTGCGTGTTTTAAGAAAGCAATGGCCATGTTGCGCTAACAATACAGTGGACCCTCTGTCGCTCTTGTGTCTTTGGGAGTTGAGTGAACACAAAGTTTTTATGATGGATCCAGGCGCGAACTTCCAGTTGTCCCCTTGGGTCATACCTGCTATAAAAGGGGAATGTTCTTCCCTTGGGATATCAGCTCAAAGCTTTTGGAAAGAAAGTCTGCACAGGTGTAGGTTGGGGCCAGCAACCCTCGGCATGGACGACTGGGCAAACCAAGTGAATTGCTATGGGCTCCTGATATGAGGAAACAGGCAGAGGACATAGGGAGCCCAGGCCTGCAGAGTGAAAGTTCTACTTGCCTGTAGGTGGCTCTGGGTGTGGGTGGAGGAGAGACATTGAGGGGCTGAGATGCCAGCTGCCTGTCCCAGGACTGCAAAAGGAGGGGGCAGAAAAGCAGGAAGTGTGGCTCATGTTTGTTTCTGACACACTCATCTTTCTGGCTCTTGACCCCAGGCTATAAGGAGGAATTTATTCTTGTTTTTCAAAGTTGTTTACCTATTCCAATTCTTTACTTTTCCATTTACTTTTTTCAAAAGATATATATAAACTTGCTATTTTCATTAAACAGTTTGTCATCAACATTTTTTCCAAGTCATTACCTATAGATCTAGCTCATTTAAAAATATATCAATAAACCAAAGCACAAAGTGATAGTACTGTATTGTCTGAATGTACTTGAAATTTACTTACCTGGTCCCTCTTAATGGCTGTTTTCTAAATGTTCTGTTCTTAAGTAATACTGATATCAATATTCTTATTACACATGTATTTGCACAAATGTTCCCACCCACCCACTTCTTGTCATTTGACTTTGCTTGTGGAATATGTAAAGAACAATTAGGTGGTCAAGTTATCAATCGTTTCCTTTATGGCTTCTGGGCCCTGGTTTTTATGTTTTAGTACCATCTCCACTCTGCAACTACAGAACAAAATGTCATCCGTGTTTTCTATTGGTACTTTCATGGTTTCAGCTTACAGTTCACGCAGTCCATCCCCCTGCAGAATTTTCCTTGTTTACAGCGGCCGGCGGCCCAGGAATAGCGTGAAGAACGCGTCTCCCTCGCGGCAGCCTCCCGGCAACATCCTCCCAGCTCCTCGTCCCCCGTCTGCTGCCGGGGTCGCGCCGTGTCGTGCCGAGCCGCGAGCTAGCTCCGAGGCGGACGCCCCGAGATGTGCTCGGGCGTTTGGAGGGCCCGCGCTGCACCCTCGCCTGTCGGCGATCGGGATCCGGCTCGGGGACGTTCGAGCCGGTTGTCGGGCGCCACCTGGCGGTCGCTTTTATATCGTCCCTTGTCTCCGGAGCTTCGGCGATCTTCGCGAGGGCTGAGACTCGGCCGCCGGGCGCGAGGCAGAGTTCCGGGAGGCCGGCCACGCTGGTGGCGACTGTCCCGGTGGCTCCAAGGCGTGGACGCCTCCTGTTGTCGCTGGAGATTGGGCGTGCAGGTTTACGAGGGTGTGACCGTTGCCGCGCTCCCGAGTGCAGTTTGGTGGTTGCCTGGCTTGGTCGACCAGCATCTGCCCGTGCTCCTCCAGCCGCGGGGACCGACCGAACTCGATCCGACCTGGGCCCGCCGCCGCGTTGTGAAGGGAGAGGGTCTTACGAGCCCTCCGGAGCGCCTGAGGATTGATGGTCCGTCCTTCTGAGTCACTTTAGGGGCGTTCATTTTCTACCACCTCAGTTCCCCAGTGTCCCACTCCGGAGGTGGGGAACGGACCGGGCCCGGGCGTTGAGGCCGGTGGAGGGCGCGACGTGCTTTTTGGCTGGCGCGCTTGGGTCACGGTCTCCGGTGCATGGGGGCTTCCTGCTCTAGCGTTTTGGACGGGCATATCTGTTTACTGAGGCCCCCGCTGCTCTCCCTAGAAGTCGTTGAGTGGTGGTCTGGGCGGTTCGACCGGCACTCCCTGGTGACCTCTGCCCGCGGGGAACACCCAAGTTGTTGCGCGTGGTCAGGAGAGGGTATCTGTGCCCGGCGTCGTTCTCCGTGTGTCCAGGTGGTCGTACTTTCGTTTTACAAGTACGCCTGCGGATGGCTGAAAGTCTCTTACGGGCGTGGACGGCGCCAAGTTTCCCCCGGCCTTCCCTCTGGATACCGTTCGCCCTAATTCCCAAATTTGATTCTCTCCGCAGTGGGTACGGCCGGATGGCGAAACGAGGAGGCACTGTGAGGGCGACTCCGGCCTCCTCGTCCTCCTTCCCACGGGACCGCGACACCCTGGCCAGTAGGGCGCCCGGTGTTGCGTCCCGCCCGCCTTGGGGATCCGGTGCGTCTCTTTCCCGTCGCCGTAGCTCCTCCCCGGCGGCCACTTACTCCGAGATCCGCGTGAAGCGGTCAAGGGGCTGCGCAGACGGGATTCCCCCTCAGGCCGAGGTGCGTCTACGGGGGAGCGCCCAGTGTGCCCTCTTCTGTTGGCCTCGTCGGCGAAGCGCTTGTGTGTCGACCACACACAGGTTCCCCTCACCGCAGTTGACGACACGGACAGAGAGGGGCGAGCGGGGGGGAGCTCCAGGCGCGTCCACGGTCACGCCTGGGGCTTGGTGGTCTGAGAAGCCTAACAAATGGGGAAATGGGGAGCTGCCTGGGGCGTCTGGTGATGGTCGTAGGAGGCACGAGGCCGGGCGCTGTTGTCAGAGTTTCCACGAGAGAATCTCGTCCCGGAATGGCCTCTGAACGCGAGTGTGGACGGGGAGACAACCCGGAGAGAGAAATGGGACCTGTGGTGGACCCAGAGGGAATGAGGGCAGAGGGATGGAGGCGCACCTTCTATGTCGTGCCATCCAGATCTATCCTGGTGGTTTTCCCTCCATTTGGTTGTTATCTGGCGTCCGCTGTGCAAGGCCAACTAGATGGCCATACAGCGGTGTCGTGGCAAGAAAAAATTTCAGTGACTTGAGAATTTGTTTTGAGATCCATTAGTGTACACACTGGTGAAATGAGAAGTTCTGAGACCTACAGAACTGTAAATTACTACTGTCGTCGTTACTCAACATTATTGTAATTAGCAATAAAACTGAGTAAAGTTGATTCACGCAGTAGCTGATTAATTGAAGATGATCAAAGAGGGGTTTCAGTATTTCTAAATCCTCCTAAATGGGCAGAGAGCAAGGTGGAGACAACAGGTATGTGCCAGGTAAGGCTGTGATGGGTGTGAGAATAAAGGACAGTGCTGAGAAGAAAGATTATGGAGGGTTTCTGAAGGTAGAAGAGGTTGGAAAGCATTTTTAAACACATGTGGGGGATAGATCTGATAGGTTGCAGTTTAAAGAAAGAAAGGCTCATTGCTAGTCTCTGCAGAAGGATTCAGCAACAGAGTACCTTTAACATTTTACCAAATGCTCTCTCAGTTAAAAACACTCCAGGTTATATATAAATCCTTTAGAAACATATCCTACACATTTGCTAGCAGTAGAATAATGCATGCAAAGGTTATGCATTGCTGCATTGTTTGTAATATAGATTATTGAATATCAGCGTTCATGCCAACGTGGATTGGCAAAGTGCATTATAGTACATCATCCATTCAGTGCACTGTCGTGCAGGAAACTATGTTTTGGTAGAGGATAATTTGCAAGATATTGTCAAATGAATAAAAGCAAGATATAACAAAACACCGTGCTTAGTATTCTATTTGTGATTTTAATTAGGGTGCCAAGGAGAAATATATATTCATATTTCTTGTATGCACATAAAGACACTCTGGAAGTATACGTGGGAAACCAGATACATGGTTACCTGTGGAGGGCAGGGGCTCCTGGGCAAAGAGGGGGGCAGGTGGTGGGGGGCACAATGTAATGCAAAGTATATTTTCAGGACCTTCAATCCTGTACATATGTATTATAACCTCTCTAGAAATTCAAGAAATTGAATTTCTTACACCTCCAAAGATTAAAATGCATTTACTATTTCTACCAACTGTGAGTACATTTCAAGTTTGTTTTACCATGGAGATTTGCCTTCTCTAAAATGTCTACTCAAGCCTTCCGTGGTGATTTTGACTATTTTCTGTTACTGTGGTAGGGGACAAAGAAAACCAGGGGAATCACTGCTGTGTAGTTAATTAGTACCCCCGGTGGTTCCACTGCTTTTTTGTCCTTTCAAATACTTTATACACTGTGTGTTTTGGTGCTATTTTCATAATTTTTATTTGCAAGAAAGAGGAATATAGGATAAATAAAGTTGTATTTGGGTTTTGCTAGGGTTGCCAGAACAAGATACTGCAGACTGGGAGACTTAATTTTCTCACAGCTCTGGGAGTCCAAGATCAAGGTGTCCACAGGTCCAGTTTTTTTGAGGCCTCTCTCCCTTGCTTGCAGATGGCCGCATTCTTGCTGCGTCCTCACATGGACTTACCTCTATGAGCTGAGTGTGCATGGCTGTGTCCTAATCTTTCCCTTCTTATACGGGCACAGCTCTGGATTAGGGCTCACCCATATGACACATTTTCACTTAATCACCTCTCCTAAGGCCCTATTCCCAAATACAGTCACATTATGAGGTACAAGGGTCTGGACTTCAACATATGAATTTATAGGGTTCCAGTTCAGACCTTAAGGGCAGCTGCTCCCCGTTGGTTGAAGCAGAAATCTCAGAGGAGACAGGAGTCTTCCCACATGGCCTAGAACTTCTTGACCCAGCCAAGTCATGACCATAAGCCTGATTCCTGTTGTTTTACCACATGTCTCTGTGACTGAGAGTGTAGGTCAGGGAATGAATAAGAAATTATGTCCTCAGTACATTGTCACTAAATATTTCAGCCTTTTGGAGGCCAGGTGTTCACAAAAGTAAAGAAGTTATGTTTTGCTCAAGTTCTTGGCCTTGGAAGGTAGACAACGCACTGAGGAAGCAGCCTAAGTGTCTCCCATATGCTGAGCACGCCACAGACACAGGAGCAGGAGACAGCCATTAGAGGCCACAGCCTCGCTGGGAAGCAGCTGCATCACCAGTTTAGCTCAATCAGATCTGTGTTCTAGGTGCTGAGCTTGAGGAGGGAGTCAGTCCTGGGACACTGTGGACACGATGCAGAAAAATTACCTTAAACCCAGAGTCATACTTAAATAGAAAAAATGTGAGATATTAAATTTTATTGCCTCCACTGAGCTATAAACTTGGTGAAGGTGGTAATGTTATACATTTCACCTCTTAGTCTGCAGAAAATTTCACATGCTGGAATCCTGGAGACTCTCAATAAATATTTGTTACTTTAATGAGTGGTGTGTGAGAGAGCTACCTGATGTTTATTGAAGACTGTTGTCCTATGATAATTTATCTATGAAATCCAGAACACTTGGGAGATATGTTTTCCTTTAATTATCTGATGGATACTGTGGACCCTCCACCTAGTAATGCACATGCACAGACACAAACACATCGCTGCACCGACCTCAAGTGTTCTATTTCCCTCTTTTCAAGCTCATAGACCAACCCATTAGCATTCTATATGTATGGGCTTTATAATGGTTTTGTGTCTGTGGGTGTGCGCGCATCAAGAAAGAAAAAGTAATCGATTTGAAGGGAGAGAACACACCATGTAGCTCCTGCTCTCTCTCAAGCCAACCTGACAGCAAATAAACTTACGACATAGGCATTCTCCACGGGGGCCATCTCTTTCCCCCAGGTCTTTATTTACTTATTTATTTTTAACATCTTTATTGGAGTATAATTGCTTTACACTGGTGTGTTAGTTTCTGCTTTATAACAAAGTGAATCAGCTATACCCTGGTCTTTATTGATTAGCACCATTCTCATTGGAGGAAGAATGGAACTCGGGAGGGGGACCAAGTCCCTCTGACTTCCCTGGCTCACGGTGCAGAGGGTGGGAGGGGCGCCCCAGCCCCTGCACCCGCCCTCAGTTACTCCCTGCAACGTAGGGGCCACAGCCTCAGCAGCAGAGGCAGCAGAGGCACTCCTCTCCTCTTTTGCTTACTGTTCTCATGGAATATCTTTCCCCATATTTTCACTTTCAGCATATGAGTGTCCTTACTTCTAAGTTAGTCTCTTGTAGACAACATAAGTTGGACCCTTTTTATGTCTAGTTTGTCCATCTTTGTTTTTTAACTGATGAGTTTAAGCTATATATATATATATATATAAATTACTGATATGGAATGACTTTTAATTGCCAATTTTTCTGTAATGTCATATAGCTTTTCTGTCCCACATTTTCTCCCATACTGACGTCCTTTGTGCTTACTTTTTGTACTCATTTAAAAAATTTATTTATTTGGCTGTGCCAGGTCTTAGTTGTGGCATGGGGGACCTTTGATCTTCTTTGTGGCATGCGAACACTTAGTTGTGGCATGTGGGATCTAGTTCCCTGACCAGGGATTGAACCCAGACCCCCTGCATTGGGAGCGTGGAGTCTTCGCCACTGGACCACCAGGGAAGTCCCCTGACTGACTTACTTTTAATTTCCTTCTGTGTATATTCTATAGATATTAAATTTATGGATACCATGGAGGTTACATATAAAATCCTATCAAACTAGCTTCAACTGATATCAACATAATTTTAATCACATGCAAAATCTCTATTACATCTCCTATTACATTACACATTAATTACATGTTATTAATGTCGCAAATCACATATTTATACTTGTTTTCTGTTAATGTAGATGTATGAATTAGTTATTTAGGGATGCTATAACAAAATGCCACAACTTGGGTAGCTTATAAACAGAAGTTTCTTTCTCATGGTTCTGGAGGCTGAAGTGTGAGATCAAGGGGGTTAGGTAAAGGTCTGTTTCTGAGTCATAGACTTTTCATTATATCATCACCAGGAGGAAGTGTTTAGAAAGCTCTCTGGGATCTCTTTTAAAAGCACAGAAGAGACTTCCCTAGTAGGCCAGTGGTTAAGAATCCGCCTTCCAATGCAGGGGACACGGGTTCAATCCCAGGTCAGAGAACTAAGATCCCACATGCCACGGGACAACTAAGCACATGTGCTGCAACTACTGAGCCTATCGGCCACAACTAGAGAGGCTGTGTGCTGCAACTACCGAGTCCCCATGCCACAGCTAGATATGAAGCCTGGGCGTCACAACAAATATCCCACGTGCTGCAACTAAGAGCCAATGCAGCCAAATAAGTAAGTAAATAAATACATATTTTAAAATAAATAAAAGTACAGCAATCCTATTCATGGTGGCTCTGCCGTCATAACCTAAGCACACCCCAAAGGCCCTACATCCCACTATCACCACATTTGGAGGTTATATTTTTAACATGAATTTTAGGGGAAACAATCACACAATACCAATACATTTATAATTATTGTAATATTTTGGTTTTAGAAAATATCCTAGAATAATAAAAAGTGTAGTTACAAGTCAAAATTATAGCTTTTTTTCCCTATTTGTCCATTTATTTACCTTTATCAGATAAATTTATATTTTCATATGGCCTCAAGTTACTGGTGTCCTTCCATTTGAACTTGAAGTACTCCCTTTAGCATTTCTTGAAGGGTAGGTATTATGGTACTGAACTCCTTCAGCTTTTGTCTGAGACTGTCTTTCATTTTCCTTATTTTTGAAGAATAATTCTGTAAGATATAGAATTGTTGTTAAGTAGTTTCCCCCAGTACTTTAAACATATCGTTTCACTCTCTTCTGGCCTGCAAAATTTCTGATGAGAAAAAGCAACTGATAATCTTACTGACGATCACAATTAAGTGGATCATAATAATTGTCACATATAACTTTGTTTATATATATTTATTAACACTAACCTATTAAAAAAGTACTTATTGTTACAAAATTTTGTATTTATCATTCCAAGATTACTTAACAAATCTATATTTTTATTCTACTTATTTACAAAATAATAGGTTATTAGCCAAAATTATGAATTCATAGCTGAAATGTGTGGTAAAACATTCTTGATAAAATTCTCCATGTCTGAGAATTTTGATATGAACTCTGGCTTTTCAGTGTGATTTTAGCATTGATAGATCCAGTGTGAGAATTCAAAGTTGACTAAGGAATTAAAAATCCCTGAGGGCTTTCCTTCATTGATTACAGTAAAAGTGTTTTCTATGCTGTGAAAACTCATGTGTATGTAAGTCTATTCAATGATAGTCTCCAGCTAAAATTATCTCCATGTGAGTTACATACACATAGTATGTAAATCTTCTGCATGGATATCCCCCCTTTGTAGCATTTCTACTAGCTATCATCAAAATTCAGTCTAATTTAGTCCATAAAGTGAACACTTTATGCTGGGCTGTTTACACTACACTGTAACTGAGTTATATGAGTCTGCTGAATTCCTAACTTACCTCATTCCTAGGTTTCACATGTGGATGACCAGGGTTCACAGCTGAAGAAATTTACTATTTTCTTACAGCTACACTGGTCCACCAGGAAAAAAAAAAACTTGCCTGGATATCATTTCTTGCTTTTAATGGTCACAAGTTTTGCTTGAAATAAAACAAAAATAATAATTAAATTAAATAAATAAGAAACGACACATGTGATGTTAAGGGGATTAAATTGTTGAAATGTACATTACATGGGGAAAGAACATGAATTTGAGGAATACAGCAGTGAATAGAAACATGGTTTAGAAAAATGTTACTAAGATATTCAGTATTTAAGTAAAAGAAACATAAAATAAATTCAGATGCTACAGGGAATATGAGAGGAAACATTATTAAAGAGACCATGGCAAAGACAAAAACATGAAATTTTAACTCCCACGAGGACAGGAATTTTGCTTCTCTGAGGTGAAAAGTAGAGGGGAAAACGTGAAGAGAAATTGATGTGTGATGCGTAATGACAGAATCTGGATAATTTGACTCAATGACTTCACATACATTTCTAAAAATATCCTTTAGTCGAGCAAACCTCCAGTTGACATTCCAAGTGTCCTGCTCCCTCCCCACACTGAGCACATGTGTCTGGAGCTGACTTGGACCCCAGCCTGGGGAAACCCTCCTCTTCCCTCCACACCTACTCTTCTTGCTCCAACTGGGAAATTACATCTGGTTTGCAGAGCTGATGCCCTGATACATGTGGGAAATGCTGGATGGATTTAAAGTTCTGTGCTGAGAACAGTGCATGCAATGCAAGTGCAGGACAAGATGCCAAGGCTCAAGTGTGAGGGCATCAATGGCAGCCCAGGTTCGAGCACCCTGAAGGGGGAAAACACTGAAGGTTGTCACCTGACACATCACTCAAAGACAGTAAAAGTCTCTGGCTGCTGTTGTTCTTGCCCAAGAGGAAAGACAGACTGCAGGCTGCCTAGACGTCTCAGCCAGGAAGGAAGCAACGTTTTCATAATGTGGTTAACACTGTTTTCTAACAGAATCCAATAAACATAAGACCCATGAGATTATTATGTGGAGTTCATGTAGAAAGGGGGATACAAGCTGTTATGTATTTTTGCTGTGTTCAAACCTCATAATAGTCCCCCGAGCAGTAGAATTACTTAGCAACATAAAGTCACTTGTTTCTTAGATAAAATAGCCCTTATCTGTGTTCAGCATTATTCTGCATGTTGGTGGCAGACTAGTAAGGAATACGTGCGATTGTGGTAATGGAGACTGTATCTCCATGCAGGGACACATGTGTTGTGGTAAGTAAAGGAACACATTCATTCCAGGATTCTCTAAGTGCTACAGAAGCATGAGTCAGGACCAAGAGTGCAGTGGCATATGTGGAAGCTGCAGAGCCTATCTCAATAAGACATGCATAAGGAAGTAAACATTGAGAAACTCACCCAGAAGATGAGACAATGCACGTCCTCCAGCATCACATCTGTGTACATCTTTCTCTGCAATGTGTCCAGCAGGTCCCACTCTTTATGAGTGAGTTCTACAAACACGTCCTCAAAGGTCACTGATTTCTAAAGCCCCATCAATGGCTTCTCTGGGCCAATATGGCATGTGCCTTTCATACATATTCAGAAATATATATACTGTGAACAAATGTTACTAAAGGAAACATATGAGGTGTTGTGTAAAATAAACTATCAATTTCCCAAGAAAGTGGTAATTCAACTTCCAGATTGGTTATTATAAAAATTTTACATGGAAATTCATAACTAATATTCTCCTCCTAATTTCAAGTAAGTCTGTAGGTGCATCAAAAGGCAATCAATAGTCCTGATCTGCCACTTTGTCAATTGCCAGGCAGTGGGGGTAGAGGTAGAGCTGAAGCTCCATGTACATTTTATGTGTTTTTTTTCACCTACTGAAGGTGTATCTGGAGTCCTGCTTTTCTTTCCCGGGTTAGAGCCGCACACACCAGTCGTCAGAACTCATGAGATTTGCTGGCTCCATGTGTCAGGAAAGCGCTGGATCAACTTTTCTCTTCTACATAGTTCTCTCCTCTGGGGTTGGAATATGAGACTTAAGTCAGCCCATACCCTCCCATGGATTTCTCTTACCTGCTGCTGTTTATTTTTGCTCTTTTTTGCTGCTTATTTTATATATTCACTATGCAAACCTACGACTGTGGCTCCAAAGCCGGTGCTAACCTAGGACTCTGATCCCAAAATACCCCATGAAACTTGTCATTCAATTAGGGAACTCTGTATGTAATCCCTCAGTCCTTAAGTTTATTAGTATTATTATTGGTAGTAGTACAATTAATATCTTTATGATTGTAATCACTATTGATATTATTTATCACTACTGTTGTTATTGCATTTCTTATTAAGTTTCTCTGCTCATGAATGTATCCATTTTACTGAAGAGTAGTGTGGAGGGTTTTCAACAGATTTACATACACATGGTGTTTCCTGGTTCCTGCTGTACTTATGGGTACTTGTTGGTCAGAGAGCCTCCTGAGATATTCAGACTTACCCACTGGAGGAAGGGACAGTGTTACTGTTAAGTGAGCCCCAGGGAGGACACTCTTTACTTTCTTGAGCCTCTAGAACAATGTTTAAGTCCTCTTAAGGGACCAGAAAGTGGTGCCAGTGCAAGAGCCCTGGAAGACACCCTTGTCCTGCCAGACTCAGCACAGGATTTTCCACCTCAACTCTGGGCCAGGAACCACTCTCACATCTCCTGGGAAGGATGGAGAGGGTGTCCCTCCTGGAGTCCAGTCTCCGAATTTTAAAACTCAGTCCAGGAACTGACATTGTGACAAGTGAGGAGTAAGGAGAGTATCCTTGGCATGCCTGAACCTGGGGACACGTTCTAAATTCACTCAGGTGTCCAGGAATAGCTGGTGCGGCACTGGCAGACATAGAGATGGTGACGTGCCTGCTCAAGTAAGCACTTATTTTTCTAAGTCCCCCAGGGAGCCCCTGCACTGTTTGTGCCAATGTATCATCCTCCCTGCTGACCCAGGATCACCTAGAATGACATCTTCCAATTGCCTTGGTGTGACATATGCAAACCGAAGTGTCTGGACTTTATGGGACCGGGTAGGTACAAATGGCAGGAGTGCAGGCAAGGTGCTGATGCTGAGACAGTGCTGGGGGTAAGCATATACCACAGACGAGGCCTCTGCATGTAGGGTGTGCAGAAAGCTCCTGACTTCCTTGCCTGGAGCTTAGGCCCCCTAGCCAACTAGCCAGTCTTCTGAAATCTGGTGGTGGTTATGAGGCAGGCAGGACAAGGTCCCTTTACTATGGACCGGGGAACTTATTCTATGTCCCTTAGGACTCCCCTTCCCTGGTTTGCATATAAGTTTCCAAGTTCACCCACACCCTCCTCCTCTTTGGTATTCTACTCCCTCCTGCTTGTTTTCTCCTCTCAGAACAAATGTCTTTGTGCAAACCTAGGATTCTGACTCTAAAATACCCCAGAGAACGTCTCATATACGTACCCTGAAATTTACTTAGAGGAGTCTGTACACGAATCTGCCACCTTTCTAAGTTTACTTTTCTCTTTAACAGTAGTAATGGTAATATCAACATAATTCTATTATTGTTTTTAGTCCATTTTATTACTTTTTTAACATGCATTATCTTTGTGGTTGTTTTTACATAACATTGAGTAGATCTGCTCTATGCTAAAGATTGTCTCATTTACTGAAGATCATTATGGAGGGTTTCCCAACATACAAAATACATACACCTAGTTACTCCTGAGCTCCCACGGTACTTAGCTGGGTACCCTCGACTCAAGGTCTCTATGAAGCTGTGGCTGAGGTCTCAGCTGTCTCTCCACAGGGGAGGATTTGCTCCCAGACTCACTGAGATGGGTACTGGCAGGATGAAGTCTGAGCTGAGAGCCTAGTGCCTCTGTCTGGAGACCTGCGACCTGCCTGTGTTCTCTCCTATGTGGGCCTCTCCATATGGAAGCTACTAACACCCTTGCAGGCTTCCCCATTTCACGGGATAGGAGAGACAGACAGAAACAGAGAGAGAACACAGGATGCAGCAAGTGAGAGAGAAATGACAGAGGTTCTGTCAATGAATCTTAACACTGACCTCCCATGACTTCTTATATTCTGTTGGTCAAGAGCCCGTCACTAGCTACATAGTAGTTGCACAAAGAGTGGAGTTTCCTCGCTTGATGTGGATCACAGTCTGTGGCTGGGAACACCCAGGAAGGCATGTTCAGTGGTCTCCCCCAGAACTGGGAAAAGTAGCTGCATTCTGGAAATAACTGAAAGTGATGAAAGTCCAGCCTCAATCATCAGAAGAGAAGTGAAAAGAAGACAATGGTTTATGTGTCATTTCTCATCCACTAAAGCAGCAAAATAAAAGCTCAACAAACTCCTGAAACTGGGACTTTTGGTGGGAATGAGGCACAGGGTCACTCATTCCCCAGTGGTAGGAAGGGCACTGACTCTTCCTGGAGGGTGATGGCTGCCACATCCCCAGACTCCACCCACTCGAATAAGGAGGTTTTTCTAGAAAGGAAAGTCAGTGGTCAGAGGTGTGTACGAAGAGTCCACGTGGGTGGTGTTGTCTGTCTTATTTCTAAGAGCCCTGTATGGACACCTGCTTCCAGAGGGGAGCTAGTTCCACTGACAGTGAGAAGAGGCTGCAGCTGTTTAAAATGACAGTGTCCATACTACCCAAAGCAGTCTGAAGTTTTAATGTAATCACTATCAAATTACACATGACATTTTTTCACAGAACTAGAGCAAATAACCCTAAAATGTATATGGAACCATAAAAGACCGAGAATTGCCAAAGCAATCCTGAGGAAAATGAACAAAGCAGGAGGCATAACCCTCCCAGACGTCAGACAATGCTACAATGCTAATCAAACAGCCTGGTATTGGAACAAAAACAGACATATGGATCAAGGGAACAGAATAGAGAGCCCAGAAATAAACCCACAGACCCATGGTCAATTCATCTCTGATGAAGGAGGCAAGAATAGACAATGGGGGAAAAGACAATCTCTTCAGCAAGAGGTGTTGGAAAAGTTGGTTCATGCAAATCATTAAAGTTAGAACACACTCTCCCACCATACACAAAAATAAATTCAAAATGGCTTAAAGACTTAAATATAACACATAACACCATAAAACTCCTAAAAGGGAACATAGGCAAAAGTTTCTCTGACATAAAATGTACCAGTGTTTTCTTAGTTCAGTCTCCCAAGGCAATAGAAATAAAAGCAAAAGTAAACAAACGGGACCCACTCAACCTTATAGGTTTTCTCACAGCAAAAGAAACCATAAACAAAATGAAAAGACAACATACAGACTAGGAGAAAATATTTCCAAATGATGTGACCAACAAGGGCTTAATTCCCAACGTATACAAACAGCTCATACAACTCAATAACAAAAAAAACAATCAAAAAATGGGCAGAAGACTTAAACAGACATTTCTCCAAAGAAGACATAGAGATGACCAATAGGCACATGAAAGGATGCCCATCATCACTAATTATTGGAGAAATGCAAATTAAAACTACAATGAGGTACCACCTCACACCAGTCAGCATGGCCATCATCAAAAAGTCTGCAAATAAGAAATGCAGGAGGGGGTGTGGAGAAACGGAACGATCCTAAACTGTTGGTGGGAATGTAAATTGAAACATCCACTATGGAGAACAGTATGGAAGTTCCTCAAGAAAACTAGAAATAGAGTTGCCATATGATCCTGCAATCCCACTCCTGAGCATATATCCAGAGAAAACCATAATTCGAAAAGATACATGCACCCCAATGTTCATAGAAACACTATTTACAATAGCTAAGACATGGAAGCAACTTAAATGTCCATCAACAGATGAATGGATACAGAAGATGTGGTATATATATACAATGGAATATTACTCAGCCATAGAAGGAATGAAATAATGCCTTTTGCAGCAACATGGATGCGACTAGAGATTAGCATACTAAGTGAAGTAAGCCATAAACAGAAGGACAAATACTATATGGTATTACTTATATGTGAAATCTAAAATATGGCACAAATGAACCTATCTATGAAACAAAACAGACTCACAGACATAGAGAACAGACTTGTGGTTACCAAGGGGGAGGGGGTTGGGGAAGGATGGACTGAGAGTTTGGGGTTAGTAGTTGCAAATTATTACATATAGAATGGATAAAAAACAATGTCCTACTGTATAGCACAGGGAACAGGATATTCAATATCCTGAGATAAACCATAATGGAAAAGAATATAAAACAGATGTATATATGTGTATAACTGAGACACTTTGCTATACGGCAAAAATTAATACAACATTTTAACTCAAATATATTTCAATTAAAAAAAAAAGAATCAGTTGATGTGAACTACACTAAAGGCCAAATGATCCTAAGAGTCATATACAGAACATCCTATCTAACAAACGCTGAATACACAGTCTTCTCAGTGCAGAAAAAATACTTTCTAGAAAAGAGCACATGATACACCACATATCAAATCTTAGTAAACTCAGGAAGACTGAAATTATACCAAGTATATTGTCTGACCATATTATTAAACTAGAAATCAATAACAGGAGGAAAACTGGAACACTAATGAATACAAAAAAATTGATCAACACTCTCCTGACCAACTAATATATCAAAGAGTAAATTTAAGAAGAAATAAGACAGTATTTTGAGAAAAACTGAAATGGAAACACAGTATACTAAAAGCTATGGGATGCAGCAAAAGGAGTGTTAAGAGGGAGGTTTATTGCAACAAATGCCTACCTTATGAATTAAGAAAGATCTCAAATAGAAAACCTACCTCTTCTCTTCAAGGACCTGGAAAAAGGCCAAACTGAGCCCAAAATTAGCAGAAGAAAGAAAATTATAAAGATTACAGCAGAAATCAATGTGATAGAAAAGAGGAAAACAACAGAAAAGATTAGCAATACTAAGAGTTGGTTCATTAAAAGATAAAATTTCAAACCTTTAGCTAGACTAACCAAGGAAAAGGAGAAAAGACCCAAATCAACAAAATTATAAATAAAAGACAAGACATTACAACTCTACTACAGAGATAAGAAGGATAACATGCTACATTGAACAACTACATGCTAACAAACTGGGCAACCTAGATAAATGGGAAAATTCTTAGAAACATACAACCTACCAAAAGTGAATTAGGAAGAAAGAGAAAATCTAAATGAAGCAATTAGTAGTATGGAAATTAAATCAGTAATCAAAACTCTTCAAATGAAGAAAAACTCAAGATCAAGTGGCTTCACTGGTAAATTTTACCAAATATGTAATGCATTAATGCCAATCCTCAAAGTCTTCAAAAAAGAAAGAGAAAAAATGGATGCGGAGGAAAAACTCCCAAACTCATTTTACAAGACCAACATTACTTTGATATTATAATCTGAAATGGACAATGACAATTACAGGCCAATAACACTGATGAATAAAGGTTTAAAAATTCTGAATAAATACTAGCAAATCAAATAAATGTGATGCATCATATCAACAGAACAAAGGAAAAATATAATATCAATAGGCACAGAAAAAGCATTTAATAAGTTAGGTATAAAATGAATGTAACTCAACATAATAAAGGCCAAATATCAGGGCTTCCCTGGTGGCACAGTGGCTAAGAATCTGCCAGCCTATGCAGGGGACATGGGTTCAAACCCTGGTCCAGGAAGATCCCACATGCCAAGGAGCAACTAAACCCGTGCACCACAACAACTGAGTCTGCGCTCTAGAGCCCGTGAGTGTCAACTACTGAGCCTGTGTGCCACAACTACTGAAGGCCACATGCCTAGAGCCCATGCTCCACAAAAAAAGAAGCCACTGCAATGAGAAGCCCACGCACCACAATGAAGAGTAGCCTCCGCTCACTGTAACTAGAGAAAGCCATGTGCAGCAACAAAGACCCAATGCAGCCAAAAATAAATAAATTTTTTTTAAAAAAGCCAAATATGACACGGTCACAGTTCAAAGCACACTCAAGAGTGAGTGTGAAACTTTTTCTCTAATATCAGAAACAAGACAAGGGAGTCCACTCTCACCACTCATTCAGCATAGTAATGGAAGTCCTAGCCAGGGCAATCAGTCAAGGAAGAGAAATAAAAGGCATCAAAATTGGAAATTAAGAAGTAAAAATGTGTCTATTTTAAGATAACATGATTTTATATATAGAAACTTGGAAAAACTTCACCAAAAACCTCTTAAAACTAATCAACATAATCAGTAAAGTTACAGAGTAAAAACTTAAAATGCAAAAATCAGTCATATTTCTATATACTAACAATGATCTGAAAAAAGAAAACCATTCTATTTATAACAGCATCAAAACTAATAAAATAATAAGGAATAAATTTATCTAAGGAGATGAAAGATAGCTACAATACAAGCTACAATACACTGATGAACAAAATTGGAAAACACAGAAATAAATGTAAAGTTATCCCTTCTTCATAATTGGAAGAATTAATATTTTTTGAATGTTCATACTACACAAAGCCATCTATGGATTTAATGCAATTCCTAGCAAAACCCAATGGCATTTTTTAAAGTAGAAAAAAACAAAACAGAAATGTATGAGGAACCACAAAAGAACTTGTATATGCAATGCGATCATGAGAAAGAACAACAAACCTGGAGGTATCACATTCCATGGTATCAAACTGTATTATAAAGCTATAGTAAGGTAAATAGTATGGTACTGTCATGTAAAAACGCATACACAACAATGGAAAAGAACTGAGAATCCAGATATAAACCCATGCATATAAGGTTAACTAATATTTGATAAGGCAGTCAGGAACACTCAGTGGAGAGACAGTCTCTTCATTAAACAGTGCTTGGAAAACTGCATACTTACATGCAAAAGAATAAAACTAGACTCCTGTCTAACACCACTCATGACAATTAAAGAGAAATAAGATAAGGTAAAGACAACTGTAAGACGGGAGGCCATAAAACTTCTAGAAGAAAACAGTAAAAATCTTTTTAACACAGGTCTTAAATATTATTTTTGATGATACCTTAAGCACAAGCAACAATTTAAAAAATTAACAAGTGGAACTATATCAAACTAAAAATCTGCTACACAGCAAAATACATAATCAACAAGATGAAAAGAGCCTATGGAATCAATAATAATATTTGCAAACTGTATAACTAATAAGGGGTTGATATCCAAAATACATCATAGAACTCAATAGCACAAAAAAAATTAAGCCAATTAAAAGTTGTGCCAAAGACCCCAATAGACATGTTTCCAAAGAAGATATGTGAATGTACAACAAACACATGAAAATGTGTTCAACGTAACTACACATCAGGGAAATTAAATCAAAACTACAATGAGATATCACCTCAGGACTGTTAGATTGGAACTCATCAAAGAGACAAGAGATTTGCTAGCAAATGCTAGCAAAGATGTGGAGAAAAGGGTGGATTTCTGTGCTTTTGTTTGTCTTATAAATTGGTTCAGCCTCTATGGAAAACACTAGAGAAGGCCCTCAAAATTTAATAGGGTTACAATATGGTCCAGCATTTTCATCTATGGGAATACATTGAAAGAATTAAAAACACTATGTTGAAGAGATATCTGCACCTCCATGTTCATAGCAGCAGTATTTACAATAGCCAAGACATGGGAAAAAAAGTGTGTCTATCAACAGATGAGTGGATATAAACCTTGTGGTATATTTAGAAAATGGAGTATTATTCAGCCATAAGAAAGAAGGAAATCCTGCCATTGGTGACAATATGGATGGACGTTGAGGGCGTTATGCTAAGTGAGAGAAGTCAGACCAAGCTTATATGTCAAAAAAAAAAACTCACAAAAAACTCATAGAAAAAGATCAGATTTTTGGTTACCAGAGGAGGGAGGTGGGAAGAGGGAGATTTTGATGAAGTCCAAAAGTACCAACTTGCAGTTATAGGATAAATAAGTATTGAGAATGTTATGCACAACATGATGAATAGAGTTAACACTGCCATATGGTATATTTGAAAGCTGTAAAGCAAGTAGATCTTAAGAGTTCTCATCACAGGAAACTATATTTTCTTTTTCTTTTTTTTTTCTTGCATTTATATAAGGTGATGTATGTTAACTAATCTTACTGAAATAACGCTTTCACAATATACGTAATTCAAATCATTATAATGTGCATTTTAAACTTAAATAGTACTGTGTTCAATTATATCTCAATAAAACTGGGGGGAAAATTACAACAGCTTTACAATAATGTCTTTGAAATTTAAAAAAATCTTAAAAGGAAATGGAAACACAACATGCTAAAACTTATGGGCTGCAAGAAAAACAGTTATAAGAGAGTTTATTGCAACAAATGCCTACAATAAGAAAAAAGAAAGATCACAAATAAACAACCTTACTTCTCAAGGGACTAGCAAACAAACGAACAAACCACTAAACTCACAAGTAGCAAAGCAATGAAATAAGAAATATGAGAACAGAAATAAAACAGAGACCACGCAAACAATTGAAAACATCAATGCAAGCAGTGGTTTTTGAAATGAAAACAAAATTAACCTTTTAGCTATACTAATGAAGAATAAAAGAGAATACTCAAATAAAATCAGAAATAAAAAAGGAGACATTACAACTGATGCAACAAAAATACAACAGCTCATGAGAGGTGACCATCAACAAATATATACCATCAAATTTGATACCCTAGAAGAAATGAATTCCTAGCAACATAAAAACTACCAAAACTGAATCATGAGGAAATACACAAACCGTACAGACCAACGATGAGTGAAAAGATTGTATCAGTAATAAAAAATTTACAAAAAAAAAACAACAAACAACATGGCTAGGACCAGATAGTTTCACTGGGAAATTCAACCAATCATTTAAATCGAATTAAAACAAATCCATGTCAAACTTTTCAAAAAACTTTGAGGTACATTCCCAAAGTCATTTGATGGGTCCAGCATTATCCTGATACCAAAGTTAGATAAGAACAGTACATGAAAAAAATATTGTCAAGTATTACTGATATAGATACAAAAATTCTCAGTTAGATACTAGCAAACAAAATTCAACAGTATATTGAAAGGATCATACACCATGATCAAGTGGAATTTATCCCTAGAATGCAAGGGTAATTCAACTTATGTAAATCAAACATGTGGTGCACCACATTAAGAGAATGAAATATGAAAACCATATGGTTATCTCAATAGATACAGAAAGAACATGCGAAATAATTAAAGAATCTTTCATGATAAATATACTAAAAAAATTGCTATACGTAGAATGTACCTCAACACAGGAAAGGTCATATTGCACAAATTCACAGCAGACTTCATACTCAATGGTGAAAGTTTGAAAGTTTTTCTTCCAAAAATATAAACAAAATAAATTTGTGCACTCTCACCGCTCCTTTTCAGCATAATACTGGAAGTCATAGCCAGAGCAATTAGGCAAGAAAAATAAATAGAAGAAATCCAAAATGAAAAGGAGGACGTAAAGCTATTTCTGTTTGCATTTAATATAATCTTATATAGAGAAAGTCCCAAAGATTCCACAAAAAAATGTATTACCAGTTATAGACAAATTCAGTCAAGTTGCAAGATACAAAATCAACATGTGAAGAGCAATTGTACTTCTATATACTAACAATTTGAAAAAGAAATATAAAAAGCAACCATATTTAAAATGGCATCAGAAGTAAATAAAACATTAAGAAATAAATTAAACCAAGCAGGTAAAATATCCACACACTGAAAATGACAAAACACTGATGAAAAAACTGAAGACACAAATAAATGAAAAAAGTTTCCATGGTTATGAACCAGAAGAATATTGTAAAAATATCTATACTACCCAAAGCTGTCTATAAATTCAGTGCAATCCCTATCAATATTCCAATGATTTTTACACAGAAAGAGAAAACAACCCTAAAATTTGTATGGAACCACAAAACACCACTAATAGCCAAATCAACCTCGTCAAAGAAGAACAAATCTAGGGGCATCACAATTCCTAACTTCAAATTTTATTACAAAGCTATAGTAATCAAAACACTAGATTCTGGCAAAAAAATAGAGACCTAGTCCAATGAAAAAGAATCAAGAGCACAGAAATAAAATCAGTCTTTAACTGTTAACAAATATTTGACAAGGGAGCCAAGGAGATGCAGTAGGGGAAATACAGTCACTTCAATAAATGGTGCTGGAAAAAAACTGGATAACAACCTACAGAAGAATACAATTGGACCCCTTTCTTGTACCAGTCACAAAAATTAACTCAAAGTGGACTGAAGGCTTAAATATAAGACCTAAAGCTGTAAAACTACTTGAAGACAGCATAAAGAGCAAGTTCCTCAATATAGTTTTGGTAAATATTTTTCGGATATGATACCAAATGTGGAAGCCACAAAAGCAAAAAAAAAAAAAAAAAAAAAAAGTGGAACTACAGCAAACAAACAAACGAAAAACTTTGCATAGCACAATGAGCAATCAGCAAACTAAAAAGCAACTATAGAACAGGAGAACATATGTGCAAACCATTGTTTTTTTTGATAAGGGGTTAATATTCAAAATATATAAGTAACAAAATAATAGCAGTCAAAAATTAAATAAAAAATGGGCTAAAGGACTTGAAAAGACATTTCCCCCCCCCAAAAAACATACAGATGGCCAACAGGTACATAAACAGATGCTCAACATCACTAATCATCAGAGAAATGCAAATCAAAACCACAATGATCCATCAGCTCACACCTGTTAGAATGGCTATTATAAAAATGACAAGAAAAAACAAATATTTATGAGAATGTGTAGAAAAGGCAACTCGTGCATTTTTGGTGGAAATGTAAACTAGTACCATCTAATGAATGTAAAAGAATTAAATTGGACCCCTATCTCACACGACTCACAAAAATTAACTCAAAAGAGATTAAAGACACAAATGTATGACTTGAAACCATAAAATTCCTAAAAAGATTCTGGGGGGAAATCTCCTTGACCTTGGTCTTGGGAATAGTGATTTTTTTGGTTATGACCCCAAAGGACAGGCAACAAAACAAAAGCAAAAATAAACAAGTGGGACTAAGTCAACCTTAAAAACATTCTGCACAGAAAAAACACACACACAAAAAAACGACACACAAAAGCAAAACAAAACAAAAAACAACTAATTAAAAATGGATAAAGGATCTGAATAGATATTTTTTCCAAAGAAGACGTACAAATGTCCAACAGATATATGAAAAAGATGTTCAACGTCTTTAATCATCAGGGAAATGAAAATCAAAACCATGAGATCATGTCACTCCTGTTAGAATGGCTACAGCCAAATGACAAGAGATTACAAGTGTTTGAAAGAACATGGAGAAAAGAAAATCCTTGTGCATTGTTGGTAAAGATGTAAATTACTACAAGCACTATGAAAAACCGTATGGAGGTTCCCCCCAAAATTATAAGTAGTATCCAGTTGTCCCAGTACCATTTGTTGAAGAGACTATCCTGCCCACTGAGTGTGCTTTACTCCCATCTCAAATATTAGTTGCTTATACACAGGGGTTTACTTCTGGGCTCTCTACTCGGTTCCTTTAGTCTATGTGTGCATTTTAGTGCCAGTATCATAGTGTCGCATAACTACAGCATTGTAATATAGTTTTTTTGTTGTTTAAAATAAATTTATTTATTTATTTACTTATTTTTGGCTGCTCTGGGTCTTCGTTGTTGCGCGCGGGCTTTCTGTAGTTTCTTCAAGCGGGGGCTACTCTTCGTTGCAGTGTACGGGCTTCTCATGGTGGTGGCTTCTCTTGTTGCAGAGCACGGGCTCTAGGCACGCGGGCTTCAGTAGTTGTGGCACGTGGGTTCAGTAGTTGTGGTTCACGGTGTCTAGAGCGCAGTCTCAGTAGTTGTGGTGCACTGGCTTAGTTGCTCTACGGCATGTGGGATCCTCCCATATCAGGGCTTGAACTCGTGTCCCTTGCATGGACAAGCGGATTCCTAACCACTGCACCCCCAGGGAAGCCCCTGTAATATAGTTTTAAATCAGGAAGTGTGATGATTCCCAATTTGTTCTTTCTCAGGATTGCTTTGCCTCTTTGGGGTCTCCTGTGGTCACGGACAACATTCTAAAATTGATTTCCCTATATCTGTAAAAGATGCTGTTGGAATTTTGATAGAGATTGCATTGAACCTATAGATGCCTTTGGGTAGTATGGACGGTTTAACAACAATAATTCTTCTGATCCATGAACACAGTACTGTATATCTTTCCACTTGTTTTGTCTTCTTCAATTGTTTTGATCAAAATCTTGTAGTTTTCTAAGTACAAATTTTTCACTTCCTTCGTTAAGTTTATTCTTAAATATTTATTGGTTTTAATGCAATTTTGAATGGGGAAAGGATAATGTCTTCAACAAATGCTGTTGGGAAAACTGGAAAACCACATGCAGAAAAATGAAAATGGACACCTATCTTATACCACTCACAAATATTAATTTGAAGTGGATTGAAGACTGAAACATAAGACCAGATACTATAAAACTCCTAGAAAAAAACATAAAGAAGAATCTACTTAACACTGGTTTGGGCAATAATTTGTGGATACGATCCCAAAAGCATAAGCCAGAAAAGTAAAAACCAATAGATGGGATTATATCAAACTAAAAAGCTTTTTATATATATAAAAAATATAAAGTCTACATACAGATTAGGAGAGAATATCTGCAAATCCTATGTTGCATCAAAGAGTATAAACTTTCAGTTTTAAGATGAGTAAGTTCTGGGAACGTTAATGTACAGCATGGTGACTATAGCTAACAATGCTGTATTATATATTTGAAAGTTACTAAGAGAACAGATCTCAAAAATTTTACCACAAAAAAAATTTAAGGATGTGAGTTTATGGAAGAATCCTTATTATGGTAATCATTTCACACTATATATCTGTATCAAATCACCACACTGTACATCTTAAACTTACACAATGCTGTATATCAATTGTGTCTCAGTAAGTCTGGAGGAAAAAAAAAAAAAGAATTTCAAGATGGATAGAAGAGCATGAAACCAAGCATGGGCATTTCTGAGTGAAGAACCTTGTGTCATATGCATGTAGCTGGCCACAGGTCTACCTGCAAAACCACAACAAAAATCTGACCAGTGGTCCCCATCACCAGGGCTAACAACCTACCTGAGCTCCCACCTTGGTTACTGCAGCAGTCTTCTAATTGGCGCCCCAGTTCTGCTTTTGCCCCATCAGTCAGTTGGTAGGACAGCAGCCAGAGGAAGTCAGATGATAGCCCTCCTCTGCTTAAAACCATTCACTGGTCCTTTATTTCACCCAGAATAAAAGCCAATGTCCTTTAAATGGCCGACAATCTGTTGACACCCCCAAGGGCTCTATCCCTTGCTCACTTAACTTCAACCACCCAGCATTCCCAACTTTCCTCAAACAAGCCAGCCATGTTCCTTCTTTACAGCATTTTACCTTGCTCTCCCCTCTGCCTGGAATCTTTTTTTGCCACCTATGCACACTATGTATTGCCTCCCTCATATCTTTTAAGTCTTATTCACAGGTATTTACTGAGCAAGACTATGTGCCAGACACTACTCAAGGCACAGATATTTGGACCCAGCACCTCTCTGATCTTACTGAGGTGGAGCCTCATTTCATAAACTTACTGGATATTTTTTCTGGAAAAAACAGATACATAAATATGGGAGTGTAGGAATCGCTCAGGCATAATCCCAAATAATAGATACAGAGGTTTAACTCTCAGAAAGGTGGAGCATAATTTCCCAACTCCTTGAATGTGTCCTGCACGCAGTGACATCCTTCCACAAGGTACACACTGAATGGACGGGAGAAAAGATGGATGTTACAGTGAGGAACTTGACAAACCCCACCTCAGCCAGGTGATCAAGGGCAACATCAACAGTAATGTCATCTGCAGAGCATGTGCCCTTGATATGAAGTGTGAATTCCATTTTTCTTCTCCAGAAACACATAACCCCAGGCTAATCACGAGGGAAACAACAGGTTAAATCCCAATTGGAGACTCTCAAGGTCATCAAAAACAAGAAATGTCTCAGAAACTGTAACAAATAACAGTGTCCTAAAGAGAAATGGCAGCTAAATGGAATGAGGGTGAGATATCCTGAATGCAATCCTAGAAGAGAGAAAGGGAAGTCTAAGAAAATTTGAAAACAGAGTGGGTTGTAGTTAAGAATCAGGTGTCAACACTAGTTCATTAACTGTAAAAATGTACCCTAATGACATGAAACTGTAATAAGATAGGAAACTGAGTCTGGGCTACTTGTGAAATCCTGCACTATTCTTGCAAATTTTCTATAAATCTAAAACAATTTTAAAATGAAAATGTATTAAACAAAATTTTTATTTTTTTTCTAACACATATTATTTTTAAATTGTCCTACCAGTAATTACTATTAATTTCCCCTGTCACCTAGTTGTACTGTTTCATTTTGTTAAATAAGATTTATAACAGAGAGAAGTAAATAACCCATGATAGTAGAAAATTTCCAATAACACCAATATTACATATTTTATGTTAAATAATTAATGCACATGTGTATAATTATTTATTATATATTTGGCAGGTTGTTTTTTTTTTTTCTTTTGGCTGTTGTCATTTTACTGGTATGGCTGTGTCCTGGGTCACTTTCTAAGAAGTTACTCACCAGAGATGTCTGTCAGGACTCAGAAGTGAGTCTACATGTCACTTCATGGTTGAACACATTCAAACAGCCCATTTATAAAATAAAAATAAAATAACTAATAGTTCATTGTGACTGGCTCACTTATTCCAAGAATGCTTTTCAAAATTTTTGTTTCCATGCTTACATTTCATACTAATGGAACAAAATCAAATTATCTGCCAACTCAAATATCACATTAGAATAATGAAAACAGAGTTGTGACCACAAAAATTCAATGTTTCATCCTGATATTTTCTAATCAGAAGTGTTTTTTAAAATATTCAATATCAGTTCCTAGGGGATACCTGAAAGTGACAAAATCAGAAACCCCAAACGGCAGACAAACTTGCAAGTGATTTTACATGTTGCCATATAATGTGCCAGAAATAAATTACTTCTTAGAATATTACATAAAATTACTTGAAGCTCAAACTCTGGAATGCTTCCCAATTTTTTCAGACTTACATGTTATTATAATGTCTATATCCATTTAGCTAATGAGGTACGTAAAGATAAAAAGTGATCTGTTCTTATGTGTTTAATACAGTTTTAAAATGTATATAATTCTCCTAAGAAATCAAGTTAGATCTGGAATACAGATGAAAATATGAAATGAAAGTACTTTTCCTTGCTTTTCACAAGAACAGTAGCCCATCATGTACAAATATGTCAGATGACAAGGCACCTTCATGTTAAAAACAATGCCATCACTGCAAAAGAAAGCTTTATTGATTGTACTGAAGTAAAAGGAAAAAATAGATATGAAATACCTCAGGTAATTATGAGTATATTGGAAAAAGATAATGTTGACATAAAAATGGTCATGGTCACAGATATTATACAGGTGCAACTGTGGCAGATGTACGAAGACGTAGAAGCCATGTTCCTCCACTGAACATGACAATACCCAATTTGTGGCCTGATCATGTCTTAACCTTAATGGACAAAATTTCTGCTCCCACAATTTAAAATATGACCTTGAAAATACTGTATAATCAGAGGATGTGATATTTTAATGTCTGCTCTAAGTACTACTTTAAACCCACATAAGACTAACCAATTGTCAGTCAGAAAGATCAGATGCAATCAGCTATCATTCCATGCAAATGAAAGGCATGTATCAAATATTCATATATGTGTGCACCTATATAAAACGTGTTAGCATATATGAATAAAATCAACTCTATTATATTAATATTTAATGTAAAATCATATTAGCAAATGCACTGTGGTGAAATCAGAAGCATCTAGGTATAAATAGATTACAAATTATTATGCAGTTGTCACAATGGGATAATATTATGACCAAAGTGGAAATTGTAAAGCAAGTTGTCCAAGAAAAAAATCTTGGCTATCGGAAAAAATGCATGCTTCTTATAAGGCCTCTCCCCTTGTTTACAATCAATGTCAGAAAGTAACCTTGAACTAGGTTAGGAGAATAAAAACTTTAACAAGACATAGGAATACTCTTTCTGTTGTAGAAAATAAACCAAAAGAAAAAGTAAATGAATAAACTATGAAGATTCTACAGATAGAAATATCAATTCTTATGGGAAAGAGGCTTAAAATAAATAATAAGGAGATTATAGATATCCTAATTTCACCTTTTGAATGGAGATATACAAAATTAAGCTAAAAACCTTCATATTCTGTATTAGGAGAAAATTTATTTGCTATGAATGTATTTAATTTACAAAAAGCAGCCCCTGTCTTACCTTTTAAGTATTCTGTTGAAGTTTTAAGTTTTAATATATTTCATCTTAAATGGTCTTCTGAAGTATGCAATGGTTGGTATTTTAAAAATCGTCACTGTGCCTGGAACTTCTAAAAGTGATTCACAATTTTTAAAATTACATTCTTAAAACAATTTGGTATTGACCTGAATATTATGATGTTTAATAATACTAGTCACATTGGAATATTGCAGAAGATTTTTCAATGAGCTTATGTGTATAAATATTTAAGACTGTCACTGTATTGTGAGAAAATTTTAAACACAGCAATATTTTGACTTGAAAATGAGAAAAAAGCTAAGAAGTACATTTTAAATATTGCTGACTGTGAAGCTTCCCTGGTGGTGCAGTGGTTAAGAATGCACCCCCCAATGCAGAGGACACAGGTTTGAGCCCTGGTCCGGGAAGATCCCAGATGCCGCGGAACAACTAAGCCCGTGAGCCACAACTACTGAGCCTGAGCTCTAGAGCCTGCGACCCACAACTACTGAAGCCCACGCACCTAGAGCCCGTGCTCTGCAATAAGAGAAGCCACCGCAATGAGAAGCCCGCGTACCGGAACAAAGAGTAGCCCCTGCTCACCACAACTAGAGAAAGCCCATGCAACAACGAAGACCCAATGCAGCCAAAAATAAAATAAATAAAATAAATAAATTAAAAACAGAATGATTTGTAAAAAAAATAAATAATAAATATTGCTGAGGTAAAAAAAAAGCACAACATGAGAGTTGTGAGTTAAGTTTTATTTGGGGCAAAATAAAGACTATATCCTGGGAGACAGAATCTCAGATAGCTCCAAGAAACTGCTCCAAAGAGGCAGGGGGAAGGTCAGTATATATGTGATTTTGGTGAAGGGGGAGTACACGCAATCGAGCACATATGTTTTTTGCAGAAGGTTTCTGCTCGTCTCATGCAGGGTACGGCTAGTCACGAGGCGCAGACGTCACCATGAAGGATTTCAGTGCTTCTCTAGACACGAGGAGATACAAGAACTGGACTCATAAAAGCAGCTCCAGCAAGTATCTAAATCTCCGAAGAGCTGTCCTGCCAGCTTCCCCCGAGCACAGAGAGCCTCATTTAACATAGTGTGTTAACAATATTGCCACAGGGACAGTCCCCATGAGAATTTGTGTTCCTCAGTTCAGGTACAGAGAGGCATCCGTCAAGTCCCCAGCCAGGGGGGAAAGCAGATGAAAGCTCTAGGGCTCAGGCTTAACATGTGCGCAGATGATCTTGGTCTCGAGCGCTCACCTCTCATCCTGCCAGCCACGACCTGGGGTGTGGGCACGACAGACGCCCCAGGCTGCCGACACCTAACAACCCGCTTCTGCCCTGGAAGGATGTACCCCTCATCCCCTGCCCCCGCCACCCCCTTCACACACAAACAATGCTGGGCTGCGGTATGGGGCTGGCCTGCACTGGGCTGCCCTCTGTTACCTTTCGGTGCCTCCTGCCAAATGGCCAGAGGTATCGGTGACGAGGGCTGAGCAATGTCCACAGCGACAGAAAAGTCCCTCAGCCCAGAGCCTCTGAAAAGTGGGGCACAACAGGAGAATAGATTGTTCTCTTGAGAGTCTCCAGTGGAGTGAGCTGTTGGGGGGCTCTCCCTATAATGTGGGCGCCTCGTTACCAGTGTTTCAGTTCTGTTGGGACCTCTCACCAAGGAAGTGAGGTCACTTATTCAAGATTTTATTACCTGGGATCCTCCCTTCAATCAAATCTACCCAAATCCGCTTCTAGGCTGTTAACTGCTCCTACCCCCCCCATATCCTCCTTTTTGTACACGATGAGGTGACACAGCCCTGGCCACAGCTGTCTGGAAATGTAACTAGGGTCCTAACTTTCAGGAGACAGACCTGAAATCAGTCCCTTTTCTCACCAGTTCTGTGTCCTGGAAAACACCCTGCTCCTCTCAGCTGTTCCTCAATCTTCCCACCTGCACAGTGGAGGTCGCGCTAGAATGTCCTTTCTAGGAGCATCACCATGTGCATTGAGATAATATCTATAACAGCTGTGGCTGGTGTCACGTGTGTCGAAGGCACAAAGGAGAGACTGAAAAATTACAAGAAGGGGTGGGACACAGCATAAAATAACTCAAAAGAGGTCTGAGTTTCAGTAAGGTGATATTGGAACTGTCACTTCCCCTCTTGGCTGCATTTTTAGGTCAGCAGCATGAGGGGGTTGAAATTAATGGAAATTCACACATTGTCACCCTTTGGAGTAAAACTGTTCAATTGTTTCCTGTTATCATTTGAATGAGACCCAAGTGACTCAAATTGCCCTGTGTGGTGGGCAGCTTCCACATGCTACCCAGTGACCTCACCTTTGCTATACATACCCCTGTGTAACTACTAAGTGGTTAGCAAACACCCCAATCAGTAGATTTTAGCCAAAGTGATGGAATGTCATGTGTACGCTTTAGTTTCAAAAATCGCTCACCTCCCTTTTATTCCCTCTCTAATTTTCCACTTCTCGCTCTCTTATCCCTGAATTGAGGAATCAAGCACAGATATTTTGAGCTCTCATATAAAGAGCCCCACAAAGGAGAGAATGGAGGCACTGCCCAAGTCAACACACAGAAAGGAACTCAAACTCCAAATCCAACCTGCATCCTGAACCCTGTGAGTAAACTTGGGACCAAATCCTCTGTCACTTGAGTCTCAGTTGAGGCTGCAGCCCCAGCCTGTGAGACACTTTGATGCAGAGGAATCCATTAAGCTGTGCCCGTATTTCTTACCCAGAAAAATTGCGAGCTATTAAATGTATGTAATTTTAAGATGCAAGGTTAGGGGTAAATGTTGTTAGAAAGAAACAGACACCTAACAGTCTACCAGACCCCAGGATACGGCCCGGACTTCGTGAGTCCCCCTAACCCCCGCAGGTATTTTTCCAGTCCTACTCATCACTTTCCAGCTTCTCTGGCCCACTCACTTCTGCCCACAGGTGTCTGCAGCAGTGGTGACTTCTCCCTGACATGCTGCTCCCAGATGTGTGTAGGGCTGGCTCGCTCTTGTCATTCTGGTCCCAGTAACTGTCAGTCCAGTGAGGCCTCTGAGACCCTCCTACCCAGGGACTCCCCAGACCTCCCTCAGAGCACAGTCTTTATTTCCAGTCTAGCACTTGCTCTTTTCTTTCATATGTTTTGCTCTTGTACCTTTGGCCATCTCTGCTCCAGGCTGTGAGCTCCTGGAAACTAGGGAACTCTAGGTCATTTTGGGCCCCACACATGGGCACCTGGCAGAGAGGGAGTGCTTGGTGCATAGTTGCTGAAGGGATGTATGTGACTATCTTGGCGCCCTCCTCCCTTTTAACCAGCTGGACTGTGGAGGTGAAAGCTACTAACAAGAGTTTAAAGTTGTATGTGAAGCAAGGGGGACCACAAAGTCCTCTCTGTGACCCTCAGTGGGCATCAGTGATGCAAAAGCCTGTCTGCTCCTAGGTGGCCAGCACTACAACTGTGGCTCCGGGCCTGCACACCCCCTAAAAACTGGTACCTTTATTTGAGTGTCAACACAGAGGCTCTTCAGAGTCATAGGGGCATAGAGTAGAACATACAGGCTCCAGGGCAGTGCAGTGAAAGGGGCCTCAGAAGCTTCCTTTTCCCCACCTTTTTGTCCATCACTGTGGTGTCTCTTTACTTGTGAGGGATGACCTCAGCCAGAAAAATGATATCCCCACATCCAAATGAGGACCACGAGGCCGCAACTAGGACTGGTCTTCTTTCTAGAATCCTGGCTCTGGGGCTGAGGCTTTTCCCCCTTCTGCTTACAAGGCCTCGTTTCCCCAGCTCATCCCTCCTCTGAGGGACCTCCGTGAAGTAGAAAGCATTTTGCCAAACTCTCAGAACACAGTGGTCAGTGGTGGAGAACCAAGGTTCTCAACAGACTTTCCAAGCATACAGAACACTTGCAATCCGCCACGGCAAGCACACAATTTGCAGAGAAGGAAAGCCCTTCTCCCCTGCAGCACTGTCTACACTGGGGAATGGGGTGTGTGCTCAGCCGGGTTCTAGAAGATCAGAATGGTGGACTCTACGACCCCACGCCCTGTCCCCTGGAGAACACTAGGGAGATGGCCCACGCCCAGGCAGGACTCTGGGAAATTGGAGAATCCCCCTCATGCTTTGGACCTCTGGACACACTGCCAGGGTGGTGGACGCCCCTGCTCCATGGCAGAGCTGTCTCCAACCTTTTCCTGCTATCCTCAGCACTTACATTGTGTTTTCTCTTCCTTAACCACCCTCTCACCATCCCCAGCTGTGAACCCTATTTCTATTTGTACATACTTGTGTCTGCATGGAGATGCGGAGAGAGTAATGGCCCAAACTGAGCCGGGTTGGCAGGAGTTCACCAGGATCTTAGGGGCTCTTATTTCAAAACCAAACATGATGGGGGGGAATGAGTACTGGCTTAGGGAGCTGGATTCCTCACTTTTCTTCTGGCCTCTGCTCACATATGGTGTCCTAGACAAGTCCCTGCCTCTTTCTGGGCTTCAATTTTCAAATTATATAAAGAGGGCTTCGATGCAGTGATGCATAGGCGCGTGAACAGCCAGACAGGTTCTCAGGCTCCAGGAACAGTAGATGGGTTGTTGGCGTGAGTGAGCTCAGGCAGGCACAGGTGCACAGGCCTCCTAACATGGGCAGATGCAGGCGGACATGTAGCAGGAGTGGCCAGGACACCTGTCGATGTCCTAGCACAAGCAAGAGGCAGTTAGGGCACCTGTGCCCCACCTCCCTGCACCAGCATGAACACAGGAAGAAGAGCTCTGCTCAAAGGTGAGCTCTTTCTGATGCCCCCACCTGCAGCCTCTAAAAGGCCCACATCCTCTAGAACCCTAAGGACGAAGATCATTCACAGTGAAGTGGTTTCCAGTAAGTAAATTGGGGGTGGAAGTGATATTTGCTGTGTATAGGCTCAGGCCCTGAAAACACGCTCCATGATGTGCCGTACATTTTCCCTTTACAACTGAGTGGAATAAACCCAAGGAACATACCCGTAGCTGAAAGCACATGTTGATGATGGAAAATCCACAAATCGAATGTTGTTGGGTCCCTGAATCTCTTACTGGAAGAAAATTAACAAGCAGAATCATTGGCTATTTCAAAGCCTTTGTTGAGCTGTTATATGATGTGAGTGTAAGTTTATGAAAGTTTCAAACAACTGATATTTTCATGTATATCTGTTAAGCAGGTAACTTTAGTTTAAAGTCTGTAACAAAGGTATATTCTGAAGAATATTTTCAAGAAAAATTACATTCCAAAATCTGAAACAGCAAATCCCACTTGAAGTTCTGAAAGGATAAGCTCTAAAATGTAATTCATGAGTTTGTTTATTTAAGAAACTGATTATGAATTTTGTAAATAATTATGGATATTAGAAATGTGTATCTTAAATACATTATCATTTTTTTCCTGATATTTTATATTTTACGTATTTTACATTACTTTCTTGTGCATAAAAATATAATTGAATAGAGATGGTCATAAGCAGAATGTTTTTTCTTGTTTCCTTATTTTTTGAGAGGATTTGCTAAATGAGGGAAAACACAGTTTGATTCCCTCCCTGACAAGCTCCAAGGTATGCCAGCTGTATTCCACTGCTTCAGATAGCTAATGATTTCTTGGAATTAACTGTGGACTCCTATTCTCAAATGAGGAAAAGTCCATAGATTTTCCACTCTCATCTTCTGTTTCAGTTACTTGTGATTGTGACCAACTCTGTATATTACTTTAGAGAATTTTATTCCAAGCAGAGCAGCTGTCCTCTGTGTCTAACAGGTTGAAGATCCAGTGGAGAATCTGATGGTGGAGATTGGTGGCTCCTTTCTAGGGACCTGAAATGGTTACTGTCATTGTGGCATAGAATAGAGGTTATTATCATTTATTTTGGATGACCTAAAAACCAGATGACATGGCTCCAAAGAGTGGAGCATATCCCAGGCAAGAGAGCAGGCATGGCTGGATCAGAGCATCACCAGTGCCATCAGCAGAGAGGCTGGGGCACTGAGATTTTGAGTAATTTAGCATCCTGGCTGGGAGGGGGCACATATTCTCCAGTGAGTTCTGAGCATCCTGCACTGCCCCCAAAGGCCTGCAGGGGGGGCACGAAGTCACTATGTCACAGGCGATGCGGCGCATGCGCAACTGCACCCGGACTTGATGGGCGATCTTCCCTGAGGACGGAGGAGAGGCGCCATGGCGGCTGCGGCCCCGCGCGTGGGGCTGGCTGGTCTGCGGGAGGAAGACGTTCCCCGCCCGCGCCCCGGCCGCTGAAAAGGGGCTGTGCCCCCTCCTCGCGGCTCCGCGCCTTCCTTTCCCGCCGCCCCGCGCGGTGTATCTCCACCTTCTAAGGTAACGTTCGATGTCGCTTGTTGTCCCTCGGATCCGGTCTCCGAGGGGCCGGGGGCGTGGAGGCTGTTCCCGGCGGGGCGTCTGTTCCGGACGCGGGGCGGGTGGCGGGAGGAGCCCCGCCCGGGGCGGAGCGCGGGAAGCGCGTGTCCTCGCGGGCAGCGCGGCCGCGCCCCGGACCCTCGGGCCGCGGGGAAGGAGCGGGGGCGCGGGCGACCGGGAGAGTTCACCGTCGCGGACAGACTCTGCTGCGTTTCCTCAGACGCCCCCGGAAGGTTTTAAAAATGTCCCTTTTCCTTAGTGGCCAAGAGAAATATTTCCGCCCCTTGTCCTCAACCGCACGGAATTATCCACTTATTCCTTTGTTCAAAGACCGTAACTAACAGACTATACACGGATGATGTGCAGCTAACGTGGATGTAGTTGAAAAAATATTGAAAAAGTAAAAAAAAAGTGTAGTAAAGCACACTATGTTAAGTTTTATAGTTTAAACATGTCAGAATCAGAATTTATTGTACTTTTACTTTCCTGTCTTAAAGGAATAAAATTATTTGGAGCGTATTGTCAGCTATGGATCGGCACTTGCCATCTACCTCGACATGGATTAAATCAGGTGCTGGCGCAGCTGCTGCAGCCGCTGACCTTCAACACCCCCTGAAAGGAGTTCAGGGTGGAGAGCAGAAATGAGGCGCTCTGTGCTCGGGGGAAGCTGGCAGGACAGCTCTTCAGAGAGTTAGATAGTTGCAGGAGCTGATTTTATGAGCCCAGTTCTTGTATCTCCTCGTGTCTAGAGAAGCACTGAAATCCTTCATGGTGACGTCTGCGCCTCGTGACTAGCCATAGCCTGCATGAGACGAGCAGAAACCTTCTGCAAAAAACATATGTGCTCGATTGCGTGTACTCCCCCTTCACCAAAATCACATATATACTGACCGTCCCCCTGCCTCTTTGGAGCACTTTCTTGGAGGTATCTGAGATTCTGTCTCCCAGGATATAGTCTTTATTTTGCCCCAAATAAAACTTAACTCACAACTCTCATGTTGTGCATTTTTTTTTACCTCAGCAATATTATTTTTTTTTTACAAATCATTCTTTTTTTAATTTATTTATTTTATTTATTTTATTTTTGGCTTCATTAGGTCTTCGTTGTTGCATGGGCTTTCTCTAGTTGTGGCGAGTGGAGGCTACTCTTTGTTGTGGTGCGCCGGCTTTTCATTGCGGTGGCTTCTCTTGGTGCAGAGCATGGGCTCTAGGTGCGTGGGCTTCAGTAGTTGTGGGTCGCAGGCTCTAGAGATCAGGCTCAGTAGTTGTGGCTCACGGGCTTAGTTGTTCCACGGCATGTGGGATCTTCCCGGACCAGGGCTCGAACCCGTGTCCTCTGCATTGGGGGGTGGAGTCTTAACCACTGCACCACCAGGGAAGCCCCACAGTCAGCAATATTTAAAATGTACTTCTTAGATTTTTCTCATTTTCAAGTTAAAATTTTGCTGTGTTTGAAATTTTCTCATAATACAGTGACAGTCTTAAATGTTTATGCACATAGGCTCATTGAAAAATCTTCTGCAGTATTCCAATGTGACTAGTATTATTAAAAATCATAATATTCCGGTCAATACCAAATTTTTATAAGAATGTAATTTAAAAAATTGTGAATCACTTTTAGAAGTTCCAGGCATAGTGACGATTTTTAAAATACCAATCATTGCATACTTCATAAGACCATTTAAGATGAAATATATTAAAACTTAAAACTTCAACAGAATACTTAAAAGGTAAGACTGGGGCTGCTTTTTGTAAATTAAGTACATTCATAGCAAATAAATTTTCTCCTAATACAGAATATGAAGGTTTTTAGCTTAATTTTGTATATCTCCATTCAAAAGGTGAAATTAAGATATCTATAATCTCCTTATTATTTATTTTAAGCCTCTTTCCCATAAGAATTGATATTTCTATCTGTAGAATCCTCATAGTTTATTTATTTACTTTTTCTTTTGGTTTATTTTCTACAACAGAAAGAATATTCTATGTCTTGTTAAAGTTTTTATTCTCCTAACCTCGTTCAAGGTTACTTTCTGACATTGGTTGTAAACAAGGGGAGAGGCCTTATAATAAGCATGCTTTTTTTCCTGTAGTCAAGATTTTTTTTTTGGACAACTTTCTATACAATTTCCACTTTGGTCACAATACTATCCCATTGTGACAACTGCATAAAAATTTGTAATCTCTTTATACCTAGATGCTTCTGATTTCACCACAGTGCATTTGCTAACATGATTGTACATTAAATATTAATATAATAGAGTTGATTTTATTCATATATGCTAACATGTTTTATATAGGTGCACACATATATGAATATTTGCTATATGCCATTCATTTGCATGGAATGATAGCTGATTTCATCTGATCTTGCTGACTGACAACTGGATAGTCTTATGTGTGTTTAAAGTACTACTTAGAACAGACATTAAAATATCACATCCTCTCATTATACAGTGTTTTAAAGGTCATATTTTAAATTGTGGGAGCAGAAATTTTGTCCATGAAGGTTAAGAAATGAATCAGGTCACAAATTTGGCATCGTCATGTTCAGTGGAGGAACATGGCTTCTACGTCTTCGTACATCTGCCACAGTTGCACCTGTATAATATCTGTGACCATGACCATTTTTATGTCAACATTATCTTTTTTCAATATACTCATAATTACCTGAGGTATATCATATCTATTTTTCCCTTTTACTTCAGTACAATCAATAAAGCTTTCTTTTGCAGTGATGGCATTGTTTTTAACATGAAGGTACCTTGTCATCTGACATATTTGTACATGATGGGCTACTGCTCTTGTACAAAGCAAGGAAAAGTACTTTCATTTCATATTTTCATCTGTATTCCAGATCTAACCTGATTTCTTAGGAGCATTATATACTTTTTTAAACTGTATTAAACACAGAAGAACAGATCACTCTTTATCTTTACCTACCTCATTAGCTAAATGGATATAGACATTATAATAACATGTAAGTCTGACAAAATTGGGAAGCATTCCAGGGTTTGAGCTTCAAGTAATTTTTTTTATTTATTTATTTTTGGCTGTGTTGCGTCTTCCTTTCTGTGCGAGGGCTTTCTCTAGTTGCGGCGAGCGGGGGCCACTCTTCATCACGGTGCGCGGACCTCTCACTATCGCTGCCTCTCTTGTTGCGGAGCACAGGCTCCAGACGCACAGGCTCAGTAATTCTGGCTCACGGGCCTAGTTGCTCCGTGGCATGTGGGATCGTCCTGTAGCAGGGCTTGAACCCATGTCCCCTGCATTGGCTGGTGGATTCTTAACCACTGTGTCACCAGGGAAGCCCCGATATTTGGCCTTTATTATGTTGAGTTACATTCATTTTATACCTAACTTATTAAATGCTTTTTGTGTGCCTATTGATATTATATATTTCTTTTGTTCTATTAATATGATGCATCACATATATTTGATTTTCTAGTATTTATTCAGAATTTTTAAACCTATATTCATCAGTGTTATTTGCCTGTAATTGGCAGTGTCCATTTCAGATCATAATATCAAAGTAATGCTGACCTTGTAGAATGAGTTTGGGAGTTTTCCCTCCTCATCCATTTTTTCTCTTTCTTTTTTGAAGACTTTGAGGATTGGCATTAATGCATTAAATATTTGGTAAAATTTACCAGTGAAGCCATTTGATCTTGAGTTTTTCTTCATTTGAAGAGTTTTGATTACTGATTTAATTTCCATACTACTAATTGCTTCATTTAGATTTTCTCTTTCTTCCTAATTCGCTTTTGGTAGGTTGTATGTTTCTAAGAATTTTTCCATTTATCTAGGTTGACCAGTTTGTTAGCATGTAGTTGTTCAAAGTAACATGTTATCTTTCTTATCTCTGTAGTAGAGTTGTAATGTCTTCTCTTTTAATTGTAATTTTGTTGATTTGGGTCTTCTATCCTTTTCCTTGGTTAGTCTAGCTAAAGGTTTGAAATTTTATCTTTTAATGAACCAACTGTTAGTATTGCTAATCTTTTTTGTTGTTTTCCTCTTCTCTATCACATTGATTTCTGCTGTAATCTTTATAATTTTCTTCCTTCTGCTAATTTTGGGTTCAGTTTGGCCTTGTTCCAGGTCCTTGAAGAGAAGAGTTCGGTTTTTTATTTGAGATCTTTCTTAATTCGTAAGGTAGGCATTTGTTGCAATAAACTTCCCTCTTAACACTCTTTTTGCTGCATCCCATAGCTTTTAGTATACTGTGTTTCCATTTCAGTTTGTCTCAAAATACTGTCTTATTTCTTCTTAAATTTATTCTTTGATGAATTAGTTGGTCAGGAGAGAGTTGATCAATTTTTTTGTATTCATTAGTGCTCCAGTTTTCCTCCTGTTATTGATTTCTAGGTTAATAATATGGTCAGACAATGTACTTGGTATAATTTAAGTCTTCCTGAGTTTACTAAGTTTTGATATGTGGTCTATCGTGTGGTCTTTTCTAGAAAATATTTTTTCTGCACTTGAGAAGACTGTGTATTCAGAGTATGTTGGATAGAATGTTCTGTATATGACTCTTAGGATTATTTGGCCTTTAGTGTTGTTCACATCAACTGATTCCTTTTTTTTTTAATTGAAATATAGTTGAGTTACAATGTTGTATTAATTTTTGCCGTATAGCAAAGTACCTCAGTTATACACATATATACATCTGTTTTATATTCTTTTCCATTATGGTTATCTCAGGATATTGAATATCCTGTTCCCTGTGCTATACAGTAGGACATTGTTTTTTATCCATTCGTTATGTAATAGTTTGGAACTACTAACCCCAAACTCTCAGTCCATCCGGCCCCAACCCCCTCCCCCTTGGTAACCACAAGTCTGTTCTCTATGTCTGTGAGTCTGTTTTGTTTTGTAGATAGGTTCATTTGTGCCATATTTTAGATTTCACATATAAGTAATATCATATAGTATTTGTCTTTCTCTTTATCACTTACTTCACTTAGTATATTAATCTCTAGTTGCATCCATGTTGCTGCAAATGGCATTATTTCATTCATTTTATGGCTGAGTAATATTCCATTGTATATATGTACCACGTCTTCTGTATCCATTCATCTATTGATGGACATTTAAGTTGCTTCCATGTATTAGCTATTGTAAATAGTGCTTCTATGAACATTGGGGTGCATATATGTTTTCGAATCATGGTTTTCTCTGGATATATGCCCAGGAGTGGGATTGCAGGATCATATGGGAACTCTATTTTTAGTTTTTTTGAGGAACCTCCATACTGTTCTCCATAGTGGCTGTGTCAATTTACATTCCCACCAAAATTGTGGGAGGGTTCCCTTTTCTCCACACTCCCTCCTGCATTTGTTATTTGCTGGTTTTTGATGATGGCCATTCTGACTGGTGTGAGGTGATACCTCAGTGTAGTTTTAATTTGTATTTCTCTAATAATTAGTGATGATGGGCATCCTTTCATATGCCTATTGACCATCTGTATGTCTTCTTTGGAAAAATGTCTGTTTAAGTCTTCTGCCCATTTTTTGATTGCTTTGTTTGGTTTTTTGTTATTGAGTTGTATGAGCTGTTTGTATATTTTGGAAATTAAGCTCTTGTTGGTCGCAGCATTTGGAAACATTTTCTCCTAGTCTGTATGTTCTCTTTTCATTTTGTTTATGCTTTTCTTGCTGTGAGAAAACTTATAAGTTTCAGTGGGTCCCATTTGTTTATTTTTGCTTTTATTTCTATTGCCTTGGGAGACTAACCTAAGAAAATACTGGTACAATTTATGTCAGAGAACGTATTTCCTATGTTCCCTTTTAGGAGTTTTATGGTGTTATGTGTTATATTTAAGTCTTTAAGCCATTTTGAGTTTATTTTTGTGTATGGTGGGAGAGTGTGTTCTAACTTTATTGATTTGCATGAACCAACTTTTCCAACACCTCTTGCTGAAGAGATTGTCTTTTCCCCCATTGTCTATTCTTGCCTCCTTCATCAGAGATGAATTGACCATGGGTCTGTTAGTTTATTTCTGGGCTCTGTATTCTGTTACCTTGATCCATATGTCTGTTTTTGTTCCAATACCAGGCTATTTTGATTAGCATTGTAGCATTGTCTGACGTCTGGGAGGGTTATGCCTCCTGCTTTGTTCTTTTTCTCAGGATTGCTTTGGCAATTCTGGGTCTTTTATGGTTCCATATACATTTTAGGGTTATTCTAGTTCTGTGAAAAAATGTCATGTGTAATTTGATAGTGATCACATTAAACCTGTAGACTGCTTTGGGTAGTATGGACACTGTCATTTTAAACAGCTGCAGCCTGTTCTTACTGTCAGTGGAACCAACTCCCCTCTGGAAGCAGGTGTCCATGCAGGGCTCTTAGAAATAAGACAGACAACACCACCCACGTGGACTCTTCGTACACACCTCTGACCACTGCCTTTGCTTTCTAGAAGTAACATCTTTAATCAAGTGGGTGGTATCTGTGGATGCGGCAGCCATCACCCTCCAGGACGAGTCAGTGCCCCTCCTACCACAGAGGAATGAGTGGCCCTGTGCCTCATTCCCACCAAGGGATCCAGTTTCAGGAGTTCGGGGAGCTTTTCTTTTGCTGCTTTAGTGGATGAGAAATGACATGTAACACATTGTCTTCTTTTCACTTCTCTTCTGATGATTGAGGCTGGACTTTCATCACTTTCAGTTATTTCTAGAATGCAGACACTTTCCCAGGTCTGGGGGAGACCACTGAACATGCCTTCCTGGGTGTTCTCAGCCACAGACTGTGATCCACATCCAGCGAGGAAACTCCACGATTTGTGCAACTACTAAGTAGCTAGTGACTGGCTTCTGACCAGCAGAATATAACAAGTCATGGGAGGTCAGTGTTAAGATTCATTGACAGAACCTCTGTCACTTCTCTCTCACTTGCTGCATCCTGTGTTCTCTCTCTGTTTCTGTCTGTCTCTCCTATCCCTGGACCTGGGGAAGCCTGCAAGGGTGTTAGTAGCTGCCATATGGAGAGGCCCACATAGGAGAGAATACAGGGAGGTCCCAGGCCTCCAGATAGAGGCACTAGGCTCTCAGCTCAGACTGCATCCTGCCAGTACCCGTCTCAGTGAGTCTGGGAGCAAATCCTCCCCTGTGGAGCGACAGCTGAGACCTCAGCCCCAGCTTCATAGAGACCTTGAGTCAAGGGCACCCAGCTAAGTACCGTGGGAGCTCAGCAGTAACTAGGTGTATGTATTTTGTATGTTGGGTAACCCTCCATAATGATCTTCAGTAAATCAGACAATCTTTAGCATAGAGCAGATCTACTCAATGTTATGTAAAAACAACCACAAAGATAATGCATACTAATAAAGGTAATAAAATGGACTATAAACAATAATAATGAGAATTATGATGATATTATCATTACTACTCTTAAAGAGAAAAATAAACTTAGAAAGATGGCAGATTCGCGTACAGACTCCTCTAAGTGAATTTCAGGGTACCTATATCAGGCGTTCTCTGGGGTATTTTAGAGTCAGAATCCTAGGTTTGCACAAAGAAATTTGTTCTGAGAGGAGAAAATAAGCAGGAGGGAGTAGAATACCAAAGAGGAGGATGGTGTGGGTGACCTTGGGAACTTATATGCAAACCAGGGAAGGGGAGTCCTAAGGGACATAGAATAAGTACCCTGCTCCATAGTAAATAGACCTTGTCCTGCCTACCTCATTGCCACCACCAGATTTCAGAACACTGGCCAGTTGTCTAGGGGGACTAGGCTCCAGGCAGGGAAGTCAGGAGCTTTCTGCACACCCTACATGCACAGGCCTCGTCTGTGATACATGCTTACCCCCAGCACTGTCTCAGCATCAACACCTTGCCTGCATTCCTGACATTTGTACCTACCCGGTCCCATAAACTCCAGACACTTCGGTTTGCATATGTCACACCAAGGCTATTGGAAGATGTCATCCTAGGTGATCCTGGGTCAGCAGGGAGGATGATATGTTGGCACAAACAGTGCAGGGGCTCCCTGGGGGACTTAGAAAAATAAGTGGTTACTTGAGCAGGCACGTCACCATCTCTATGTCTGCCAGTGCTGCACCAGCTTTTCCTGGACACCTGAGTGAATTTAGAACGTGTCCCCAGGTTCAGGCATGCCAAGGATACTCTCCTTACTCCTCACTTGTCACAATGTCAGTTCCTGGGCTGAGTTTTAAAATTCAGAGACTGGACTCTAGGAGGGACACCCTCTCCAGCCTTCCCAGATGTGAGAGTGGTTCCTGGCCCAGAGGTGAGGTGGAAAATCCTGTGCTGAGTCTGGCAGGACAAGGGTGTCTTCCAGGGCTCTTGCACTGGCCCCACTTTCTGGTTCTTTAAGAGGACTTAAACATTATTCTAGAGGCTCAAGAGAGTCAAGAGTGTCCTCCCTGGGGCTCACTTACCAGTAGCAACTGTCCCTTCCTCCAGTGGTTAAGTCTGAATATCTCAGGAGGCTCTCTGACCAACGAGTACCCATAAGTACAGCAGGAACCAGGAATCACCATGTGTATGTAAGTCTGTTGAAAACCCTCCACAGTACACTTCAGTAAATTGCATACATTCATGAGCAGAGAAACTTAATAAGAAATGCAATAACAACAATAGTGACAAATAATAATATCAATAGTGATTACAATCATAAAGGTATTAATTGTACTACTACCAATAATACTAATAAACTTAAGGGCTGTGGGATGTCAGACTTTCCTAATTGAATGACAAGTTTCTTGGGGTATTTTGGAATCAGAGTCCTAGCTCAGCACAGGCTTTGGAGCCACAGTCGTAGGTTTTCATAGTGAAGGTATATATAGAGCAAAAATAAACAGCAGCAGGTAAGAGAAATCCATGGGAGGGCGTGGGCTGACTTAAGTCTCATATTCCAACCCCAGAGGAGAGAACTATGTAGAAGAGAAAATGTGATCCAGGGCTTTCCTGACACATGGAGCCAGCAAATCTCATGAGTTCTGACGACTGGTGTCTGTGGCTCTAACCCGGGAAAGAAAAGCAGAACTCCAGATACACCTTCAATACGTGAAAAAAACACGTAAACTCTACATGGAGCTTCAGCTCTATCTCTACCCGCACTGCCTGGCAATTGACAAAGTGGCAGATCAGGGCTAATCTCCATTACCACAATCCCACGTATTTCTTACCCGTCTGCCACCAACACGCAGAATAATGCTGAACACAGATAAAGGCTATTTTATCTAACAAACAAGTGACTTTATATTGCTAAATAATTCTTCTGCTCGGGGGACTATTATGAGGTTTGAACACAGCAAAAATACATAACAGCTTGTATCCTCCTTTCTACATGAACTCCACGTAATAATCTCATGGGTCTTATGTTTATTGAATTTTGTTAGAAAACAGTGTTAACCACATTATGAAAATGTTGCTTCCTTCCTGGCTGAGACGTCTAGGGAATCTGCAGCCTGTCTTTCCTCTTGGGCAAGAACAGCAGCAGCCAGAGACTTTTACTGTCTTTGAGTGTAGTGTCGGGTGACACCCTTCAGTGTTTTCCCCCTTCAGGGTGCTCGAACCTGGGCTGCCATTGATGCCCTCACACTTGAGCCTTGGCATCTTGTCCTGCACTTGCATTGCATGCACTGTTCTCAGCACAGAACTTTAAATCCATCCAGCATTTCCCACATGTATCAGGGCATCAGCTCTGCAAACCAGATGTAATTTCCCAGTTGGAGCAAGAAGAGTAGGTGTGGAGGGAAGAGGAGGGTTTCCCCAGGCTGGGGTCCAAGTCAGCTCCAAACGCATGTGCTCAGTGTGGGGAGGGAGCAGGACACTTGGAAAGTCAACTGGAGGTTTGCTTGACTAAAGGATATTTTTAGAATGTATGTGAAGCCACTGAGTCAAATTATCCAGATTCTGTCATTACGCATCACACATCAATTTCTCTTCACGTTTCCCCCTGTACTTTTCACCTCAGAGAAGCAAAATTCCTGTCCTCGTGGGAGTTAAAATTTCATGTTTTTGTCTTTGCCATGGTCTCTTTAATAATTTTTCCTCTCATATTCCCTGTAGCATCTGAATTTATTTTATTTTTCTTTTACCTAAACACTGAACATTTTATTAACATTTTTCTAAACCATATTTCTATTCACTGGTGTATTCCTCAAAATCATGTTCTTTCCCCATGTAATGTACTTTTCAACAATTTAATCCCCCTAATGTCACATGTGTCATTTCTTATTTATTTAATTTAATTATTATTTTTGTCTTATTTCAAGCAAAAATTGTGACCATTAAAAGCAAGTAATGATATCCAGGCAGGTTATTTTCCTGGTGGACTAATGTATCTGTAAGAAAATAGTAAATTTCTT